>NC_140952.1:146643472-147303472 GCF_014529385.1 Adiantum capillus-veneris
GGACCAAATGAACATGTCACGTGGTGTGAGTGGAGTTCATAAGTGACTCTCGATGCTCAAAAATGGCTGAAATGAGCGTCGCAATAGAGAGTCCACATCGTGGTTGGGAGAGGAAGGTATGTAGGGAGAGCTCATGGCTGAATATATGGGGAAAAGAGGACCTAATGTGGTCAAAAGCTGAGCACTCAAGGAGTGTGTGGTACTCACTCTCTCGCACTTGACGAGGGCATAAGGTGCAAAGTCGATGACACTCCTCGCCAGTGCCCCAACGTCCTGTCTCGCAGCGTAGAGAATGGGAGCTAAGACGAATGGAGGCAATGGTGCGGATCGCACTCAACGGGATGGGCTCAAGGATGTAGGAATGGGTTCGGTTACCTCGTTCCGAGAAGAAGAGAGATTTGTAGTTTGGGGCAACGTGTGTGGTGTAATGACTGAAGCGAGAACCTCCGGATTTCTCCCAAGCCATGATACATTGGCGTTGTAAGAAGGCCTCATTAACTTGGGAGTCGATCGACGCATCCTTGACCAAGTGCCATGCATCCCATCTTCCAAACCATTTCTTGATATCAAGCATCCACCCCGAACTTAGTATTTTGCTCTTGCATGTCTTTTGAACCTTTTGACTTGCTTCATATGCGATTCTAGGAAGTCGATGCAAAGGGCTACGTTGTGTCTTACGCATGTACTCCACAACCCTTAGCATGCCCAAGACCTCAATGGGAAGCGATCCGGACTCAAGAAGTAAGAGCATGTAGGGTGTTTGTGTCTTGACTTGGAGAAAGTTGGTGAGAAAACGCTTTTGGACATTCTCAAACTCTTTCCAAGTAGACTTCCCGATGCTTCCACCCCACACCTCCACTCCATAAAGAAGCACCGGTGTCACCAATGTGTCAAAGAGGTACTTTTTGAGAGCCCAACACTTGATCTCTCCTGCATTGCACATGTTCTCAAATGCATAATAAGCCCTCTTTCCGGCTTCCAAGCGACGCATTGCACAATCCTTCCATTTATGATTGGATGGAACCTCAAGGCCAAGGTACTTGAAGTGATCTACCACTTCAAGTTTCTCATTGTTGTATACAATGCATGGATTTTTGTCATTGAGGGTCTTTACAAGCATAACCTTGGTTTTGGATCCATTCACGATCAGCTCGCTATGTAGGCAAAAGCGTTCCAAGACACTCATAAGCTTTTGTGCATCTTCTAAGGTATGTGCCAAGAGCACTACATCATCGGCATAAAGCAAAAGCATGATCACCGCATTTCCAATCTTAACCTCTTCTATGCCTTCTTGCTGCATAAAATCAAGAACCATGTATTCCAATTCATCAATGAGTAGCCCAAAGAGGGTTGGGGAAAGTGAGCATCCTTGTTTGACACCAATAGTGCTTGCAAAAAATTCTGAAATTCCATCTCCCATACGTAATCGACATATCACTTTTTGGTAGATGCGAAAGACTGCATGCATAAATTCTCTCGGCACTTGAAGGCTTTGCATACGTCTCCAAAGATTTCCTCGCGGTACCATGTCAAAAGCTTTCTTGAAATCCACAAAGCAACAATACAACTTTTTTCCTTTCAATCGAGACGCTTCCATAAGAACTCGAAGAGTGACAAGGTGATCAATAGTGCTATGATGCTTTCGAAAACCTGCTTGGCCAAGTGCACGTTTGCCATTCTTTTCAGCCCATTCACTTATCTTCATCTCCATGATACATCCAAATAACTTTGCCATCAAAGAACCAACCATTATAGTGCGATAGTTGTTCACATTGTTTACATCTCCTCCTTTGTGCAAAGGTTTGATCCAATTTGCACTCCAATCATGAGGCATGCCATACTGAAGTGCAAGGTTAAACATATCGCATATCCAATATCGTGTTTTCTTGCTTGTCCATTTAATCATTTCAACCTTGACACCTTGAAGGTCACCTGCCTTGCGAGTAGCAAGTTTCTCAAGCGCGCGGCATACATCTTCAATGGTAAAGAAGGAAGACATAAATGGAAGGGAGCTACAACCCTCCATCTTATCAACATTGGGTTGCTCATAGAGGTTCTTACAATGCATATACATATCCTCAAGAGTCAAGTCACCAAAGCTCTCAACGCGCTTGCCTTTTAGATTTTGCCAAAACTTGCCACATGCATGTGCTTTCTCTTGTGCTAAAAGAAGTTGTTTTTCGACTTCCCACCTTCTCCTCTTCTTTTGAACAAGTGCTTTGTATGTGTGTGAACATTCCAAGTAAACTTCCTTGTCTTTGATTGCATCCAATCTTAGCAAGTGTTTTCGGGCTTGACTACATTCCATGTCAAACCATTTCTTCTTGGTGCTACCCTTCTTAGACCTTTTGCAAGACATGTGTTTCGCCGAAAAGCATTCCTTCGCACAAGAGAAAATTACTTCTTTGAAAACTTTCCACTTGCATTCTAATGTTGGGCTCCCTTGATGCTCTATCATGCTTAACATTTGGTCCACCATATCAGCATATATAAGTGCTCGTTTGAAGTCTAGATGTAGGTACAAATGATTCACATCATGATTGGAGGCTACATGCTCGGGCCGTTTACCACACTTGAGGTCAATACATAACATCCTGTGATCCGATTCTGGACTCCATTCACCAAGTGTAAAGCTTTGTATGCATTCTAGAGTGGCTTCTGAGAACAACATATAGTCAATCACGCTAGCACCATTGTGCTTTCTACATGTAAAGTCATTGGTGCCTTGCCATAGAGATACACCATTTGCAATGAGCATTCCGGTACTATTGCACATATGTAGAAGTGACTTTCCATAGTGATCCACTTCTTTTGCATCATTAGAACTTCGATTATACATGTATGAGTCATCCACTCTTCTTGAGACATGCGGCATGTCGACTTGTTGTGTGTCGTATTGTAACATATTTGTGCGAGCATTCATGTCTCCAAAAACAATGACTTCACCTTGATCCTTGTAATGAGCAATGTCTTCCTCTAGTTCAACAAAGGGCTGATCTCTATCCATATTCAAGCGAGCATAAAAGTTGGAGTCATAGTGAGGAATGTAGCAGCTGGCCACAAACATGACTTGACCATTTGGTGGGCTGATTTTCAGCCATAAGTAGCGTTTATACTTATCTTCTTTGACAATGGAAACATCTTTCAAACCCTTTTTGGTCATACATGCTACGCCTCCTTGGCCTCTTCGTTGCTTTGCATTTTTGGCCCACATCAAAGAATGCACATCGTATTTGTCAAATCCAAGAATTCGTTGCGCATCATGCTCCCATGTTTCGACAAGAAGTATCACATCGGAGTCATTGGTAAGCTCATCAATGCCAATTCCCGCATTCCATGGATACCGGTTACAATTCCAAAAGCTTATTCGCAAGCATGAGTTGGTCTCATAGATCATGTGTCCCTATTTGTTGGGTGGACTTGCATCCTCCTTAAGTGCCTTTTCTTCTTGAGATGATACCTTAACCTTCTTGCTTCTTTCCTCGTATGCTTTGCGGCGTACATTTTGTTGCATAAGAGTGCGATCCTCATATACATTACAACCCGTTCCTTTGAGGTAGATCCAACCATTGTCAAGGATGATCTTTCTCTTTACCTCATCAACCATGGTACATACAATAGGTCTTTCTCCCGAGCGAGGGACTCCTTGTTTTCCAACTCGATGTGCACCATAAGCCATAATTCCTGACATGCCAAAGTATGTAGCAAAAAACTCTTCAATAGCAACCGCAAGAGATTGGGGTGTTTCCATGCTTTCCTCCTTGATTCCACGAATGACGATGTTCTTTGAGCGTTTTTGTTGTTCTTGCAATTCTTGAGTGTCCACATTCTCTACATTCTTTGCTTGGACAACGGCTTGCGTGATAGGAGATGTAGAAACCACATTATCCTTACATATATCAGCCAATGATTTGGATGCATTTCTCATCTCACATACATCATGTCATATTGTATCTATCGTTTCCTCTTTCAATACATGATCACTCTCAACTTTGCTCAAGCGCTCTTTCACTACATTCATGTCAACAAGAGAGCGTTTACATTCTTGAACTTCATTCTCAAGATGCATCAAGCGTGTTGTTTGCATTTCAAGAACCTTCTTGAGGTACTCATTCTCCACAACGAGAACTCTTAAAGTACCATTCTCCATTGCAAGTGCACGCAACTCTTCACCTTGCTTGTTGACGGTTTCATGTAACGAGATCAAGTAAGCTATCATCATTGCTTCCGTTGTTGTAGACGATGTGGTTGGATTAGCATCCAAATTCCTTGGAGATTTTGCATCATTCTCCACGGCGAGTGTGGCTTTTCCACCCTTGCGAGTTTTGTCTGACATTGCCTTCAAGTCGGCAACAAAGACGCAAAGTTTTGACAGTTTTTTCAGTTCTGAGATGCTGTTACAACAAAGCCTTCCATTACACAAAAAAATTCTATCTTTACATCAATGCGTAGAGGGCTTCGTGCTCTTCGATTGAGGCTATAGATCACCTAAATCGGAGTTCGGATGAGCAAGTTATGGTCAAAAGAGTGAACTGCTGTCTACGAGGTCAAAAAACGGCTGAGAGAGAGAGAGAGAGAGAGAGAGAGAGAGAGAGAGAGAGAGAGAGAGAGAGAGAACAAAAATAGATCTGGCATTCATTACAGAATTTGCTAGCGTCTATTATCTAGATCAATTGAACCTGGTGCTAGCACCCACTTTGAAAGAGAGCTTTTTGAGAAGGAGCCTATAAATGGGAGTTAGTATATTAGTTTTTTATTTGCAAGGATTATTGAATAGAAGTGTAATTGAGATGAGCGCCCTTTCTCTATCTTTTTCTCTCTCGCTATGTCTACTATTTTCTTCCACTATTCTCTATCTCGTCTGATCTCTCTCTCTCTCTCTCTCTCTCTCTCTCTCTCTCTCTCTCTCTCTCTCTCTCTCTCTCTCTCTCTCTCTCAGGCCGAACTCCAAAAGATGCGAGAAGCGCGCACAACAGGGAAATGGGCAGTTTATCGAGGAGGTAAAGCTATCATCCAAGAGTTTCGGACTCCCAAATTGGCTCCCCCCTCATCAGCTACCTCATCTTAGGTTTTTATTCATCCCACCTTATCTTTTTTTCACCTCTTGGACCCTCAGTCCTTAACTGATATATATCAGACAAAATCCTTTGCATTGTTTTGTTTCTGGTCCCATAGGTCATATATGACCTCCGTGGGGACGATAATTCAATCAATCAATCAATCTATCTCTCTCTCTCTCTCTCTCTCTCTCTCTCTCTCTCTCTCTCTCTCTCTCTCTCTCTCTCTCTCTCTCTCTCTTTCTCTCTCTCTGTCTCTCTCCCTCCCTCTCTCTCTGCATTGAGAACATAAGACTTGTTCTTCTTTTTTATGAACAACATTTTGATCAGTTCATGCATTTCTTTAAACACTAGTGTCAGATGTTTAAGATGCTCTTGGTGAGTGTCATATGTCCTCTATGCTCAACCACCCTATTGCGGAATTAATAGGCTATTCTAGCTGGATAGCAGTAAAGCACGGTCACATGACCTTACCCTAAGTCAGTGTGGAGAATTGATATTGAAGAAATTTCTAAAAAAAACAACTAAAAAATAGAGCATAAAGGGATACTGACACTCACACCTACTACAACACTTGTCTTTATATGTATTGTACCTTGTTTGTAGGCACATTGTTAGAAGTTCACATAAGACCTCCAACCACCCAACCACCACTCACCAGCGTTGTCTGTTAATGTTGCGGCACAATGAGGGGTGACGGGCTGCAACATTAACCAACATTTGGTGGAGGGATCTTTTTGCATAAGTTTAGGGAATCCATCACAAAGTACTTAGAGAGAGATTTTTCAATAAATTTTTTAACCCGTCAGTTTTCCCTAAAAAGTTCCCTTCAAAATCTCCCTTCGTTCCCCTACTCCACTTTTCTTAAGAATTGGCTCCAAGGGAGCCAATGGTTCCTGATTCACACTCTCTTTAGTGGAAATATTGCTCACTTGGTCTCCTAGGACAGAGTTTCTAATTGGGTAAAATGTACATGATTTCAAATATATCAAGAAACAATCACTCTTGAAAAACCATAACATGTTACCTCGTTAGTTGCTTCCAAATCTTCAACTCAAAATCACTACAACCTATAGTGCTCTAGCCTTCACAATGTGCACAAGAAACACTCGATGGCAATAAGCTTACAGCTGCTCTATTAGTCAAAAATTCTTGAATTGACAAAAGAATCGTGCATTTTCCACACAACCTATGTTAGCTTGCAGAATCCTTTAATGATGTCCAAATTCAATTTTGAAAAGAGCTATATGCTTCTTGTGACTATATCTAGCTATGGTATCATTCTGGTCTCAATCTATGATAGGAGACATGGATCGTGATTCATGTACCTCAGTGGGAAGAATGTGATGAAACTTTCTACACAGCTTGCCCTTAGTTCTCTGATACCAACTATATGTTTTTTGTGTATTTTGGAGTGGTTTAGGCTAGTTGAAAGTCAAACCCTAGATTTGACTTTGAGCGTTTTCACCCTAAATTATTTTTGGCCCTTTTGGTTTACTTTTTGGATTCTTTTTGCAATTTTACTTTGGGAAATATGTTTCTGTATATCTCTGCTACTCACTATTCAATTTTCAGCCAAAATGTTAGATGAGGTACATGGATGTTCCGCCTCCTTTGGACATGAAACTTTGTCAACTTGTAGTCTTTGCTATCTAGAAGCTATTCCCAAAATCTTTTTGGATTTGGATCAAAAAAATTAAAATCCCCCAAATTTTGCTCAGATGAACTAGTTTTAGATGATTTTTTATAATTTTTTACTTTTGAGTGAACACCATATTAGTGAATTTTCCAATTCCCACTTTCAAAATGATCTTAATATTTGACCACATGGTTGAATCTTAGCCAAAGTTTTGAGAGCATGGCTCGAAAGAGCTTTTCACGTACTACCTTGTGAAAGAATTTGGCCTTAAAAACTAGTTTGAGATTTGTCCATATGGCCAAATCTTTAAGACATTGGTAGTTCCCAAATTGTCTCTAAAGTCTCAAACTCTCTAATATGATGTTAGTGTGTTTTTGGTCGTAATTTGATCCCAAACTTTGGTTTCAATTAATTCAAGGAAATATATTCCAAGTCTTAGTTCTTCTTCAATATGCCTCCTGTGGGGAAATGGATTGCGATCCATGTTCCACCACAAAATTTGTTGAAACTTCTTAGTTTGCTTCTGATGAGTTTTTTGAGGTCTTTGAGCACCAAATTTTTGAGTTTGGATCAACTTTTAAGTCTCTACCATCAAATTTTCAAGATTTCAAAGTTATGGTCTTCCTCACCCAAAATATGGTTTTCATCTCTTTTTGCCTTGATCTTCTCAGCCCAATTTGATGGTGATGGTTTCTACCTACCGTACTCCTATGTGTTAGAAAGAAAATTGAAACAAATGGAACAAAACAATGCAAATTAATTTTGTAATGGAAAATAGAATAGCTTTCTCAAAGCATAGAGAAAATTTGAGGACAAAATGCTTTTGGTATCTCACTCACAACTCTTTGCCTCGGAAGGATAGATCTAGCCGGTCCCTCGACTCTAGACTCTAGACTCTATCAAGCCCTAAACCCATGTCTAACTGTTTTAATACTATAGTATATGGAATGTATGATAATTCTCTAGATAAGAAAGCTCTAAATACGTACTAGGTCACTCACCACCTAAAGATCATACCCCAACAATGGCACAAATGTTAGTAGGTCGCTACGATGGACATCCATAGCATAGCTTTCTGGCACTAACATACTCATGTCAATACTGAAGGAAGTGACTCGGATGGGGCATGGAGGGTCTTTGAAGGTGTCAATCCTCAAGAAGTGAAGAACCCAACAAGCAAAACGCATCAGCTTAACAAGAAAATCACCAACTCCTTGATTGGAAAATCTGCCTATGTCCATCTCACCGCTCTTGGTCATCATGCCATTTCAATGACTAAATGGACTCAGATAGCCACGAAACTTTAACGGAACCTATATTGGACCTAATGAGACAAGTCTACAAAATCTGGCAGCATTCTCACAAGGTACCAAAATCACAATCTATCATTTACCAGATCACAAAAACTATAACAAAACTATGCGAACAGATCACCTTAAGATCTAATAACACTCTCCCATTGTCAAAATGCCATTTTAGCACTCAAAATTGAAGGTAAGACTTGCAAGAGTGTAGTCACAAACCACAACAAAACTCAATGTGCTTGCACTTGAAAGAAAAAGCAAGAGACAAGGAAGACAATGCAATTTTCTGAATCAAATTTGGATTACCCAATCAGAAGAAAATTCAATTACAAATTTGAGATGAGTTGACAAATGTGTTCAAACTAAGGCTATTGACCTTTATACCTAGGGCTCTCAAAATTGGCAATTGGCCAACTACTTTGGGCCTTGAATACATCATCAGACATTACATCTTAGAAGTTTGTAACTCATAGATCAAAATTTACATGGCTCGTGTACAATATTCCCAAAAAAATAAAGTACAATACATCAAGATCTTGGCTCTAAAACTGTGTGTTTGGCTAGGAGGTGCTCGTAAGCTATATCGGCCAAAGAGATGGAGAGGGAGGTATATATAAAGGGGGAGCAGAGAGAGAGAGAGAGAGAGAGAGAGAGAGAGAGAGAGAAAAGAAGAAGAAGAAGAAGAAGAAGAAGAGAGTTTTAACATCGTAGGAAACTATCCCAAGAGACCTTAAAGACCTAGCCAACGAGGAGTTGAACTCAAGACCGGTTGAGAGAGAGAGAGAGAGAGAGAGAGAGAGAGAGAGAGAGAGAGAGAGAGAGAGAGAGAGAGAGAGAGAGAGAGAGAGAGAAGGAGACAAAAGGGAGTGAGATAGAGGAGATAGACAAAGGGGAGAAGGAGAAAAAAAAATGCATGCTTAAAAAGCTTGCTCCAAATATTTGTTCGGAGCGAGCTTTCAAAATGAGCTTTTTTACTAGATTTGGTTAGTAGAGCAATATCCAAAAAAAGGTCCCTTTGAACTCGCTCCAACAATCCTCTACTTTGCTTTGCTAAAGTTTGCAAATTCTTAAATCAATTTTTTGGACAACCATTGGCACTTTGTCTTTGAGTATGCAATACCTACCTTCACTAAAATCTAAAAAGCTCGATATTGCAGACTCAAAGACAAAGTGTAGGTTTGATGAACCAATTCAACAGCTCAAGTGGAAAAGATTTTCTCTACATATTCTCTTTTCCCCATTCACTTGTCCTTCTGATCCACTAAAAGTTGGTTTTTGATTGCTTTGTTGAGTTTTGAGGTGGCTTTTGGGTTTTTTGTATGGGGTTCGATGATTTTTGAATTAAGCTCAATGGATTTCACTTTATTTCAATGAAATTTGGTGGTTCGGATTTGCTCAAGGGAGAAAGTTGATAGGTTTAGGGAGTATTTGACCCGGTTTGCGGTTTTGAACTTGCTCAAGATGGTTTTTGACTTGAGGCACGAGGATTTTTTGGTTCTCAATTTAATGCTCGTAAAAAAAATTGTGGCTTAGGATTTTGTATGGAGACCGGTGGATTCCCAAGGCTCGAGGAAAGATAGGTTCACTTTATCTGAAATCTGTTCAACTTTAAAACTAATCATCTCAAGTTAAAAATTGTCTGCTTTATCCAAGATTAATTCAAATTAAAAACTAATCGTCTCAAATTTTTGCAAAGTGAGTTTGATGCGGGCTTGATTTTCTAGATTTCATCTTGTTTTCACTCCCCTCTCAATGGCAATCCTGATATTGACTAGCTCCAAGATCAACTTAGGGGAGTGTTCCCACATGCAAAGCAGAGCTTGCTCAAAACATTTTTTCTAACCAAAGAAGATAGGACACACTTAAAACTCTTCTGATTTGAAGGCCAACTTTGAAGCATCTACCAAGACACTAATACAATCAAATTTTTCTAGATTCCGTCAAGGCAAGCTCAAAATCGTGCCAAGATTTTGCAATTTTAGCCGATTAAAGAATTTAGAAGCCCCGACCTTTTTCTACAGACAGGATGGGCCAGAGAGAGAGAGAGAGAGAGAGAGAGAGAGAGAGACAGAGAGAGAGAGAGAGAGAGAGAGAGAGAGAGAGAGAGAGAGAGAGAGAGAGAATCTGTGCTTGTGCTGGTGTGGGTTATTTTTTTAAATTTTGT
The DNA here is from genome assembly GCF_014529385.1 of Adiantum capillus-veneris. NCBI lineage: Eukaryota > Viridiplantae > Streptophyta > Polypodiopsida > Polypodiales > Pteridaceae > Adiantum > Adiantum capillus-veneris. The sequence continues at coordinate 146,653,637 of NC_140952.1, forward strand.
ATTTTTAGACTCCAAAAAATGTCCAAAAATAGCTCAAAATTTCCTCGAGAACTCAAAAATTACCAAGCATTACCGAAAAATTCAAAATTTCTAGAAATTTTAGGGAATCATTGGCAATTTCATTTGATCACAATAGGCACGTACAAACATGCATGAGAAACATCAATTACAATAAAATCACCAAACCAGTCCTGAAAATAGCAAATTGAGTGCATGCGTGCGCGCGCGCACACACAAACGATTGGAAATTTTTTAAACAATTTTAAAGTGTGCACACACAATGATCAAAATTATTCCTAGGTCAATTTTGTTGAAGCTCCAAACCCTAAGGGGAAGCGTAAGAGTTGAATACATATGAGAGAGAGAGAGAGAGAGAGAGAGAGAGAGAGAGAGAGAGAGAGAGAGAGAGAGAGAGAGAGAGAGAGAGAGAGAGAGAGAGAGAGAGAGAGAGAGAGAGCACAACACACAAAAATGGTGAGGGAGAGCCAGCCATCTTCTTCTTAGTAGCACACAATAATGCATTAGCTTGTGTGTGGCGCATAATTGTATATTTATACAATCAAAGATTAGTGTACATAGGTTCGTGATGGGTGGCAAGTGCCCAGTCTACATGGTCAACAACCCAAAATTCTCCCACTTGATGAAACAATGTGGAACTTGTACAATTAGTGAAGAATACTGCATCTTCACTTGATTCCCATCAGCTTGTTAGGAAATAAGATGTAGCTAAATAGATAATTGAGTAGATTACTTAATGGAGAGAGACATATTTACATACACGAGTATAGAGTAGAGAGAGAGAGAGAGTACACACGATATACGTGGTTCACCCAATCTGGGCTACGTCCACGGCAAAGCAGCCACTCAATGGCTTTAGTACTCCAAAACAAGAAGTAGTTTACAAAGGGATTATGTAGTTTACCGATCGAAGTTGACTTATGTTTGTGTTAAAGTCATTTAGGTGTTCTGCAACTGCAAAGAGAGAGAGAGTACACACAATATACGTGGTTCACCCAATGTGGGCTACGTCCACGAGAAAGCAGCAAGAAGTAGTTTACAAAGGTATTATACCCTTAATGGAGCTCCCGCCTTGCTTCACTCTCACCACCTCACACTCACCTTGTTGCATCAACTTCACACTATGAAATGTGTGTAGAAATGGCCTCCTTTTATAGGTCAAAAGTGCTACCCTCTCTCATGAGAGGCAGCCATGTGTAGCCGTCCTTGTGTGAATAAGTCCAAATCAGACCCTCCAATCCGCCCATGTGTGGCCGCCCTTGTGTAGACAAATCTGTTTTTGAATTCGGCCACTGCCACCGGCCATTGACTTCCGACCACCGGCCACCGGCCAACCGACCGGTCTATTTCCGACCACTTTTCGGCCACCATCCCGGCCGCCATCCGACCATAATATTCCGGCGAGGGAAAAAAAAGTCCCGGGGGCTTTCGTCCCCGAGGCCCTTAAAGTTGCCCCTGAATTTTGATTGTGAAAATTTTGGTTTCCGGTGAGTGATTTTCCTTCACGCACGATGGCTTCTCCTCATAATAGGGGCCTTACATAAAATTACAAGGGGTAAATCAAGCTCCATACTTAACAATCTCCCACTTGGAGACTGATCTCCAAACCAAACCTGTGACTGCTTTCCATCCTGGCTTCTTATCCTTGAATGCCGATTGAAGATGAGCAAAAGCTCAACTTCTCCTTGTGACCACCTTTGTAAACATGTCTGTAGGATTTCACTTGTATGCACCTTTCCTAGCTTTAGCTGTCTCTCTTCCAAAAGAGTGCGTATGAAGTGATATCTCACCTCAATGTGCTTTGTCCTTGAATGAAAGGCTGAGTTCTTCACAAGATGAATAGCGCTTTGGCTATCACTGTACAAGAAACAATTGTCTTGTTTGAATCCAAGCTCTTCTAAGAATCTGTGAAGCCACAGAATTTCTTTGCTTGCCTCCGTCATTGCTACATACTCTGCTTCCGTGGTAGAAAGTGAGACCACTTTCTGCAACTTTGAAGCCCCGCTTATTGCTGTGCCTCCAACTGTGAATACATAGCCCGTAGTGCTCCTTTGAGTATCTTTGTCACCTGCCATATCTGCATCAGCATACCCTTGAAGAAAAATATCAGTTCCTCCAAAATACAAAGCATTTGTTGTTGTCCCTTTTAGATACCTAAGTATCCACTTCACAGCTTGCCAATGCTCTTTACCTGGGTTGTCCATGAACCTACTCACAACTCCCACTGCATGTGCAATGTCTGGCCTTGTCCAGACCATAGCATACATTAGAGAACCTACCGCCGCAGCATATGGAACTTTAGACATATAGGCTATCTCCTCTTGTGTCTTTGGACACATATCCTTCGTTAGTTTAAAGTGACCAGCCAAAGGTGTAGAAACTGGTTTTGCATTTTGCATTGCAAACCTTTCTAGTACCTTCTTGATGTAATCCTCTTGAGATAGCTTTATTGTCTTCTTCGCCGTGTCCCTTGATATTTTCATACCAAGTATCCTCTTTGCAGCACCTAAATCTTTCATTGAAAAAGATTTAGACAGCTCCTCTTTTAGGTCTTTGATGTCCTGCATGTTAGCACTTGCAATCAACATGTCATCAACATACAACATTAGGATGATGAATTTTCCATCTCCCAAATTCTTCGTATAGACGCAGTGATCTGAGTTGCATCTTCCAAATCCATGATCCAACATCCATCGATCAAACTTCAAGTAACATTGTCTTGATGCTTGCTTTAAACCATACAAGCTCTTATTTAATCTGCAAACCATTTTTTCCTTATCTTTTACTTCATACCCCTTTGGTTGAAGCATGTAGATTTCCTCCTCTAAGTCACCGTGAAGGAATGCCGTATTTACATCCATTTGCTCGAGATTTAAATCATGAGCAGCCACAAGGCTTAAGACAAACCTAATTGAGTTCATTTTTACAACAGAAGAAAATATTTCATTGAAGTCAATACCTTCCTTTTGAGAAAACCCTTTTACCACAAGCCTAGACTTGTACCTTTTCTTCCCACCTTCTTCTTCCTTCAGCTTGTACACCCATTTGTTTTGAAGTGCCCGGTTACCTTTAGGCAACTCAACCAACTCCCATGTTTGGTTGCCCTGTAGTGAGTCCATCTCCACTTGCATGCTCTTTGTCCATTCTTCTTTGGATTCATGTTGCATAACTTCTTCGTATGATTCCGGCTCTCCAGAATCTGAGATCAAGAGATGGTTGAAGGAAGGTACAAAACTTTCTGGAGGCCTACTTGCTCTTGTAAATCTTCGAGGAATAGGTTGAGGCTCCTCAATTGGTTGACGTTGTTGCACATTGTCCCCATTTGTAGTCCTTGAGTCTTCACCGTCCTCAAGCTCCATGTACTCATCACCTGTTTCTTTTGTTTGTTTTCTTTCCAAGTAATCTTTGTACATATTTTGTTCATTAAAAATTACATCCCTACTCCTTAAGATTTTACCATCTTCAGGATTCCATAGGCGATACCCAAAGTCACCTTCTCCATAGCCAATGAGAAACACTTTTTGGACTTTGCATCTAGCTTTGATCTTAGGCTTCTATCTATGTGCATGAAAGCGTCACACCCAAACACTTTAAGAAATGCATAATTCACCGGTTTACCAACCCATGCCTCTTCTGGAACTCCCCCATCCAATTCCGTTGAGGGTGACCGATTGATTAAGTACATAGACATAATTACAGCTTCCGCCCAAAGCTCAAGCGGTAGGCCTGCATGTAGCCGCATGCTTCGTGCTCGCTCCATGATTGTCCTGTTCATCCTTTCTGAAATCCCATTTTGTTGAGGTGTCCTTGGGGTTGTCCTTTGTCTCCGAATGCCATTGCTAGCACAAAAGATTTCAAAAGCTTGGCTGCAATATTCGCCTCCATTGTCGGATCTGAAGCATTTAATCTTGGTACCTGTTTCATTCTCCACAAAGGCTTTCCACCTTTGAAATATGGAAGGTACATCGGATTTATTCTTCATGACATAAACCCATGTTTTTCTAGTTGCATCGTCTATGAATGTTACATAATACAATGAGCCACCAAGTGATGGTGTACTTGCACCAACTCAAGTTTTTTATTTTTTCTTTCATTTCCTTATTTTTGAAATTTTACCCTCTTTTGTTTACCATAAACACAATCTTCATAGAACTCTAAGTCCACTTCTTTCAAACTTGGTAGATGCTTCTTTGTTTGAAGGATTTGCATTCCTTTGGCACTCATATGCCCAAGCTGGTAGTGCCACACCGCACTGTCAACTTCTGTAGTTGCTGCACATGATGAAGGTTGCATGCTAACAGTACACAAGTAAAGTGTACCGACCTTTTCTCCCTTGGCAACCACCAAAGATCCCTTTGAGATCTTCCACCGTTTGTTTCCGAATGCAATGTTGTGACCTTCATCGTCCAATTGTCTTGTAGAGATCAAATTTTTTCAAAGAGAAGGAACATGCCTAACATCTTTAAGCTTCCATTCATTTCCGTTAGCAGTTTTGACAGAAACTGTACCTTTGCCGACAATCTCACAAGCTTCATCATCTCCCAAGTATACATACCCAAAATTACCTTTGGTGTAGTCTTGGAAATGTTGCTTGTGTGGTGTCGCATGGAATGAAGCCCCGGAATCTACTATCCAAGAATTAGACACATTGTCTAATGAGAGAATTAGAGCATCTTGCTCTGCTTTACCTGCCACATTGTCCTCCGATGTTGGCTTGTTGTCTTGAGACTCTGTCTCCTTCTTCTTCTTGGACCAACAATCCTTCTTGACGTGGCCCTTCTTGCCGTAGTTCCAACATTCAAGAACTGACTTTGTGCGTGACTTGCTCCGCCTTGAGCGATCACGACCCTTTTGGTTTTTGAACCTCTCCTTAGGCCTTCCTCTTGTTTCCACTGACAGTGCAACACTTGATGATTCTCCTGTGCTTCTCCTTCGTATTTCCTCACTTAGGAGAACACCCACAACATCATCAAACTTAAGATTATTTGTGCCAGAAATAGAATTACTTACAGCCATCACAAGGCTGTCCCAACTATCCGGTAGAGATGATAGTATAAGGAGAGCTCGCACTTCGTCATCGAAATTGATTTTCACCGATCGAAGTTGACTTATGTTTGTGTTAAAGTCATTTAGGTGTTCTGCAACTGCAAAGAGAGAGAGAGAGTACACACAATATACGTGGTTCACCAAATGTGGGCTACGTCCATGAGAAAGCAGCAAGAAGTAGTTTACAAAGGTATTATACCCTTAATGGAGCTCCCGCCTTGCTTCACTCTCACCACCTCACACTCACCTTGTTGCATCAACTTCACACTATGAAATGTGTGTAGAAATGGCCTCCTTTTATAGGTCAAAAGGGATGCCCTCTTTCATGAGAGGCAGCCATGTGTAGCCGTCCTTGTGTGAATAAGTCCAAATCGGACCCTCCAATCCGCCCATGTGTGGCCGCCCTTGTGTAGACAAATCTGCTTTTGAATTCGGCCACCGGCCATTGACTTCCGACCACCGGCCACCGGCCATTGACTACTGGCCACCGGCCAACCGACCAGTCGATTTCCAACCACTTTCCGACCGTCGTCCGACCATAATATTCCGGCGAAAAGGAATATTCCAACGAGGGAAAAAAAAGTCTCGAGGGCTTCCACCCCTGAGTCCCCTAAAGTTGCCCCTGAATTTTGACTGTGAAAAGTTTGGTTTCCGGTGAGTGATTTTCCTTCACGCACAATGGCTTCTCCTCATAATGGGGGCCTTACAAATGTGCGCTTTTACCACATAAAATTACAAGGGGTAAATCAGGCTCCATACTTAACACAGCTGACAATGGTGTTGAAATTGAGTGTTGAAGAGATTCTTAGTGAGTGCATCTATTGCATTCTCTAATGTATGTATCTTCACCAAGTCAAGCTTCTAGTTTTCTAGGCAATTTCCACTGAAGTGATGACACACACACATCCATAAGTTTTGTCCTTGCACAAAACACCGGAATCTTAGCCAAGTCAATAGCACTCTAAATGTCACAGTGAAGAACTAGTATCTTTTGCTCTAGTCAAAGATCTCCCACTAGACAAGTAAGCAATATAGCTTCTTTGCATGCTTCACTCAAAGCAACATACTCTCCTTCTGTAGTGGAAATTGAAGTACAACCTTGAAAAAATGGATTTCCAAGAAATAGAAGAACCGAAAAAAGTGTAGATCCAACCAGTCATTGATTTACAATTTTCAATACAGCCTGGATAATTAAGGTCAACATATCCCTTGATGAATAACTCTCCACAACTATGGAATAACTATATATCCATTGTGCAACTCAAGTATTTGAAAATTGATTTGACAACATCCCAATGCTTCTCTCCAAGGTTGGACATATACCTACCGACAACTCTCACTGCATACACAATGTTAGGTCTCATACACGCCACATTATAGATGACACTACCTTATATTGAAGCACAAGGAACCTTGGCCATCACTGCCTTTTTCTCAATAGATTTGGGACAATCATTCTTGCTGAGTTTCAAATAGGCAAGCAATGGAGTACTAAATGGCTTCCCCTTCTGCATATTGAAATGCTCAAGCACCTTTTTCACATACTCTTTTTGAGACATATATACAATATATTCTTACGATCTTCAGTAATGCGCATACCCAAAATATGATTGGCATCACCCAAATATTTCATGTCATCAAGCTGGTGATGTAGCTTTTGCTTTAGGTCAACAATTTCCTTTTTAGAATGACCAACAATGAACATGTCATGCACAAAAAGAATAAGCACTATAAGTTGTCTATTCCATGGCCTTTTCACATAAAGGCATGGATCTTTAGTACTACACACACATCTTTGGGGTCACATAAAAATATCAAACTTATGATACCACTACCTAGATGCTTTCTTTAGACCATAAAGACTCTTCTTTGTTCTGTACACCAAATGTTCCTTGCCTTTCCATGCTTTTACACTATCATTACAATAATAGTAAAGGATCAAGGATTTATGTGGATGTCCATAACAGATGCTATGTTTGCACGAGGACTTAGGAAACCCTGAGTTTCAAGAGATAGTAGAGGTTGTTGATGATGGAGACCAATACATTGACAAGGGAGGGATTACCTATCTTAGGAAAAATAATCCTGATCTCATAGATGCAATGAGTATGACTAGAACCAAGGAAAAATTTGATGAAGGGTTATAGAGACCTCCTTTGGAGCTGACCCGAGAGCTAAATTCATACCGATGAAAGAGCTCGAGAGAGTACCTATTGATAATTCTAGTGTGGGATTATAACCAAGGAAGGGGAAAACTTTTTCATTAAGGAAGACATAAACCCACTGGAGCTTAGGGACATCAAGAAGATATACATGTACGTCCACCAGTTTGAATGGAAAACGACCTATTTTGGTAGACAAATGGGCATGAGTACAAATACACGTATGTGACAGACATGGACAAGATTTCTTGTTGGGGGAGCTAGTTTTTGCCATCTACTTGAATCAAGTAGCTAGTAGAAAGCCGGTCCAAAAAAAGGTGAGCTTTATGGATCAAGTCACAAAGATTTCACCACATATAGAAGACACACACATGATAGGGTTGGGGGCAACAGGAGTTCTAGATCCTAGGATAAGAGGAAGTTACTTGTCAGAACCGGATCCTATAAGAGATGTCTTTATGGTCGTTATAGGGTCATTCACCCCACACCACACCGAGCAAGGAGTGCCAGATGTGACTACAAGAGAGGTACCAAGAGTTATACCTAGAATGCCAGCACCTACAACGTATGAAGAAGCTTTCCTAGGAGCTCTAAGAGTGATGAGATATGTCACTGAGCCAAGGCCCATGCATCCATCTCAAGTCGCAAAATGCATGGCATCAAAGTATAATGGATCGAGGGAGCCCCATGCACAATGTGCATCATTTAAATAGGTATTGAGAGCCGAATACGTCACAAATTTCCAGATTCAAATTCAAGGTTTTGGATTAACTTTGGAAGGCACCGCCCTTACATGTTTCAACCTTTGAAAAAGGAATACTATGAACATAGAGGTGTTATTGCAAGACGTTGTAGAAGAGTTTTCCACGTGCAAAATCAAGCACAATACAATGTCACAAATCCAGTCTTTCAAAAAAAAGACAACAAGAGAGTACAAGAGGCTGCCTTGTGATTCAAGCAATACATTGAGAGGTGTCCACCACGATAAAAATATCAAGAAGATCGACAAGTAGTGTTGTTCTTTGAAGGGATCAAGAGCGAACATCTCAAGAAGGACTTGCACTTGAAAAAGTGTGCAGATTTCGATAAAGTCACAAAAGAATCTATCTATTTAGTAGACAATTGCAAGATATACAAATAGGTCTAATGATTCACGTTCAACTACTAGTGGTGCAAATACAACAAGGATGACACCAATGCAACAACCACCAAGGAATACTGAGTAGCTTGCAGATCAGCTTGTAAGGAGAATGGGATAGAAGTTGGGAATCCAAAACAACAGAGTATCACCCATGAGATGCTACCTGACTTGTGGAGGAGACCATTCGACCCAACAATGTTCTATGTTGCCACAACCATATCCTCAATAGAAACGGTATGTCATTGAGAATATGTGAATGAGTTATGCCATTGAGGAATGCTACTACAACAAAGGTTAAGTTAGGGAGAGTCCCTATTAGCCCAATCTTCAATATCAACCCAATGCACCAGTGAATCCTCAGTATCAATAGAACACACCAACACCACCACCACCGAGATATGGATCAGGACCAACAAATCCATAGCTAGGAGCTAAAAGACCAAGATCGGTGTTGGGGCACCAACCACCACTACCAGGTGAAGACATAGAGGTGAAGACCCAACTGACTTAGCTTTTGGAGCAAGGTTTCATCAAACCCAGTGTCTCTCCCTGGGGTGCTCTTGTGCTCTTCCAAAAAAGAAACATGGAATGTTCAAACTTTGCATAGATTTTTGAGGCCTAAATCAATGCACTGTCAAGAACAAGTATCCCTTGCCTCGCATAGATGAACTACTTGATCAACTTGGTGGTGCTGAATATTTCACCAAGATTAATCTCAGGTCAAGCTATTATCAAGTTGGGATAAAAAGGGAGGATATTCCAAAAACATCTTTCAACACAAGGTTTGGGCATTATGAGTTCACCGTCATGCCTTTTGGCCTAACTAATGCCCCTGCCAAATTTAACCGTCTCATGACTGACCTCTGAGTTAGATGATTTTGTTCTAGTATTCTTTAAAAACATCCTTATATATTCAAAGACTAGAGAAGATCACAAACGGCATGTACGCCATGTCTTGGAGATTCTCAAAAAAGCCCAACTCTACACCAAGCGGAGAAAATGCTCTTTCTTTGTAGAGAAGGTTGCCTATTTGGGACACATAGTTTCTAAGGTCTTTCTCCGCACCCAGCTAAGGTGGAAGTTGTAGTTTAGTGGCCCATTCCCAAGACTATTTCAAAAGTACGTGGATTCCTTGGCCTCACAAGATGGTGTAGAGTATTTATGAAAAACTATGCACTCATCACAGGTCCTCTCACTGAACTCACTAAGAAAGAGGAACCCTTTGTCTGGTCTGATAAGAAAGATAGAACCTTCAACAAAATAGAGGAGATCTTGGCCAGTGAACCTGTTCTCACACTTTCAGATTTTCAAAAAACCTTTGAGGTGATAGTGGATGCTTGCATACAAGGTATAGGTGGAATCCTACAACAAGAAGACCATCCCATAGCTTATGAATCACGATAGCTCAGGATTCATGAGAAGAATTATCCCACCCATGACCTCGAACTACTAGCTGTGTTTCATGCCCTCAAAAAGTGAAGACATTATCTTTTAGGTTAGATGTTTGAGCTTGTTACTGACCACAAAAGTCTCAAGTGGATTTTCACCCAGACAGATCTCAATATGCGACAAAGGCAATGGATTGAATTTCTACAAGAGTTCTCTTTTGAGATCAAATTTAGACCAAGCAAGGAAAATCAAGCTGTGGATTCTCTGAGCCGACAAGTAGTGGTCCTTGCCATCACGCTAGTCCATTCAACCCTACCCAAGAAAGTTCAAAACGCCCTGCAAACTGATGAGCAATTTGGTCCATTAATTCAAGAACTCCAAGCTCAAGTCCAAGAAAGATATTTGGAAAACTACTCTATTCAAGATGGACTCTTATTCTTTAGGAATCGATTATGCATACCTACATGCTAAAGGAAGCTCATGAAACTCCCCTTGCAGCTCACCCAGGTTATCACAAAATGTTTGCTTCTCTTAAACAAAATTTCTACTAGCCTAAGATGAAAAAGGATACCTTAGAGTATGTTAAGAAGTGTTTGATATGCCAAAAGGTGAAAGCTTAAAGAGTTAAGATTCCTAGGAAGCTACAACCATTGGATATACCTACAATAAAGTGGGAGTGCATCAGTATGGATTTTGTAATAGGGTTACCCAAGACTGCTTGAAATTTTGAATCAATTTTTGTGGTGGTGGATAAACTCACCAAAGTAGCTCACCTTGCCCTAGTCAAAACCACTACTTGTGTAGCTGATATTGCTCAAGGTTTTCTAAAATAAATTATCAAATTACATGGAATCCCTGCTAGGATAATCAATGATCGTGATGCCAAGTTTACCTCTAAGTTTTGGAAGGCCATGTTCTAATCCTTAAGCACTCAATTAAACCTGAGTTTAGCCTATCATCCAGAGTCATAGGGACAAACCAAAAGAGTTAATCAAGTCATAGAAGATATGTTAAGATCATATTGCAGTCAGTAACCTCACCATTGGATCAAACATTTATCCTTAGTAGAATTTTCCTATAATTCTTCCTATTGGAATGTCCCCATTCAAAGCCCTTTATGGACAAGATTGTCTCATTCCTCTCAGAATGGCCAACCCAAGTCTCTCAGTGCCTACAACAAAGAATACACTCGAAGGAATGGATCGCCAAATCAAAATAATAAGGGAGAACCTTAAGAGAGCAAATGACATGCAAAATAGTTATGTTGATTTACATGGATCTGCCAGGAATTTTAAGGTAGGAGATAGAGTTTTCCTTAGGGTCAAACCAAAGAAAAGTTCACTCAAATTGGGAAAATACAAGAAGTTACCATATAGATATTGTGGACCATTTGAGATTCTGAGAAGGATAGGGGACCAATCTTACAAACTCGCTTTACCCTCTTACTTGCATGTGCACAATGTTTTTCATGTTAGCTTGCTAAAAAGATAGGTTGCGGATCTCCTTCACATCCTAAATGATAAGGATACTATTCTTGACACATAAAAAGAATTCCAGATGGAGCCATAACAAATTTTAGACATGAAGGAACGGAAGCTACGACATCGAACAATTCGGGACCTTTTGGTTGAGTGGAAGGGCTATCCCATTGAAGATGCGTCTTGGGAAGATTGCGAACGCCTTACTTCTCAGTTTTTGCATCTTTTTTTATCACGATTCTCCTCTTTTGGGCTCAAACTAAACCATGTTAGCCCATGTAACTACAAATCCAAGTTCTATCTTACTGAACTTTTATAACCTGACTTTTTGCTAAATAATAACAAGATTAGCGTTATCCTTTAAATCTTGTGACTCGGATCTCTGTATGGAATTACAAAACCAATGAATAGATTTAGCTATTTCTGAAATTCTCTCAAGGACTTCTACCAAATACCAGATATAAGAACTCAGAACCAATTTCATTATATTCATCAAGAAAACTCAAAGAAAGAAGGACTTAAGACAGGCACCGAGATCTTAAAACATGATGAACATGTTAAGGGGTACAACGAAGACAAACTTTCTAGAGGTGAATAAGTCCATCCATTACGTGATCACAAAAGCAACTATCACAAGCATGGCACATATTAGGCCTCTCATCAATAGGAAGAATTCGTTTTTGAAATTGTTGCACTGATCTCTCTATTTGAGGTGAGAAGTTAAAGGTCCCTCTAAGTGGTAAACCAAAGTGAGGGTAAAGATATATCGTTTGATGAGGAAGAAATTATGCAAAAAAAAAGATTCGTTCAAAAAAACCCCGATGCATTCACCTCATCACGCAATAATATCAAGGACCCAAACCCAGAGCTTCAATAACCATAGCCAAACGAACATTATTACAAAAGTGATCCCAGTCCCAAAGTGTCACCCTTGTTATACTTTGAAACGTCCACCATTTGGTTTGAGCTATTGAAGTTCCCAAGCGAGGAAATAGCAGGCTCCCATATCGCTCCACAAGATCTCTCCTCACAAAGTCACTTGCTTGATGGAGAGATGAGGAATGGTCACAGATAAAAGTAGCTCTTGCCGTCGATCCATAAAGTAAAATAATGAGCAAAGAGACAAACCTAAGAAATTTTCACAAGGGATGGAAATAAAAGTGAAAGACAAAGGGAATAATACTGGAAGCAATGAAAATATATTGCACCTTATATAGATGAGCCAGCTAGCAAAGGCTAAATTAGCGGTACCCAAAAGTTGAAAGTGTAACTTGCAGATGAAAATTTACCACCTTCCTTATTTGTTTTGAGTTGAGGACATCTTTTTCTTTTTGTTCGGGAATTTGTAAGGTCCTCTTCTTAGCCCTAACTCTTGACGGAATATCTAAGCCGTCGAATTTTAAAAAATGATCTAGTAAATTTGGGCTATAGTCAAGCACCCTAGTTACTCACGAAACACTTTTGGTTTACACCATGGGTACGTGGATGTAACCAATGCATGGGAAATTAGCTTTATCTCAAGGAAAATTTGCATAAGGAAACCAAGAAAGAATAAGGATAAGGTGAAAAAGTAGCTTGTTGCATAAGCCACTTGTTGGAAAAGTGTCTTGTTACATAAGCCGCTTGTTGAAAAAGTAGCTTGTTTAAAAAGCTTTGAAAGGGAAGAAATGCAAGAAAGGATATCAAGATATGCAAAAGTAACTTATCAAGATAAGTTAAGGGCCTTATCAAATTAAGCTTAAAAGGAAACCTTCCCTACTCGTTAAACACTTCTCTTCACATTTCTGAAAGTGCAAGCTTAAGAGTGAGCTATGAAAGCCAAAGTTAATCCTCTTTCACACACACCCCCTACACATACCTCTCTCCCTAAGAGAAGCCATGTCCATAACCATAATCAAAATTACCATTACACTCTCCACCTTTTGTCTCCTAACCTTCAAGCTTTCCATAACTTGAATCTTTCTTCTAACCTCTCATACTTCCAATAGCCAAATTGGTGGTCTTCAAGGGACGTAATTTTTTGGAGAGCATTTTTCGGCGAGGAATTTTTTGAATATGGTGAGTAGATTCCAAAAAGATTCTCTCCCTTCTCAACTTTGTTCTCTGTCGTCACCACCAAAGTTTCTTCTTCTCCACCATCATCTTCTCTCTCTCTCTCTCTCTCTCTCTCTCTCTCTCTCTCTCTCTCTCTCTCTCTCTCTCTCTCTCATAGATATGTGTGTGCTTTGACGATGGTTGTATGTGTGTTTTAGAAAAAAAATGGTAAATGGTTCTATCACTATACCACCCAAGCTTCTTCTTCTCCATCGTCATCTCTCTCTCTCTCTCTCTCTCTCTCTCTCTCTCTCTCTCTCTCTTATGTGTGTGCTTTCATGATGGTTGTATGTGTGTAAAAAAAAGGGGGGGGTAGATTGTTCTATCACTATACCACACAAGCTTCTTCTTCTCCATCGTCATCTTCCTCTCTCTCTCTCTCTCTCTCTCTCTCTCTCTCTCTCTCTCACACACACACACACACACACACACACACACACATGTGTGTGTGTGCTTTGACGATGGTTGTATGTGTATTTTTTTTTAAAATGGTGAATGGTTCTATCACTATACCACCTAAGCTTCTTCTTCTCCATCGTCATCTTCTTCTCTCCCTCTCTCTCTCTCTCTCTCTCTCTCTCTCTCTCTCATTCAATCAAACATTCATAATTTATAAGTCTCCCTCTATAAATATCCTGTCACTCAAACATGCGACTTGTCTTCTCAAATGTTGTGACATATGTTGGGCAATAAGATAAACCACTAACGTAACAAGTATCCTTCTATCTTTTCACACTTGTGATCACTCGTACACATGCAACAAATTAATTTCAATGGTTTACATAATAATGGAAATTGATTTTGAACAATATTTAAAGATTGCAGTAGAAACACCGCAGACTGTTAATTAAAGGGTTTAGAGTACACAACTCAAAACAACAACTATAATCAAATAGATATGGAGAAAAAAATAGTACAATATGCTATATGGTGTCAAGACCCTATTTCTCCAATATTAGCGAGAAAATGTGAGATCTAGTTTTTGTTGTTGTTGTTGTTGTTGGCTCCATTGGCTATTCCATGCCCGGCAATGTATGACATCCACATTTCTACCCAAGCCTCCACGAGTCGTTCGAAGGATGCACACTCTTATGAGGTGCGAAAACCACGTTCCCCCCAAACCATACTTGCATTGTTAGGTAGTGCCTCAACTTGATCGATATCCCCTTTGGTTGGATGTGCATTGAGATCAAGGTTTTGCATGGCGTTGAATAAAGAGCTTGTGGCCACATTGGCTGCACGGAGGGAGTAGGAGTGGTTGTGTGCACTCTATGCTCTGCATGCTGCATTCATAGCATATACAGTATTGAGAATATAAGTGGTGTGCACATTGTTGATGGGGTCAACACGGGGAGGGGGTTGACCACGCCGATTGCATTGTCCTCAATTTTCCCTCGGCATGGTAAATATGTGAGTGAGAGAAAACTCAAGGAATAAGTTTAGAAAATAGATAATTAGTGGAGAGACTTGCGCATGAATAGATGAATGAAACATTGTGATCTTTTGGCTATTTATAAAAAAAACCCAAGTGTCTTTACTCCAAGGATCATTCACACCATGTCCTTCGCAATATTTTCACTTAAAATATTATGCATATAAAAAACACACTAAAAGATTAACCACCATCGATTGACTTGCGTTCGAAAATTAAACTTAGTTACAGAAATAAAAAACAACATAGAGTAAACATATATCAGATTGAGCAAAAATTAAAACATAGTATGACCAACCAGTAAGTTCAGGTGTGCTATTACATATAAATAAGATAAAATGGAGTAATCAATACAAGTCGGAAATTAAGTTCCCAGTGGCCATAAATCCTGTGGGGGTTGCGCTACTCGAGCGTATGCAGGTGGGGGTACCATGGGCAGTGTGGGAAATAGAGGGCAATAGAGCAGTTGACCATAGCTTGGCCAACCAGGAACTATGGCTAGAGGTCTACTCGGAGGGGGAGCAGATGGGCCAACTGACTCTTGGCAAAGTCGTAAAGGAAACGGGGGTGGATGAAACTGTGCTCTACGAGAAACCTCGCCCACATGAAGAGTCGATCCTAGACCATTGGTGTTGGGAGCGGGTGGGTGGATTGATGCAATGAGCTCAAGGTGGTTTGAAGCTTGGAACAACCATGGTTGCACACAATAGAGAGACAGAGAGAGAGAGTCACACTCTATAGACTATAACGTACATGCAATATATTTACAACATATGTTATGATTCATATACAAAAGAAAGGGTTTATGTACAAAAAGGTCTCACAGCCAACATCCGGCAGCTCATATCTCTAGGTACCTTTTCAAAAGGCTACACACATATATGTAATATCTGTCACATCAAAAATTGAACTAGGTGTCGAAGGAGTTCCCCTCGCCACCTTTCAACCTTGGGCATGCCATACATAATGAGGACCCAACTATCCACACAGGATGACAAAATCTATCCACACAGGATGAAAATACCTCCCCTTGAACTAGAGAGAGTAGAAACGGATCTTCAAATTACATCTGTAACGAAAGAAATTTCCCCTTCATCGTCAGTTTCTTCTTCTTGGACTCTATGTGTTGCTCCTCTCACTAGCTTTTTGCCTTTGTTGTTACTGTTGCCGCTGCTATCTTGAACTTTTGAATAGCACCTAGAATTAGGATACCCCTTCTTTCCACAAGTGCTACAAAATGTATTGATATAGCAGTCTTTAGCTATATGACCCATTTTACCACAATCATAGCGTTTTCGAATGTTGGAAGATGATATGAAATCTATAAATGCTTCACCTTTGTCTTGCTATAAAAGCTCCGTTTGTCGATGTAAGTGGAATTTTTTGTTTCCTTTCTTCTACTTGAAGTGAGCTTACCACATCTTGAAGTGCTCGAGTTGGCTCCTTTTCTTCAAGAATAGTGACAATATGGTCGTAGTTGGAAGGAAGTGCACTAAGGAGGACTGCAACTTTGTTGTCCTCTTCTACTTCGCATTGGATGTAGTTCAATTGTGTAATCATGCTTTTAAGTCTATTGACCAAACTGGGTATGTCTTCCCCCTCGAGCATAGTGAGTTTGTAAAGCTGCATTTTCAAGCTAACTTTACTTCGTTTTGCTTTAGCTCCAAAATTCTCCTCTAGAACTCGCCAGGTTTCATATGCATGTGTGCACTCATCTATAAAATGTACATAATTTTCATGGAGTGCAGTAATTATTATGCCAAGTGCTTGTTCATACTTTTCTTGATTGAGTGTGGTAGAAGCCCTGGTTTGTGTGCCTTCGTGATCACTGAGAGATGTTTTTACTACGGCCCATAATGTTTTTCTCATTAAATATCCCCTTAGTTTAGTCTACCAGGCATGGAAACCCTCCCCATTAAATTTTATGATTCCTTTCTCTTCCATGATGCAAATGCTCGTGGAAAAGTGTTGGGACTTGGTCAACAGATAGACTCTCTCTACGGCAGTGTCTTGCCCAATTTTTTTTATAAAAAAAATGCAAGTGCGAGCTTGATAAGATCCAATTGTAAAGTCACTCTCCACAAACTGTGTTTTGTGAAGCAACTCTTCACAAGAGGTTAATGAACATTTTGCCTGTTTAAAGCTTGAAAATTTGGTTGAAAAATTACTTTGCTGAAGCCTTGCCAATTTTCCGAAAGCCTTTGCCAAGACTCGAGAGAGAACTAAAGGTTTCATCTCGAGAAGTTTGCCCTTTTCGAAGTCAAAAAAGGAGGTTGCCTTAGTAGTGTGAGCTCGTTATTCTCTCTCTCAAGTTTTCTCTCACCCTGCTTGTACACGAGGATCTCTTTCTCTCTTACTCGTCCAGTGTGTAGACAGGGGTGGAATGTCGAGAGTAGGACGGTGGAGTGTGCAACCACCTTAAGGTTTATTAAAAATAAAAATAAAAATGAACAAAATGTTCAACATTTTGTCGAATGCTGCAGGAACCTTTGATGAAAGTGGTTTTACAAAGCAATGCACACTCGTGGAATTAAGTTACGATATGCACACATTAATGACAACTTAAGTGCTCCTTAAGATGCTTATCAACAATGAGCACACATGAAATTATTACATAATGCTCAAAGTATTGTGCTTATTGATGAGTAAAGAACCACAACTAATTAAGAGTTAATAGAGGAGTGAATTAAAGTACTAGACTTCAAAGCAACCTAACCAAAGCTCTGATACCAGTTGTGTGGAGCGGGTGGGTGGATTTAAGCAATGAGCTCAAGGTGGTTTGAAGCTTGGAACAACCATAATTGCACACAGTAGAGAGAGAGAGAGAGAGAGAGAGAGAGAGAGAGAGAGAGAGAGAGAGAGAGAGAGAGAGAGAGAGAGAGAGAGAGAGAGAGTCACACTCTATAGACTATAATGTACATGCAATATATTTACAGCATATGTTATGATTCATATACAAAAGGAAGGGTTTATGTACAAAAAGGTCTCACAGCCAGCATCCGGCAGCTCATATCTCCAGGTGCCTTTTCAAAAGGCTACACACATATATGTAATATGTGTCACATAAAAATTTGAACTAGGTGTCAAAGGAGTTCCCATGCCCACCTTACAATTGGTGGGTAGCCGCTGTTGCGGTTGAATACGTGCCAAGAACAATTTCTTGTCCCAACCAATGCTGATACAATGTCATTGTAGACGCTCATACTCCATTGCCAAGCCACCACAACCTGCTAGAATATCTAAAACTGCATCTCCAACCTTTGTGAAGGTACCCAACAACCACCTGTTTACAAAATCACAAACATTAGCAAACATTTCCATGGCACATTAGCGGCAGTAGTTCAATGGCTAGAACCGATCATAAAGGCGCCCTACTTGACTTACCAAGCAAAGAACTCGCTTTTCTCCACTCCATGCCGAAATGGTTCTCCAAGGGCATCTAGCGTCCATGGCGCGTCCCGTAGTGGCTCTCGGATCATGTCACAATCAAACTCAAACCCATCGTTAATAGCTGCCACATCTCCTGCTTGACGATTATACATTGGAATCACTAGAAGCTTTCAATTTTACGTGTGAACATGACTAGCAATAAGGTCACGACCTACAAAATCAGTACCGTTTCAAACAAAAAAAAAAGGCCAATATCTACCAACCATGAAATTTGTGGAGAAATGGTTGAGAACTTACAGGATCCATGAAGTCATCTATCACAATGTACGTGTGTGACACCATACAAAGAAAGATAGTGTGACGATGGCAAAAATTGTGCAAACGGGCCTTCTTGGTGATGAGTGCCAAGTGGTATACCCGAAACATCATGACTACTATGCCATCCGATAGTAAAAACTCTACAGCCAAGGTGAACACATGGGAAACAAGCTCAACAGAGAATGCATTCCATTAGGGTATTCCACCAATACAAAAATCAAGTTTGCAATGTGTGGAAAGGTCTACCCACACAAGTCGCACCCCTCCAAGCCGATGGTCAGGCTCCATTTTGCTGGAGTGTGAGAGAGATCCAATCAAACATTGGATCACTCGAAGGCTCCTGCAATACATAAATACCATGCAAAAGAAGATTGAGAGAGTGCTTACCAAATTCAAAGTGGAAGCCAAAGTGTAATAAACTCACTCAAAAGAAATCTTTGGATCCATGATAGCCTTACATAGATGGCATACATTAGCAAGTACTACGAGATGTACTAGGACGACCCCAACTCTTAAGATTTATGCCATCTGTGTGTCAGAGTGAGCCAAAACTGTGTCAAACAAAAAATTTAATGAAATGTTAGGTATCACAATTTTGTTGTTGTTAAAACAGACAATTGTTTGTGGTGGCATTCCTTACCTAGTGGAAAGGAGTCAAGTGGTTTGGATGGCCAAATAGACATTTGATGGCTGCCCTTGCTTTGAACAGTACCAACGGATATGGTTCGCTCGGGACCTCAGGATCTCGAGGCTTGGGAAGGACTGGATCTCTGTGACTCCAAGTGACGTTCAGGATCACCTTGCCCATAATCTGACCCGCCACCTTTGTGCTCGCTCCTTTCACTTTGATACTCTAAAAACTCTGAAAAATCACTGATGATGGGTTGTCCTCTCTTCTTGCCTTGTTTGGGTCTGTCCTGAGCAATTTTTGGGCTTTGACGTCCCTTGGTTGTGCCAGGATAAATGGCATCAATGGGAGGCTGATTGCTAATGACACTTCCGCTTTTTCCCTTCCTCTTTCCCTTACTCTTTACCTTCTTGTGCAAGTCCACAAAAAAGTTATGACACTATAGCAAATTAAACACATCACTTGACCAAGAAAAAGATTACTTACTATTGTATGCTTCAGCTTCGTCTTTGGGAAATTCGCCATCCACATAGTCCAAAAATCATGGACAGTCTCTCCATGTTTCCTTACCATGGAGATTCTCTATTCAATTGTCAAGATAGATCTTGCTCTCCTCTCCCTCAGACTCCACCCACGCATCGCTGGGATTCTCGGGGTATGGACTACAAAGGCCTATTTTAAGGGTGTCTTACCACCATCTAGAAAAAACAAGAGGAATAACACTAACTTTGATAACACACAGTTGGTGTATTGTATAGTTCAATACCTGTATAGCATTTGTCGGGCAGTACAAGCAAAATATGGCTGCTTCTTTGCGTTGTGGGTAGCTCGTATGGTTTGCTTCCATTGCACAAACGCCTTCCCAAAGTGCTTTTGTCAAAAAGCCTGCAGTGCATCACTAAGGGACATGCCACAATCACGTGCGATGCGTGCATGCAGCTTCTTTAATGTGGAGTTATCAGCCTCCATCTTTTTTGCCACACTCAATACACCCCTGTACATTAAGTATTAGTAATGTGGCAATACTAGAGAAGACCCCAAACTCTTATGTTAGTACACTCACCTTTCAAGCTGCCACCAATATATGTGCATTCTCAGCCAGTGTGAGAATGGCTTCTCCTGGATTGGAATAGATGCTTCCACTTACGACACATCACCCTTCGTCAATATATCAATCAGGCGACATTTTCTAATGTATCATTGGATAACATTCTAAATAAATTAAGGAGAATAAACATTGCTTTAATAAGCAAATAGTAGTTACTCCGAAGGACTAATCCGCACCCGTGCAACCTTGGAGACTCTAAAGGGTGTCATTTTGCAACCCTTCTCTCCCTAGCCCACAAAAGAGATGCATTTTCGGAAAAAATATGTTCCATTTTTGGGATTGGCTATGATTGCTATCTCTAATACCTTTCGCACAAAAAAAATATCGGTCTCTTTCACTGCCAAATCATATCTTTCCTTGTAGTCATCTTCGTGCATGTGGTACTCTGTACTCCCCTTCACTGGTAAATTTTGTGTTTTCAACCGATACATTGCATCAAACTCTTCCTACAATAAAAATTGCCAAATCAAACTCATTTCCAAAAAAAAAAAACCCTATGTGCTTACCTAATTCATGTGTATTATAAATTTACAAATACCTTTCACAGTAGTTGCGCTAGCGAAAGCCATAGGTAGTATAAGCCATTTTGAATGGTTCATTGCGGTCCCACGAAATGCCCTATAAGCTTTTGTCCTATCTTCTTCATTGAATCTGTCCAATAAGGACTGTGGATCCGCAAGTGCTAATTTTTGCATCATGAATATGGAGTGCGTAGTGGTGTGAGCCACATGGACTTGCGTCACCCTAATTTTAAACAAAAAATTATTATCAAGAAACTTACTTGTTGATCATGCCGAGCACCAAAAGAAATTCAGCCATCTCCGCAAGGTTGCACTTCACAATCGTACACTCAACCTTTGGTGTAGAGAATTCATCCAATCGCTCCCGCAATGCCCAATCTTTCCACGCATGAAGCCGATGGTTGCCGTCCCAAACAATAAACATTTTATCTTCCATGTGAGAGCTTGGGGATGTCTCTAATTTTGTCATCAAATGTGGCCGACATCACTAACTCTCAACCATAAGTGCCACACCTATCGAATGGTATAGGATCTTGTCCTGGAAAAGCTTCGGACATGATGAAGTGAGCCATCGTGGGCTAGTAACCTCTTTCAGCTATAGAGGTTGTTAGTTCAATCACACAATCATCATTTGTTCTAATGGCCGGGTTGGCCAAAAGATGGCAAAGGCGGATGCGAGGCAACAAGTGATTGTATGACACAACATGTGCATCAATCCAACCCGATTGTATGACGGTCCACATCTTTGGATTGTTTTCTTGTTAAAATTGGCATCTTGTTTGTTAAGTAAGGTCCCAGTGGCTTTCAAAGAACTAATGGAGGTGAAAGTAATATGAGAGGTTTGAAGGTGTGGAAACAAGATTTAAGAGAAATGATGAAAGGTGAAAGTAATATGAGAGGGTTGAAGGTGTAGTGGGTGGGAATAAGGTTTAAGAGAAATGAAATAGAAGAGAGTAGGAGTAGAAGGTTTGGAAAGGTATAAAAGAATGAAAAAAAAATGCTTCTGTAAAATATATAGATCATTAAAGGTTATGGAACATTAGAACTATGAAGAGGAATAAAATGTGAGCTTTTATAGGCATTTGTGAAAGAGGGGGGGGGGATGTAAGCGTGGAGGGAGGGGGAGGGGGGGACAACCGAGTGCGAGGAGCAAGGGGAGGGGGGGGGGGGGGGGGGGGGGGGGGGGGGGGCAGCTGGGGACAAGGAAGGGCAAGGCGGGCATGGGGGGCAGGCGACACGAGGAGCTGGGGGCGGGCGACAAGGCAGCGAGGGGGGTAGTGGGACAGTGGACGAGGGATAGGGGCCAGTGCAATGGGGGGGGGGGGGGGGGGTAGGGGATGTGGGGGGTGGCGAGTGCAGGCGGCACGAGGGGTAGGAGGCGAGTGGCAGGGGGGCATTGCAGCGAGGGGGGGCGGGGGTCCCGTAGAGACAAAGGGGGGCTAGGGGACAGGGAGAGCGAGCGCGAGGACATGCGAGGGGCAGGGCAAGAGCAAGGAGCGGACGGGCGAGGGGATGTGCAAGGGGCCGAGGGGAAGTGTGGACGGGCGAGCGCGGGGTGCGTCCCTACTATGAGTCCACGTGGACTGCGGGCGACCCGCACTCCATGTGGACAACAAGGGCAGACCTCGCTCGCCCATCTATATTGTCCCCCCCGTGCTCCCTGCCCTCGCCCCCCTGCTTCGTCCACACCGCCCCCCTCACGCTCCCTGCCCACGCCCCCGCCCCCTGTCCCCCTCGTGCCTCCTTCCCACACTGCCCATTCCCACACGCCCACACTTCCCCCCTCGCGCTCACTGCCCACGTCCCCGCACCCCTGCCCCCGCCCCCCTGTTGCGTTTTTTCCATGTGCCTCCCCCTGCGTCGCCCGTACGCCGAGAGAGAGAGAGAGAGAGAGAGACTCCCTCCCCCCCCCACCAGCTACGTTTTCCCCTTGCAACGCCTGGCAATGCGCGCGCGTGCGCGCACACACACACACACACACACACACACACACACACACACACACAGGGAGAGGCCCGCCCTCTCTCCGTGCGCCGCCTCGTGGTGCTAGTCGAAGATGACACGGTCTCAAATTCTACTGGCATGGCTGTTCCATTGGTGGATGTTCCCTACATAGACCTTACTAGTCCAAGCAAGGAAAAACTCTTTGGAGAAAAAGCATTGAAAAACTCTATCGAGGTAAGGAGTTCAAATAGTATTTTGTCATTTTTTAATGCAATGACAAAGCCCAACACTTTGACGAAGCTTCTCTCAAAGATAGTGGAAATCAAACAAGTGTCAAAAATACCAAAGGTGTACAATGGTAACATGGCGTTTGAGTTTCCACCGACCTTAGGAAAGGTTCATCCAATGGATGCTATGGAACATAAGTGTGATCCACACCATTGAACCAAACCGCACACTTCAAATATTGCATTTCCTGGAGTGTGTTGCAAAAGTCAGCGTGCAGGTGCTCTAAAATGTCTCAATGAAAGTTGTCCCAAATTGGTTAATTTTGGGAAGTCAAACACAACACATTTCAATGGCAACATGCTAAAATTACCTTGCATGGGTGAGTTTTGCGATAGACTAGGTGGTAAGCTTGATTGCCACTATTACGGTCAACCGCCCATTTGTTTGCATGCATGTGATTGCTTCGTATAGTATCATGCCAAGGGATGAGAGTATGAGCAGATTAATGGTACATCAAGGAACTCACCAACACGACATGCGGGATGGGTCGTCAAAAGGCTCGCCGAAACCAAAGAAATGGTTGCACAAGTTCTCAGTGTGGATAGGTATGCAGGCACAAGAAAGGTACAAATAAGTGGCAAAGGAAATTGTGACAACAACTTTGATGCAAGAGGGGGGCTCTAGCCATGTGCTTGGTGAGCAAGAATTTCTAAATGCTGTTGAGGCAATGGGCCCCTTGGTGGAGGACAATTGGTGAGGATGCTTTCATTTTCTCTTGTTGGACATAATATTTCAAAGTAATTTAACTCTAAAGTACTGGTTTCGATGGTCCGTGGCTGCAACTACGAATGGGCCAACAAAGAAGAGCTTTGGTGTGGACTCCTTGCTGCAGCTAAAAACAGATTGCACATATGATTTTTTTTTGCAAAAGCAGGTTTCTCGAGCAAGGAGCGGCAGGAGAGCATTGTTTTGTGTTCAAGATGTCTACAGTAGGTCCTGCATCTAGGTTGGACTTTGTTAATCAAATGCGATGAAGTGGACCTGGAGATCTTCGGCACGCTTGGGTGCAATTTGATCACACTCACCGAGTGGCGGATTGGGTGACCATGGCATGCCACATTTACGATCCAGGGTTTGTTGTCTTAAGAACATATTTCAAAAGTTTGGCATATCCTAAGAAACAACCAGAAACATGTTTACTAATGTGCTTGTCTTCTGTTGCAGCGTGCAGGATCTCCTCACTATTGCAACATGTGAGATGAAGGAGGAAGACATGGAAGCACAAATTATTTTTGGCAGTGCATAAATGACTTTATGAAGGGTCATGTATGTGAGAGAGCTCATTCTCATGGATTTATGGTGGACAAAGCTCAAGCCAACTGGAATGCAGTTTGCACAGTGTTCAATAGTGGCAAAGACAATGTTCAACGGGCTATCTTGCCTTTTTCATCGGAAACAGAGCATGGTTGAACACACCACCAAGTACATTGTCTCTTCATCTTTAAAAACCCACAGACATGTGCAAAAAGTGGCATCTAGCCCCCTCTAAAGAGGCAACTGCAGCGGAGTCTCGTCTACTTCGACAATGGTGGTGTAATGGAAATTGCATGGATAAAAACATCCCTGAAATGGACTCTTGGTTGAGTTGGTGGGAGGTGCATATTGCACATTGGGGGAGCATCTAGTCATCAATAGAGAGAAGTGTGATGGGGCAAACACTTCAAGAACCAACTTGGTCGAGATGTGGTACAGTCAGTTTGTAAATGCCTTGGGGATTGTGCCCTGCAAATTTGGTGTCAAATGGACATGAGAACCACCAAAAATCAAGTAAAGTTGGGATTTCAATCACCAAATGGTCATTTTGACCCACATATGGAAAATTGATACAAACTAGAAAAAAGTGAACTAGTAGCTTAAGGAATATGCTAGGAAACTACCCTTGAAGTTTTGTTCAATTTGGGATCAGAAGATGGATCGCAATCCATGACCTCAGATGCAAATTTTGTTAGAAACTAGTTGCAAAGTGTTGGTACAAGTTAATGAATGTGCATGGTGCCAAAATTTCAGTCTTTAATCATAAAAAGTGCTTCATTTGTCAAAGTTCAGCATTGTTAGAGTATTAGTGATTGGATTTGGATTTTGGTCAAAGTATAAAGTCAAGGAAAAGATTTTGAACTTGTGTTAACTCAAGGAATGCCAAAAAATGCTTGGAAAGTGGTCCAAACTTGCCAGGGAGACTAGAGGATTTAGAGAGACTCCAAATGGGACAGAAATCCACACACAACTAGGATTTGGGCAGTATTTCAATCCCAAATCATCAGCAGAGCAAAATCCCAAATAGATTGATCACAATGATGGATCAAAGTTGCCAACCAAAACCAAATTTGGCAAAGTCGGACCAAATTGGGCCATAACTTGGGAAATTGGAGAAGCTTGAGAAAAATTTGTTCAAATTTGAAAATAAAGTGTGTTAGGATATACTATAGGAATAAGTACCGAAAATCTGACCCCAAAAGGATGCATAACATGGATCCTAATCCATGACCCTTTGTAAGCTTTCGGAACTAAACTTACGCCATCAAGTCCCAAATGCCAAGAATGACCTAATCCTAGAGTTTCAAGCCATTTGAACTTTAAAACCCTTGCCAAAATGCCAAAATTCTTTAACTCTACAAAATTTCCAAAAAGTGGCATAAATTTTCAACCAATGATTCAAATTCAAAAAGAAGTGAACCATAGCATTCCCAAAGCATGCTTTATTAGATGGTATCACCAGAATTTCCAAATGTGTTCCAATAATCCATGACCCCCTGATCCAAATCTGACCCCTGACCTGTAACCACATGACCTAGTACATGTAGTTGTCATAAATGCACTGGTGAATTTTGGTCAAGTTTGGACTTGTTTTGATTAAGTTATTCTCATTTTTCATTTTATGGTCAAGTTTATGTTTTTTCAACGTTCTCAATAACTTTTTTTGTCAACTTCAAGATCTAGTTCAATGATTTTCTGATGATAGAATGCTTTGCAAATGACCAAGAAATCAATGGGAGGCTCCCCCTACCAAGTGGTAGAAATCTTGTCTAATGAAAAATCTCACATCTCGGAGGAGGAGCTCGCAAAAGTTCCAGCAAGATTTTAAGTAGCAGATAGCACACAAGTCAAAATGACCATATTTGCCAAGGAGCTGTAGACATCGCACCAGCAAAGAGAAGTCATTGAGGGATCTAGATGTTCACAAATTGATACATTTTTTAGATTATCACCATGGGGTACATACTTTTAGAGATCCGACAAGTTGATGAGCTCTATCCGATACAATGACAAGGCTACACTAACCAACAAGGATGGGGAGATATTCAAGGTTTGGATCACCATCGACCTTATCAATCGAGTACTCCACCTACCTCCTAGAGATCACAACCTACTGCTCAAAGCAAAGTCCACAGACAACAACAAAGCATTCACCACCAAAGAGAAGTCATCAAGGGGTCCAAATGTTTACAAATGGACACATTTTTCATATTGCCGCCATGCGGTACAGACTTTTAGAGAGCCCATGAGCTGATGAGCTCTGTCCAGTACAATGGCAAGGCTACAATAACCAACAAGGATGGGGAGACAATCAAGGTTTGGATCACCACCGGCCTTATCAATCAAGCACTCCATCTACCTCCTAGAAATCAAAACCTACTGCTCAAAACAAAGGCCATTTCAACAAAAAAGCATTCATCAATCAGTAAGGCCATAAGTTTACCTACAAAGACTTGGTATATTTAGAAACAAAGCTACCATTTTGAAAGATCTCTCAACATCTCAAAGTACAGAAGCCACCAAGGTACAAAGATCCAAACCTACACGTAATACTTATGGCAATGGGGCTTTCTGAGCAAAGGGTAGTCCGCTATGACATGGAAAACTATATTAAAGAGAATTTGGTCAAGAGCATCGATAGAAACAAAACCTACATGAACGCAAGGTCAATTCTTAAAAGGATAGCATACCAAGCCCTTAGAATGATTGACCACCTACCACCGGCCAACTCTTAGATTGATCTTTTCCACAAGTATAACCATGCGGTCCGAGCCTCTCTCTCTCTCTCTCTCTAAATTTGTGCAAGGGAAGCGATGTGAAGAGAAGCAGATGACAAAAAGTAACGAACCATGATCATGACTTCATCAGAAGATGTTGCTTTATTTTGTCTTGGAGAAAACTATAAAATCCCCATTGGACAAGTTTTGGTAGGCATCGTATGAAAATTTCCAAAATCTCCTCATGAACTTGAACTCAATACTCGCTACAGTGTCTATACTCAAAAAAGATCTCTCTATGTTCTGAGCCTAAAGCATAGCCATTGATCTGGGTGATGGTCACATGACGCTCAGTTGTCAGTATCTTGGACGGATAATCGAACCCTGCACATTGTGGTCATGCATCTTACTAGACCAACTTGGTTCTAGTAAGTGCACACTTTTATATGGACCAGCTTGGTTCTAGTAAGCCCAAACTTCTGTAATTGTGCCAAAATTTGCATAGTTACAAAACGGAACCAAGACTGCCTTCAATGCAGCACACGTAGGACCCTTGGTAGCTCTCATATGGGCGACGCTACAACCTTGGCCAACATGGACACCTCAATTTTTTCGGTCACAACCTCTCTCTCTGTCTCTCTCTCACATTAAGAAAGATTCTGCTACAATCAATTGTCATCATGACATCAAAATTCAATCCATCTTGCAAATTGATCCTTGTAAAAAATTCTCTTACAGCTAAATAGGGAAGCAAAAGAAAAACCCCTCGGTATCCGACAGCCCCACCAACATCTTGGATTTTTGTCTTCGGAAGCTTGGGGAAGAACTTAGCTTTCAAGTGGTGGGAGCATCACCTTTACCTAGCACCTTAAAGTACCAAACTATGTAACATCCAACAAGGGCTATTTTTGAGGTTCTGGAGCAGACTTCGCAGATTCAGGCAGAAGCGAGAAGAAGACTGTAAACAACTTTCACTGTCTTGTGAATGTAGCACATACCTACCTTCTCGAAATTCCTTGTCAAACAAAATATGATGGTGGTGCAATATACCTCTTGCATTACCACAACCTTTCAGATGTTTTTTGTGCCTCCCAATTTTTCCATGGCTTGCACTTACGTGACCTCTCTTCTTCTCATTGCTCGCAGGCTAGGCAAGTGAATGCAAGAGAAACGGTCCTCTCTCTCTCTCTCTCTCTCTCTCTCTCTCTCTCTCTCTCTCTCTCTCTCTCTCTCTCTCTCTGCCTAGCAGCATCGAATTGGCTTCTTGAAGCGCGGCTGCAACGATAATGGCTACTTGAACAGAAGCTGCACTGATCGAGAGCCTTGGCCTCTTGAAGAGAGTCTCCTACAGTGCTAATGCGATTGCAGCTAACACCAAGCTTTGAGCTGCTCGTGGAGCGCCTAACAATAGTTCCTTGAGTAGGCAGGCCCATGGAGTGTTGTAAGGAGAGTCTTGCTCTTCCTACCTCACTAACAAATTCTTGGCATGTTTTCTACATGTTATAGCGCCTTTGGCATCCCTGCACGCCGGCGTGTAGCAGTATAGGGCCTCTGATTGATGCACCAAGTGAATGTGAGGAGTTGAATGTAGCCGGCTTGCTCCCTCTAATGGCACCTTTCCAATAAGTGCATGTCAGAGGGGCTTCATAGAATGTGCAAGCTTAGGGCATGGTTGTGACATAGTTAGAGCGTGGTTAGACAAAGCTTAGATTTTTGTAAAGTCTTTTTTATGCTTGGACATAGTTGATGCAAGCAACAATTATCTCTACTTGGTCATGCGAACTTAGTTTTCTGTAAAGCCTACTATGCTTGGACACAGTTAACGCAAGCAACAATTCTCTAGAGAGAGAGAGAGAGAGAGAGAGAGAGAGAGAGATTAAATTTGATATCCCCTCTTAGAGAACCATATATTGACACTTGACCAAATTCGACAAGACATAAAAGACAGTAGACAATCTACAAAGACAAATTAGACAGAAGCCAAAATTCTTTAATTTATGATGGTACATCCGGTTCTGGTAGGAGACTAATTGAGCCTCAGAATCCATGAAAGAATAGACCTATACCTGTCACCATCCAACACAAGCAGTCAATTAGCACATGGGCAACCTTGATGGGAAGACAGGTATCCAAACAGTCTATTCTGCTTGTTATTGTTGTCCCATAGCCGTAAACTCCTTCACTCTCCTTATATGCATTTTGAGGGAGTTTTTTCTTTGCTTCTCTATCGGGCATGATCTGTTTTGTAACGGTATTTTCTACAATAGGCTTGTTTGGTAAATTTTTCTCTATCATAGTTTCAATTGGTACAATGGTTGTTTCCGGTTTGCTGAGGAAAAGTGGTTTGCACCCTTCCGGAAAGTCGGGTATGGCGGAGGGACGTGGATTTTCATTGGAAAGGTAACATCGCTTGTGAGTTTTAGGGGTCGCATTCTCAAAGGATGGTATATTCCCCGCAGGCGGGCTTTCGATAGAAAGCACCATACCCTGTAGTACAATTTCATAAACCAATTATTGTCTATTAGTGGTCTATGCTAGAAATGATAACTTCTAAGAGTAGCTGGAGACAAATAAGGAGGGAAGCAACATTTTTGTATAGAGATTATATGTGAAACTGGAAAACCTACCCCACAGGTAGAAAGAGTGAGAACTTGAGAGAATATAGAGAGAAAGAAAGATAGATAGAGAGAGGGAAAGAGATCAAGTTTGGGGACATAAAATCTGTAGATGATATTTTCAAAGGATAAGATGTATACTGCCTTTAATCTAAAAGTACTGTATTTTACCAAAATTTTGGCAGAGTTTTGTTTGTAAGTAGACCCATTTTTAAAAAAGTAAACATGTCCTTCTTCTTTAGGAGCCTCACATGAGGATTTAAATGATAAACCAAGAAATACTCGACAAAATTTATCTTAGTATGCATCTCATTTTATGATACGATTTATGCAGGACTTGACATTTTTTGTAAAAAGCATATTTTCTATCTTTTCTATTTTGCCAAATTTTGGCAGAGTTTTGTTTGTAATTCCGTTTTTCAAATTAAGCATGTCCTCCTCTCTAAGGAGCCTCACATGAGGATTTTCTTTTAGATATACAAAAAAAAAAGAGAAACCTCTTCTTCAATACGCATACCAATCATCATACCATTTCCACAATAACTTTCTTTACAAGTTCTTAGTTCAATAATCGAAACGTAACACAAACCCTTTCCACTCTTTCAAGACCAATTCTTCTTAATACTCAAGAGTAACTTTTTTTATAATCCTATTTATTATAGTGTCTAGAAGAACCTAAAAAGAACTTATGCCAAATTTCGGTTGGACATCCTCTCAGTAGACCAAAAGTCTACCTGAAAGCTCGGGGTCGTCATTCATATGCTTTGTGTTGAGACTGCGCCGAATGATATCCGGTGTAAGGCTGCAAAAAGACCATACAAGATGCTATTTCATGAGCGGATGTTCACCATTATGTGAACTACAGTCAAACAGTGTTCAATTATATGTATAAAAGTCCCTTTAAGTAAGACATATTATGTATATACCTAATTGCCAAGTTCTTCTCAAAATAATCCGTACTAACTTTTAGACTTTGTATTGCACCAAAAGAAACCGAGCCTGGTATATCATATGCATGTTCATGGAGTTAACAACATATATCCTAGTACTTGTCACACCATGCCGATCATTTTTGCATAACTTTCATTTTTTTTTCCGACCAGAATGTTCTTTGCATTATTGAATGTTTTATTGGAAAATAAAGAGCTAGTTTGGCCTGCTACTTAAGTGCTTACACAGCCAGTGTCTACTGTCATGCAAATGAGAGTTTTCATAATATATCAAAAGTTTCCCAAATTTCGTCTATTTTTTGAGCCTAAAGACTCACATGGTTCATTCTATGCTAGTTGGTAGATTCATTATACAGTGTTCCAAACCATGCGGATTTTTTCAATTTAGAATAGTTCTCCTCTCTTGTGCCTTTATACGAATACTCAACAAGTATAAGGAATGCATTGCAGAACAGAGTCATACTACTAGTTGATCACAAGTTAATGGACATGTATATCACAGTACTTTTACTACTTTAAAATCCATCAAAAGCAAAGTGTTAAAAGAAAAAACATAAAAAACAGTGTCTGATTACCGTTTTAGAGATGAGGAGTAGCACCAAGCCTTCTTATGTGTTGCTTTTCCGCCGCCCAAAGATGCTACCGATCACGATACTAGATGATCTACAGCTTTTGTGCGATGGGATAGTATGCCGCAAGAGGTGTGTGATTGTGTGTGTGTGTGTGTGCGCACGCATGCGTCCAAAAGTGAACCTGTGAACACATCCTCTCCAATCTAACCAATGTCAAATGGGCTCTGGTCAATCTAGTCTCTGTTGCTCTCCTCAATGAAAATGCTGGTCCACTAAAAACCACTCCAAGGTAAGTGTAAGCATCTGTATACTCCATCGTCTCTTGGTCGTGTGTGTGTGTGCATGTGTGCACGCACGTGCATGTGTGCGTGTGTGCACATGCGTGTGTGCGCGCACGCATGTGTGTGTGTGTGTGTGTGTGTGTGTGTGTGAGAGAGAGAGAGAGAGAGAGAGAGAGAGAGAGAGAGAGAGAGAGGATTCTCCACCAAAAGAGAATGTTTCATTGGGAAAGAAGTTGCAAATGCTAACAATGCTGAAGCCCATCCATCAATCAAGCAAAAGGAGGCATGAGGCAACTTTTCCTTGGAGACTATATTAACTATCTTTACTTCAGGCTCCCTTAATAACTCTTGAACATCTATAAGCATATCGTTTATTAGGTTTTCAAACTCAACATAACTGGAATCGACACCCTTCATATATTTCCTTTGTTGACAACATCCAGGATTTCAAGTTGTTCTGGCTTAATGTAGATGAAGCTTCCTATTCAAATTCACTTTTCAACAGAGTCTAAAAACACAGATAAAACTTCCACTTTTGACTCCGAGGCTCTGCCTAGTAATCATTATGGTCATTCTACATAGTAGATACATGTGATAGTGTGCCACATGTTGGTGTGCATTGAGCATTGGACGGTGGACTTTTTGGTTCCAAAGTATTTTATATCATAAAAAGTATGCCATCAACTACACATGAGAGGTCCAAAAAGGGAAGCAGGGCATCGGTTCAAAGAGGTACACCTACAGGGCAGAGAGGACGTCCTCCCTTCAAGTATAGCCTATTGATTGGGTTTCCAAAATTAATCTTATGTTCATATTGTAGTAATGCACACTGATGACCATGCCTTATGTCAATGCATTGCCATTGTTGGGAATTATTTTACCACTAGTCGGGACTTTAGAGTGGGTCTGCAATCCTTCATTGGTTGCAAAGGGCATCAACCATGGGAACTTGAGTTGTTCAATGTTTAACAAGGTATGGTGAAACATTTTATTGTGGAATGCACATTTTATCTTTTTGGAAATTCCTTTAGTGAATCGCATGTGGGATCTACTTTTCTACCGCGCTAGGATATTTTCTCAAAGGATGCTAGCATCAATGTGGCATTCTTGACAATTGCAGATTTTTGATGGTTGCTCATTATTGCATCTATGATAGGTATGTGTTGTTTGTTTAATTTCATGCTTCATAAATCCATGTGCTCTTTTAAAT
This sequence comes from Adiantum capillus-veneris, assembly GCF_014529385.1. Classification (NCBI taxonomy): domain Eukaryota; kingdom Viridiplantae; phylum Streptophyta; class Polypodiopsida; order Polypodiales; family Pteridaceae; genus Adiantum; species Adiantum capillus-veneris. The sequence continues at coordinate 146,686,193 of NC_140952.1, forward strand.
ATTTTCACGGATTAGTATTTGCTCGGAGAATATTGCTTGGGTATGGTAAAAATCAAATTGTTTCAGCCTTATTAAATTCAGTGTTGGAATAGGCTCTTGTTGCATGTTTCTGATTATGTACTGCTATAAATCTTATGATATTTATTGAATCTATGTTATCTCCTATAAATTAGCCTCTAATGACAGAGATGCTCTCATATTAATCATACAGTATCTCTTGCTACACCATATATGCTTATTTCTAGCTTTGCTTCTCTCCTGTCTTGACTCTCTCACATCCAAAAACCCTTCGCTTTCTTGGTCAACCCTAGAGAACCACGCACTCCAATAGTGTGAAACATGGAGATTGAAGAAGCATAGGATACATACTTTGATACCAGCTCGGAACAGCTTCGAGGATTGGGGGCTCGAACCCACCCCTATGGTATTGCTACATATTGACTTTTTTAAAACAAATAATTATGGGGCATGTATTTACCTAAATGCAGAAGATAGGCCATATATAAGGGTAGACAACCATGAAATATAATTTGAGCAGGAAGCAAGTACTAAATAAACAAGGGTAGACAACCATTAAATATAATTTGAGCAGGAAGTCGATACTAATAAACAAGGCGATCCTACATGGATTCTAGAGGAACCATGTAGGTAAGGGTAGACAACCATGAACTAAAATTTGAGCACAAAGTCCATACCAATAAACAAGGGGAATCCTATGTGGATTCTAGAGGAACCATGAATGTAATGATAGAAAACCCAGACACTCTTGACAAATGGGAAAATAATGTTGAAAGTGAAGCCCCTAGGTAGTAGTGAGGATATCATGGAAGCACTACCTTTATAGGACTAATGAATTATAAACTCATCAACCAGGGATTACGAGACGATTGAAAACTAACAATGCCAGCTTAGGAGTCTACTACTAGGAGAACATGGACTCTAATGAAATGTTATGGGTAAAAAATGTGAGACCATCAACTCTCATAGATGGCAAGATCATATATATTTTTAGGAAGAATGACGGGGAGATGTTTGACTTTAGGTTTAGAGACAAATATAACAATGGATTCACATCCATGACATTGGAGGATATTGATACCACACTGTATCAAGGGTATTCGGCAAATCATTATAAGCTTGTGAAAGGAAAAGTGGAGACTCCTCAATCTCCCATGGATAGGATTCACAATGAGGGTTCAATCATAGGCCGAATGTAGGTCAAATATTTGGATGAATTTATACCACAAGATTGGGTCAATGGAGGAACCCAAGAAACATGTGCCATGAATGCAAATGGCAATATCAAAGCCATGCACAACTTCAACGAGTCACACCGAATGAGTACCCTATTTGATAATCTTGGATCAATTATGCCACAACTAGAAGAACCAGATTAGTACACCAAACGCAAGTGAGGCCTATGGGTTTCCCAAAGTGAATGAAGTACAATGGGAATGGGGACCCACATAACCACTTAGCCACCTTCAGATGGTTTCTCAAAGTTGATAAATTCTACGACCTCCACACTCATTATGAGGGATTCAGGTTAATGGCTGAAGGAAAATCATTAACCTCGTTCTAGAACCTAGAGAATGAAATGATAATCAATCTATTTACTTTGGCTATTATATTTGTGGCAAGATTTTCAAAAACAAGAATTAAACATATCACTATTTTTCAAATTTACAGCTTCAAGCAAAAAAACATGGAAATCATACAAGATTGAACGAGAAAATTTGAACAATATGTTGTGCAATGTGCTAGGAAGAAATCACATGGCCAAGAAAACATCCTTGTTCTTGGAGGGACTTCTCAACAAAAACCTCCATGCTAGTTTATATAGTATGAAACTTGCGACATTAGATGCTTTTATATGGGATGCGAGAGAATTGTGAGATAATTGCGAGATCTTTTTTGAACAAGAGGAAGGGTCTGACACAAGAAGTAAGAAAATGGTTGCAACACTACATATGGGTATAGACCAATGACAAGAATGGAAAGAGCTCAGCTGGTACTAAGGCAACAACCTCCATTACTAGGTGGTAATGCCATTCCAATCAAAATGATGTAGCCAGAGGAACTAAGGGAAGAGAACTCACGTGCACTTGCACTTGTAGCTCTCTATGAAGAACCAAGTTCTTCAAGGGTGGTAGATAAAGGTTGGTATGAAGGACAATCTACCCCAATATATGATCCAATGTAGTACGCACAACTTGAAAACCCACCCGTTTACTTTATTGCCAACCAAGGGGCTGGACCATCGATGATGAGAGGGCTAGACCATCGATGATGAGGACTCCTCCACCACAACAAAGAATAGGGGGATGCCATAAATGTGGAGCACCTGACCAATATAAAATATGTGTTCAAGGGATAGAGAAGGGTTGGTGCCACCACCAGTCTTGGGAGTGCAACAAAAAGGGAGGTCACTTCCCTATAGATTGCCTAACGAATCATTGTAACAAAGGAAAGATACCTATGAATTTGGTTGAAGTGGTTCATCAAGTTCATTGGAGAGTAAACCCATGAACATATCAAGGTAGTAACGAGGTCAAGAACAAAACTGCAAGAACAAGGAAACTAAAGTTTGTGTGAGCTAGTGTGCCTCGTGCTAGTGTGCGTGTAGGGAAGGGGGAGAAGCAGGAGAGCACACAAACTTTGGGTGGAGCAAAGTGAGGATTAGAATACCTCACACTCCTTATTCTTTTTATATATAAAAATAATAAGTTAGTGATGGGGTTAGTAGTGGGCATCCGGGCAGTTGGTCTAAACCAAACATTCTCCCACTTGAAGGCCAATGTGGGCCAAGTGGCCTATGCATGTACAACCTATACAACAATGAAGCATTCTATGCATAGGATACTTGTGCCAACGTGGCCCAAGTGGCCTATGTATGTAGCATTCTAGTAGATTCACCCTACACCCATCTTCTCAATGTAATGTGCAAATTGCTTTGAGGCTAAGCTCTTTGTGAGAGCATTTGCTAGGTAGTCATCCTCATGAACCTTGACTATCTTGATGCACTTGCTAGCCATTATGTCTTATATCACATGATATTTGACATCCATGTGTTTTGACTTGGAGTGAAACACGGGGTTCTCCGCTAATGCAACAACACTCTAATATCATAGTGCACCACTAGAGTCTGATAAATGCTAACGTCTCCCACTAGAAAAGTTGACCATAGAGCTTCCTTCCAACACCAAAAATTGCAACACATTCTGCCTCTATGGCAGAAGATGAAATGCAATCCTAGAGACACGATCTACATGACACCATTGCTCCAGCAAATTGGAACACATAGCCGTACGAGGATCTTTGACTATCCACATAACTCGCATAGTCTACACCCATGTAACCCACTATGGATGCATCACTATTCTCAAAGAGTAATCAGTTGCCTGATGTACCCTTGAGGTCTCTCAAAATGTGCTTCACTACCTCCCACTACTTCCTACCAAGATTTACTATAAATTTTCTCACCACCCCCATTGCAATGGCAATGTCTGGTTTGGTTGCTACCATGGCATATGTAAGTCTACCTATTACTTAAGAGTATGGCACCTTTTACATTTTTTCTTGCTCGTCATCAAGTTTGCGAGCATCATTCTTGCTAAGTTTTTCATATAAGTGCATTGGGGTACTCAAGGTTGCCTTCCCCCTTGCGTATTAAAATGTTGCAAGACCTTGTGGATATATGTTTCCTGAGATAACTCCATTATTTCACGTTTTCTATCCCTCTTGATACACATACCAAGAAAGTGATTTGCATCTCTCAAATCCTTCATAGAAAAATGCATGCTAAGTGACTTCTTCAAGATGGCAATCTCATCTTTAGACTTCTCGACAATGAGCATATCATCGACATAAAGTATTGAGATAATAAGTGACCATTGTTCAACTTATGGGTATACAAGCAATGATCTTCTTGGCTCTATACATAACCTTGGGTCTGAGTTTACTTGTCAAATTTTTCATACCATTGCCTCGAGTCTTTCTTTAGGCCATACAATGCCTCATGCAATCTACACACAAATTCTGTCCTTATAGTATTTTCAGGTTCAAGTTCAAAGCCCTGAAGCTATTTCTTGTAGACATTGGTGCAAGCAAATTTGGCATGTGTTGTGAGGTGTGTTGTGCAATGCTAAAGCTGCAAATATGTGTAGGGTTAAGTGTTAAAGCAGGTGCAAGAGCCGTGGGCAAGCAGGTCATGATGGAAATGTATGCCTAATGAGTTTTTTCAAGCCAAAGAGGCTACAAAAAGAGCCAATTGGAATGGCAAGTCAAGGTGCCCAAAGTACATGTATAGTACCCTAGAATGTAGTGCTTCAGATACTCTAGAAGCCCATCCAGACGGCTCGTCAAATGGAGCCTCCGGGTGTAAAAGATATTGCATTTCAAAGTTGGAAGGTCTTGCAGATCACCGACAGACATGGCAGGTACGGACAAGTGGCCAGAGTTGGAGTGAGTAGATAGATGTGGAGAGCTTGAGTTGTGGAGCATTTCGAGAGCTCTAGAAGGAAAGTTATGGTTAGAGGAAAGTTTGTCAGGGGGCAAGTTTGTGCTCGGCTGACCACATTGGAATTTTTCCATCTAGCATCATTTTGGGTTTGACCAAGTTCTACAAGGCAGTGTGCATCATTTGAAGTCAATAGGAACTGGTGGCTCCTCAATTAGGGTCATATAGAGCAAGATATGGCCAATTGAAGGTGGATGCAAGTACCAGAGGGGCAGTGCCCGAGGTTTTTTCTCGGTTTTTGGGCCCTTGATTAGCGAGCTCAAGAGCATCAAAATGTGGTGGGGAAAACGTTGAAGTTGTTTCATTCCTTTCTTACTCATATGACCAAGCCGGCTATGCCACAACTCACTAGAAGGCATCTTGGCAACACAGATGGAATTCTCTTTCACACAAGTGACATACAAAGAGAACAATGAGCCAGACTTTTGGTCCTTTAATATGACCAAACTGCCTCATTTCGTCATCAAAATTGAGTCCCTTAGATGTAAGCTACAAAAACAAGCTATTGAACTCACTTAGGTGTGAACTCAAACTGCCCTCTTTCATAATCAAACACATGAGCTTTTTCATAACAAAAACTTTGTTCCAGGCACTCTTGCCATCTCAAGCTAAGCATAATGAGTCACATAATTCATTTACAGCGGTCTTGTCCATAATCGTGAACAAAATAGACTCACCGAGGTGCAAGTATTTGTTGTTATAGCACGAGCATCAAGCTCCTCCCATTGATCATTAGTGTAAGCACCCTCTTTACACTCTTGCAATGGTGCTACAAGGCCTTTATTGACCAAGACATCTAGCATGCACTACTTCCATAACGTGAATTTTAGGCCATCAAATTTCTTTATATAATACTCTTCTTTCTCAGAAGTTCCAGCAATAATTGACAAGAGAAAATGCAAGAGAGCGACACTAGGAATTTATGTCAAAATTTCTACCAAAATTTTTGCTGAATCTCCTCTATCATAGATCAAAATTTCAAGAGAAATTCAACTTAATTGCTATACTCTTTGGCCAATTTGCTTCAACTCAATTCCCTTTCTTTGTAGCTTGATACTTCTAAGTCTTCACAACACCTTTGGTAGTCAATTCACGATTTCTTAGTTATCTTCTTAATCTTTGCACACTAAGGCTCAAACCTTAGCATACTTTCAAGTCTTGCTCAAAAACAGGAAGGGAGACCGAACCTCTGATACCACTTGTGAGTCAAGGTGCCTTGTGCTAGTGCACATGTGGTGGGAAAGGGGGAGAAGCAACTAGACTTTGGGTGGAGCACAATGAGGATCAAAATATCTCACACTCCTTATTCTTTATATAAATGTAAAGAGTAAGTTAGTGATGGTTGGTAATTGGCATATGGACAACTTGCTAGAACCCCAACAATTCGGGTGAGAGCATCAATTATTCAACAAAAATGCAAGGAACCACAAGATAGAGGTATGAGGAAAGGAAACAAAAATGTCAAGCTCAAGTAGAGGATAAAGTCCAAGAGATTGTGGAGAAACAAAGAAAATTTGAGTGAGACAACATAGTGGAATCATCAACTGAGTTGGCAGAATCTGTCTTGGTAGATAAAATCTACGAGCCCATAAATGCAGTCTAGAAGCGTATCAAGCAAGCCTACATGTGGGAGAAAACATGGAAAATCAATGGAAAATCTATCATCATCCTAAGCTTCAAGTCGAAAAGTTGGAGGCTTTTGAGATATTGGACCAAATCAACCAAGAACTCAAGGAATCTCAAAAGCAACTCTCAAAAAAAATTGGAACGAAGAGAGATTGTGGAATCAAGGTTCGAGAGGTTATACCCTCTAGTACCGTTGAGACTAGAGATTGTACGAATAGTTTCAGACTCAAAAGAGGGGATAGAAGGAATTCCACCAGTAGGTGTTGATTTATTTTTGGGAAAAGATTAGGGAAGAAAACTATGGAAATTGGAATGAACAATCAATTCCATTCAAAGAAATATGCTTGGATCAATCTCCATTAGAGGTGGATAGGCATTCTTTATATGGGGATTGGGGGACAAAACCTTCCAAGTCGTCGTCAACACCCTTAGGAACATACCCTCATACATAGGAGATTATAAACAAAAACCAATGGTATGCAAGACTACCAGGTTGCAAACTACAAAGAAGACTTTGGATGTGAAAATTTTGCATTCCAGTTTGTCCACTCCAATTAAGTGTACAATCATAATGGAATAATTGCTAAGAATCATACCCCACATATGGATAGACTTGTACCTAATCACTCTTAATAGCTTAGCATAGCTTAATAATTAGCATGGTAGAGGAGATGAGCATGCATTGGATCTTGGCTCTTGGTTGGATTTTCATCACAAAGCCAAGAGTTGTTGGTGTAGGCCTCCCTTCTCACAAGCTTGAAGTAGATGATGAGCTTTCCATTAAAGCTTGAGAAGGAGATAGTCTTCTTTACTTCATATATGAGCTTGTGTGAGTGTGTGTGTGTTGTAATGCCTTGCAAAAATCAGCCCCCTCTCTCTCTCTTGGTCGACCCCTCTTGCTATTTTCTCATATGCTAGCATCCTATTGGCCCCTGCAAAGCTTAGCCAATGACAATTAAGAAGCATAAGGGATAGCCTTGTGACATGTGTCCCCCTTTCCCCTTTTGTGAGAGCTTTAGGTATTTAAATAATGCAATCAAACTCTCATTGGACCTCTTAGTCTTCTGGCCAATAGGAATCAGGCAAGCTATTGGGTTGTTAAATGCTCATTGGACCCCTTGGGAGACTGTCCAATAGTCTTCTAGATAGCTCAATTTCTATTGGTTCTTTTATCAAGTGTTTTTAAATGAATTATACTAAATGTACTCTAGCCTAATTCTCATTGGTCCACCTCTATGGCCATCCAATAGGATTTGAATGCACCTTGGGGGGGGGGGGGGGGGGGGGGGGGGGGGGGGGGGGGGCAACTGGGCTAGGAAGCTGACATGTGTCCATTATGCCGTTTGTGTAAAGGGAGCTTGCAAGAGTGTGTGTGTATTTCTCTCTAATCCCCTACAAATATGGCTTGCCCCCTCCTTGATTGGGATGTGGGAATACTTTTGAGTCTTCCCAAAAGCATCCAAATTTTCCCTAAGGCTTGACCATTGAGTATTTGATTTAACTTTGGAACTTTAGCATTTCAAAAGTCTTAATGGGCTAAACCCTAGGGTTTTTGAAGCCCATTGATGCACTACTCTTTTGCAGATGGCCCCCCCTTTGGATCCCTACTGTGACCGGTCCTGCCAGCCTAACCAATAATCTAGTTTTTTCTTCCCTGGTACTTCCCCATATTCAATGATCAGTTTAACATGAGAAAATCATTTAGGAGAATTAGATATTAGTTATTATGACATACGTCAAGAGATATTTTCATCCCACATGCCTTGATCAAGGGATCTTTGCAAATTTTATCAATTATAGTTGTAGGACATAGAGGGATAATCAATCCTTGGGTGATGGAAGATACACTTTCTTTGTCTGAAGACATTTTGATGTTGTTTTAAAAACCACAATTGATGTAAGAAAGAAACTCCATGCATTTCCCCTTCCAGCTAATGAATTGCTTACTGATTTTTTGTGATTACCTTTTGAGGACGCTATCAACTAAAATCTTTAAAGCACAACAACTTCTCAAAAAGTATACTACTTTGAACAATGAATACAGAAACTACCTCTACTAATTTCAAAATTAATGATTGCATTTCGAAGGTGTAATCGAGATGTTGCTTCTATTGTCATTAAGCACTATTGTAATTAGCAATTGATGTTAGTTGTACTCTATTTCATCACGTGAATATATTATCTCCATTACTTTGTGTTCAACATCTAAATTTGTACTTTTAGTTCAATTCATATCTGATTTTCTATGTTCATCTAGTGTGTGAATTTGTTTTCTCTATATCTAATCTGATATCTTATTTTGAATCTCCCTCCTTGAATAAAGTGACCACCTCATTCCACAAGGGAAAGGTACCAAAATTTTGATGCTTTATGAAGTCTCAAGGTATGGATGGAGCAAAATTAATCATTGCCTCTATACAAAGAGAACTTTGACATGAAGGATTTGTGTGAAGAAAACCATATTCTTGGCAGATGCATTATGTGGGACAAGCCAAGGAATGTTCTTTACTTGTCATAGGAAGAGTACCTTTTTTGTGTATTGAAGTGTTTCATTTTTTGTTTGGAGAGAGAGAGAGAGAGAGAGAGAGAGAGAGAGAGAGAGAGAGAGAGAGAGAGAGAGAGAGAGAGAGAAAGAAGAAGAAGAAGAAGAAGAAGAAGAAGAAGAAGAAGAAGAAGAAGAGAGTTTTAACATCATAGGAAACTATCCCAATAGACCTTAAAAGAGAGAGAGAGAGAGAGAGAGAGAGAGAGAGAGAGAGAGAGAGAGAGAGAGAGAGAAGAGGGGTCCAATTTCTGCTTCATTCCCTTTATTGGTGAAACTCATCCAAGGAAAATGTCCCATATCTTATCATATAAGGAATGTGATTGCTAGGATTCCATATGCATGTATTGTTGGTTCTTTGATGTACGTCGTATTGGGACTCGTACAAACATTGAATTTGTAGTGGGACTTGTAAGCAAGTTTATGAATTTTTTTGGAAAGAACCATTTCAAGGCCCTGAAGGTTCTAGTGATGTGTATAATGGTACCAATGAGAACTTATACATTTTTTTTGAAGGCAAAGATGCATATATAGCTGGCTACGTGGATAAAAATTATGCAAGGATTGTGGAAAACAAAAGCTCTATGTGAGAGAATTCATTGGTGCAGTTTAATAGCAATCTTGTTTTCAAGATTATATGTTTCAATCTATCAGAGATGCAAATTATGGTGCTATGTCATATGCTAGCAAGGAAGATATGAGGTTATTTGTGTAGTGGGAGATTTAGGCATTAATACAAAGGTTCTAAAGCTTCACTGTGATTATTAGAGTGCAATGTAGCTAGCACAAAACCTAGTGTTTATTGTGAAGACAAAGCACATTGATGTCACACATCACTTCATTAGTGAGGTGCTTGAGGACAAGCACATCACTTCATTTGTGAAGTACGTGAGGACAAGCGCATCAAGCTTGTCAATGCTCTGATATAGCCTTTGAATGAATGTGCACTTCATTTATAAAGATCTCAAGACAATTGAAAAGTTGATGGTAAAAGGGTAATCTATCTAGATAACTATTTCTTCCACTAGGATGTGATTGGTAATTGAAACCAGGTAATAGTCATGGATGATGGTAAGGCTCTGTTCAGACGACACTGATGCACTGAGCAGACTTGAAAACTTTTATAGAGCATATTGTTCACACTTTGTGTTGAACAACTAAAGGCATGAATTGAAAGTTCCTTATCTTTTGGCAAAGCTCGTATGGTTGTGATGAGCAAGATGGAGAGTTCTATGCTTCGTCATGTTCAATTCCCCAAAAGTGCTCGCTTTGCTCTTTGTTTCAAAGGGTTGAGGATGTTAAACTTATAGCATCTCAAGTGAATGGACCAACGTGATCCCAATATTTATTTTGGCTTTATTTAATGATTTGTCAAATCTTGGGTAGGGCAATTTGCTAAGGTGAGTATATAAGAACCACCTAGTCCCCATTGTAAATCATCAATTCATTTCCAAGATTGGTTCAGTGGTATCTCTCTCTCTTTCTCTCTCTCGTGTATTCTCCTCGTTGCTTTATGCTTCTGCATTGTTGACATTGACTTGTTATCAGGTGGCCATTGATCATGGGAAGGACCAGCACGTTGAAGAAAAGAGCTTTAAGCTCAAGGAGTTGCAGGGCATTGATGGGTAGCATCTTGAGATGCTAGCATTTTGGAGTACTATGGTATACTATAGAAGACCCGTCACCCCCCCTAGTGTTGTGTCTGGCAACACGCAGTCAGTTGCGACACTTGACGGCGACAGCAATCACAATAGCATCCTGAGATGCCGACAACAAAAGGGACGGTCCAATAGAGTTATTTGAAACATTGGGTAGAGGAGGAAGGCTTGTCAACAAAGCGTTGTAAAAGACAACCTCTAAGAGGCTCCCCTATTGCGTCCATCTATGGTCCTCGCAAAAGCGTCTTAAAAGGCTACAACATAGGGTACCCATGGAAACATTTTTGTTGAGCTTTTCCCTCCCCCTTGGGCTAGCATCTTGAAATGCTAGGCACTTGGTGAGGTCTGGGGACAATTTGCAAGAGTCAACCTTGTGCCAAAGAGGTATCTACATGGCCTCGGCTTCTACAATGGCTAAAGTGAGCGACATGGAAAAGGCAAAGATAACATGATTTTTGCACAAAGCTTCCACCTCGAATGACCAACACAAACTCTTGGCAATGGAAAGTGGATCTATCAATACCCAATTAGCGGCCTATGGAACGGTAAAATTCTCAAGGAAACCATCAAATTGTTTGGCTCAGGATTCAGGATCGTGAAGCCAAAAGCAAATGTACAAGTTTGCTAGAGGGAAAAGGCAAAGGAAATCTTGATAAGGACGGCATAAACAATACTCAATTACCTTCCTCAGTACCCACAAGGTGCAAGATCCATTGTTGTGAATGCGAGAGGACGCTTTGGTTGGCTTGGGAATGCAAAGTTGAAGGCAAAAGCACAAACTCACAAAAGGTCAAAGGCAAAGTCACTTTGGATAGAGATAATGGTGATAAAGATTCGACAAGGGAGACCAAGATGTCACATGTGGTGGCATCCACAACGACCACGATGCCAGACTTCTAGTCAAATATTGGTTTCTGCGACATGCTTCAACCAAAGAGAGGCTTCCGAGTGATAAAAAGGGGTAAAAAGGAGCTCCCTACAAATGATTTGGACCCATGTGTTGAATTTCAACTTATCGGTGTTTGAATCCATGGGTTGGATCTCAATGCACATGCATCTAGCAAGGAACCAATCAGATGTATCTAAAAACAGCATGGATGAGTGTACTGATCCATTATTGTTGGTTAGATTATGGACAAGATGTGTTTCACATTTCATTATCTAGAAAATTTTGGACATGACGTGTTTTGGAATGAGCTAAATGTGTTCAGATAGCTATTCCAAGTTGGTAGTTAGATTTAGTTGAGTTCAGACTAAAGAGTTCAGATCAAACTTTAGTATACTGAAAGATAGAACTGGAACTAGAAATATAAAAGACACTGGAAACTACAACTAGAACTGGAATTGTATTACTCAGCTTAGAAAAGTGTACAACTAGAATCGGTATTGAATGAGTGTTCAGCTTAATGAGTACAAAGTACATCAGCCAATGGCTCAAGATAAAAATATGGGGCTTGGGGTTAGGGATTGGATCGAGATTCTAGGTTCTCGAGTATCAGGTGTTGGGTTATCACGTATTCGGTCCCCAAAATGAAGTAATGGGTCCTATTTATAGTCCTCATACTAGTTTCTGACTGATTGTGTACTGTGTCACTTACCGTGGTAATTATCTCCGGTTTACTATTTTTGGAAGCTTCCAGTCTCGCCTTTCGCTAGCCACCTGCTAGGGACTATTCTTGCCTTCTACATTTCTCCTCCCCTTTCTTGAATTTTGGTATAAATACCAAAATTTTCAACCCGTTGGTTCCTGTCGAAATTAAGCAGTGACGACAAGGTCTAGATTGGAGGAGCTGGAAACAATTGCATGTACCCAGTATCCGTCCATCTGTCTTTCTTCTTAGCAGGTGCCTTTTTTAAGGGAGTTTTTGAAGTACTTTGAAAGGTTCTTGAACACTTGGAGCAGCATTGTTCAATCTAAATTAGTCTAAACAGAGTCTCTTGCTCTAGCTTCTCTTTTTGGGCTATCTTCATCTCCACTTCATAGGGCATCAGAGGACTCCAAGTCTTGGTGTCGAGGTCATAGAGAGTGTGTTTTCCCCTAGTTAGCCTGACTCTAGAAACTTATGGAAATATGATGCAGTATGCATGCACCCTTGACGTAATGGTTGGTTGCACTTGATGCGAGCTTAGAACAAGATTTCAACCATCTCTGTAAACTGGGGTTTAGAGGCTGTCTTGTTGGCTAGGTCCTTCTCAAGGGTCTTCGAGGCTTCCACTATTAGGTGGAGAAGCTGCTTTGTAATTTTGATGAGGCACCTGAGTTGCACCTTCCATTGACCCATCTTTAGGTGAAAAATTTGAAGATTTGCAAGTAGCTCATTGATCTAAGTTTTCTCCAGTGCCTCTTGCAGCACCTGATTCCAAGACAGCCATTTGGTGGTAGCTTCCTCATACCATTCCCTGAGCCCATCTATGATCAAGATGTAGTGTTGCTGATCTACTAGCTCAGCGTGTGGAGAATAAAGTGCTGGAAAGAAGCGAGGTAAATCTTCTTTCTTGACAAGGATGACATACAAAAGTGCTAGGGACTCAGGGAAAAATTCTAGAAATTTCATTATCATCTGGTTCTCCTGGTGTATCATCCTCATGGAGATCCAAACCATACGAAATAAACTTTTTTAGATGCATCTCTTGCTCTATGACAGTCATTCTGTTCTTGGGTCCTTGACTGCTAGTTGCATGATGTTGAATTAATGCTTTGATCCATAGATTCAAAAGTCCTATGGCACTTTGCATTTGTATCACCATTTCCTTGATTTGAAGGCGTATGTCCTTCATGCACTGATATGTTGGTTTTGTGCCTAAGAGAATTTCTATCTGTAAACCCCAAGATTTGAGGTTGCCAGTAGTTAAGTCCTATGTTGCTGGGTTTATTGCTTGGTCATCAGTAGCCAGGTACCGTTATGGAACCCTTTCCAATACTTGCTGATTGCTTGGATGTGGGGGTAACTTTCAAACTACCTGATTGTGATAATCGACAGATTTCCAATCCTGAGTCATTCGTCTGGCCCCCACATACAACATCTGAAACCTCTCTAGATCTGAATAGATTGAATCATCACAAATTTTTTGAACATTGATGTGTACTAGAGCCAAGTCTACCCAATAGAGGAATTGCCATACATACCAGACTTTAAACAAATTTTTGGACTTGGCTTTAGCTGTTTGTTGCACCACGTTTCTATAAAGGAACTGATTGATATTGATACTGGCCTGTGGGTTCTGGATCTTGGCCAGTAGCATGGAAAATAATTTTTCAAAGAGAGAGAGGTCAGATTATTCTTTAGGCTAATAGTTTTTGCAATGAATCTATACATTGAGGTGCATTCTAGTGCGCCTACTAAACTTCCTTGTCACCATCCTTGTGCTTCTTCCTGGCCTGATTGTCTTCCTTCATGAATTTCATGACTTCATCAGTTGTGGCTGGTGTGGGTTTTGGTGCATCTAGGATTCTGAACACGTGGGCCAACTCACTCGTTGTCATCTCCACTGTTTTGTCATTCACCACTACTATGCCCTTGTCAGCTTGATACGTAGCTAACACTTGCTGTGTGATTCTTGCATCAAAGGGTGGTGTTGCAACATCTACCACCATCTTTAGGCCCCATAGTTTTAAAATATTTTGCTCCCTCTCTTGAAGCACATATTTGCGAATCTTGTTGTTCGCTACCGCTCCTATGGCTTTTGCTATAAAGGCTTTTAAACTCTCTGCTTCTACAGTCATGGTGTCTAGTGTTGCTTGCATTTTTTGTGAATTTTTTTGTATGCCCATACTCGACTCGGGTGAGCAGGTTTGTGTAGAAGAAGACTTACTTGTGGTAGAAAAAGTCTCGTATAGAGAACAACAAGGAGTGTTGGGTATTGTTGCTGTAATTGTTGAGGGAGTGTTTGTCTGTAGCAAAGAATCCTTTTGTTGTGAGCTTGAGGAGATTTTTGTAGGTGGTGATGCAAGTGACGCTGAAGGACGGGAATAAAGTGAGGATGGGTGCACCCTTTGCATAATTATATGCACATGCACCATGAATGCACCACTCCTTGGCCGTCTCAAAATTATGTGCACCGTTTGTGATGTGTCACTCATGCAGTGGTCCTTTATAGTCGGTATTACTGAAAAGATCCTTTTTGTGATTGTGGAATTTATTCTTTGCTGATAGCCGTTAGTGATGTGACTAAATTGTCCCATTGGTTTTGAACCGGCTTAGTGGTCTAAGGTTGAGTCTGCACTGGTTCTAGGATAGTCGCCAATGGTCTGATATGAAACAAATTCAAGGGTTCATTGTCTGATTCAGGTGGTGCCGGTGGTACTGGTTCCATTGGAGTTTCCTCTATTCTGGCATAGTATAGCTTGATCTTGGCCCCATTGTATACTCCTGGTAGCAGCAACCCTAACAAATCTTTGAGTCTTACCGTACCATTGGAGAATATCCAATCCACCTCATAGGGTCCTGACCAAGCTATTTTTAGATTTTGTTTCTTGGGTCCCAACCTGGACTGATAAAGTAGTACCAAATTACCTTTTTTGAATTCTCTGACCTTAACCTTACTATCATGCCAGTGCTTCCTCCTCTTTGGACTACTTCTTGCTCTAGCATGGCCCTCTATCTGATTCAATCCAACCGCAAAAGCTCGTCCAGTCTCTGCTTCAGATTCCAATTAAAATCCATTCCATAACTACCATTCTCAGGCTGGGAATAGCAAATTTCATTGGGACTACTGCCTCTGTGCCATACACCATTCTGAAAGGTGTCATGCCAGTAGTGACCTTGTAGGTAGTTCAATAGGCTCATAATGATGTCTGAAGCTTAGTGTCCCACTTGTGTGGTTCCTTCTGAACTATGTTGGAGAAGATACTCTTAATGGTTTTATTGCTACTCTCTGCTTGGTCACTGCACCTGGAATAATACAATGTGGATTCTTGCTTTACTAAAAACTTCTAAGCACTCAACAATATCCCACAAGTCTTTCCTTGAGAACCAGAGTCGCATGATCAAATTCCAATGAGCGTAGTTATTGCCGTTCAGTTTGTCGATGACACTCGAGCAAGGGGGTCCATCCAAAGGGCAAAGGGCAACTCCTAATGGCCACCAAAGGCTCAAGATGCATGGGTCGATTCTGACAATTGAGGCTCCTCTTTGGCTCATTGTGAAACTAAACCAAGCCCATATGAATCACATGATGACCAACTTATTGTACTACTAATTAGACTATAGATGGTACATGCCAATGTGTTGTGGCATATGCCAAAGGCCACATACCCAACATGTACTACCTAAAAGTTATAAGAATACTTGAGTCCACAACATAAAAGTTGTAGATCTCTTTGCAAGCTTTGTTCTTCTTCTTTTTGTTTTTGCAATTGGACTTTGGATAAGAAAGTTATAACATTTTTTTAAGAGCTAATTTTTATTGTCTCGCAGATCGTTATTTGCTCTCAACTTATTTTTGGACATTTTCGCATCACTTCTAAAGTAATTGCACCCATTTGAATCCGTTGGTGATGTCAATTTTGCGGAATTTCGCTCCTATAGCCCCCAATGGCGCATATTGATTTGGAAAAAGATGTTCTAGAATTGAAGTTTAACATGCATGATAGGGTAAAACTCTCTTTTTTAGTCTTTTAGGGATGTCATAATTTCCAAATATTTCTCTAATAATCTTGTATGGATGTGTCCACATGAGTTTTAAGCATTTTGCTCCAGTATTTACCCAAAAAATAATGTCTGTCTCAAAACGAGCTTTTTCTTGGGTCAAATTTTCATATGCTTGACTGCCTCTCAAAATTTGAGCCCATATAAAGTTCGACTGCAAATATATTTAATCAAAAGAAAGCTTGAAAGGAGCTATTTCACTGAAAGCTCTTTGTGTTGATCTTAACTCGTTTTCAAGCACTCATATCCTTTTTAAAAATTTTTTGTATTTTGACATGCGTTCTAGGGTAAACCCCCCTTCTGAGCTTCTCGATGATGTCAAAATTTTCAAATTTGTTTCTATCACCCTATGTTTTACCACATGGTCATCAAATGCAAATTTGGGTGTATCTATGTGTCCTTAAGTGTTTATGCTCAAATGGGTCTAAGTAGCATCAAACAATATGAGCAACACAGAGCTAGTATGTGGTCCTAATCTTCGTAGCAGGACAAATTAAGCGGGATCTTGGGAGATCCCTACGACAGCTTCGAAGTGAAAATCCGGGGAGCCACCATGTGGAGGAGAGAGAAAAAGGAATGCGCCGTGCGGGCGGGGAAATGAGAGATTGATTTTTTTCCCTGTCGGTGGGCTGCGAATCAGTTGAGGGGCAGGATTACGCAGGGTGCTGCTTGATGCAATGGCAGGGTGGGGAGGCGCTAAGCAATCCTGGCACAGGTGTCTTTCTCTCTCTCGCAGGCAATGGAGGCGAGCCTCTCTCTCTCTCTCTCTCTCTCTCTCTCTCTCTCTCTCTTTGAGGCTACATCAGCGTCACGAGGAGACGAAGGGGGGACGCAGTCGTGCAGAACAGCGAGCAGAGAAGGTGCGCCTGTTCTGTGTCTGCTCTCTGCGGGTTTCGTGCAGGCCATGGTTTCGTGCAGGCCCCGTAGGCAAGGGGATAGTGCGAGGGCTCGTCTTGAGGGCAGAGAGGCGCATTCTGCTGCATGAGCACACTGAGAGGCAGGCGGGCAGAGTGCGGAGCATGAGGGTGAACACCAAAGGTGGATGGCATGAGCTAGACCAGGGGTGCAGACTTCATGCCAATGCGCAGGAAGGCGGGCATGGAGGAGTACGCAGGAAGTGAGGAGAAAGGACCCGGAGAGGGGCGTGTACATCGGCTCCAAGTCAGCTCCTTTTTCTAAAACTTAAGGGCTTGAGAGAATCTTGTGGGCAAATTAATTAATGTATGAACAGTAGACCCAGGTATGTAGGTACCCAAAACGCTGTTTTCATTTCCTTTTATAGGAATCTTTGGAGATGCTTTTTTCAAAATTAGGATAAAAGGGGTTTGGGGGGGTTCGTATGGGCGCTAACCATGGCACTTGGAGAAGACAGGGAGAGGGTCTTGACGCGTATGCACGAGGACAAACTAGCTCCGGTTAGATTTTCAGCCTTCCTTTAAGAAAGCCGAATTATTTTCAAAAAAATTTGTGTGATTACCGACAAAAGCCTCGAAATTTCACGTAAAAACCGCAAGAACTTGAAGTGTGCGCTTGTTTTTTTCGGAAAATTGCTGAAGTAGCCCTGTAATTTGTGGAAATTCCGAAAATGCTCCCCAAATTTTCAAAAACTCCCAAAATATCTCTGTCCCTGGTTGCGAGATAACCAGACGTCGCTTGGGTTGGCACGTGGAGACACAGGCGGGCTTTGGCGACAGACGTCATGGCGGAGGCTCGAGGAAGAGGGGCGGGCGAGCGTAGGCTTCTCGCAGTGCGGCATCTGCAGAGGCAAGCTTTTGCAGCAGGGCGCAGCAGGTAATGGTAGCTCAAAGACGAGGCTGGACATGCGCACAGAGCAAATGAGAATCTCTCTCTCTCTCTCTCTCTCTCTCTCTCTCTCTCTCTCTCTCTCTCTCCATCCTTGAGCTTTAACGCTACGCAGAAAGGTGAATCTCCTTCATGAGCTTCAAGACGCTTCCCTGTGTTCTGATGGTGGGTGATTCTCGTAGGGGGGAGAATGAGACCATGCTTGCACCAACTCGCCATGCGGAAAGGAGATCCTATGCGTGCCAAGGGAAGGCTGGGTGATTTGTGCTTGCAAGAGAGCGTCACAGAAGTCTCTGTCTATGCAGGAGAGGCCATGTGTGAAAGGGGGGGCGGGGGTTGCTTGCGAAGCAAAACAGACGAGCGTATGCATCGGGTTCAACCGTTCGGCCAGATTCAATAGTTAAGGAGTAAATGCAACTTCCAGCCAATAGTAAGTAGCACATAAAACTAGGATGATATAGTCGCATAAAGCTATTACTCGGTACTCATGGCTCGCAAATGGTTAATTAAGAAATTTCTTGATGGATAAGCTCTAGTACCAATGAAGAGAACCACTCGGTACTCATGGCTCGCAAATGATCAAAGAAATCTCTTGTAGGATAAGCTCTAGTACCAATGAAGAGAATGACCCACCTAAACTTAAAGATAAGACATTATTTTTTGAACTTTTATTTTTTTTTTCAAAAAAGCTAAAGTGTACAAATCCGAGGTATGGTTAAGGAGTAAATGCAACTTCCAGCCAATAGTAAGTAGCACATAAAACTAGGATGATATAGTTGCATAAAGCTAGGATGATATAGTCGCATAAAGCTATTACTCGGTACTCATGGCTCGCAAATGGTTAATTAAGAAATTTCTTGATGGATAAGCTCTAGTACCAATGAAGAGAATCACTCGGTACTCATGGCTCGCAAATGATCAAAGAAATCTCTTGTAGGATAAGCTCTAGTACCAATGAAGAGAATGATCCACCTAAACTTAAAGATAAGACATTATTTTTTGAACTTTTTTTTTTTTTCAAAAAAGCTAAAGTGTACAAATCCGAGGTATGTTTCCCCAATTTTGAAGCAAGTCTAATTAGAGGGTATCTCGTGAGATGCCCTCTTGGGTGAAGGATAAAAAGGAAAGGGAAAGGTGGATTGCGGGACAGCTGGAGGAGAGACACAGAGAGAGAGAGAGAGGGGTAGATTTTTTGATGCCAACGCTCTGTGTGTGTGTGAGAGAGAGAGAGAGAGACAGAGAGTGAAGGAACATAGCATCCCTGATTTGTCTGGCGGCGTTTGTGTTTGGACTGCACGCGAGGAAGTCGGGGGGAGAGAGAGAGAGAAAGAGACATTGTGTGCGTGCTGCAGGTCCAACGCGTGCAAGGTTGCAAGCTTGGTGAATGCGGGGGCGCAGAGCAGCAAGCGATGGGGATGAGAGAGGAGAGAGAGGCACGTCTGTTTTACGTGTTTTTGTTTGGCGGGAGCTCGCCAGATGAGCCTGGGGGAAAAGCATTGCGTGCAGCAGAGGCGGCAGGGCCTGGGGGGCAGCAGGTGACGAGGACGAGGTACAGGGGTCGGCGGTGAGAATACAAGAGCGCAGGCGGAGCAGGCAGAACGGAAAACGGAGGAGTGGAGGACCTGCTGTCCGTGAGTGGAGGACCTGCTCGACGAGCCATGGCGAAGCACAGGAGGGCGCAGAGGGAAGAGAGAGGAGAGAGAGGGGCCATTTTTGGCGGGGCCTTATTTTTGGCGGGAGGGATCTAGTGAGATTCCCCTTACTGCGCGCGTTGAGCTAGAACGTTCATCCAATATATATGAACGTACTAATCCGAGATAGTCGCCAACTCATCCTAAGTAATTATGTGCTTATACTTCTAACTCACGAAAGTAGGTGGTACCAGCTCAAAATAAATCAAAATTAAACAGAATCCGAGAAGATGCGCAACTGGGAAGGGTTGATCACTCCTCCGAAGGAAAAGTAAAGCCATGAGTAAGATTGCTCGAGTGACTGAGTAGAGAGAAGTAATTCTGTGCTTATACTTCTAATTCACGGAAGTAGGTGGTACCAGTTGAAAATAAATCGAAATTAAACTAATCCTAAGTAATTCTCTGCTTATACTTCTAATTCACGGAAGTAGGTGGTACCAACTGAAAATAAATCGAAATTAAGCCGAAATAGAGAAGATGTGCAACTGGGAAGGGTTGATCAATCCTCCAAAGGAAAAGTAAAGCCATGAGCAAGATTGCTCGAGTGACTGAGTAAGAAGGAGGAGATGCAAGGAGGAGCGAGGGGAGATGGCGGTCGCGTGCGTTGCTCCGTGCAAGCACGCAATGAATGTTCTTTTTTTTTTTAATGAATTACAACTTGTAGCAACTTTGCGTGGATTTTGGAGTGCTTACAAGAGTGGCTGCCAACTCTTTAGCCCTATGCATGCGGGATCAAATCCTTGATTCTACCTTTTAGGGGTAGGAATGTAAGGTTGGCATTGGGAGGTAAGCCTCAAGAGGGAGGGTTGAATCTTGTTAAAAAAATGAATATCATATAGAGCGTGCAAGTAGGGTGTACCCAATCGTTTTTAATGCTTTATTAGAGAGAATGAAGGGAGATGATTCATTAGAAAGAATGTAACATGTATGGTCTAGTAACTTGTGTGTAGCTGAAAATAGCATGAACATACGGAGGATTTCATTAGAATAGATTCCTAACGAGAATAACAAGGGTGCTTGGTGGAGACAAAAGTATAACACCTACTTAGATAGCATGAACAATACTTAAAAAGAGAGAGAATCTTCTTGCTTCACACATGAGATTGTGTGAGTGTGTGTGTGTGTGTGTGTTAATGCCTTGCAAAAATCAGCCCCCTCTCTCTCTTGGTCGACTCCTCTTGCTATTTGCTCTTCCTCACACCTCATTGGACCTCCCCAGGCCTAGCCAATGGAAATTAAGTAGCATAAGTGATAGTCTTTTGACATGTGTCCCCCTTTTCCCTTTTGTGAGAGCTTTAGGTAATTACTTAATTCAACTAAACTCTCATCGGACCCCTTTGCCTCCTGACCAATAGGAATCAGGCAAGCCATTGGGCTGCTGAATGCTCATTCGACCGCTTGGGAGACTGTCCAATAGTCTTCTATAGAGCTTAATTCTCATTGGTTCTTTTATTAAGTGTTTTTAAATTAATTAAACTAGATTTACTCTAACCTAATTCTCAGTGGTCCACCCCCAACGCCATCCAATAGGAATTGAGTACACCTTGTGGGCATCTAGGCTAGGGAGTTGACATGTGTCCCTCATTCCCTTTGTGTAAAGGGAGCTTGTGTGTGTGTGTGTGTGTGTTCCTCTCTCATCTCCTACTTCTAGGGCTCGCCCCCTCCTATATAGGGATGGTTGAAGACTTTTGGGACACACACCAAGCATCCAATTTCCCTAGGCTTTTGACCTTTGGACACAACCTTTGAATTTTGGAACCTTAGCATTCTGAAAGTCTTAATGGGTTGAACCCTAAGGTCTTTGGAGCCCATTGTTGCACATAGCTCTTTTGCAGTTGGCCCCCCCTTTGGATCCCTATTTTTCCTCCTCTGGATCCCTACTGTGGCCGGTCTGCTAACTTAACCAATATTCTAGCTTTTTCTCCCCTGGCACTTCCCCATATTAAATGATCAGTTTAACATGCAAAAATCATTTAGGAGAATTAGATATTGATTATTATGACATTAACCTCTCTCTTGAAATCATAGTCGTCCTCGACTATGGGGTAGAGAAGATAAAGCATATTCATCAGTCCTTTTCCTAGCGGGTAGAGAATCCCTATTTTACCCTACGACATCATTTTAGAATGGATGACTAGTCCATTTGGCGCTTGAGAGACTAAGCTGCCACAAGCATGTCTGCACATTAGTCCTGTCAATCTTCCATAGTAGAGTGACAAGCTCTAATGGTGTTTGGGAGACGTCGTCTCCACAAACTTGATCTAAGCATGCATACTACTTCATTTTTGTGCACAATAAAGAAAAAGGGAGTCTTATAAGACAAAAACTTTGTTCATTTTCTAATATTTGTACATTTGCTTACTTTAGGATAGCATTGTAAGCATTGACAAGGTTTAGGTTATCCTTTAATTGTATGTCTTGCATCCATCTAGCATCTTCAAGAGGATAATTCTTAAACTTAATAAGATATCATCGGATAGTCTTACCGCCTCTTAGTACCTTGTCTTCATGTCGGAGAATGGACTCGGGCTGCAGCACCTCTTCTTGGTCCTCAATCTTCGGTAGGTCTTCAATAGTTGGTTCTTAAGGTGGCTCTCCTTTGTAAGGCTTTAATAGGCTCATATGAAAAGCATTGTGTATGAGCCAATGATTGGGCAACTTGAGTTGATAAGCCATCTCATTGATTGGATTAAGAATCTGGAAAGGACCATAGTACCTTTTTGCTAACTTAGCATAGTACTTTTGGTGTCCTGTAGGATTCTTGCCCGTCGTGTGCTTTAATCGAGCCTTGGGAAATTTAAGTAAGACCCAATCATTTTCTTTAAAGGCTTGGGCTCTGATGTGCTTGTCAACAGCAGCCTTTTGCCTTTGCTGTGAGATAGAAATAGGATCCTTAATCTTTTGGAAAGATTCTTGTAGGTCTCGGGTATACTTATCTTTGCAGCGAAGATCTTCCCATGTACCTTAAGTAGCAAGGGACCCTTTGATCTTCCCTCTATTACCTCAAAAAGTGCTTTTCACGTGGAAGTATGTACAGTGTTATTGTAAGCATACTCCACTAAGGGTAAGTACTTCTCCCATTGGGATCCTTGATCTACTTCCGTTACATAGGCTTTTAGTAGATCGAGAATTGTTAGGTTAGCTATTTCACTTTGGCCATCCGTTTGCGGGTGATAGGCCGAAGAGAAATTTAGCCTTGTTCCTAAATTCTCAAAGAGACCCTTCCAGAAATTACTGGTCATTCTAGGATCTCTATCCGACACTATGGACAGTGGCAAGCCATGGTACTTGAAGATTTGTGAAATGAAGAGGGTTGCCATTTGATGGGCTTTGATAGTCTTTTTGATAGGTATAAAATGAGCTTGTTTACTAGACCTGTCTACTATCGTCCATATTCTTGTATTTCCATGGATAGACTTAGGCAATCCAAAGATAAAATCCATGGATATGCTCTCCCGTGGTGAATTAGGGATTGGCAAAGGTTGAAGCAATCCAAGTTGCTTCTCTCTATCAAACTTCGTCTTTTCGCATACCACACATTTAGAAACATACTCTTGTATGTTTGCTTTCATGGTAGGCCAATAGAAATATGTTTCAATCTCTTTAGGGTAGATTGAATCCCTCTATGCCCTGCATAAGGAGGAGCATGAGATTCATACATTACTTTCTCATGTAGTGAGCTAGTAACTCATAGTCTATTGCCATAGAGAAGATAACCATCTTGTAAAGTAAATGGTTCCTCTTTCATCCCTAGTGCAAGGGCTGAAATCACATCTCTAAAATTGGGATCAATAGCATACTCATCTATCATAGAAGATAGATCATTGCGAGTTGCTATGGAAACCGCATTCACTCTCTGCCGTCTTGAGAGTGCATCGGCTACTTGATTATGCTTGCCAGCAATGTGAGTAATATGAAAATGGAATTGCGAAAGAAAGTTTGCCCACCTCATTTCTTTGTCGGACAGCTTGGTCTGCGTCATGAAGTACTTAAGACTTCGGTGATCAAGTTTATTCTCTCTTAGAACTTGAAATATTACCTGGAGGTGTTGCTTGTGTTTGTCTAATGAATTAGAGTAGATGATAATATCATCAAAGAACACTCCAGTAAAGGTTCGATGAGGCCTGAATAGCTTCTCCATCAAGCGGTTGAATGTGGTTGGTGCATTGGTCAAGCCAAAAGACATGACAATGTATTCGTAAAGACCAAACATAGTGCGAAATGCAGTCTTTACAATGTCTTGATCAACTATCCTTATTTGATGATAGCCACTTTTTAGGTCAATCCTACTGAAGTAGGTGGACCCTTGTAGCTTATCAAATAGGTCTTCTACCCGTGGAACGGGAAACCTATTTTTGATAGTGATCCTATTTAGTGCTCTATAGTCGAAACACATATGATATATGCCGTCTTTCTTTTGAGCTAGTAGCACAGCAGAACAAAATGGAGATGAGCTACGCCTAACCATGCCCTTCTCGACTAACTCATGCACTTGCCGCATAATCTCCTCTTATTGAGCTTGAGAAAGTCTATAAGGAGGTTTGTTAGGTGGTGAACTTCTTGGAAGAAGTTCAATTGCATGGTCATCATTACCTCGTTTAGGAGGTAGCTCGCAAGGGATGTCGTCAATAAAGACATCTTGAAACCCTTTGAGAAAATTGGATAACTCTAATTCCTTTTGATTGTGTATATTTTCTTTTGCTAAAACATTAGGTTCATTTTGAGAATCTTTAACAAAAATCATGTACACGAAAATAGAGCTCTTTATTGAATTGTTGAAAGCTTGTGTATGTACAATGGGTATAGTGTTACCCATTTCCTTAGCATCTATATACATATCTTTTTCCCTGAACTTAAAGGAGATTCTCCTTTAAAGGAATTTAACATTGGCAGTCATGCGATCAAACCATGTTTCCCCTAGGATTAAATCCTCATGCTTGAGAGGAGAGATAAAGAAGTCCTCTTTGTCCACATAGCTTTGGACATGGAGCCTCAATTTCCCGATTAAAGGAGTGACTGAAGATTCTTGCCCCTTGAAAGCACCGTTTGCAGGTAGGACATATCCCATCTTGTAGGCTTGTATGCCTAGCTTGGTGGCCAACTCTATAGATATAAAATTGTGAGTAGAACCAGGGTCAAAGAGAATAAAAGCATCGTGTTCTCTTACCTTTACCCAAGCATGGCATAGAGGAGATCCTTTGTGGTGAATTTTCTCCTCTTGGATTTCGACCAAGGTAGGTCTACGAGGTTCATGGTGGGTGTTCTTTTGGGGACAAGCACGGTACGCATGCCCTTGCTCGCCGCACTTGAAACAGTGGTTATCCTTGCGATAACACTCAAGCTCTTCAGGAGAGATTTTATTTCCTTTATAAACTCCCTTCTCTTTAGCTTTGTTGGAGTTGCCCTTAGGAGACTTTTGGACATTGTCCTTCCCCTTAGGCTCATTGGAACCCTTGTTTTCCGGTGGGCTTAAATTTCATTTAGCCCTCATTTGGAAATTGATTTGAGAGACCACCATAGTATGGTGTATAACCGCCGATATGGTGCATGGCCTTTGGGAGTTGAAATACTCCGCCATTTCTTCAGTTAAGCCATCACAAAATTCTTGCTTTTGCTCTCCAAAATTTGACTTCTTGAAGACAGTGGCTTTGAGTTGTAAATCCCAAAACTTGTCTACATATTTGTGAATGGATTCGTAGGGAGAGAGCTTCAAGCTTTGCCATTCGGTGAGTACTTTGTCTTTGGCATTGGTGGCCAAAAACTGCTTCATTTCCATGTTCGTAGAGCTTCATCGTTGGCTATAGGCTAGGCCACCATTGTCTGGCAGACTTTTGAAAGTGCATAGCTACATGGTGTAGCTTAGAGGACTCCGTGAAGCCCTCATCTCCAAACGCCGCATCGAATTGTTGGATAAAGGCCAAGACTTTGTCCGTAGCACCAAAGGTGCCATCGTAGGTAAGGAAAGAGATGCTCTTCCCTCCCTCTTTGAACTTCTTGAGCTTGGACGACCTCTTCCATGCGGCATAGGATTTCCTATGGCCTCTTCTTTTTGATGGTTCAAAGGTTGCACCATCACTTTCTTCATAAGATGAAGAATTTGAGGAAGATGGAGAAGAGGGTGACCTCTTTCCCGCCGTTTTCTTGCCTTCATTGTCTTCACCATCCCTTTCATTAGAGGAAGAGGATGAAGAAGATGGAGAAGAGGGTGTCCTCTTTTTCACCTTTTACTTCTCTTGCTTTTTGTCATCCCTCTTTGAAGTATGGTGTGGAGAAGTATGAGATGGTCTTCTCCATTTTGGAGGTCATGGAGAGCGTTTAACCCGCCGTCTTCATGGAGCCATCTCCGTCGAGGTGGCGGAAGACTCACTTCTTTCTCGTTCCTTCGGGGGAGGCTCTTGAATTCTCCTTTGAGAAGGAGATGTGTCATCAAGGAGAAAATTTCTAAGCCCTTCATATGGATCCTCTTCTTCTTCCCGAATCGGAGAGAGGCCTCTTTTGGAAGTCTCGCAAGGAGGTTTCCTAGGTGCTCTCTCGTCATGGTGGGGAGCTTGGAGGACCCCATGAGCATGAAGCTGCTGTTGCACTTCACTTTGGAGGGATGGATTGCTCATGGCTTGTTGAAGCCTAGAAACAAGATAGTTAACAAGCATCGAGGCATCATTAGTAGCTTGCTCATTAGCAAAATCAAAGTGATCAACATTAATTTCACTCTCTTTACTATTGCCAGCCATTCTAAACTTTTAGGTGTAAACTTTTTAGGTGTACTTTGGCACTTCAAGCCCTAGTTGCTACTTCTCTTTACCCCTTTAGAGAAAGCACTCAAGCTATTGTACACGTGGCTCGAATACCATTAATTGCAAGGAAAAGAAGAGAGGGTCGTTCAACACCAAAACAACACCGGCTCCTGTCAAGCTTCTAATAGTGGTTAAGCCGTAAGTAAGCCCTGTAGGACTCCACTATTAAGACCGTAGCTCTCGACGGTGATGCGTCGTTAACTGCACAAAGGCAGGCGCACTGCAAGGCTGAAAAATCCCTATTTTATTTACTCACATGCAATTAATAGTACCAACCATTTATAGCTAGCTTGAGGACCTCCCTTCTTGAGCAAGAAAAGAGAAACCTTGTGCTCTGATACCAATGTAACATCTAATGGTCTAGTAACTTGCGTGTAGCGAAAAATAGCATGAACATAGTGAGCATTTCATTAGAATAGATTCCTTATGAGAATAACAAGAGTGCTTGGGTAGAGAGAGCAACAAAAAGTATAACACCTAGTTAGATAGCATGAACAATACTTCAAAAGAGAGAGAATCTTCTTGCTTCACACATGAGATTGTGTGAGATTGTGTGTGTGTTAATGCCTTGCAAAAATCAGCCCCCTCTCTCTCTTGGTCGACCCCTCTTGCTATTTGCTCATCCTCTCACCTCATTGGACCTCCCCAGGCCTAGCCAATGGAAATAAGTAGCATTAGTGATAGTCTTCTGACATGTGTCCCCCTTTCCCCTTTTGTGAGAGCTTTAGGTGAATACTTAATTCAACTACTCTCATTGGACCCCTTTGCCTCCTGGCCAATAGGAATCAGGCAAGCCATTAGGCTGTTGAATGCTCATTGGACCCCTTGGGAGACTTCCAATAGTCTTCTAAAGAGCTTAATTCTTATTGGTTCTTTTATTAAGTGTTTTTAAATTAATTAAACTAGATTTACTCTAGCTTAATTCTCATTGGTCCACCTCCAAGGCCATGCAATAGGAATTGAGTACACCTTGTGGGCATCTAGGCTAGGGAGCTGACATGTGTCCCTCATTCCCTTTGTGTAAAGGGAGCTTGTGTGTGTGTGGAGTTCCTCTCTCATCTCCTACTTCTAGGGCTCTCCCCCTCTTATGTAGATCCGGATGGTTGAAGACTTTTGGGACACACACCAAGGATCCGATTTCCCTAGGCTTTTGACCTTTGGACACAATCTTTGAATTTTGCAACCTTAGCATTTTTGAAGTCTTAATGGGCTGAACCCTAGGGTCTTTGGAGCCCATCGTTGCACATAGCTCTTTTGGAGATGCCCCCCCCTTTGGATCCCTATTTTTCCTCCTTTGGATCCCTACTGTGGCCGGTCTGCTAACTTAACCAAAATTCTAGCTTTTTCTCCCCTGGCACTTTTTAAATGATCAGCTTAACATAAGAAAATCATTTAGGAGAATTAGATATTGATTATTATGACAAAGAAAAATGAAGCAAATAGGTAGATGAAAAGGATGTGCTAGGAAAGGCAAGATGGCATTTGACACTCGAGGGATTGCATGAACACAACCCTATGGAAGGGTGGAGGACGACATCGCAGCTAATCGCACTCAGAGGAGGCCTCTCTCTCTCTCTCTCTCTCTCTCTCTCTCTCTCTCAGCGCAAGGTAGGGACATAGCATCCTCGTGCATGGCAAGAATCTGAGGAAGGTGGATCACCACTGCTCATCATGATCACTTTCATTATCTATATTCTCGCCCTTGCAACACCTTCAGGCCTCACCTCTGCCATAAGTCGAAGACAAATAAATACAAAAAAATCTCAGAGAATGGCTTGTGTTATTCTGGAGAAGAAAGGAATATGTGATGCTCTAATAAGAAAGTTAGAGTTGGAGTTTTGCAACCTACTAGGTTAGGGACATAATGGAAGTGTTAGCAACAGGCCTGTGTGATCGGAGTGGGGGAGTGAGAGGAGGGGAACGGAGGAAGGAGGAGGAGGGGGAAAGCAGAGATAGCCTGCGCACATGCGGAGACCTGCCGTTCCTCTCACCAAGGAATCTGTACCGGTCGAAAGCATTGTCTCACGCGCATGCAGGGCGGCAGCAACCATACCGGCCGCCAAAAGTCGTCATTTAGCGCACATGCGGGCCAACAGCAGGGCAAATGGCGCATAAACTTGGCAGGGGAGCTGCAGGTCGATGACAGAGGATGACGCGTACGCTAAACATAGGAGGCCACCGTCTAGGCACCGTTGCAAACAGCTAGGGGAGACCTCAAACTTTCCGTTGAAAGCGGCAACTGCACGGTGGGTTGGCGATTCACTGCAGTCCAAAAACCTGGTGGGACAGCATGGACTTCCCACCGGTCGGGGTCCTTTTCTTGGTGCATGTGCGCACCCTAAGAGATAGGTTGCCCAAGGAGGGGATGAGGAGCTCACGTAGAGGGAAGGGAGAAGGGAATATTCTTGGCTAAGGACTATTTTCTTTTTTGAAGAGCTAGTAGGTAGTAGTTACACCAATCTCGAAAAAATAAAAAGTCATTCAAAACATATTAAGTCCATAAGTGAAGGGTGAGTTTAGGAAATGAAAAGAGGGATGCAGGTGGATAGTCAAAAGACCTATTGTGTCCATATAAAGAGGTGTTCTATTTCACATTGTATATTTGTGTTTCTCCTCTCATTTGTTTTCCCTTTCGATTTTCTTCTCTTTAAAGTGTTCGTTCTCTCTCTCTCTCTCTCTCTCTCTCTCTCTCTCTCGCAAAGTTGTATCCATCCTTCTCGCGCTGCGTCATTGCCCGTTGCTATGTGCTGTAAACTAGCACATCATTTTTACTGTTATTGAAGGAATATTTGATTGAGTTAGTAATATCTTTTAATTTTTTGAAGCCACTAAGAATACCTTTTAATTTTTGCAAGAATGGAAGTACATCTCCACCCCTTGCACTCTTTTTTCCCAACTCTTAAAAGCCAAACAGTTAAAAATTATAATGTAAATGTGCTGATTTGGCAAGCAACAAAGCTAATCTAATGGCTCTGGAACAGATATATATATTTTGCGAAACTCCTGTATTTTTGATACGCTACTGGGAAGTTTGCTTAGCTTAGGCTGCGTTTAGACTGCTCAAGCACCTTCTCCACTACACAGTGCAGTATTGAGGAAGAGGATCCAACCCATGGCATGGTTCACAAGTCAGCATTCCAGACACACAGTCTGAATAGCTAGCTGCTGCCCTGCCCCAGCCCCAAGGACGGCTCAACGACAAGCTTGTCTTGTGGGCACCTACAGCATTGGTGCAAGGAATCAGGGTCTCTCTCTCTCTCTCTCTCTCTCTCTCTCTCTCTCGACGCAGAGAACACGAGACAATTTTGTAAGATATGGCATCGATAGGTAAGCTTCATCGAAAAATTACAAAATAAATATGAGCAGGAATATTGTGCCTTTCGCTCTCTGCGCATTGGGCTTATACATATACATATACAGAGAAGCTGGCGCACGATCTATCTCATCACTGAGAGAGCGATGATGATGGCAACGCAGGATCCAGGGCGGAGTTAAATGGAGTGAAGTTGAGTGGAATGGCCGTCTTCTCTTTTGTGCAACAGCATTAAGAGCTTTTGAAGGCAGTGGTGGCAACGGGGACGATGACCAGCAGCACAACCAGCAGCAGCAGGATGAGGAGTGCCAACATGAGCCACTTGCGGCTGCTTCGCTGGTAGTGCTTGGCGCTCTTTAACTGCTCCGCGCCGGAATCCATGTAGGCACTGGCCTGCCTCACGTAGTGCTCGATTTCATCCAGCCTCTCGCCCTGCGCCTCCACCATGACGGCCATGTCCAAGAAGATCTGATGCAGCTCCACCAGGCTCCTCTCCAGCTCCATCGCCGCATCGTGGCGCTCCCGTATCTCCACCAAGAAGCTGCTGCTCTGATCCAGCTCCCCCCGCCCCTGCTCTTGGATGGCCTTCTGCACAAAGCTCTCGCTCTCGCCTGTTTCGATGATGCGCTCCACTGTCTCTTCATCGGGCATCTGCCCCTTCACCGTGTAGAAGCGCCTCTTGACCGTCTCGCGGTACTCGTTCCTGGCCTTCTCCCGCAGGCTCTGAAACTCCTCCATCAGCTGCTTCAGCTTCTTGCGCAGGGCATGCGTGATGGAGGTTCGGGTGCGATCAGAGGGAGTGCCAGGGCCGCAGCCGGCAATCTTCCTTGCGCCAGCATTGGAGGCGTCCAGATCCTCCACCTGCGCCTTGATGGCCCTCGCCTTCAGCAGCACCTCGCGTACATCCCCTTCCATGCGCTCCCGCACCTCCTTCATCGCTTGCGCTCGGTGTGCGCCTTTGCTCTCCTCCACGCCTTTCTGCAGCCTGCCCAGCAGCTCCTGCACCTTCGCCATTTCCGTCTTCACTGCGCTGACCTCTTCGAAAAATATGGCCAGGCTCTGCTGCTCGCCCCCTCCCTGAAGCCCCATCTCCAAGTCGGCGCCCGCCTCCAGCTTCTTCAGGTCCACATACTCAACAGTAACTTCCCCCTTCTTAAGGGACTTTGGTAGCAGATCGTTCATCGCAGCACTCTCGTTCTCTCGCTCTCTCTCTCTCTCTCTCACTCTCTCTCTTTCTCAGCGAGGGACTGGCAGACGGAGGGAACTTGAAGAAGGGCATTCGTGGATGACCGTTGTTAAAAGACCGTTGAATGTGATTGAAAATATAATTTTTTGAGTTTCACTAGAAGGCCCTCTCACATCAACGTCTAGAAGGCTACAAACTGTCAAGGGGGTGTTTATATGGTGGGTTGACCAATCTTATCCGGTTGGGATGCTCCACTTCACTAAGTGGGTGTGAGTTTTGTAATTTAAGTTGCAAGTGTCTCTCTAAAAGAGAATTAAAGTTTCTAAATAAGTAAATTAAAATTCACTTAGGGCTCCATTCTGATGCAAAGGCTCTATATGTGTGTTCGAGTAAGCATCTCATTGCTCTCCTATGTGTTCTCTTGAGTCGAAGATTGGCTCAAACAACATTCAACCCAAGCTGCCCAAAACGTAAATGTAACTAAGTTTATGGAGAATTGTGATTAACGGTGTTCATGACTAATCATGGCTTAAACTACTCGCACATTAACACTAGAGAGCTTAAATATAACTTGCATGCAAAGTGAAAATCGATTAACATGAAGTAAGGCTCTTATATAGAGCTTGGAAGAGAGAAGGATATGATATCATGTGTGAGGTCTTTAGGTCTTTGAGCGATAATCTCACTCAAGGGGACTTGTGGGTGCTAGATACGGATGCTTGTGCATGCATCTGTTTAGTCAGGAAAAGAGATCTTTGACTCCTCATGTGCCTTGTGCTATGGCTTACGCCTAATGGCTCATCATGTCTCATAGAGAGAGAAGATGGTGTATCCATGACTAGGGGGTGAGGTCAGGTAATCACCTTGACTTAAGAGGGCTATTCATAAAGTCCAAAAGAGGATTGGGGCATCAGAAGTGAGTTTAGAGCACGGATTTGACCCTTTAAGCCAGAAAAAAGTATTAAAATAGAGCTTGAGATCAATTCACTTGCTCAATTGAGGTGAAAATTGGCACAGGGTACTCTTGAAGAAGTGTAGAACACTTGAGAATTGACCAAAGATTGAAAGAGTGATCAAAAGCATGAGCCAAGGAGAAAATCGTGATTTTTTCCTCAACTTCTGCTAGAAAGAGACTTTTTGGCCAAGTTTGATACGAGGGTTTTGCCTTAAGGTGTGAATCACACTCATAGGTTTGAAAGTGCAATTTGACATTTATTCCACATAGGCAGGGAGAAAATCGCAATTTTCTCCTCCGACCCTAGCTACATCATATTTGAGGAGCCAATATTTGTACAAGAGGCAACCCCTAAGGTAAGGAACACACCCATATAGTCAAATCTGGAATTACACTCTTATGCATGAGATTAAACCGGTTTCCATTTGCAAGGCAAAACTAAAGGATAATTAGGAGACCCGTGAGACCATCAAAAGAGTCAAATCTTTGAAATTCTTGCAAGAGTAACTTGATAGGGTTGGATAGTAAGTCTCTGAGACAGATGAAAGGAAAAAATACTTCAAAGGACCTCAGGTAGGAGAAAATTGCGATTGCCTCCCACAGAGTGTTAGGATCAAATCTTTTTGACCAATTTTGGTTCCATCCTCTAAAGTGAAACTTGATGAGCATTCCTAAGTCTAGAGATCATTGAAGTTGTGCATGAAGTCTTGTAATTGACTAAAGTTGTGTGCACATCAATTGCCAGCTTGTCTTAACTCCATCTATGTTCAAGTTTTTAATGAGCCTTGTACAAGAAGGGAGATTGGTGCACGAGAAGAGTTGGAATACGGAGAAGATTCAAAACATCTAAAGAACTCCAGGTAACAAGTCAGGTTTGAAATCACTAGAAATTTTTCATGTTCTTGAGACCAAGAGCTCTGTATCGATCAAGTGTTAGACTACCGAGAGAGTACCATAGTGAGAGGGCACATCACAAAAACACAAAATTCCACCGACTAAACCGTTATACTACCATTACACTAATGGTAAAGGAGCTAGAATCTATGTAGACATCCATCAAAAGTGCTATTTTGAGAGGACTTGGAAAATCTTGAGTTCCGAAGCAAGTTGGGGTTGTCGACTATGAAGATTGATGTATTGACGAGAGAGGGGTTGCCTATCTTAGGATGGATAATCATGATCGTAT
Organism: Adiantum capillus-veneris; assembly: GCF_014529385.1. NCBI lineage: Eukaryota > Viridiplantae > Streptophyta > Polypodiopsida > Polypodiales > Pteridaceae > Adiantum > Adiantum capillus-veneris. The sequence continues at coordinate 146,719,114 of NC_140952.1, forward strand.
AGATGCTATGGGAATGACTGGAACCAAAGATAAAGTTTACAAAGGAATCGAGAGACCTCCACTAGAGAATAAGAGCTAGATTCATTTCCATGAAAAAGTTGGCAAGAGTGCTTGTAGATGATCCTACGGTCGGATTGTACACGTTCACGACCAAGGAAGGGGAAAACTATTACATCAGGGAAGACGTAAGTCCTATGGATCTTACCGACATCAAACAAATGTACATGTATGTCTACCAATTCAAAACGGGGAAACGACCTATTTTGGTGGATAGTAAGGGCATGAGTATAGCTATGCATATATAGCAAACATGGAAAAGATTTCCTACGGGGGAGAACAATTTTCTATTATCTAATGGCCCGTAAAAAGCCCATTGAAAAGGAGCTAAGTTTTATGGATAGAGTCACTAAGATTCCACCCCATGTGGAAAGAACTCTTAGGATAGGGTCAAGTAAACTAGAAGGTCTTGATCGGCGGATGAGAAGGAGTCACTTGTCAAAACCAGAGGTGGCTAGTATACGACCGTTACAAGGTCATCCATGCCACACCCTACCGAAAGGGCAAGGTGTGAAAGAGTACAATTGTTGAAGTGGTGTTCCATTGAAAATAAGTGAACAAATCATGCCACCGAGGAATGCTACTACAATCGAGGGCAAGTTAGGGAGAGGCCTTATCAATATTACCCTCAATACCATTAGAATATCCCAACAAACTCTCACTATCAACCAAACAAACCGCCACCGCCACCACCACGATACATCTCAGGGACAGTAAACCCACAACCATGAGTAGAAAGTGTTGGGGTAAATCCCCATGTGGCCGGTTAGGCCAGGCGCCCGCCTACTATACTTATTCATTATGTACATACTAGAATAAGGGGCCTCACATATTGAGAGTGAGTGCAAACACAAGGTCTCCTCACTCTTCTCTCTTCGCCATTGATGTGCACACACACACTCTCGCACGCGCACTTCAAGTGGTATCAGAGCACACGGATTGGGAGCACCATTGGAGCTCATCGCGATTGCGGAGAGCACGGAGACATTGTGGCGGAGATTACGATGAAGCTGTGAAATTTTCAGCACTATTTTACAGTAGAATTTTGGCTGAGAAAAAGATCGATTTTTAGCTTGATTCCCACCCTCCCTGTCAAAAACATCGTAGTCTACAACTTTCCAGCTGAAAGTTTTTCCAAATTCAGCACTGATTTTGTTGTATGTTTGGAAGACTCTCTGCACATCTAGAATACACAGCTGCAGATTTTTATAGATCTGTTTTGACCTGTAAAAACACCCCATTTTAGGTCCATTTTCTCTGTTGTAGACCGTTTTGTGAGATCTACACCTTTGCAGAAGGAAGTTTTGCAAATTCTAAAAGTTTTGAAAGGTATGGGCTAACCTATTGCAGGGTGTTTGAAAAGTTGAAGATTATGTATGCCTTTGTGGTGATTTGCTACACTTGGAGAGCTCGGATTGAGCTTTGTCATTCTCTTGTTTTGCGGATTGATGTTTTTCTCTCAGTGAAGAGAGTGTGGGTTGAGAGTTTCAACAAATATATGCGCATACGTTGAGAACACTATATGGATATATACATTCTTTTAGACTCTCAGGATTCGAGAGTGGATTTATCACAGGTTATGTACATTGACTTGTGCGATTGAGCATATTTCAGAAAGTGTGGTGCATGGATTTGCGGAGATTTTTGCAAACACTCAGCTGATTCAGATGCTCATTTGATACACATTTGGTGTATGCTTGATGCTTGTTTATATTGCCATGTGGATGCACATGATGTGCGCTTTTCGGTGGATGATATTCTTCGCCTTGCAATGGAATGTGTGGGTTGATTTTCAGCTATTTTGAGCATCAATTTCTACCATATTTTGGTTGGTTTGCATCCAAGTTTATGCTAGTATATGCCTCTCTTGTAGAGTGCGGTTGATGCACTTTGTGTTTCGGATTACAGGATTGTGTTCCAGGTTTAGGGACTTGAGACTTTGGGGAAACTCATGTATACTTGAGTGTGGATTTTGCGCATGATTTGCTCATGGTTTTGAGCATGTTTATGGCATGTATGGTTATTATGGTTAGATAGCCAAATACTACCGAAACTCTATCGAATTTTTCTTCGAGTTTATTTGTTTATGCACATGGTTTGGAGTCGTGTTTTGATTGCATTTGGCACTTAGTGGTTGCTTTGCCATAGTGTTTTGGCATCACCGGATTATGTCATTTGACATCTATGTGGTAATCTCTTCAGGAGGGAGATTGTTAATGATAGATTCATTGGTTACTGCATAGTGCTCTTGGATTAGAGCAGGTTTTTGGCATCATTTGAGCGGTTTTGCTCACTTGTTTCTTTAAATTGCTTGCCATATTTGTTGACAATTATCTTAAACAGCTTATGCAATCTTATGTTGTATTTTGACAGTATTTGGTGTATGAGTTAGCTAGGCTTTGGCTATCGTCACTTGATCGATTTGTGCTTGATCTTGTCACAGGTTATCGCCATGGATTTGACATGTACATCATTGTAACGGTTTGTGCTTTTCCATACGAAGTTTGATGGTTCAAACTTTGAGCATTGGAAAGCAGGTATACATGTTCGCATTGTGGTCATATAAGGCATGTACATAGGTGTTGTTTTCTATGGATGAGAAAGCACAAGAGACAGCACAAGAGGGATGCTATCACTTTGGATGTTGTGGGAGCAGATGTAGCGTATGTGGCTACGCATGATGGAGTTGTTGACTTTGCTTTCATGTTTCCTCCTGGACTTTCTTTTGTTGGTTTCTGACAACACATTACATTTGCATTGGATACTAGATGTGAGTGCTAGGTTTCACATCACGCTGAGTCGTGAGTGGTTTAGCACATATGCTAGTGGTATGCTTGGACATGTGTGTCTAGCTGATGGTTCAATGCATGACATAGTTGGTGCAGGAGATATCAGACTATTGTTGTCGAGTGGTGCATCATACATGTTGCGAGATGTACGCCATGTGCCAGGTTTTACGCAAAGCTTCATCTTTGTGAGCCGGTTATGAGACAGCAAATGCCAGGTAGTGTTGGATGAGCATAGTTTTAGATTGCATCATGGACCGCTAGTCATAGCGAGAGGTGCTAGTGTTGGCACGATTCATGAAATGCAAGTACGTCACATAAAAGATGGCACTGTCTTCGTGAGTACGCAGCCATGCAGAGAGACGAGGCATGTCTCCTTTGCAGATATGTTGCATGATGCTCTAGTTTGTGAGCATGTTGAGTCAGTTGTGTAGTAGGGCATGTCATTCGTGGATACAATGACTAATGTGGATGGCTTGAGCACTGAGGATTCAATCGTGATTAAGTCATTCATGGGTATGCTTAGGCCAAAGGCTAATGCATGTGAGTTGGAGCTAGGCATTGCTCTTGCCACATAGGGTTCAGGAGAGATAGATGCTCTTGGTGTGCATGTGACATGTGATGGACACGAGGATGGATTCCAAGGATTGGAGTTCAATTGTCAAGGTGATTTCCATGAGTGGAGTTCTAAGCCAGACTTGATTGAGATGGTCGGATTGGCAAAGATTATCCGGATTGCATCAGCATTTGGGAGTCTCATGTACGAGATACTGATCTCGAGACCCGAGATTACATTTGCAATAGGTGCATTTGTAGTGGCAGCAATCAGTCGTGTAGTGACTGACGTTGGCCTTGAGCATAGGAGCACTTTGCAGCGTATGGTGAGATACCTGCAGGATATGTGCGGCTTTGATGAGGAGTATGTAGTCGATCTCTCTATACTTCCTCTACGATTAGAGCTCGATGCACACAGATTTAGTGAGCCAATGGGCATTGGATGAGGTCATACTTGTGATGGTTTTGTACAAGTTTTGTACGGTTTTCTTTTCTCTCTCATGGCCACATTCGCTTTTACGTGGGAGGTTGTTGGGGTAAAGCCCCATGTGGCCGGTTAGGCCAGGTGCCCGCCTACTATACTTATTCATTATGTACATAATAGAATAAAGGGGCTCACATATTGAAAGTGAGTTTTAGCCACTACAAACACAAGGTCTCCTCTCTTTCCATTGCTGCACATACTAGCACATGCTCTCCCTCGGGCACTTCAGAAAGACCAAGTCCGGTGTTTGGCCATCAACCGCCACTACCGGGAGAATATCATGCAACAGTGAGGTATATGTATCCGGATTAGTACCCAGAGGAGAGTGCTTTAGTACCAGTATAGATGTATCACAAGGAAGAACATCATGGACAATGTCATCAGAGTGATCCTTACCCATCAAGAATCATGGAATCCTATGATCAAGAGAGTGTTGTCTCATCCTCTAGAGCTTCAAAGGAGATAAAGGGAAATGTAAATCAAAGTGAAGGGTTTACCTTAAGTGAAGGAACATTGATGTTCATAGCTAACCAAGGTAAATCCAGATCAAAGTCGTATCCAAGACTATATGCTCAGCAGCCTAAACAACAAAGACCTCCAGGACCTTGTTTTAGGTGTAGTGGAGACCATTGGGCTAGAGACTGCCCTAAGGATCAACCAAATGCTATAGTCAACACTACTCATGGGAAGAAGAGTGACAGAGGATATTGTGGAGAGTGCAAAAATAAACAAATGTACCCAAATTTCCCACAAAACCCAGATCCCAGGGAGTTCACTATGTAAAAATTGCATATAGCACGTGCGAACAAGAGGTATTTAAATAATCCCTTACCTCTATATTTTCAAGTATTATATGTAGCCCTTAGGTATGCATTTTTGTAAAAACACTAGCCCTTATGTATGAAAATTTTCACTTTTTGAATTAAAAAACCCTTTATGTAAGTACATTTTTTTGTAAATGTACCTAAATCCCTTATTTTGTTTGCACATGCTATCTTACGTATTTCCTAGTGGATGCCAGGGGACCCAGATAAAGGTGGAAAAGTGACGATGAACATTGTGGAGGTTTTACCATCTTCAAGTGGATCAGAATTAGAGACAAAAATACCATTGAAAGCGGTGACAAGAGCACGGGTAAAACAAAAAAATAAGCAAACAGGAAGGTAGAGACTCCCACAAATCTATTAGTACAAAATCAGATAGAAGGCCCACACGAGATAGAGTGAGAGCACAGTACCATAGGAAGTTACAGGTTGTTATGGCTAAGCTATCCCAAGCTCGAGCAAATCCCAAGTCTAGTGTTGTACTAAAGGAAATACGTGAGACTAGACTAAATCGGAATGAAACCATGCAAATGGAAGTAAGTTCTAGAGGTTCAATGCTAGTTGATAGAAAATCCGAGCCATTGGAAACAATTTTGAAACCATACAAAACCAGGATAGACAATCGCCAGACAATAGAACATAGATGGAAAACTTATCCTAATGCGGAATGGGAAAAGCTCCGGATGGAGATGTGCAAAAAGTTGATTGAGATGGCTTAAACTCTTATGGAGCCTCCACCAACCATGCCCATCCAAGAGAGGATAATTCCCGAACCATCTGTAGGTCTGAAGGACCTTGATCAAATAAGAGAAGCGAGTAAACAAGAACGAGATCCTGAAATTTCAACTTTTAAAAAAAAAACCAAAAGGAAACAATCGACGTAATGAGACGAGGAGAAAGAGTTCATACACCACCTAGAAAAGGAATGGGCAGACATATGTCATAAAGACATGACAAATCAAGTGGCGGAGAATACTACGGATAAATTTGCTCACCAAATACCACCTAATGTGCCAAAGGTCAAAGACAGTTGGCCAACAGAACTGTGGAAGATGGTTAGGAAGGTAAGAGATAAGAATCAAGATGGGAAAGCGGCACCCATTTCAAAAGTTGACCTTGACAAAGGCGTGGTTGACATCAACATTTAGTCTATGTATGACGATTAAGGAACAGAGAAATTGGAGGATAGTTGAGAGGAAAACTTAAGGAGTTAGTGGGGACTTTCAAGCGCATCATAAACTCTCAAGAGTTGCAAGAACTTATGTCAACACCAATGAGATGCACAGTAACCATGGCTAAATTACTAAAATTCAAACCACATATGTAGAAGGATGTTGGAAAATGTCTTGAGAAAATGGGAATCAACAACCCAGTTGAAGCTTTAGACCATGAAATGGAGGAGTAGAGCCAGCCCAAAAAGAATGTTAGGCCAGTATTATAAACAAGGTGGGTGATTACTTTGAAGGAGAAGAAGGGAATATCACACTATCCATAGAGCATCGGGGAGTAAAATCCATAGCGGAGCGGGGGTTGTCACTGCTACAAATTTGATTCGGGAGAAATGGGAAAAACATGCCCTAAGAAAAACTTGGATGAAATTGCAGCTAGCAAATGGCTCTATTGCAAAACCTATCGCTATTTTAGAACCGGGATGGGAATGGAGGGAAATTTTGGAGGGAGCTTTTACATATTTTTGCTCAACTGAGCAGTTAAAAAATAAAGCTTGCTTCATTCCAAAATCAAATTTTGGAGCGAGCTTTTTTTCTTAATCTCTCTCTCTCTCTCTCTCTCTATATATATATATATATATATATATATATATATATCTATATCTATATATATATATATCTATATCTATATATATATATATATATATATATATATATATATATATTCCTCTCTACCCCTTCTCTCTCTCTGTCTCTCTCTCTCTCTCTCTCTCTAAAAGATAGTAGTACCTTCATCACATTGTAGTAACAATACCTTAAATAGGGTAGCAAGCGACTAACAAACATTCTCAAATGCCATTATATAGAATCGGCAATAGTGTACTACAAGCATCTCCTCCTTAAAAATATTTTCCTCTAGATTTTCTTAATTTGAAAAAACACATCCATCTTGCACATACATTAGGAGTTTGTTTGGCATTCCTCACCTTCACACCCCAAGACAAAGTTGGTACTTAAAACAACAAATCTTGGTACTTGGGGAATCCCTAATCAATAACCCCACAATAATCTTGAAAAATAGGCATGGCAACTTCCCAAATCTTTACAAAATGCTACAGAAGCAGTAGCAATATCACTTGATGTATTGAGATAACCACTTAAAACCATCACCATAGCCCATCTTGTGAACAATGTTGCACATGAAAATTCATTTGGTGGGATGTTTGAGCCTATAAGATTCACCTTCCCTTTTCGTGCTGTATAACTAGAAAGCCTCAAATAGTATCTCAATTCATCATCTATCTTGTTTCCCAAAATCAAAACGGGTACTTGAGCTAAAAGTCGTATGAGAGAAGCCCATCGAGTTCTTCCTTGGATTTTGCAAATCTCTCTTTGTTAGCAACATCAACCAGATAAACAATACAATCAACCTTGTCATAATAATCTTTCCAAACACGAGAAGCTATTTGGTGGTCGCCCAACGTGGCATCCTTCAACATGTGCAAAAGAGTCATCTTGCATGCATTATCGAGGCCGAGTAATAGAATTTTAGCCTCCTTCTACCAAAGTCCTAGAGAAGAGAGTATAGAGGGGGAGGGGGGGGGGGGGGGGGGGGGGGGGGGGGGGGGGGGGTTATATTGTAGAGATAGAGAGGACATGTGCCCAACCAGCCTAGGCCAGGAGAGATCAGTTCTTATTGATCCAAGAGACATGATGCTCTTCATTTGTGAATGGAATTTGCGTGTTGCAAGGCCCCTTGTGTCCCCCATGTTGAGAGAGAATGAACTCCCATTCTAAAGAAGCAAAATTCTCAGAGTTGCAAAACTAGTTTGGTTTCTGCAAAAAATCGACAGATGTTTTGCAGAGTGAAAGGGCCTCTAAAATCTCGTTAGTACTAGCCAAAAACCTTTTGTTTTCCACCACATAAACTCCCATTTTGAAGAAGCAAAACTCCCATTCTTCCACATGTAGACGTAGAGGATAGCATCAGCCATGTGGCTACCAAATTCTTGGCCTAAAAATTTGCCTTCAATGACATCCACGAGGATGTAGTTGTACTAGGCTACCTATCAAACATCTTAGACTACGAGCAATCATAAGTGTTGGCTTTCAAAGTCACAACAAACCATTTGGTGAAAAAAAATCAATCAAAGACATCGACATACACAATAGAAAAGGAAGAATGTGTACTTGTTCCACCTCTACGTAGCCTGAACCCTATCCTACTTCTCGCTATAAATGACTCTGTTAGTGTTGTGAGCTTTGGAAGTCTTTTTCCAATTGTTATTTCTCTTCATGGGGCTTGCATTTCTAGCTCTTGCACTCCGGTCTATAGCGGTTTTGTCTTCATAGGTGGATCCAATCTTTTTTAGTTTCTTTCCCTGGGTTTTGATAATTGATCTATGGTTGATGAACTATAGATCTAGCATTCCTAGTGTCTCATCCATGTTGAATTCCTTTACGGCCTTCATTTCATCATCAAAATTCATCCCTTTTGATGTTAGCTGAGAAAAGATGCTATTTAACTCATTCAAGTGTACACTAACACTGCTACCTTCTTACATATTCAAGTGCATAAGTTTTTTCATCAAGAAAACTTTGTTAGAAGCACTTCTCCCATCCCAAGCTATGCATAAAGACTTCCAAAGCTCTCGTGCTATAGTCTTGTCCATAATCGTGAAAAATATGGTCTCGCCAAGATGTAATCTAATCATGTCCATGGCATAGGCATCCAACTCTTTCCACTGATCATTAGTGTAATAATTCTCTCTATGCTCTTTCAATGGTGCTGTCAGGTCCTTGTTGACCAAGATATCAAACATACATTGCTTCCAAATTGTAAAGTTTGTGCCATCAAACTTATTTATGCAATAGTAGTCCCATTCAGAAGCACTGCTAGCAACCATAACTCAAGAGAATGTGACCAAACATTTATGGCAAAACTTCTGGGAGAATTTTGACAGACTTTTCCCTAAAACAAGAGCAAAAACTTAATACAAAATGCAGCAGAATCACTGGCTGTAAGCAATCAAGTGTGCCAAGAATGCATATATTTGACTCGTGGGAAAAATCCAGTAGATTCTCTTCTGTACAGGGAGCAAAATCTCAAACATAATAGGACACAGTCAACACATAAATTGACAAAAAATAAGCATTGGGCATAACACTGATGTAAAATGCTCAAACAAATTGTTGTGTGACTGCCAACTCAGAGTCAAAAGCAAAAATGTCCGACTGGATACATAGCTTATGGAAAGGATACTGAAAGAGAGATACTCCAACAACCTATATCACCGATAGTGTCTCAACATTCAAGAACACCCCAGCTTAAGAAAACCTCATGCAAATGACCCTCCAAAGGCTAAGCAGACTCAAGACTAGCCACAGTCTCAGAAAGGGCTCTTTTGGTTCGAGTCTCAGAAACGACCGGGTCACTGCCAAAAATCAATCCAAATCAACTCCACAGACAATGTACATAAGCGGTAATTGCATCTCAATGTGCATGAGTAATCACACACAAACAGGTGCGAAGAATTGTTGCATGCACTAAACTAAATCCCTGCGGGGATATGCTCTCAAAAGAGCTCACATCAGTATGCATGTGTTGACATGTCGAAACGTGTTAGAATCACAATCTGAGACTTGGAGTGGTTAGAGTACAAGTTTGGAGCAATTTTGAGTCAGGAGACATCATACGCATATGAGGACTCCTGGTGGCACAGGTTGAGGCTAGACAGGGACTTTGACTAGTCAAAGGACTTCCTTTTGACCTTAGAATCCCAAATATCACTCCAAAACCAAATTTTAACATTTGTAAGTGGACCAAAGCATGTATCTAGTGTTGACACTCCGAAATTAGCAGAATTGACGTACAGGAAGATTGAATGCGATAGAAGACTGTTTTGGCCATAACTTGAGCTCTTGGTATAGGATTAATAATTTAGCTCAAGAGTAGCTCTATAACATTTAGTGTAATGTCTGAACAAAAATGAAAGACCCTTTGTTGTTGTCAGTGTTCAAAAAACGTTGTTTAAGGCCTCAAAATGCATCTGAAAGTTAGGGGTGTCCAAAAGTGACAAATTTGAGAGAATTGTGAGGAAACAGTCGCGGTTTTGGATTCAAACTCAGCCTATACAAGCTTTCGGATCCCAGCAATAGAGGAGCATCCGCCCATAATGGACATTCCAAACTTGCAATGGATAAGACTAATTTTGTTGAGAGAGTTTGGAGTACAGATCATGAGAGTGGAGGATTGTATAGATACATTGACGGTAGTGAAGTCAACCTTTATAGGTGCTCAGAGCCATACTCTGAAGAGCTAACGAATTAGAAGCTCTTATATATCTATACATATGGAGTTGATTGTCAATGGAAATCTATAGTTAATGGAAAGTATGGATGAGAATACAGACCTGTAGAAGCATAAGGATCTTTGGAATTGTAGCAAGAGTCACGGCCGTGACTTGAGAAATATAGTATGCTATCATTGCGGTAAGAAGGTCCGTTTAAAGAAATATTTTTTGTGCTTTCTAGCATGAAAAAGAGCAGTGTAAAGATAGAAGAGATCAATGTGGTTGAATCTCCACCTCCAAAGGTTGTTCTTGACATGCAACCACCATCAGCAAATGTGCTTGTTTTCACTGCCAATTTGAGTCCAAGTGTGGTATTGGCTCTTGATGAGTGTTATGCGCAAAATTGGATCATTGATTTAGGTGTCAGTGTCCATGTTACTCCCATAGGAAATGATTCTCCACATATATTTCTAGGCATGGTTTAGTCAAGCTTGGAGATTCCTATTAGCTTGATATATGCGATATGGGAGATGTCAAGTTATGCGTGATAAATGGTACTGAATTTATGTTTCGTGGAGCTAGACATGTTCCTAAACTGACTAAGAGTTTGGTGTTAGGTGGTCAGCTTGATGCTCTAGGTTATACTAATGTTTTTGGCAATGATTGTTGGATGGTGCATAAAGAAAATTTTGGTTGTCATAAAAGGTCAAAAATCTGGCTCATTGTGCTCTTTATATGTCTCTTCATTCTAAGAGAGTTCTATCTATGTAGCTGAGCGACCTTCCACTAAGTTGTGACATAGCTGGCTAGGCCATATCAGCCAGAAAGAAATAAAAATCCTTCAACGTTTGGGCTACTTACCTGTGTTAAACTATTTTGATTTCAGTTTATGTGAGCATTGCATTTATGGCAAGCAAACTAAGCAAACTTCCTCACCATTACATCGAGAGTTGGAAAACCCTCTAGATTTTGTTCATAGCAATTTATGCGCGCCTATGCCGCACAAATATCTAGGGGGAGCACTATATTTCTTGACTTTCATAGATGACTCTACTTGAAAGGTCTGGGTCTACCTCTTGAAGAGGAAAGACAAAGTGTTTGGTACATTCCAAAAACTCTTAGCCATGGTTGAGAAGCAATCAAATAGAAAGCTAAAAGCTTTTTGAACTAACAATAATGGAGAGTATGTCTCCACAAAGTTTAAGAATTTTTGTAGCAATCGAGGGATTTGGCGATAGTTTACTACGCCGTATACACCTTCTTGGAATGGAATTGCTAAGCATATGAATTGAACAATACAAGAAAGAGTCACAACCATGTTATCTATGGAAAATTTACCTCCTGAATTTTGGGGAGAGGCTGTTATGACAGTTGTACACATCTTCAATAGATCACCAAGTACTCCATTGAATTTTAAGATTCTGCAAGAGATGTGGACTGGCAAGAAGCCATATTATGATAGATTACAAGTTTCTGGGTGCAAAGCATTCTCTCACATTCCCAAAGAACTTCACAAGAAGCTAGATCGCAAGTCACACAAGTGCATCTTCATTGGTTATGGTGCAAATGGAGAGATGGGATATCATCTCTGGCACCCAGAATCTAGAAAGGTTATTCGTAGCTCACAAATGATATTCAATGAGTCTAAAATGCATAGACAGCCTGTTAAAGAGGCCAACTATTGAAAAGTTGGATTTGAGAATGTAGCCTCCACAAATTTGGGAAAACCAACTCAGTCTACTAGTGACGTTCCTACCACTAGTAGTGCTCCACAGAGAGCGGAATCCAATAGTCAGACAGTGACATCTACACGTGTATCTTGTGCACCTGAGCGTTTTGGATCAAGATTGGACTATTTGATAGTCACTGACTGTGGTGGGCCCACTTGTTATATAGAAGCTATTCAGATGGAATATAGCGTAAAGTGGGAGCACGCTATGCAATTTGAGTATAACTCAATTTTAGCAAATGAGACTTGAGAATTGACAAAGTTACCAGAGGGTAAACACGCATTGCCTTGCAAATGGGTGTACAAGAAGAAGTACACAACAAAAGAGCATGAGCCTAAGTGTAAGACTAGATTGGTTGTTAAAGGATTCAAGCAAAAGAAAAGCGTAGATTTTGATGATATTTTGTCTCCAATGGTCAAAATGACTACCTTGCATCTTGTGCTTGGTTTAGTAACCATAGAGGACATGGAGTTTGTATAAATGGATCTGAAGATGATGTTTCTTCATGGGGATCTTGAAGAAGATGTCTACATGAGTAGCCAAAAGGTTTTGAGATCAAGCCTGAGAAGCCAACAAGGGTAGAACTAGTGTATAGACTCAAGAAAGCTTTGTATGGATAAAGCAAGGGTGAAGGAAATGGTACATAAATTTTGATAAGTACATTCAATCCCAAGGTTATGTATGGATCCAAGAGGATCACTACTTGTACACGAGGATTCTCATCATGTACATGGATGATATGCTTATAGCCAAGAAGTCCAAAGATGAGATTGTAGCATAGCTCAATCCACCAACATAATGTCAATTCGGTGGATCAAAACTCAACTAGTGCATGGAGGCATGGAGTCAAAGAATGTGCAAAAAAAGCATCCTAATCAAGAGAGAGAAGAAGAAGGGAATGCAATGCTAATAGAGAGTGATGCTCAATGCCTACTTTCTAATCTACTCTAATCTCACAAATCAAGTGGACAAAGGTGCACACTCGCATCAATCACTCACACACATAGATCAAAAGCTCAAAGAGCTCACAGATCAAGTGAAAGAGAAGAGAAATGACAGTGGGAAACAATAATTAGAGACTATTTTACACTTAAGCACATATGGAAGCATGAGAGGAAGCTCCACTACAAGCATCACTATCTCCACCTTCTTTACAAGCTTTCTATGAAAGCTCTACTCTCAAGAGGATAAGTGAAAAATGACCCAAATTTCACTTTTATACCTAGGACATAAAAAATATGTCCGCTCGTCCATGATATGCATAAAACTGTGTGCATCTCTACAACTCCTAGGCAAATATACAATCTAGAACTCATGAAGAGCCCGTAAATACATTAAAGGTGCAAATACAAATGATATGTCTGTCAAAAAATGAAGTATATGCTAAAACTAGCATCACTGAAAGTCATTTACCACCGCTTCTCGTTGGCACTGCTAACATTCCTTCCTTCTTAAGCTTTGTCATCCTAGAGAAAGTCATGGCATGGTAGATGCTCAAGGAAGAATGTGTCTGCCAAAAAAAAAACATCGATGAGGTAGCAAGCTAAATCATATGACAATAAAGCATAAGGGGAAGGCAAAGCATATGTGTGGTAATGAGTAAATGCAAAAAATTATGAAATGTTACACTGCCATTAATGACAAATATATTGCACTTGTTGAAATTAATTAATCAAGAGTTTTGGGCTTATGGATGAGTCTATCAATTAATTAGCTATGGTCAAGGGTTAAAATAGTCAGTTTAGTACTAGCTAAGTTAGGAAAATTATCTAAATGCAAGATTTCCTAATTGTGTTTTTCAAATTTGATTATCTAGCTCACTCTCACAACTCTAAACAAAAGCTTGAATTTTTCACTTGAAGCTCAATGCAAGTCTTTTCATTTTTTTTTGAAATTTACTTTTCTCACATTGATTCAAATTCATTTGACATGTGTGCTTATTTTGTATGCCCCAGGCTTTTTGCTTCTCCTCTAGGGCTCTAATACCATAAGCAATACATGTGAGTGAAGTACCAAATCAAGACGGGATTTCTCTTCCAGCTTAAGATTTTACATTGGTGGAACTTTTGTTTTTTGCTTCCATTTCCTTTGTATTCTCACTAGTGTTCTTTGTTGTTTAAGTGAGCAAGCCTCTCTATGCCTAAAACACTCCTAAGGTCTCAAACACTCAGATAATTTTACTAACTAGGAGTAGCAGTCAAGTAAATCAGTTAACCTAAAGTCATGGCCTACTAGCCTCAAGGCTCATTGATAAGACTAAACTCTAATTCAATTAACTAAAGTAAAGAAAAATTATACATCTATAAAGACAGATAACAAAACATAACTAAATGCACTCAATTGAACCATGGAAAACCACAATGAGCAAATATAAATGTCCACAAACATGAATCATGTAAAGTAGTACACTTGGAGGTATGTGATGTGTCTCCTTGATAGCTATGGAAGCAAACATGCGATGCTGAAGCTCGAGATATCCATGCTGCATGAAAGTTGAAGTCTATCTATGCTCTGCAAAAATCATAAGCAAAACACTACCACCTGAAAAGGCGTGTCAACATAGAAATGAGAGTTTTATTACCTAAATATAAACAAAAATAAATATACTAAGGTCTCATACCTAGATGCATAGAGGCAAAAAACCCAAAGGGAAAAAAGTGCCTTTAGTATGCACGCATGTGTCTAGTGTACCATAGTCACTCTACACAAATCAAGGGTCTAGTGCAACTAGGAGGGACAAGAGAACTCTCTCCAAACAATAAAATCTGCAATCTTTTAGCTCTCTATCTAATGGTCATCAATTGGCTAGCACGTAGCTCCATATGGATAGTAGAATCTGTAGGAGAACTGACGGGTCTAGGGATGACATTAGCCTGTGACTGTGTGGTCAATGAACTCAGTGGCTCAAGATCCCTCAATAGTGGCTGACTCTTGCCTAGCTCTAAGTTAATAATATGGTTAATAGAAATCTCAGATGAGCTATGGCTAGTGTCAACCTGTGGTGTGATAGGTGGTCGGCTCTTCGATAGCTAGAACTTCAATGTCTGTGGTGTCTCAACGAATGTATGTTGAGCTCTCCTCAAATGTGGTCGTGAATGTCTAGCTTGTCAAACTCTATGTTGATGTGTTTTGACTTGGAATGAAACATGGGGTTCTTTGATAACGCAGCTCCATCAAACAAGAAAATGTAGCCAGATGTGGATCTCCTAGTGTCCACACAACCTGCATAATCAGAGGTAGTGTATCCAACTATGGATGCATCAATGTTTCTAAAGCATAAGCACTTGCTGGCTAAACCCTTGATGTATCTCAAGATATGCTTCATTACTTCCCAATCTAACCATTCCCACTGCGAATGTAATATCTGGTCACGTACAGACCATGGCAAACATGAGATTGCCAACTGCTAAAGAATATGGCACCTTTTCCATCTTTGCCTTTTTAGCATCTAATTTGGGACAATCATTCTTGCTAAGTTTTAAATATGCAGCCATTGGAGTACTCAATGCTTTCCCCCCTTGCATGATAAAATGTTGCAAGACCTTGTGAATATACTCTTTCTATGATAGTTCAAGTATTCCACGCTTACAATCTCTCTTGATACGCATACCAAGAAAATAATGTGCATCACCCAAATCCTTCATGGAAAACTTCTTGCTTAATTTCAGTTTATGGTGCAACACTAAGAATGTGAAAGCAACAAGCCTTCCACATGTATGTGTGTGTATCTATATAGACATATATCTATATATACATACATACATGTGGAAGGCTTGTTGCTTTCACATTTTTAGTGCTGCACCATATACTAAAATAAATAAATAAATAAATAAATATATATATATATGTGTGTGTGTGTGTGTGTGTGTCTACATAGACACACACACACACACACACACACACACACTTGGTCACTTCATCTGGCTATGATTGCTTCATCCTACTACACAAATACACTTGGGCTATTGATGTAGCAAATAGTTATCTTGTCCTATGGGCGATTACCTTGCATCTATACCTTGCACTTCCATCAATGAATAATTCTGGCTTTAGCTATGCATAATGGAGCTGATGAATATAGTGTCTTGTGGATGTTTACCATGAGTTTATACCTTGTAAATTCTTCATGGATGTAGCTGTGAGTTTCACACCTAGTGAGATTATCTCTTCTCCTAGCTCTAAGAGCATTCAGAATCATGCCCTTTAACTGGGTGTAGTCATTTTATTGTACTTGTTTGGAATTGGCCACCTTGCACTGGCCCCACCCGACTGACTCACCTCTTGTCCCTTACCTACCTAGTTTTAATTGATTGCTCTTTAACTCGGAAAAAATGCTTTCTCTTCCTGGAAAGACTTCTTTAGTCAAGCCGTAACCATGCTTGCATAATGTGCCGATTGCATCTTGTCCAATGCCGACTTTCAATACTCCTCTCTCCTTGCTGCAGGATGGACTGTTGCACAGATATGCGCACCAAGAATGGTAACCCCCTACCTTGCCCTGTGCCGATAGCGCATTTGAAAGAGGTCCTCTTGTAGGATGACGAGCTCTTGTCAGGTGGTAAAATAGGTATTGAGTATCCTTCCCTGATTTGCTTTGGGTTTCAAAGCTACACACACACACACACACACACTTTTCTAATCCACATATGTGCCGTATTGCTATGGTATGCTTTGTCTTGATGGAATGGGCTTTACATTCCTACAGTGACTGTAGGCACATACACTCTATATTGAAAGGTACATATTGGACAAGCTTGGTTTGACTTGACTTTGTGGAGGTGGATGCCAGCTTGTTAAATTGATCCCTTCTTCCATTCAAAGTGAGGGATTATAATACCTCATTTGGTCTTGATTATGCCTGCTTTATGGGTTAGAGAGAGAGAGAGAGAGAGAGAGAGAGGGGGGGGGGGGTTATTTGCTTGAAATATAAATTCTTTTAAGGGCTTCTATCCCCTGCCTGCCATGAAGTTTGCTCTTTTGTCTACCGAGAAAGAAAGGATGGTTGAAGTTCTTGTATGATGGGAGGGCTTCACTCAATGATACTATCATGAATTTTGGGTATCATGACCTTTTATTCAGACTAAGGCATTGGGTTGAGTGGTCTGGGTTCTCCTCTGAATCTAGGTCAATGAACATAGCTTTGCCTTTATCTGCCCTAATAAGAGCACTACTCTATTGCTCATCTGTTGTTGCTAACTTATCTGGTGCCTTCTTGATCTGAACCCCTCGGGCCTACTGCTCATTTGTTGCTGACTGATCTGGTGCCTTCTTGATCTGAACCCCTAGGGTCTAATTGATTACCAGAGTGGTCACTACTAGGACCCTTTGCTTCTCCTTGTGCTATGCTTGTTTGGTTACCTCATATTGTTGACCCTAGAGTTGGAGGAGATGAAGGGGGTTGGTTGTTTTCATCATCCTTCTTATTAGGAGTCCCCTCCCCAATCTCCTTATCTTGATCTTGCTCATCATCTTTTTCATCCTCATCTTCATCCACATTATGGATAAGATGTTCAATAAGAGCCTGGTTGGCCAATGTAGCCGTGTTGACCTCAATCTTTTCTTAGAGGTCCGTATTTATGGTGGTCACCAAATCTTCATAAGTCAATGTTAAGTTTCCATTATTATTAATTAGAGATGTCTACCAAGGATTAGTAGATGTACTTATCCAAAATAGGCAACTTTGAAATTGTATGCACTTCTTTCATATTATTTAGTGCAGCGGTCTTCTGATCCAACTGCATCTTCTGAGCAATGTTATCCTTAGTCAACTTCCACTTATCTACACTCAGCGTCTCTTGTTTTTAATGCTCGTGTTGTTTTCACTTGCTTGCTTTTCACCGCTTGGAGTTTTGACGCCTTCACTGATGGGTATGGCTTGAATTTTGTTGTAATTTAACCACTTTAAAGGCACACTACCTTTTAGTGGGTTAAAGGCAATTTGTGCCCAACCACCATGTATATAGTCATTCTTTTATCTATATGAACAAATACAAACACACACACTATTATATTGCTTGTGTGTGAGTGCCGCCCCGCATGATCTATGTGTCTTCTCTTTCCTCCTACTCTCTATGTATACCTACCTACTTCCCATTACTTCAAGTGCCTCTTTTCAAGTACAATGACGGTTTGATGCATCTTTTAATGTTTTAGACAAAAAACATCTAGGAGTTTTTTATAGACTTATTGTATGTTATGATAGTTCATGACATGAAGAACTCTAGAAGTGTACAACTAAACAAGAAGACACATGGCTAGAGAAATAGTCGACAAAGTACAACGAGAATATACAAGTAAAAAAGAAGAGACACATGGCTAGAGAGATAGTATACAAAGTACAGGGAGGATGGCTATACAAATGTAATTCAACTCCTCACAATTTAGAAAATTTACATCATTTCAACAAGACAACACCTATGCATCGCACCCATCATACACGACTTCAACTCTCTACATCTTTGATTGACATTGGACATGGTAATTAGTTGTACATTGTAAAATTCAAGTAAATGGATATCACCTAGTCACAACTCACACTTCAAGGACATCACAAAAATAGAATAAATATTCTCTTCCTTTCATTATCTTTCCTTAAAAAAAAATAAAAACACAACACGTATGCATCGCACCCATCATGCATGACTTCAACTCTCTATGGCATCTTGGACATGGTACTTAGATTATATTGTAAACTTCAAGTAAATGGATATTACCTAGTCACGAATCATACTTCAAGGACATCACAAAAAGAGAATAAATATTCTCTTCCTTTCATTTATCTTTCCTTAAAAAATAAAAACCTAAGTCTATGTAATGAAAGGTACATTTCATGAGAAATTTTTCACCTTATGCCAAAATGGATATACACTTTCATTATCCCTTTTAGAAGTATTTTCAAATACTTGGTTAATATAACAAGGCCAACCAAGCATGACTTACTTATGTCAAATAGGAAATTTAAAGAAGGAATTACGGAGAACAATAAAATGGGTTTATGCAAAAGTGAACAATGTTTTCACACCATCTCCATGTTGCTTGCATTCAAGGATCTCTATTTTCATCCGATCTTTTGGAGCTCCCTCTCCAACCCTCTTCATCATGTGCCCCACCCTATGCCCTCTATTCCTCTTCTACTCTCACCTTCCCTTCCTACTATCTCATCTCCTCTCTAAGATGCCTCATAGGGCCCTAGCAACCTTTCTCATCCACCCACCCTCTCTCTAATGGCCTCATTTTCCATTTTTCCCTCTTTCCCTTGTGATCCCAGTATTTTCCTCATGTGCCCTTTCTTCCCCTCAATTGTCCTCTCTTCCCATCTCCTCATTCCCACCCCTCACATCTCTTGTCTTCGTTTCCCCTCTCCCCTTATGTCTATCTCTCCTCTTGTTATTTATACGCTTTTTGAATTCTTCTCCCTTTGTATCTCTCTTTCAATACACTATACGACTTCTATATGCACATTTCAACCAAAAAAGGAGATATTTTCTTATCCTCATGCATGCCCTTCAAAATATGATTTCTATACTGTGCATTTGATGGAGAGTGTGAAATCTTTTGTGTCATTTTAAGGGCATTATAATAAGAGTGCCGAATGTGTGAAAAATGGGGGAGAGAGGAGAGAGAGAGAGAGAGAGAGAGAGAGAGAGAGAGAGTGTGTGTGTGTGTGTGTGTGTGTGAGAGAGAGAGAGAGAGAGAGAGAGAGAGAGAGAGTATGCATTGAATCCATAACAATTCGAGAGAGAGTGAGAGAGAATATAGAGAGCATTGAGTGAGTGAGTGTGTGAGATAGATAGATATATATGAACTATGGGACCAAATCAAACATGGCACAAGCTCTATATTCAGTTGATTGATGACTCTCGATGCTAAGGGAAGAGGGTGCGCCACTAACTATGGTTGTATGCTAGGCGTAGAAGGAGTAATCTCATACATTGGGAGGGATTCATCATATACAACCCAAATTTGGAATGTGCATAGACCTTTCATAAAGTGTGGCTATCACTTCATAGGTGAAGGTAATTTCTGTAAGGGTGGAAATGTCCTCTAGTCTAAGCGTGCATGTAGAGTGCACAATGCGTGCAAAGTGCAAGGGGAAGAAGACCAAACATAGAGTGTTGGTGGAGATCAGCGTGAGGATTATCCCCTCACCTCTCCTTATTATTCTATATAACCAAAGAATAGATAAGGTTAGTATGGTCAATGTGATAGGTGTCTGACCAGGTGGCATGAACCCTAACAATCTCCCACTTGAAGGCCAACGTGGCCCAATTGGCTATATGTGTAAGCATGTACATCTATACAATTGTGAAGCAATCCCCTGGCATCACCCTACACCCATCATCCCCATGCAATGCGCAAATCACTTTGAGGGTAGAATCTTTGTGAGAGCATCTGCAGGGTTGTCATCCATATGAACCTTAACTAGCCTAATGCGCTTGCTAGCCAATATGTCGCGTATCACATGATAACGGATTTCTATGTGTTTTGACGTGCAGTGAAACACATGGTTCTTCACTAATGCAATCACACTCTAACTATCACAATGCAATACTGGAGCTTGAGTAATGTCAAGATCTCCCCTCGATCTCCCACTAGGCGACCTAGCCACATAGCTTCCTTGTTATAGCATCAGAAACTGCTACATACTCTACCTTTATGGTGGAAGATGATGTACAATCCTAGAGACATGATCTCCATGACACAAATGCTCCAAAAAATAGGAAAACATAGCCAGGTGTGGATCTTCAACTATCCACACAACCCGCATAATCCACATCCATGTAACACACAATGGATGCATCACTGTTTTCAGAGCATAAGAACTTGTTTGCCGTATCTTTCAGATATCTCAAGATGTGCTTCACTGCTTCCTATTGCTTTATGCCAAGCTTTGCCATAAATCTGCTAACCACTCCCATTGCAAAAGCAATGTCCAATTTCTAGCTACCATGGCATACATAAGACTGCCAAGTGCTAAAGAATATAGCACCTTGGCCATTTCGGCTTTCTCAACATCAATCTTGGGAGCATCATTCTTGCTAAGTTTTGCATATGCCTGGATTGGGTACCCAATGTAGCCTTTCCCCCCTTGCATATTAAAACGTTGCAAGGCTTTGTAGATATACGTTTCTTGAGACAGCTCTAGTATTCCATGTTTTAAATCCCTCTTGATATGCATACCAAGAAAATGACTCGCATCTCCCAAATCTTTCATAGAAAACTCCGTGCTAAGTAACTTCTTAACCTAGCAATCTCGTCTTTAGATTTCTTGGTAATGAGCATATCATCAGATGTTAAATGAACCATTGTTCAACTTCTAGGTATACAAGCAGTGATCTTCTTGGCTCCTTTCATACCCTTGGGACTGCATGTACTTGTCAAACTTCATGTACCACTACCTTGAACCTCGTTTTAGGCCATACAATGCCTTACGCAATCTATAGATGATATCTTCCTGGCTCCTTTCATACCCTTGGGACTGCATGTACTTGTCAAACTTCATGTACCACTGCCTTGAGCCTTGTTTTAGGCCATAAAATTACTTACGTGATCTACGCACTAGTTCTACCCTCGTAGGCTTCTCAAGTTTGACTTCAAAACCCTCTGGTTGTTTCATGTAGACATTCTCATCAAGATCCCCATGAAGGAATGTCGTCTTCACATCCATCTGGACCAATTCCATGTCCTCAGTGGCTACTAGTCCAAGCACGAGACACAGTGTAGTCATCTTGACCACTGGAGAAAATATTTCATCAAAATCCATGCCTTTCTTTTGCTTGAGACCCTTAGCAACCAATCTAGCCTTGTACTTGGGCTCGGGATCCTCTGCCATATACTTCTTCTAGTACACCCATTTGCAAGGCAAGGCTTGTTTTCCCTCTGGAAACTCTGTTCAGTTCCCAAGTTTCATTAGCCACAATCAAGCGTGTACTCAAATTGCATTGCCCACTCCCGCTTCACACTACCTTCCATTTCAATAGCCTCTTAGTAGAGGGTAGGCTCTCTGCAGTCAGTGACCAATAGATAGTCTAATCCTGGCTAAGGCACTTAGGGGCACAAGATACACATGTAGATTTACACATTGCCTGACTGTTGGACTCTACTCTCTCAAGAGTATCAATAGCTCTCTCTGGAGCACTACTAGTAGTAGGTACATCTCTAGCAGGCTGAATTGTTTTGCATAACTGGACTTGAGGCTATGTCCTCAAATCTCACTTTGTGACACTCAACCTCTTTCATAGGCTGTCTATGCATCCTTGATTTATTAACAATCACTTGTGAGGTTTGAATAACTCTTTGATTCATTAACGATCACTTGTGAGATGTGAATAACTCTTTGAGATTTTGGGTGCCAAAGATGATAACCCATCTCTCCATCTCCAAGGTGGTATCTAAGGTCTCTAATTGAGATTGAAATCAGTGAAAAAAGCTTTACCTTGTGAGAGTAGGCCGGGCATCTTTGCCCGGCCCCCCCGCTTGCTGAAGTTAAAAAAATCTCTCCATCTGCACCATAGCCAATGAAGATGCATTTGTGTGACTTGGGGTCCAGCTTCTTTCTAAGCTCTTTCGGCACATGTGAGAATGCCTCACACCCAAGCACACTTAATTCATCATAATTAGGCTTCTTGCCTATCCTCGTCTCCTATGGAATCTTGTAGTTCAATGATGTACCAGGCAACCTATTAATTATATGCATCGCTATCATAACAACCTCTCCCCAAAACTCTTGATGTAAATTTTCCATAGTTATCATGGAGTTGACCCTCTTGTGGATACATGGAGTTGACCCTCTTGTGGATAGTCCTATTCTTGCGCTCAACAATGCCATTCTAAGCAGGTGTATATGGCATAATAAGCTGTCGCTAAATTCCTCTTTCCTATAGAAATTCTTGAACTAAGTGGAGACGTACTCTCCCACGTTGTCAATGCATAAAGCCTTCAACTTCTTATCTAATTGGTTTTGGACCATTGTAAGGAATTTTTGAAACATAGAAAAAACTTTGTCTTTCCTCTTCAAGAGGTAGACCCACATCTTCTGAGAAGAATCGTCTATCAAAGTCAAGAAATATAATGCCCCCTCTAGAGACTTATGCGGCGTAGGCCCACATAGATCACTATGAACCAAGTCTAAAGGATTCCCTAATTCTCTGTTCAATGGTGAAGTGGTAAGCCTAGTCTATTTCCCGTATATGAAATGCTCACACAAACTAAAATGATAATAGTTTACCACAGGGATATAGTCATAATGATGTAATTGTTCCATTCCCTTCTGATTCATATAACCAAGCCAGCTATTTACAACTCAGTTGAAGGTGAGCTCCATAAATAGAGTTCTCTTTCACATGAGAGACATACATGAATATAATGAGCTAAAATTTTGGCCTTTGAGTATGACAAAGTTACCTTTTTCAATCATCCAAGAACCATTGTCAAACCCTATAGTGTATCCAAGATCACAACATGGGGCCCTCCTCTATCATATAAAGTACCATGATCACATCATGTATGTACCTATCAAAAACTTCAATATTTTCTTTTTTGTTTGAGATGCACACTTCTCCTTTTTGGTCTAAATGCCTATTTAGTTGGAGCTTACTCTATGTAATGCAAAGGCTACCTTTACTTCTTAATGAATACTACATGCACTTGTACTTGTAGCATACTATCCCATGGTTTTAATGTGGAACACGAACATGTGCTCTTTTTTTACCTAGAGATGTTTAATAATGTTGTTGCAAGATAGCCCTTGGAAAAGGGCTCAATCACATCGAGCCTCAACCTTTTTGTCTACAGCGCCATTATAGAATTGTGACAAATGGTACATGTATTGTTGTTTAATAGAATTGTCTCCTTGCTAAAAGGAGTGCCTTTGGACACTTTCAAAATCTATTTCTTTCAATGTTGTACTTCGAATTTACCCAAAAAGAAACACATAATGGCTATACTACAATTAGAAAGGGACTTTCAAATGCTCTTAAGGACATATAAAGTTGACAAAGCAGCCAATCACCTTATCTTCATTTGCAAGGACTTAGTCCTACAAGAAGCACATCAAAGGGTTGATGCAAATGACTTCCAAGTCACTCTCAATGTTCACAATAGAGAGCATTAAGAGTAGCTAATCACCTTATCTTCATTTGTAAGGCCTTAGTCCTACATGAACCACATAAAATGGTTGATGCAAATGACTTCCAAGTCACTCTCAACGATCACAATAGAGGTAGTCTAGACATAGCTCTAGCAAAAATTGGATGTAGCAATAGCCTACCTATACCGTATCCCATGGCTACATATAGAGCTCATAAAAATTCCTTCAAATATATTACCTATGGTTCAAATTTTTGCTTTTTACCTATGGCTTAGATTGTTGCTTTTCTCAAGCATCACTCTTGATGGCATACATCCTAAAGACATGCATACACTTGCTAAAAAAAAGAGCTCATATACTGAACCAAAAATCTCCAACCATGGGGGGTGGTAGACTATGTTTATGAGGCTGTCCTCAACCTCCCCATATAGACTTTCTCTTTATACTCTACATATATATATAGAAATGTTATGAAAACATTCCCCATGAGTCCACACGAATGCTTGGCATCCCGTGAAGAAGGGGTGGAAGCTTTTGCATGGTGTTGTGAAGCTATAGTCATGGGCCTAAGAAGAATAATCTATCTAATAAGTAAGGAGGTATAATCTTGGAACTTAACTTATTAGAGGGTATCAAGTGAGATACCCATTGGAAAAGCAAAGAGCAAGGAAGGGAAAATGCAAAGCACCGTCGGTACAGGCAAGAGACGATGAGGCAGGGGGCGCATATGAGGGTGCACGCTCAAGCTCTAGGCATGGATATTAGAAAATTTGTTGGGAAACTTGGATAGCTTAGCGCACATAATGTGAAAGGGAGGTGCATGCGAGCTCGAACCCTCCTTGAGACTCTTGATAAGCATTGCACAAGGGTGCAATTTAGAAAGGAATATGTGTAGATTCTGGCCAATTCAATGAGAATGGAGCTAGTAGGAGTAATATGATGGGTTTGGATAGCTCAAGGGGGAGGAATTGAAGAGGCCGATGTCTAAGGCCATCGTGGGGTTCACATAGTATCGCTCGTGAAGGGTGGACTTGCTCACAAAAGTGGGGTGTGTTAGGTTCCCTCTCTACCCAACTGGTTGAGAAGGAAGTCTTCTAGCCATAGGCGGCCTTACCAGCCCGAAACATTCTTGCGCGCATTTGGGTGCAAGTTAGCATGCTAGCTCGGGCTGTGGCAACAAGGAGTGCGCAATCTGAAAGGCTGCTCCAAGTGTGTCTCCTTTCATTGGTCTAGCTCAACGAAAACCGTGCACGTAGGGGTAGTCTAAACCCAGCCTAAGGCTGCCCTTGAGGTCATGAGGGGTGCATATTTGGTAGTGTCCTCTAGCTAAAGTGTTGCATTTCTTGGAACGTGGTCAAAGACTTGTAAGTTCCAACTTCCTGAGTCCTCTCCAAAGCTTTGATACAACGCATAGGATAACTTGTTGGCTGTGCTGTTAGAGCTATCACATTCCTTCACACTTAGAGAACATCATCTATATCAAGCAATCTAGTTATTCATATGACCTTATTTGGATTTACCCTAGCAAGTAAGCTTGGTTTATATATATATATATATATATCCTAATGGCTTCAAAACAAATAAATTCACTACCTAAATAGTGTAAAGAGTGCAAGGAAACTCTAAAGGGACCAAAATGCTAAAGGGAAGGTAATAAAGAAGAAAAATAGAAATGTATCAATACACAGAATGCAAACTAGACCACCTCCCTCATATGGGAATGGAAAGTCTTTTGATTTTTCACTTTCATGGGGCTTTTCATTGGGGAGAACTAATTGTCAAATGTATTCCTAATGGCTTCAAAAAAATTAAAAGGTATTCCTAATTCAAAGATTCCTTCAACAACAACAAAAACGATGCACTAGTCTATATCATGTAGCAACGAGCAATGATGAAGCATGTAAATTTGCAATAGTATCAATTGAGAAGGACGAACACGAGAGAGAGAGAGAGAGAGAGAGAGAGAGAGAGAGAGAGCAAGGACACTTTCAAGAGAAGAGAACGCTAAAAGAAAAATATATGAAAAGAGAAACACAAAAGAAACAATGTGAAGTTGGTCACCTCTTTATATGGACACAAATGATCTTTTGACTTTCCACCTTCATATGTCTTTCTAAGCTAGCTATGACTTATCATTTTATACTTAATTAGATTGCATTTGTAGAATTTGCAAAATCAACGTCGCATTGCATTACATTTTCAAAATCAACCTTGTCGCATTGCATTACATTTTCAAAATCAAAGGTTGTACTGAGTACTTGAAGATGACTAATTGCTTTGGCTAATCAGCCACACCATGCGTGTAAATCAGCGAGTTAGAGAAGACGATGTACTTACTTGCTGCCAAATTTGAGAGCTTCCAGCCTGCAGCTTGGCCATAGAGTACTCAGGATGATTATTCCTGATGATCGGAAAGGAATGTGGGCGGCATGTCCTCCTCAAAATAGTTATAGTACTCGTCAGAACCGGCTAGGGAAATTGAGACCTGAGGGTGCTCCTTGCAAAAACGCTCCAGATATTGAGAAACGCTAGTGTCTAGCTTCAGCAGGCATAGCTGAGGGCATCCAAGGTGCAACGCCTCCATCACGTCTTCATTCAGCCAGCAGTGCGAGACGTCCAACTCCTGTAGTTGCGTTGCATGCTGCGCCAGCTCCTTCCAACTCTCCAATTCGTTCACTTAGATGCATGAGGACACATCCAACACGCGTAGCTCCCCACAACCCTGCGCTATTGCCACCAGATCCTTTTCCTCCACACAAAAGGACAACGCCTATCTCAGGTACAACTCCTCCAGCATATGACACACCCGGCCGATCACGCCAATGGCAAACCCCATCTGGTAAGCGAACTGCTGCCAGTGCAAGTTCAAAAAATTTTGCAGTGACGTAGTCCCATGCAACCCCTCTTCCAACCCTTCGCTCATTGTCATGTACCCCATTAGACTGAGATGTGTTAGCTCTTGCCCATGTCGAACGCCCCACCCAGTCACCTGCTTACACATGTGCACCCGTAGCTTCTATAGATGCACGCAGTGCTCGCTCAACAAAGTGTCGATGCCTCCGTCGGTGATGGGGTTTATGAAGGTCGTGAAGGTGATCTCCAACGTTATGAAGCAAGGACAACAGGCCTGGCCCACGGCAAGCAGGCCCTCATAAAAAACGTAGGGTAGGCAGTTGCGCAGAGACAGGTGCTGCAATGCGAAGCTGCGGCTTCCCCCTAGGTAGGCCTGCAAGAAGTGGTCGCCGATGCTTTCGCACTCCACGAGCTGTAGGGTAGTTAGGTTGCTTATAACTGGCAGATTATGAGCTGCATTAATCAAGTACAGAGTGTGTTTCAAAAAGGAGACGGGTGAGTACGAAAGTTTTGCTTCACATCTGATCGGGGGCGATATTGAATGGTGAAGGAGGTGAGGTTGGACCAGGTCAGCAGGGCCTTGTCTGCGCGCCTGTGCATCGTTTCTTCACGGGGCTCCCCTCTTTGATTTACAAGCAAACACATGGAGATATATGAATGAACACCAATCACCTCGCTATATGGATATGATGAGTCTTTTGACCTTTCAGTGTCATGGGGCTTAATTTCATTTCGTAGACTCACCCTTCATATGAGGAATCTTGATACTTCTGCAACATTTTTTCTTTTTCTCAGATTGGGAAGACCTGAGAGGGAACGGGTCAGTACGAAAGTTCCGCCTCACATCTGATCGGGGGTGTTATTCAACGGCGAAGGAGGTGAGGCTGGCCAGGTTTGCAGGGCCTTGTCTGCGCGCCTATGCAACGTTTCTTCACGGGACTCCCCTCTCTGATTTACAAGCAAACGCAAGGAATGAACACCCAATCACCTTGTTATATGGATATGATGAGTCTTTTGACCTTTTAGTGTCATGGGGCTAAAATTCATTTCGTAGACTCACCCTCCATATGAGGAATCTTGATGCTTTTGCAACATTTTTCCTTTTCCTTGGGATTGATTGGGACATCTAAGTTGTCAAATGCCTCGTTTTCAACCTCAATTGTGCTTTCACCAAGCCAAGGCTTGCAATTTTTGAATGATTTGACCGAGCTCAACTATGACAAGCTTAGAGGGCTGTCCTTATCGAATTGTGAAGATGCTATTTTAAACTTTATCGTATGACGTTTCATGATGCAAAGACCGCTTGACTTACATGTGCTAAGGTTCTAAATTCGATAGCAAATTGAGAGTGAGGTCTTATATATCACAAGGCATAGTTGAGTTGAAGAGATCAATTTTGTCGTCGTGTTGCTGCATGCTATGTTTGCTTGAAAGGGATTTGTATTTCTGCCAAAATCGACAGAGTTACAGGTTGCTAAGGTTATCAAACGCAAGCTCGCATGAACTGCCTCTTAATGTTTTCTTATTTCCAGATTACTTCGCTTTGTAAATGAGCTTTTCTTAGACAAGAGGAAACAAATAACCTTTGCTTTCTCTTCGGTTTAAATATGAATTAAAAGAAAGCAGCGATTGTCTTTCTCTGATCACTGGGTTATATGTTCTACTAGAATCAAACAAAAGAGCTGGTATCATGGGCGATGTGAAGGCAGAGGAGGAGCCAAGCGGCTCTCTGCTTGGGTTTCCTTCCTTGCACCATCTTCTAGCTGCTCACTTGCCCCCGGCCGCCCTTAAGGTTCTCTCTCTCTCTCTCTCTCTCTCTCTCTCTCACACACACACACACACACACACACACACACACACACACACAGACAGACATGACCCCAGATTTTATATGCAGGAAGCGAGCAGACTGCTAAGGGGCTATAATGGTGGGGACCTGGTGCCAGCGCTGCAACTTCCGGAGTGCATCATCTCGATGAGCAAGGATTTCAAGTTTGACGTGCAGGTGAATATATATTGGGTTTGCTGATATGTGTGTGTGTGTGTGCGAGCGCGTGTGCGGATCAGCACAAAACCCGAGTTTGCAGATTTGTAGGTTGGTTGCTATTGTGGCTTCCTGAACCGGAGAGGACACATGCTTAAAGGTGACATATTGGTAGAAGATTCTACCATTGAGCTTCTATCTTTTTCTGGATGGTAATAGGCCTTGGTGTAGAGAAATTCATAGTGATCGATTAGAAGACTCTTGACAGTAGAGGCCCTTGCTTTCCCCTAGTAGCGGATGGCATTGAGCCAATGATGTGAAAGGATTTCCTTCCTTTTACCAATATGTGTGAGAAGTGAAAGGCATCACGATCTCATCAAGTTGAGAAACTGCATCAGGATCTCATCAAGTTCATCAACTTCTGGTTGATCCTCATCTGGCATATCTTCTGGCAGATCTCCCACGAAGGGTCTTAGAAGACTCACGTGAAACGCATTATGAATCTTCCAAGTATCAGGCAATTTCAGCCTATAAGCAACATCACTGGTCTTACTAAGTACTTGAAAAGGCCCATAGTAGCACATGTTGAGCTTCGGAAACAACCTTTCCTTGCCCTTCATCTTCTTTAACCTTGTCTTTTCAAACTGTAAGAGTACCCAAATACTGGGTGAAAACAACAATTCATGACGGTGCCGTTCAGCAGCCCTTTTCTGCTTTGCGTGAGTCTTCTCCAAGGCAAGCTTGATCTTCTTATACATTTCATCCATATTTTCTACATATGGATCCGCTTTGAAAATCTTGTCCTTTGTGTGCAAAATGGGAGGAACCTTTTTGCCACCCTCAACGATCTCAAAAGGTGCCTTGCCGGTTGACGAATGCACCGTATAGTTGTACGCATACTCAAGCATGGGTAGATATTGTTTCCACTTGCTCTTATCATCTGACACATAACACTTCAACAGATCCAAGACAATAGAATTAGCCTCTTCTGATTGTCCATTAGTTTGTCGATGAAACGAGGAGAAAAACTTGAGCGTAGTGCCCATGTTTTCAAATAAGCCTTTCCAAAACAGGCTCGTCATACGAGGATCACGATCACTGACAATAGATTGTGGCATACCATGATACTTGAAAACATTGTACATAAACAACCATGCCATTTGGTCAAATTTTATCTTCTTCCTGATAGAAATAAAATGGGACTGCTTGCTGAACCTACAAATGATGGTCCACATACCATCATTCCGTGTCGATGTTCTTGGAAGATTAAAGATAAAATCCATAGCAATGCTTTCCCATGGCTTATCTAGAATAGGCAGTGGCTATAACAATCCTCATGCCTTTTGCCTATCAAATTTGACCTTTTGGCAAATCACGCATGCTTGCAGAAAGGCATCCGCATCTCTACTTAAAGTAGGCCAATAAAAGAATGTTTCGACCGCTATGGCATCTATACTACGATGCTCTGCATACGGTGGGACATGGCTTTCTACCATAACCTTATATCGCAATGGCCTAGTGACACATAGTCTGCCATTCATCATCATAAAACCATCCTTGAGGAGGTAGTGCTCATGGCGTTGCCCATCTTGCAACTGTTCAAAGATCCTTGCAAAATCTTCATCAATAGCATACCGTTCCTTCATGTCATCAAGCTCATGATGATAAGGAATTGACACAGCTGAAATTTGTGGCTTTCTGGGTAACACATTAGCCACAACATTCTTCTTGCCTTTCACATGTAGAATCTAAAAGTGGAACATAGAGAGAATGTTTGCCCATCGCATGTGCTTTTTGGATAACTTTGACTGTGTCAAGAAGTATTGCAAGGTCTGATGATCTGTTTGGACAACAAAATCAACACCTAACAGGTGGTGCTTCCAACTAGAAAGCGTATGAATCACGGCCAGTAGCTCTTTCTCATAGATTTGCATAGTCTTTTTTGGTACTTGCAAGATTTTGCTCTCATAAGCTACTACCGGACCATCTTGCATTAACATTGCCCCAATACTATTGCCACACGCATCACACTGGACCACAAATGACTTCCTGAGGTCTGGTAGACAATTACTGGATCCGAATTCATCTTTTCCTATAAGAGATTAAAAGCTGAAATCTCTTTTTGTGTCTACTTGGACGTGACTCTTTCTTTTGTAGAGCATGAAGAGGTGAAGCAATCTCGACAAAGTTCTTGATAAACCTTCTGAGTAAGAGCAGAAGTCCAAGAAGCTACGGACATCATGTTCAAATCTAGCCATGTCTTGATTGCTTCAACCTTGGCAAGATCCATTCGGACACCATCCTTTGACACTATGTGGCCAAGAAAGTGAATCTCTTCCAGGAAGAACTCACTTTTCTTAGGATTAACAAGCAACCTGTGACTGCGTAGCTCTTTGAAGACAATGGTCAAGTGACGCCTATGCTCCTCTTCATTCTTTGAGTAGACTATCATGTCATCAAAGAATGTGCCAACAAACTTTTGATGTGGACGGAAGATCCGGTCCATCATCCTGTTGAACGTAGCAGGAGCATTTGTAAGACTGAAAGGCATCACTGAGAACTCAAGTCTCATACAGACCAAATGTTGTCCTAAACGCAGTCTTGTGCACATCCTCTGGCGTGATACGAATTTGATGGTACCCACTCTTAAGGCCTATCTTGCTGAAAATTGCAACACCCTCTAGTCTGTCAAGAATATCATCTATCCTGGGGATAGGAAACTTGTTCTTGATGGTATTCTTATTCAAGGCAGGGTAATCAATACACATGCGCCTAGAGCCATCCTTCTTCTACACTAGAAGCACTGGGGAGCAAAAGGGTGAAGAACTAGGTTGAATCAGCCCTTTCTCTAGGAGCTCCTCTACTTGGCCCATAATCTCTTTGTGCTGACCTGCACTAACACTATAGGGAGGCCTATTTGGTGCGCTACAACCTGGCATTGGATCTATCGCATAATCCTCATGCCTCTCCGGCGGCAACCGAGACGGTAACGAGTCAAAAAAACAGTCATTAAACTCTCGCAAAAATGCTGACCTTTCTTTATCTAACACAGATAAATTTGACTGACAATTTTTTGAAACATCATGTGCATAAATCAAGTACGCAGGAAAATGATTCTTAATTACAGAAGTGATAGCCGAAGCAGATACAATAAGGACAAACTCCCCTTTAAGCTTTACATCCAGGATGTTAGTTTTGCCCCTATGCCGAAGGTGATCTTCTTGTTGAAGACATTGAGCACTCCATGTATACGGAACATCCACGGGATTCCCAACAGCGCATCGTACCCTTTCAGTGGCATGATGTAAAATTCCTCTGTGTCCAGATATGACTGAATATACAGACGTAGCTTTCCAATGATAGTCGTAACACACTCGGAATGGCCAAGACATGCCAACCCTGCCTCTGTTGTGTACCCCATCTCTTCAGCTTTGATGCCCAACTTGATGGCCAATTTTGGTGAGATAAAGCACCTAGATCAAAGAAGAAAAGTGGTGTCTAGTCTGTGACTTTACCCCATGCTCTGCATAACTCAATGGCATCTGAACTTGGCCTATCACCACCATATCTGGTACTAGACCTGCCGTGGGTTTGGACTTCTTGCCTTTCCTATCCTCTTTGTCATCCGAATCAGCTGGTCTTCTTCTTTGTGGACAATTTGTATCAAAGTGACCATGCTGCTCGCATATGAAACATACGTTCTCATCCATTAAAGCCTTCTTTTCTTCGAACGTCTTGCGCACAAAAGGCTTCCTTTTCTTGTCCTTAGCCTGTTCTTTAGACGTCTCGGTTGAGTCCTTGCCTTTGTTTGCCTTTTCTGACGCTTGGGACCCTTTAGGAGTCACTTTCACAATGGGCTTCTTTGCTGAATTTTCTTTTGCTGACCCCCTTTCACGTTGCCTGGAAACCTACTGTCCTCTCCCTTCAACAAGGCAAGACCCGATGAGGATAGCCACTCTGTCCTTTGGACAGTAATCTTGAAGCCCTTTAGGTAGTCTACAACAATACTTCTCAATCTGCTCTATCAGTGGCACAAATCTGTAGGAGGTTACTGAGAGCAACGCTTTAAAGAACCGCCGATTGTACTCTTGTAGGCTCTTGCAAGTAGCCGCAATGAGTTGGTGCCAATCCATCATGACATCTGCTTCGAATGAATTTGACAACCATGCAGATTGCTTGAAGTATACCCATGTAGCGAGTGCCTGTTCTTGCATCAACAGGTCGTCCACCATGTACACGTATTGCCTTTCAAGGAAGTGACAACTTTCTTGACCTTGGAGGCTTCTGTAAAATCCCCCCCCCTACATAAGCACTATCGAACTGCTGGAGGAAAGTAAGAGCCTTCGTCTTATCCTCAAATCTGCTGAAAGTTTCAAACTTGACAATGCACCACCTTCTTTGTAGGCTTTTGGCTTCTCTAGTGAAACCGGCCCGTAGGGCGGTAGGCGTTGGCTTTCACCCGAAATTCTTTACTTAAAACACACACACAGAGCACTTTGCAAAGGAGACCTGTAACAGGAATTAACACTTGATCACACACACGGCTCGGAAGCTAGAATGCTTTGGGCAGACGCCGACAACCTGTAGGCCCCAAAATTGGCGCTCCTTTCGGTATTTCTTTATTCTTTAGGAGGGTAAATTACAAGGTAAGGTCCTAGGAATCCTTCACGTGTATCCACCTAGAACCATTTGATTTGGCCAAATTTCGGCAGCATAACAGCCCCAAAACTTGCGCGAAACCAATTCCCCTACTGGAACTCACTTGCACTGGCGTATACCCTCTGATTCCTGCCCAAAAACAGTAAATTCAGCACGTTGTATTTACTGGTTTTTGCCCTGTTTTCAGCCCCAAACAGTCCCCTTATTGTCCTCTGCCAGTGGGGCACGATTCCCAAGTGTTCTGGCATCCGTATGGCTGAAAAACAGTCAAATTACAGTGCATACACAGCGCTGATTTTGCACCTGTATGGTGAGGTTATGACCCTCACCAGTGCCATCTTTGGAGTAGCAGTTAGCTACCCCTGTTCCTGCTCAAGGAGGCTCTTGCCTCAGCACGAAAGCATGAACCCACACAGCTGTACATCAATCAAATGAGTAGCCCTCTTGTGGGGCATCACATAACTGCACGTAGGGGAGAGAGAGAGCAGTGTGTAGTGTGCAGGGCATCACTCCTAGCACCACACTGTACATGAGAGGGAAAGGAAGCACTCCATAGCTCTTAACATGTGACAAATGCAAAAGGAGGCTCATCCCAGCTTAAAAATTCAGCGCCCATTTTTCTGGAAGAGGCAAGTCCCTAAAAATGTGACACTTGGCGCATTTACAAGCATTTTCCCGTTTCGGGTTCGCCGCTTAAAAATATCCCAACCGACGCGTCAGTTGACTTCGCGGCAGAGTTATAAATTGTTCCCCTAGTCATACCGGAGGTAATGACGCGAACACATTTCACGGCCCAAAATAGCAGTTCCCTAAATTTTAGGAGATGCTTCCGTTGGGCTCCCACTGGTCTTCTGACCATCTATCCTCATTGGGACCGCATCCAAAAGTGCAATGTGGCCCAACTGTCGAATACTTTTTGTTGGTAGTCCCACCTTGACTTTACGCCTTAATTGAGTTCACTTCCTAGTATCCACCAACTTGCTAAGTGCGACGGGGGACCTATATGATTTTGCTCTGAGCCTAGACATCCTCTTACCATACGAATTCCAGTGTCGACCACTTCCCATCTGCGGGTGAATCTACCGTTCACATTGGCCATACAATGTCTGACCGTTTGCTACTTCAACAAGAGGGTCTCAAAACAAATAAAATAAACCCCATTGGAAAGAAACCAACAACCAAGGTTAGTAGTTGCCACATCTCTGTGACATGGTTAATAACTGCCACGTCCTCGTGACATACCCCTCTCTTGAAATCGCAAACGTCCTCGATTGCATACCATGTGCTATCAACACTCTTTTATCATCGCATGTATCCGCAAGAAAGGTCGTAACATACATAGATACAAATGACTTAATGAGGCCTTCATACTTTTGCCATTTCCATCTATGGCACCGAATTCATATGTACATTTGATGTACTAGCTCTATCATTACCCCTCCTTTGCACACGTTGGGTTGGGGCATAAGTAGGCTGTAACCCAAAGGCTTCAAGGTAAAGCTGCAATACATTTGGTGACTCTGACAGTTCATGCTCTTCCATCCACTTTTCATCCATAGGTGGATAGTTCTTGAACTTCACCAAATAGCGTCTTGCAACTTGTCCTTTACCTTTTCTGTCCTTATGTGCCAAAACTTGCTCAGGTACCAGGATCTCATCAAGTTCCTCAACTTCTGGCTGATCCTCAACTGGCATATCTTCTGGCACATCACCCACGAAGGGTCTTAGAAGACTCACGTGAAACGCATTATGAATCTTCCATGCATCAGGCAATTTCAGCCTGTAAGCCACATCGCTGATCTTGTCAAGCACTTGAAAAGGCCCATAGTAACGCATGCTGAGCTTAGGAAACAGCCGTTCCTTGCCCTTCATCTTCTTCAACCTTGCCTTTTCGAACCTTAACAGAACCCAATCACCAGGTGATAGTAGCAATTCACGACGGTGACGATCAGCAGTCTTTTTCTGCTTGCCTGAGTCTTCTCCAAGGCAACTTTAATCTTCTTATACATCTCATCCATGTTCTCAACATATCGATCTGCCTCAAAGATCTTGTCCTTTGTATGCAAAATGGGAGGAACCTTTTTGCCGCCTTCAACAATCTCAAAAGGTGCTTTGCCAGTAGACGAATGCACCATATTATTGTACGCATACTCAAGCATACGCAAATACTGTTCCCACTTGCCCTTAATATGTGACACATAGCATTTCAGCAGATCTAAGACAGTAGAATTAGCCTCTTCTGACTGTCCATCAGTTTGTGGATGAAACGAAGACGAGAATTTGAGCGTAGTGCCCATGTTCTCAAACAATCCTCTCCAGAACAAACTGGTCATGCGAGGATCACGATCACTGATAATCGATTGTGGCATACCATGGTACTTAAACACATTGTACATAAACAAGCGTGCCATCTGATCATATTTTATCTTCTTCCTGAGAGGGATAAAATGGGCTTGCTTGCTGAACCTGCAGATAATGGTCCATATACCATCATTCCCTGTTGGCGTTCTTGGAAGATCAAAGATAAAGTCCATAGCAATGCTTTCCCATGGCTTATCCGGAATCGGCAGTGGTTGTAACAACCCTGGTGCCTTTTGCCTATCAAACTTGACCTTTTGGCAAACTATGCATGCTCGCACAAAGGCATCCACATCTCTCCTCAAGGTAGGCCAATAGAAGAATGTCTCTACCGCCTTAACTGTTGCATCAATGCCACGATGCCCTGCATACGGTGGGACATGACTCTCTTCCATGACCTTATGTCGCAGTGGCCTAGTGACACAAAGTTTGCCATGCATCATCATAAAACCATCTTTGAGGAGGTAGTGCTCGTGATGTTGCCCCTCTTGTAACTGTTCAAAGATCCTTGCAAAATCTTCATCAGCAGTATATTGTTCCTTCATGTCATCTAACTCATGATGATAAGGAATTGACACAGCTGAAATTTGTGGCTTTCTTGATAACGCATCAGCCACAACATTCTTCTTGCCTTCCACATGCATAATCTGGAAGTGGAACATGGAAAGAATGTTTGCCCATCGCATATGCTTTTCGGATAACTTTGACTCTGTCAAGAAGTATCGCAAGGTCTGATGATCTGTTTGGACAACAAAATCAGCACCTAAGAGGTAGAGCTTTCAGCTAGAAAGCGCATGAATCACGGCCAAGAGCTCTTTCTCATAGACTTGCATAGTCCTCTCTGGCCCTTGCAAAATTCGGCTTTCATAAGCTACTACCCGTCCATCTTGCATTAGCACTGCTCCGATGCTACTGCCACACGCGTCACACTGGACCACAAATGACTTCCTAATATCTGGCAAAACAATAACTGGATCTGAAGTCAACTTTTCCTTTAAGAGACTAAAAGCTGAAATCTCTTTTTGGGTCCATCTGAAAGTGACCTCTTTCTTTTGCAATGCGTGAAGAGGCGATGCTATCTCTGCAAAATTTCTGATAAACCTTCTATAGTAGGAACACAATCCCAAGAAGCTCCTGACATCGTGCACAGTCTTCAAGTCTGGCCATGTCTTGATAGCTTCGACCTTTGCGGGATCCATTCTAACACCATCCTTTGAGACTATGTGGCCCAGAAAGTGGATCTCTTCAAGGAAGAATTCACTTTTCTTAGGATTGACAAGTAACCTGTGACGACGCAGCTCTTCGAACACAATGGTCAAGTGACGCCTATGCTCCTCTTCATTCTTCGAATACACTATCATGTCATCGAAGAACGTTCCAACAAACTGTTGATGCGAGCGGAAAATCCGGTCCATCATTCTGTTGAACGTGGCAGGAGCATTTGTTAGCCCAAACGGCATCACTAGAAACTTATAAAGACCAAATGTCGTTCTAAACGTAGTCTTGTGCACATCCTCTGGCCTTATACGAATCTGATGGTACCCACTCTTAAGGTCTATCTTGCTGAAAATTGCAGCACCCTCTAAACGATCAAGAATATCATCAATGCGAGGAATAGGAAACTTATTCTTGATGGTATTCTTATTCAACGCACGGTAATCAATACACATGCGCCATGAGCCATCCTTCTTCTGCACTAGGAGCACTAGAGAGCAAAAGGGTGAAGAACTAGGCTGAATCAGCCCCTTCTCTAATAACTCCTCAACCTGGCCCATAATCTCTTTCTGTTGCGTCGCACTAACCCTGTAGGGAGGTCTATTTGGTGGGCTACACCCTGGCACCAAATCTATCCGATGGTCCTCAGGTCTCTCTGGCGGCAATTGCGACGGTAATGAATCAGAAAAACAGTCACTAAACTTTTGCAAAAATGCTGACCTTTCTTTATCTAACACAGATAAATTTGACTGATCACTATCTGAGACATCACGTGCAAAAATCAAGTACACAAAAAGATGATTCTTTATTACAGAAGTGATAGCAGAAGCAGATACAATAGGGACTGACTCTCCTTTAAGCTTTACATCCAAGATGTGAGTTTTGCCCCTATGCTGTACAGTGATCTTTTTGTTGTAGGCATCCAAGACTCCATGCACTCGGAACATCCACGGGATCCCCAACAAGGCGTCACAACCTTCCAACGGCATGATGTAAAACTCTTCAGTGTCCACATACGACTGAATATGCAGACGCAGTTTTCCAATGATGGGAGTAACACACTCTGAGTGGCCAGGACATGCCAACCCTGCCTCTGCTGTGTAACCCATCTCTTCAGCTTTGATGCCCAACTTCATAGCTAACTCTGGTGAGATAAAGTTGACTTTGGCACCTGGATCAAAGAAGATGAGTGCCGTCTGATCCCTAACTTTACCCCATGCCTTGCATAAGTCACTGGCATCTGTGCTGGGCGTGTCACCCACCATGTTTGGCACTAAACGTGCCGTGGGTTTTGGCTTCTTGCCTTTCTGGTCTTCTTTATCCTCTGAGTCAGCTGGCCTTTTCCTTTGTGGACAATTGATAGAAAAGTGACCAGGCTGCTCGCATATAAAGCATTTGTTCTCAGCCATTAGAACCTTCTTTTCCTCGAGCGACTTGCGCACAAAAGGCTTCCTTTTCTGTTTCTTTTCCTGCGCTCCAGAAGTCTCGGTTGAATCCTTGTCTTTGGTGGCCTTTTCTGACCCCTGTGACGCATCAGGAGCCGTCTTCACAAAAGGCTTCTTCGCTGAATTTTTCTTTTGCTGCCCTCCTTTGTCACTGCTCGGAAATCCATTGTCCTCTCCTTTCAACAAGGCAAGACCAGTGTTCGCAACTTCCATAAGCTGAGTAAGGGTAGCCACTCTGTTCTTTGTAGAGTAATCGCGAAGCCCTTTAGGCAACCCACAACAGTACTTCTCTATCTGCTCTGTCAATGGCACAAATCTGTAGGAGGTCATTGAGAGTAATGCTTTACAAAACCTCCTATTGTACTCCAGCAAGCTCTTGCACGAAGCTGCCGTAAGCTGGTGCCAATCTGTCAGGACATCGGCTTCAAATTCGTTTGATAGCCAAGCAGATGCAAACATTTTCTTGAAGTAAACCCAAGTGGCGGGTGCCTGTCCTTGCATTAACAATGTCGTCCACCATGTAAGCGCATTGTCCTTTAAGAAAGTGGCAGCTTTCCTGACCTTCGAGGCTTC
Organism: Adiantum capillus-veneris; assembly: GCF_014529385.1. NCBI lineage: Eukaryota > Viridiplantae > Streptophyta > Polypodiopsida > Polypodiales > Pteridaceae > Adiantum > Adiantum capillus-veneris. Next base: position 146,758,186 of record NC_140952.1, read on the forward strand.
TGTAAAATTCCCTCCCGCATAAGCTGTATCAAACTGCTGGAGGAAAGTGAGTGCCTTTGTCTTATCCTCGAAACCACTGAAGGTACTGAACTTTACCGTTGCACCACCTTCTTTGTAAGCCTTCGGCTTCTCTAGTGCCCCCAAATTGTCATATGGAATGGTCTGCAACATGGGCACTGTACTAGGCATCATCGGCACGTGTTGGCCATTCACATTTTGCGTCAGAGGTGCGATATCTGGCTGCTGTCCAGAAAAACCAGCCATGCCAAAATGACCCTGTGGCACCCCAAACTGGCCGTGGTTGCAGTGGAAACCTTGCTGCATGCCGATACTACCATACATGGGGTTTGGCATGATGCCTTGCATACCCCCGAACACTGTTCCTGGCATGTATGGCTGACTTCCAGACGCATAAGCAGCCATACTTTGGAACACTGATCCACCCCCGAAATACCCAGGATGTACCGTGGGTGGTGGAAAAACTGAGTGCATAGCCTGGTATCCAGCTGTCACCAGCGTGTGACTACTATCTATCCTTTTTGTTGATTTCTTTCTTATTATCTATTTACTTTCACTTTTTGGAAACACCCCTCGGGAAATCTAACTGCCCTGCATTGCATAGCTAGTGTGGAACTGTTCAGAGGGAGTCCAGGCGTGAGGGCAAGAGAGCACTAAGTTGGACAAGGACTATGGTTAGCCAAGTGGGGTCATTGACTAGCCAAAGTGGAATCCTTTGCTACAGAGGCTACATTTCAGTTCTGGATGTGGCCGCAGTGTACAAAGAGGGTCGGATGACCTAGAAAGATACAATGGCAGCATCTCCTAAAATTTAGGGAACTGCTATTTTGGGACCTGAAAATGTGTTGACGTCATTACCTCCGGAATGACAAGGTGAACATTTTCTTACTCTGCCGTGAAGTCAACTGGGCAACCGGTTGGGATATTTTTAGACGGCAACCCCGAAACGGGAAAATGCTTATAAAAGTGCCAAGTGGCACCTTCTGGTGCACTTGCCTCATGCAACAAGAAGTGGCGCTGAATTTTAAGCTGGGAGAGGCTCATTTGCAGCTTTTGTCACAGGTTAAGAGCTATGGAGTGCTTGCTTTCCCTCTTATGCACAGTGCGGTGCCAGGAGTGATGCCCTGCACGCTACGCACTGCCCTCTCTCTCCCCTTTGGCAGTATGTTATGCCTGTCTAGTGGGCTCTTCATTTGACCAATGTACAGTTGTGTGGGTTCATGCGCGATTGCCGAGGCAAGAGCCTCTTGCACAGGTATTGGATTAGCTAGCGGCTAATCCCCCCGCAGGTACAGGTGAATTCGGAGAGGTTTCACGCCAGAAATCTCGTCCGATTCAAAGGGCAAGTAGCCCTACAGGTGCGGGAGCTCGAGGACTTGCTACGGATGCGACCGGCACGCGAAACGGAGCCCGAAACAGTGAATTACAGCCTGCTGTGTATATTTGCAGGTTTAGGGTTTTGGCCCTAAACGGACCCTAATACCCCCAGGAGGTTCGGGGACGTAAGGGGACCGTTGTATAGGTGATCTGGCGCATTTTCAGGGCTGAAAACAGAGAATTCAGCGTGCTGCAGATTCTCGACAGGTTTTGCAAAGTGCCCGTATGCGTCGGGAAAGTCATTTAATGTGTGGGAATACTGATCGTGAAGGGTTCTAGTACAGTTATGTTGCCGAAATCGGGCTGGAACAGTGGAAATTCAGCCGAGTTTGTGCGGGGCAGCTTGTAGGGAACCCAGCGTTTATTCCCTCTTTTGAACAAGCGTTTATTCCCTCTTTTGAACAATAAAGAAATACCGAAAGGGGCGCCTAAGTTAGGGGCCAATCTGGTGTCCGTCTACTCATACAGGTGCAATCTAGCAGCCTGTATCCCTCTCCCCTTTGTTGTGTCTTGAAAGTACAGGTAAAATAGACGACTAATAATGGGTGAAAGCTAAATCAAGGTTTGAAGTAAAGTCTACCGTCCTTTTTGGATTGAACAGGCCGGTTTCATGGTTCCATCGACGGGATTAAATCACTTTTTCCCATAGAAGTGAGCCTTGGTCAGTTTTGGGCTTGAAGACACAGGGGATCATAGACCAGACACAGGGAATTGCAATTATGGCTGACAGACCAGATGATGTGACTGAAGAGGTTTCCTCTTCACAGGGTCAATAGACACATGAAGTGGGTGAGTCCTCAAGACCACCACAGACAGATGATGATATATTCAGGACCCAGTTGGCTACTACTGTGGCTATGTTCACACAAGTAATGCAGAACCCAAGGTTTTTAGCCTTTCTGCAACCTCCTGTTCCGTCTCAGCAAGTTGGGTCACTGGATCATATTCAAAAGCCTGTTAAGGCTCGAGCACAGGTGATTCATACTGCACAGTCAATGGAAACACCTGTACACTTGACGGAGAACATGCAGTCTCCACAACCTATGCCTAAGGTGCAAGAACAGGTGGCTGAGATGCCAGTCTTTCAAGCTGTACCAGTTCAGCCCGCCACCTTTCAGCAGCCTATAGCTGGTTCTAATGGGCAGGGAAGCAACCTACAGGCTATGCAACAGGTCTTCCCACCACCTTCAGTACACCCTGGCTATTTTTGAGGTGGATCGGTATTCCAGAGCATGGCTGGTCATGCACCTGGAAATCAGTTTTACACGCCAGGAACAGTGTTTGGGGGTGCTCAAACGATGATGCCTAACCCCATGTACAGTGTCATGGGTATGCAACCAGGGTTTCAGAGCATTCAGGGCCAATTTGGGATGCCACAAGCAAATTTTGGTATGGCTGGAATTACAAATCAGCAGCCAAATATGGCGTTTCCAGGGCAAGTTAATAGCGGCCAAGGAACACAGATGAACCCTAATAGTGTTCCCATGTTTCAGTCACTTCCATATGACAATTTAACGCCGCTGGAGAGGCCAACTCCGTACAAAGAAGGTGGCAAAGGTGTGTCATTCACGACCTTTACAGGGTTTGATGACAGGAAGAAGGCTCTTTCATTCCTCCAGCAGTTTGACAAGGCCTATGCAGGGGGGAACTTTACAGAGGCTTCAAAGGTCCGCAAGGCAGTCACTTTCTTGACAGGGAATGCGGGACAATGGTGGACAACTTTATTGCTTCAAGGGCAAGCTCCGTCCACATTGATTTACTTCAAGCAGATTTTTGCAGCAGCATGGTTATCTGATGACTTTGAAGCAGATGTCATGACAGAATGGCACCAGCTAAATGCTGCCACTTGCAGAAATCTGGATGATTACAATCGGAAGTTTTGGAAAGCTCTACTTCCAGTAACTTCCTATAGGTTTGTGCCATTGACAAAACAGATTGAAAAATACTGTTGTGGCCTACCCAAAGGATTGAGAAAATACTGCACGAAGACAAAAGTCACTACTTTGACGCAGCTCATCGAGGTAGCAAACACTGGCAATGGTTTGCTCAAGGGAGAAGATTGTGAATTTAACACTGGCGTCAAGGCAGGATCAGGCAAGAAAAATTCAGCCAAGAAGCACGTTCCCAATGAGGCTCCTAAAGGGACTCAGGAGTCGGCCAACGCAGGGAAAGATAAAGCTACGGCTGAATCAGAAAAAGGACCAGCAAAGAAATGGAAAAGACGTTTTCCTCGCAAGTCAAAAGAGCAAAAGAAGGTCCTGAGGACAGAGAACAAATGCTTTATATGTGAGCAGCCTGGCCACATTGCTTACAATTGTCCTACAAAGAAAAGGCCAGCTGATTCTGATGACAAGGAAGACAAGAAAGGAAAGAAGCCCATGGTTGGTCTAGTGCCAGATATAATGGGCGACAAGCCAAATTCAGATGCAAGTGAGCTTTGCAGAGCATGGGGAAAGGTCAGGGATCAAACAATGCTTATCTTCTTTGATCCAGGTGCCAAAGCCAACTTCATTTCCCCAGAATTGGCTTCAAAGTTGGGAATCAGACCTGAAGAGATGGGGTATACAGCAGAGGCAGGTTTGGCATGTCCTGGCCATACAGAGGCTGTGACACCCATCATTGGAAAGTTGCGTCTACATATCCAGTCCTATGTAGATGCTGAAGAATTTTACATCATGCCACTGGACGGATGTGATGTGTTGTTAGGTATTCCTTGGTTGTTTCGTGTACAGGGAATCATGGATGCCTACAACAAAAAGATCACTGTACAGAGCAGGGGAAAGACTCACATTCTGGATGTAAAGCTTAAAGGGGAGTCTATTCCTACTGTATCAGCTTCTGCTATTACTTCTATAATGAAAAAGCATCTTTCTGCGTACTTGGTTTTTGCACGTGAAGTGTCAGATTGTGATGAATCAAATTTATCTATGCTAGATAAAGAAAGGTCAATGTTTTTACAACAGTATAGTGACTGTTTTTCCGATTCATTACCGTCTCAATTACCGCTAGAGAGACCCGAGGACCATGCGATAGATTTGGTGCCAGGCAGTAGCCCACCAAATAAGCCTCCGTACAGGGTCAGTGCGGCTCAGCAGAAAGAGATAATGGGCCAAGTACAGGAGCTGTTAGAAAAGGGGCTGATTCAGCCCAGTTCATCTCCATTCTGTTCTCCAGTGTTGTTGGTGCAGAAAAAGGATGGCTCATGGCGTATGTGCATCGACTACCGTGCACTGAACAAGAATACCATCAAGAATAGGTTCCCTATACCTAGAATTGATGATATTATGGACAAATTAGAAGCAGCAGCTATGTTTAGCAGGATAGATCTAAAGAGTGGGTACCATCAGATCCGCATTAGATCAGAGGATGTGCACAAGACTGCTTTTAGAACGACGTTTGGCCTTTACGAATTTTTAGTGATGCCCTTTGGTCTCACAAATGCTCCTGCTACGTTCAATAGGATGATGGACAGAATTTTCCGTCCACACCAGCAATTTGTTGGTACATTCTTTGATGACATGATAGTCTACTCAAAGAATGAAGAGGAGCATAGGCATCACTTGGCCATTGTGTTCAAAGAGCTACGCAGTCATAGGTTGCTCATCAATGCAAAGAAAAGTGAGTTTTTTCTGGAAGAGATTCACTTTCTGGGACACATTGTCTTAAAGGATGGTGTCAGAATGGATCCTGCAAAAGTTGAAGCGATCAAGTCATGGCCAAATTTGAAGACGGTGCATGATGTCCGAAGCTTTTTGGGACTATGCTCCTATTACAGAAGGTTTATCCGAAATTTCGCTGAGATTGCTTCACCTTTACATGCTCTTCAAAAGAAGGCAGTCACATTTAGATGGACACAGAAAGAGATTTCAGCTTTTAATCTCTTAAAGGAAAAGATGACTTCGGATCCAGTCATGGTGTTGCCAGATCTTAGGAAGTCATTTGTGGTCCAGTGTGATGCCTGTGGTAGTAGCATTGGTGCAGTGCTAATGCAAGATGGCAGGGTAGTAGCCTATGAGAGCAGAATTTTGCAAGGGCCAGAGATGACCATGCAGGTCTATGAGAAAGAGTTACTGGCTGTGATTCATGCGCTCTTAAGTTGGAAACACTACCTGCTAGGTGCAGACTTTGTTGTCCAAACGGACCATCAGACCTTGCGATACTTCTTGACACAGACAAAGTTATCTGAGAAGCATATGCGATGGGCAAATATCTTGTCCATGTTTCATTTTCAGATTGTGCATGTGGAAGGCAAGAAGAATGTTGTGGCTGATGCCTTGTCAAGGAAGCCACAAATTTCAGCTGTGTCGATTCCTTATCATCATGAACTTGATGATATGAGAGAACAGTATGCAAATGATGAAGATTTTGCAAGGGTCTTCGAGCAACTAATGGATGGACAACGTCATGAACACTATCTTCTCAAAGATGGGTTCATGATGATGCATGGCAGATTGTGTGTCACAAAGCCATTGCGACACAAAGTTATTGAAGAGAGTCATGTCCCACCGTATGCAGGGCATCGTGGTATCGATGCTACAGTTAAAGCGGTTGAGACATTCTTCTATTGGCCTACATTGAGAAGAGATGTGGATGCCTTTGTGCGAGAATGCCTAATATGCCAAAAGGCCAAGTTTGACAGAGGCACCAGGGTTATTGCAACCACTACCTATTCCAGATAAACCATGGGAAAGTATTGCTATGGATTTTATCTTTGATCTTCCGAGAACGCAGACAGGAAACGATGGTATTTGGACCATTATTTGTAGATTCAGCAAACAGACTCATTTTATTCCTGTCAGGAAGAAGATAAAGCCAGATCAGATGGCACGCTTGTTTATGAGCAATATTTTCAAGTATCATGGCATGCCACAGTCGATTGTTAGCGACCGTGATCCACGCATGACAAGTTTGTTCTGGAGAGGCTTGTTTGAGAATATGGGCACAAGGCTCAAATTCTCTTCGTCATTTCATCCTCAAACAGATGGGCAGTCAGAAGAGGCAAATTCTACTGTCCTAGATCTGCTGAAGTGTTATGTGTCAGAGCATAAAGGAAAGTGGGAGCAGTATTTGCCATTGGTGGAGTATGCATACAATAATACAGTGCATTCATCAACTGGCAAGGCACCCTTTGAGATAGTTGAAGGTGGCAAGAAAGTTCCTCCCATACTGCATACAAAGGACAAGATATTTGAAGCAGATAAGTATGTTCAGGACATGGATGAAATGTACAAGAAGGTCAAAGTGGCCTTAGAAAAGACTCAGGCAAAGCAAAAGAAAGCAGCTGATCGTCACCGTCGTGAAGTGGTATATTCACTTGGTGATTGGGTGCTTTTACGCTTTGAAAAGGCAAGGTTAAAGAAGATGAAGGGCAAGGAAAGACTGTTTCCAAAGCTCAGCATGCGTTACTATGGGCCTTTTCAAGTGTGCGACATAATCAGTGATGTTGCATATAGGCTGAAATTGCCTGACAGTTGGAAGATTCACAATGCATTTCATGTGAGTCTTCTCAGACCCTATGTGGGTGATGTGCCAGAAGATATGCCAGCTGAAGATCAGCCGGAAGTCGAGGAACTTGACGAGATCTTGGTCCCGGAACAGATTTTGGCACACAAAGAAAGGAAAGTGAAAGGCAAGGTTGCTAGGCGTTACTTGGTAAAGTTCAGAAACTATCCACCAATGGATGCTAAGTGGATGGAAGAAGGTGAACTTGCAGAGTCACCAACTGTGTTATCACTTTACCTGGAAGCCTTCGATTTGCAACCTACCTTGACCCCTTGAGTTTCAAAGCTAAATGGATTGTCAGTGTGACAATGGCTTCTGAGACAAATGATGTACATGGTATTTAAAGTGAGCTCAAATCAAATACCTGTTACATGAATGTTAGAGCTGTACAGATTGTCAGTTTGGCAATTGCTCTTATGGAATGTCCAAAAGTTTGGTTAGTGCTATAGAAGTGAGTATTTCTTGTCAGTTTGTCAAGGATACAGTGATTGCTTCTATTAAAGAGTACATGTGTAACTGCATTCTTAAACTGTCGGTTTGGGTATGCTTGAAAGTGTTACGGGATCCAACGTGTACTATAAGACAGTGGCAAAATGTGCAGCTACCATTTTGTCATTGGAAAGTTAGTGACTCAAAGCAATGGCAGAGTGTGCAACTACCACTATGTCATTGGGACAGGGTTCACACGCGGGCAATACATGAGTCGACGAGGTGTTGAATACACCAGGGTTGACAATGAGCATGTATGTGTCGTATATGTGTCGACAGGTGTTGAATACATCAGTGTTGACAGTAAGCATGTACGACATAGATGCAAACGAGGACGTTTGAGATTTCAAGAGGGGGGTATGTCACCAGCGTGTGACTACTATCTATCCTTTTTGTTGATTTCTTTCTTATTATCTATTTACTTTCACTTTTTGGAAACACCCCTCGGGAAATCTAACTGCCTTGCATTGCATAGCTAGTGTGGAACTGTTCAGAGGGAGTCCAGGCCTGAGGGCAAGAGAGCACTAAGTTGGACAAGGACTATGGTTAGCCAAGTGGGGTCATTGACTAGCCAAAGTGCAATCCTTTGCTACAAAGGCTACATTTCAGTTCTGGATGTGGCCGCAGTGTACAAAGAGGGTCGGATGACCTAGAAAGATACAATGGCAGCATCTCCTAAAATTTAGGGAACTGCTATTTTGGGACCTGAAAATGTGTTGACGTCATTACCTCCGGAATGACAAGGTGAACATTTTCTTACTCTGCCGTGAAGTCAACTGGGCAACCGGTTGGGATATTTTTAGACGGCAACCCCGAAAGGGGAAAATGCTTATAAAAGTGCCAAGTGGCACCTTCTGGTGCACTTGCCTCATGCAACAAGAAGTGGCGCTGAATTTTAAGCTGGGAGAGGCTCATTTGCAGCTTTTGTCACAGGTTAAGAGCTATGGAGTGCTTGCTTTCCCTCTTATGCACAGTGCGGTGCCAGGAGTGATATCCTGCACGCTACCCACTGCCCTCTCTCTCCCCTTCGGCAGTATGTTATGCCCCTCTAGTGGGCTCTTCATTTGACCAATGTACAGTTGTGTGGGTTCATGCGCGATTGCCGAGGCAAGAGCCTCTTGCACAGGTATTGGATTAGCTAGCGGCTAATCCCCCCGTAGGTACAGGTGAATTCGGAGAGGTTTCACGCCAGAAATCTCGTCCGATTCAAAGGGCAAGTAGCCCTACAGGTGCGGGAGCTCGAGGACTTGCTACGGATGCGACCGACACGCGAAACGGAGCTCGAAACAGTGAATTACAGCCTGCTGTGTATTTTTGCAGGTTTAGGGTTTTGGCCCTAAACGGACCCTAATACCCCCAGGAGGTTCGGGGACGCAAGGGGACCGCTGTATAGGTGATCTGGCGCATTTTCAGGGCTGAAAACAGAGAATTCAGCGTGCTGCAGATTCTCGACAGGTTTTGCAAAGTGCCCGTATGCGTCGGGAAAGTCATTTAATGTGTGGGAATACTGACCGTGAAGGGTTCTAGTACAGTTACGCTGCCGAAATCGGGCTGAAACAGTGGAAATTCAGCCGAGTTTGTGCGGGGCAGCTTGTAGGGAACCCAGCGTTTATTCCCTCTTTTGAACAATAAAGAAATACCGAAAGGGGCACCTAAGTTAGGGGCCAATCTGGTGTCCGTCTACTCATACAGGTGCAATCTAGCAGCCTGTATCTCTCTCCCCTTTGTTGTGTCTTGAAAGTACAGGTAAAATAGACGACTAATAATGGGTGAAAGCTAAATCAAGGTTTGAAGTAAAGTCTACCGCCCTTTTTGGATTGAACAGGCTGGTTTCACCAGCTCCCTGCCCATTTAAGACAGCATGCTGGCTCTGAAAGGTGGCGGGCTGAACTGGCATAACCTGTGGAATAGGCATTCTAGCCACCTGTTCAAGCACGGGAAGACCCTACTTTGGAGCCCCCAACTCCGCAACATGCGAGTGTTCCCTTTCCTCCTGCGCCACATGAAGTACCTGCGCTTGAGCTTCAACAAGCTCCGTACGCGGCGTAGGTTGCCTATTTTGTTGTTGCACTGGTGGCGCTTGCAAGAATTCCATAAACCTCGGATTCTGCACCAGCTGCGAAAAGACATTCACCGCGGCAACTAACTGAGTCTTGAACGCATCATCCTCAAGTTGCCCTGTCATAAAGCCCTGTACTACTGGAGGGACATTCACGTGACAGGAGGTACAGACTTTAACTTTTCTGTCCTTATGTGCCAAAACTTGCTCAGGTACCAGGATCTCATCAAGTTCCTCAACTTCTGGCTGATCCTCAACTGGCATATCTTCTGGCACATCACCCACGAAGGGTCTTAGAAGACTCACGTGAAACGCATTATGAATCTTCCATGCATCAGGCAATTTCAGCCTGTAAGCCACATCGCTGATCTTGTCAAGTACTTGAAAAGGCCCATAGTAACGCATGCTGAGCTTAGGAAACAGCCGTTCCTTGCCCTTCATCTTCTTCAACCTTGCCTTTTCGAACCTTAACAGAACCCAATCACCAGGTGATAGTAGCAATTCACGACGGTGACGATCAGCAGCCTTTTTCTGCTTTGCCTGAGTCTTCTCCAAGGCAACTTTAATCTTCTTATACATCTCATCCATGTTCTCAACATATCGATCTGCCTCAAAGATCTTGTCCTTTGTATGCAAAATGGGAGGAACCTTTTTGCCGCCTTCAACAATCTCAAAAGGTGCTTTGCCAGTAGACGAATGCACCGTATTATTGTACGCATACTCAAGCATAGGCAAATACTGTTCCCACTTGCCCTTAATATGTGACACATAGCATTTCAGCAGATCTAAGACAGTAGAATTAGCCTCTTTTGACTATCCATCAGTTTGTGGATGAAACGAAGACGAGAATTTGAGCGTAGTGCCCATGTTCTCAAACAATCCTCTCCAGAACAAACTGGTCATGCGAGGATCACGATCACTGATAATCGATTGTGGCATACCATGATACTTAAACACATTGTACATAAACAAGCGTGCCATCTGATCAGATTTTATCTTCTTCCTGACAGGGATAAAATGGGCCTGCTTGCTGAACCTGCAGATAATGGTCCATATACCATCATTCCCTGTTGGCGTTCTTGGAAGATCAAAGATAAAGTCCATAGCAATGCTTTCCCATGGCTTATCCGGAATCGGCAGTGGTTGTAACAACCCTGGTGCCTTTTGCCTATCAAACTTGACCTTTTGGCAAACTATGCATGCTCGCACAAAGGCATCCACATCTCTCCTCAAGGTAGGCCAATAGAAGAATGTCTCTACCGCCTTAACTGTTGCATCAATGCCACGATGCCCTGCATACGGTGGGACATGACTCTCTTCCATGACCTTATGGCGCAGTGGCCTAGTGACACAAACTCTGCCATGCATCATCATAAAACCATCTCTGGGGAGGTAGTGCTCGTGATGTTGCCCCTCTTGTAACTGTTCAAAGATCCTTGCAAAATCTTCATCAGCAGTATATTGTTCCTTCATGTCATCTAACTCATGATGATAAGGAATTGACACAGCTGAAATTTGTGGCTTTCTTGATAACGCATCAGCCACAACATTCTTCTTGCCTTCCATATGCATAATCTGGAAGTGGAACATGGAAAGAATGTTTGCCCATCGCATATGCTTTTCGGATAACTTTGACTGTGTCAAGAAGTATCGCAAGGTCTGATGATCTGTTTGGACAACAAAATCAGCACCTAAGAGGTAGAGCTTTCAGCTAGAAAGCGCATGAATCACGGCCAAGAGCTCTTTCTCATAGACTTGCATAGTCCTCTCTGGCCCTTGCAAAATTCGGCTTTCATAAGCTACTACCCGTCCGTCTTACATTAGCACTGCTCCGATGCTACTGCCACACGGGTCACACTGGACCACAAATGACTTTCTAAGATCTGGCAAAACAATAACTGGATCTGAAGTCAACTTTTCCTTTAAGAGACTAAAAGCTGAAATCTCTTTTTGGGTCCATCTGAAAGTGACCTCTTTCTTTTGCAATGCGTGAAGAGGCGATGCTATCTCTGCAAAATTTCTGATAAACCTTCTATAGTAGGAACACAATCCCAAGAAGCTCCTGACATCGTGCACAGTCTTCAAGTCTGGCCATGTCTTGATAGCTTCGACCTTTGCGGGATCCATTCTAACACCATCCTTTGAGACTATGTGGCCCAGAAAGTGGATCTCTTCAAGGAAGAATTCACTTTTCTTAGGATTGACAAGTAACCTGTGACGACGCAGCTCTTCGAACACAATGGTCAAGTGACGCCTATGCTCCTCTTCATTCTTCGAATACACTATCATGTCATCGAAGAACGTTCCAACAAACTCTTGATGCGAGCGGAAAATCCGGTCCATCATTCTGTTGAACGTGGCAGGAGCATTTGTTAGCCCAAACGGCATCACTAGAAACTCATAAAGACCAAATGTCGTTGTAAACGTAGTCTTGTGCACATCCTCTGGCCTTATACGAATCTGATGGTACCCACTCTTAAGGTCTATCTTGCTGAAAATTGCAGCGCCCTCTAAACGATCAAGAATATCATCAATGCGAGGAATAGGAAACTTATTCTTGATGGTATTCTTATTCAACGCACGGGAATCAATACACATGCGCCATGAGCCATCCTTCTTCTGCAGTAGGAGCACTAGAGAGCAAAAGGGTGAAGAACTAGGCTGAATCAGCCCCTTCTCTAATAACTCCTCAACCTGGCCCATAATCTCTTTCTGCTGCGCCGCACTAACCCTGTAGGGAGGTCTATTTGGTGGGCTACACCCTGGCACCAAATCTATCCGATGGTCCTCAGGTCTCTCTGGCGGCAATTGCGACGGTAATGAATCAGAAAAACAGTCACTAAACTTTCGCAAAAATGCTGACCTTTCTTTATCTAACACAGGTAAATTTGACTGATCACTATCTGAGACATCACGTGCAAAAATCAAGTACACAGAAAGATGATTCTTTATTACAGAAGTGATAGCAGAAGCAGATACAATAGGGACTGACTCTCCTTTAAGCTTTACATCCAAGATGTGAGTTTTGCCCCTATGCTGTACAGTGATCTTTTTGTTGTAGGCATCCAAGACTCCATGCACTCGGAACATCCACGGGATCCCCAACAAGGCGTCACAACCTTCCAACGGCATGATGTAAAACTCTTCAGTGTCCACATACGACTGAATATGCAGACGCAGTTTTCCAATGATGGGAGTAACACACTCTGAGTGGCCAGGACATGCCAACCCTGCCTCTGCTGTGTACCCCATCTCTTCAGCTTTGATGCCCAGCTTCATAGCTAACTTTGGTGAGATACAGTTGGCTTTGGCACGTGGATCAAAGAAGATGAGTGCCGTCTGATCCCTAACTTTACCCCATGCCCTGCATAACTCACTGGCATCTGTGCTGGGCCTGTCACCCACCATGTCTGGCACTAAACCTGCCGTGGGTTTTGGCTTCTTGCCTTTCTGGTCTTCTTTATCCTCTGAGTCAGCTGGCCTTTTCCTTTGTGGACAATTGATAGAAAAGTGACCAGGCTGCTCGCATATAAAGCATTTGTTCTCAGCCATTATAACCTTCTTTTCCTCGAGCGACTTGCGCACAAAAGGCTTCCTTTTCTGTTTCTTTTCCTGCGCTCCAGAAGTCCCGGTTGAATCCTTGTCTTTGGTGGCCTTTTCTGACCCCTGTGACGCTCAGGAGCCGTCTTCACAAAAGGCTTCTTCGCTGAATTTTTCTTTTGCTGCCCTCCTTTGTCACTGCTCGGAAATCCATTGTCCTCTCCTTTCAACAAGGCAAGACCAGTGTTCGCAACTTCCATAAGCTGAGTAAGGGTAGCCACTCTGTTCTTTGTACAGTAATCGCGAAGCCCTTTAGGCAGCCCACAACAGTACTTCTCTATCTGCTCTGTCAATGGCACAAATCTGTAGGAGGTCATTGAGAGTAATGCTTTACAAAACCTCCTATTGTACTCCAGCAAGCTCTTGCACGAAGCTGCCGTAAGCTGGTGCCAATCTGTCAGGACATCGGCTTCAAATTCGTTTGATAGCCAAGCAGATGCAAACATTTGCTTGAAGTAAACCCAAGTGGCGGGTGCCTGTCCTTGCATTAACAATGTCGTCCACCATGTAAGCGCATTGTCCTTTAAGAAAGTGGTAGCTTTCCTGACCTTCGAGGCTTCTGTAAAATTCCCTCCCGCATAAGCTGTATCAAACTGCTGGAGGAAAGTGAGTGCCTTTGTCTTATCCTCGAAACCACTGAAGGTACTGAACTTTATCGTTGCACCACCTTCTTTGTAAGCCTTCGGCTTCTCTAGTGCCCCCAAATTGTCATACGGAATGGTGTGCAACATGGGCACTGTACTAGGCATCATCGGCACGTGTTGGCCATTCACATTTTGCGTCAGAGGTGCGATATCTGGCTGCTGTCCAGAAAAACCAGCCATGCCAAAATGACCGTGTGGCACCCCAAACTGGCCGTGGTTGCAGTGGAAACCTTGCTGCATGCCGATACTACCATACATGGGGTTTGGCATGATGCCTTGCATACCCCCGAACACTGTTCCTGGCATGTACGGCTGACTTCCAGACGCATAACCAGCCATACTTTGGAACACTGATCCACCCCCGAAATACCCAGGATGTACCGTGGGTGGTGGAAAAACTGAGTGCATAGCTTGGTATCCAGCTCCCTGTCCATTCAAGACAGCATGTTGGCTCTGAAAGGTGGCGGGCTGAACTGGCATAACCTGTGGAATAGGCATTCTAGCCACCTGTTCAAGCACGGGAGGAACCTACTTTGGAGCCCCCAACTCCGCAACATGCGAGTGTTCCCTTTCCTCCTGCGCCACATGAAGTACCTGCGCTTGAGCTTCAACAAGCTCCGTACGCGGCGTAGGTTGCCTATTTTGCTGTTGCACTGGTGGCGCTTGCAAGAATTCCATAAACCTCGGATTCTGCACCAGCTGCGAAAAGACATTCACCGCGGCAACTAACTGAGTCTTGAACGCATCATCCTCAAGTTGCCCTGTCATAAAGCCCTGTACTACTGGAGGGACATTCACGTTGACAGGAGGTACAGACTGACGTGGTCATGAGCTCTCGCCAATCTCAAAAACCGTAGGAATCTCTTGCCTGTCCTTTGAAGAGGAACCCTCTTCCATAATTCCCTTCCCCTTGTCGGCCATAGTGTAATCCCCGTGTTCGTGCACTGTGTGTCTTTACCCTGAACAATCCAGGCTCACTCTTTGAGGAAAAAGTGATTGATATCCCGGCGATGGAACCATGAAACCGGCCCGTAGGGCGGTAGGCATTGGCTTTCACCCGAAATTCTTTACTTAAAACACACACACAGAGCACTTTGCAAAGGAGACTGGTAACGGGAATTAACACTTGATCACACACACGGCTCGGAAGCTAGAATGCTTCGAGCAGACGCCGACAACCTGTAGGCCCCAAAATTGGTGCCCCTTTCGGTATTTCTTTATTCTTTAGGAGGGTAAATTACAAGGTAAGGTCCTAGGAATCCTTCACGTGTATCCACCTAGATACCATTTGATTTCGCCAAATTTCGGCAGCATAACAGCCCCAAAACTTGCGCGAAACCAATTCCCCTGCTGGAACTCACTTGCACTGGCGTATACCCTCTGATTCCTGCCCAAAAACAGTAAATTCAGCACGTTGTATTTACTGGTTTTTGCCCTGTTTTCAGGCCTAAACAGTCCCCTTACTGTCCTCTGCCAGTGGGGCACGATTCCCAAGTGTTCTGGCGTCCGTATGGCTGAAAAACAGTCAAATTACAGCGCATACACAACGCTGATTTTGCACCTGTATGGTGAGGTTATGACCCTCACCAGTGCTTGCTTTGGAGTAGCAGTTAGCTACCCCTGTTCCTGCTCAAGGAGGCTCTTGCCTCAGCACGAAAGCATGAACCCACATAGCTGTACATCAGTCAAATGAGTAGCCCTCTTGTGGGGCATCACATAACTGCACGTAGGGGAGAGAGAGAGCAGTGTGTAGTGTGCAGGGCATCACTCCTAGCACCACACTGTACATGAGAGGGAAAGGAAGCACTCCATAGCTCTTAACATGTGACAAATGCAAAAGGAGGCTCATCCCAGCTTAAAAATTCAGCGCCCATTTTTCTGGAAGAGGCAAGTCCCTGAAAATGTGACACTTGGCGCATTTACAAGCATTTTCCCGTTTCGGGTTCGCCGCTTAAAAATATTCCAACCGACGCGTCAGTTGACTTCGCGGCAGAGTTATAAAATGTTCCCCTAGTCATACCGGAGGTAATGACGCGAACACATTTCACGGCCCAAAATAGCAGTTCCCTAAATTTTAGGAGATGCTTCCGTTGGGCTCCCACTGGTCTTCTGACCATCTATCCTCATTGGGACCGCATCCAAAAGTGCAATGTGGCCCAACTGTCGAATACTTTTTGTTGGTAGTCCCACCTTGACTTTACGCCTTAATTGAGTTCACTTCCTAGTATCCACCAACTTGCTAAGTGCGACGGGGGGACCTATATGATCTTGCTCTGAGCCTAGACATCCTCTTACCATACGAATTCCAGTGCCGACCACTTCCCGTCTGCGGGTGAATCTACCATTCACATTGGCCATACAATGTCTGACCGTTTGCTACTTCAACAAGAGGGTCTCAAAACAAATAAAATAAACCCCATTGGAAAGAAACCAACAACCAAGGTTAGCAGTTGCCACATCTTTGTGACATGGTTAATAACTGCCACGTCCTCGTGACATCTAGTGCTCCTAATGAAGAGTTCAAAGATTCGTGAGATGATGAATTAGAGATTGAAGCTGAGGATGAGCTATCGAGTAGCTCTGAAAATGAATCTAAACCATACTATCATGAGGTGTTCTTCTATGAGTTTCCAAACCAAAAATCAATTCATAGTTTCCAAACCAAAAATCAATAAGACAATAGAGGTATCGAACAAAACGAGTGCAAAAATAGAAAAACATTGAAGGGAAACCTATGTCACGGCCCACAATTGTTGAGCAAAACACATTATTTGATACTTGTAGGAGCAAACGACTGTGTCAGGATAAGATTACATGAAAACCAGTGAAGCCAACTTTCTTAAATTGTCATTGGGAATTGTCTACAACATGGGCACTGTAATAGGGATTATTGGCGCCCCTTGGCCATTGACATTTTGCGTCATCGGTGCCATATATGCATGCTGGTCGGAAAAACCAGCCATGCCAAAATTGTCCTATGGCACCCAAATTGGCCTTGATTGCATTGAAACCCTTGCTACATGCCAATATTACCATACATGGGGTCTGACATCATCAAAGTTACCCAGAACGGGAACGGGGGCCTCCGGAACATTTCCCCCCCCCCCCCCCCCCCCCCCCCTCCCCAAAAAAAAAAAAAAAAGCGCAACAGGAACGGGGGCCGGAACGGTAAGCTTAAAATATGCTTAAATTAGGTTGGATTTAACCTATATGTTAGTAGAAAGCCATACACACCCATTAGTCCAAGTAGAATCCTATTTAGGTATGCTTTGCAATGATTCTTCAGTCTTAAGGCTTACACGCGATTGCGCAATACACAATACATGAATTGGGATCATCCTTTACAGAAGCATCTTGATTCTTCATAGAAAGAACATTAACTCAAAGTTGAAGAATAGAGTCCAGACTCCACACAAAAGCTTGGAGCAAAAAGATGATAGATCATAGATTATAAAGATGGCTTACAAGGCCAGCCAAGGCGCTACAAAAAGACATGTAGAGGCTAGAGTGCTAAATAACAACTGTAAGAGTCACTAGGTGACATGTCAAGACTCAATTACCTCATATGGTAGTGCAATACAAAAAGGGGGCAAAGCCGGCGGTCACAAAGGAAACAAATATCAAAAACCAATGAGCAATGAGTCATGACTCATTACTGATGTTCACCTCTGGGTAGGGGCAGAAGAGCATCCTACTTCCCAATTTGTAGTGGAGTCTTGGACGTCGTGAATATCATCCCAATCCTCCTGCATAGGCTCATCCTCATGCGTAGATCCTCCTGTCTCTCCAAGCACCTCTGCCTCTGTCTCCATCTCTCACTGTAGAAAAGGATCTGTCACTTTGGATGCTGACTTGCAAAGCATTCTTAAGTTTGCACTGACAAAAACAAGGTCATTTGCTTTCTCCACTCCAAGTCCATTTCTCTTTCTAGATGCAATGTGGCTATATACACTCCACAATTGCTCCAAGCAAGAGGAGCTAACTGCTTGGTTGAGAATGCGGACGGCAAGTCGCTGAAGATCAGGACCATCTGAATTATTTTCTTGCCACCACAAGACGAGGAAATCTTGGTGCGATCAATCTGGGCATCGGTTGTCCCAAATGATTCTCGCATAACCTTGTAAAATGCAAGTTGATCCTTGATTTTGTGTTGCATGTCATGATCAAGGTGAAGCTTCTTCAAGATGGTGTTCCAATGTGTGTTTACCTCCGAATCATGCTCCTGACATGCACCCTGGAACTCTGGGTTCAACACAAAAGCTGCACCATGAAGAGGTGAACTATAGGCATTCCACTTGCTACTGCAAAAGTCTTTGATTTCTTCGAGCCTATCTTGGTCCTTCTCATGATATTCAAGGGCCTCGACCATGCGATCCATTGTTTCATAGACCTTGCCAATGCAAGGTTGCATACCATCCATCACTCTAAGCAAGTGGATCACTGGTTTCACCATTTTGTCAATAGTCTTTAGGGACTCCCAAAACTGAGTATCCTCCACCTTCCCTGTACAAATGATCCCTGCAACTGTACTTGCATGGGAAGTCTTAGCAAACTCTGTACTAATGAAGAGTTGCCGCACTGCACTTTGACACACTACAAAGCTGCTTACTTTTAGAGAGTTGTAGGCGAAGTGTCTCACAATACTTTAGAAGCACTTTGCCCCCCGACTGCTTCAAGAACTCGGCTCGAAGTATGTTGTCGTTGTTGATGAAAGCAACCACCTTGGACGTGGATGCAATGAGAGCTTCTAAGGCAATGTGCCATGCCAAAGGACACCGTGATGTGAGGATAAGCGCCTTCCAAAATAGCTCCGGTTGCCCTGTTTGATGCCTCCCCATCGGTGACTAGACCTATCACAAGGTCTGACCCAATGGTCTCTACGTGGAGGCCCACTCACCCGCAAGGACATCTACTGATTTCCCTGTCTCCGTGGCATCATGGGAGTGGGCAAAATACATCTCCCCTTTGGAATAGGCAACAATACCATGGATGGACCTCCTCCTTGTGTCGCTCCATCCATCTGCAATGAGGATCATGCCATACTTCATCCATTGTCTTCATGTTGAGGGTTTCCATCTCCACGACGGCCTTCTCTCTCTATCGAGTAGAGTAGTGCGGAGGGCCTTGGAAGAGGGTGGCACATAGCGTGCCCCATACTCTCCAATCCTCGTGCACATTGTCTTGAAGTACTCCGACCTACACACTGCACACAAGAGGTATTAGGATTTACTATTTAGATGGGAATGAGAATCGAGATGGCAAATCATGAGAGAATGATAGTCTTACCGAGCCTTTATGAAGGGGATGTGATCATGACAGAAAAAGCGTGCAACACTTGCATCCACATCCTCCTTCCTTTTTGGATCCCAATTGGAATGTAAGGTGCGTTCGTGAGGTTTGGGAGTGGAGACCGTAGTAGTATTGGGCATTGAAAATGCTGATCGAAATGATGTAGCCCCCGTCTCCGCCGTTGCTGCATTACTTTCACCACCGATCGACGAAGAAGGTGTAGAAGAGGGAAAAATGAAGTCGTTGGAGTCGATTGCGAGACGCTTCGGCTTGGCTGCGTCTTTCTCTTCTTTGTTGGCTTTGATGGCGGCATCCTTGGCTTTAAATACCTTCAACAATTGCTTGTTGACCATCTTGCATATTGCTACTTGTTGTGTAAGGTGCAGCGGAATGAATGTTGAACTTTTCTCAAGATGAGTGCTCCGAACTGTGCTCAAGGGTTCCTTTTACGTACGGAAGGGAGAGCCTTCCGTTCCTTTAGTGAGAGAGTGCAATGGACACAAACAAAGTGAATGGACACCGTGAATGGAAGTGCATGAGACTGAGAGATAGAGAGAGAAGAGAATATGACACCAAAGATGTTGTCAAACCCTCCTTTGAAGGCCCCACTCTCTATCTCTACAATGCTTGTATTTGTCGACGATGTCGACGATGATGAGGATGACGATGAGACGGGCTGAAATCTGAAAATGCTAAGGGCTGAAATCTGCAAACCTTTATCTGCTGAATTCTGACTCTATGTCGGTGACGATGTCGATGACGACAGTACGACGACGACGCACTGAAAACGCAGATGCTGAAATCTGCGTTTCGGGCTGAAACTGTAAACCTTGATGAATCTCACCGTGCGGCGAGAATCTGTTGCGGGAAGGTGAGATCTGCGAGGTTCGGGGGTCCGATTTAACTGCTGAAAACTGAAAACGCTAGTGCTTATGAGTGTCTTGTCGCGAAGAATCTGCAAATCGCTGGGAGGTTCTGCAAATCCAAAAACGCTAGGCTGATTTGGAGTTCTGCCGTGGAAATCTGCTAACGTTGGGAGTCTTCTGCTTCTTGCTGTTGCCAGGTTGTTGCCAATGCAAAAACGCTGGCTGATCTGGTCAAAAAATGCTAGCCTTCTGCTGTGATGCAAAAACGTTAGGGCATCTGGGGGTTCTACTGAGAAGTTGCCTGTTGAGCGAGTGCTCCTGCTACCTCTTCTGCCAGAAAGTGCTAACTCTGGTTTGCTTATATATTATCTTAGCAAATTTGCCCTACCTAGTTCCCAACAAAAGTCACTTAATAAATAAGTGAAAAATGTCAAAAATAGGGAAAATAGGTTTAATGCACTGAAAAATTCCCCTGATGGATTATGATGGATTCTGATGGGAATGTTGATGATCATGCTGTGTGCAACCGGAGGATATGTATCTAATCTACGTGTTTGGACATGCTCGGTCTATGAACAGACTCACAAAAGTGCCAGATCACTTCCTATTCTAGACTGACTTGACTGAATTGAACCCTCGTCATGCTGTAACTTGTCCACGGACACATAGGGTTGGATGTGTCACGTGACATCCTCTCCTTTTCAAAGTGAGGTACGGGTACCGAACTGTATGGCATTGAGGGAGTTCGCGAACAACATCCGGAATCCTGGAAAGGACTCTTCGTCGGCCCACTATGATGTGTGGGTCATGCGATACTTGAACTTTATAAAAGGTCTGCAATGCTTTCTTCTTTGCGCCGCGCCGAAAGCGACACAAAGTCTTCTGTGGCTCCTTCAATGCTTCAACTTCGGCTAGAGTCGTGCTTCTTCCTTCTTCAAGAATTTCCATGGCTGAAAATTCCTGAAACCACTTCCAACACAAAAACATGAACATATCTATTCCATGTAAAGTGACTGGAAAAAATCTATTCTTCTTAAAAGACTGTGCATGCATTGTAGATAAACAAATAGACGAAGTGTCAAACCGTTCACCATACACACGCAAACAATGAGATCGAATCTTGTCTTGCTGATCTAAATCAATCAACTGTGGCAATTCACAACAGAAATGCCCATGCTTGTGCTCATACTTTCTTGTGCTCTTTCTACAAATGTATCATGCCAAGGAAGAGACATGGAATGTGACTTCCTTGAATGCATACTTTTGAGCTTTTCATGAACAATCCGCATACATCCGTGTTCATTCATGAGTGAAACGTGCTCAACGTACAATATGTCATGCCTAGGGAAAGGGATCACATAAAGACGCTGATTAAAATACAGGAAACGATCTTGAATGGAACACTCGTACAATGCGTGTTGATTAATCATACGAACACATAGTACTTCCTGTGGGGGTTCTTTGGACTGACGCTCGAGAGCCAAGATCGGTTATTCGTGTTTGATCGAATCTTCCTGTGGGGGTTCTGTGGACCTCAACTCGAGAGTCAAGATCGGTTCTTCGTGATTGATCGAAACTGCAATAAGGTTAGCTTCGCTAGAAAAAGTATCAACTAACACATCATCCTTTTGAACAATCACGTCTTGATCATACAGATCATCATGCTTGTGAGGAAACACATCTTGATCATCATGCAAATCATCATGCTTGTCCTTATCATACAAATCATCATGCTTATCATTATCATGCAATTCATCATGCTTATCATCATGCAAATCCTATGTGTCATGCTTTGGAGAAGAAGAGACTGATAGAGTCTCCTTTTCCCCAATCTCTTGCATCTGTGCCTGCACTTGAGAAAAGAGTCGCAACATCTCTTTCATGTGTCGGTCATTCATTTCTTTTCTTGCTTTGTTCTCATGATCAAATTCTGCTTCTCTTTTTGTCACAAAACGGGAGCGTACACCAGCACTTAGAAAATCTGAAAATTATAATACTTTGCAAACATGAGAGAAGGGAGAAGATCGACACAGTATTGGGGACCAGAAGATGGGCTGGTCCCCCCCCCCCCGTTAAGAGTATTCTTTTATTCAGGGAGAATTCTTATACAAGCACGAGAACCTCAGGAAACCCCTCCGTTCTGTAATCTTAGACCCGAAGGTCGTGCTTTCCCGTAAAGGGCTTGGACACAAGGCCGTTCCTTCCCGTAAGGGACCTAGGCGCGAAGCCGTACTTTCCCGTAAGGGACTTAGGCGTGAAGCCGTACTTTCCCGTAAGGGACTTAGGCATGAAGCCGTACTTCCCGTGAAGGGCCTTCCCGTGAAGGGCCTTCCCGTAAGACGGGAGATTCCTACAAAACAAACCACACAAAGCAACAATCCTCAATGCGTATCAACACCTTATACCTGTCGCTCCTTGCTCGGAGAATCGACCTCCGTACTCAGTCGTCACACGAACACTTGCAGTTTCCGTCGCCAGTCTCTGCTCCAGAATCCCAGCGCTAGTGCTTTCTGCTGCTTCCGGCTTCTCCCCTAACTGGAACGTTGGCTACCCTTTTATAGGGTCTGGCACCCGGCGGGAATAGAGGCCCAAAAAGCAGAGCCTTGCGCTCCTAGAGAGAGGAGAGAGAGAGATCGCAATTTCAGCCCCCTGCGTTAGCTTTGAGCACTGGCATTTTTTTTTTAGAGCCTTGCTTGCTTTATTTTATTAATAAAAGGGCTGGTCACTTAAAAGTGATCGGCCACTTTATAAAATAAAGTGTGAACCTGTTCTAACTTTAAAAACTCACTCAGTTAGTGAAAACAATGCTACACGAACACATTCCAGGCGTCCCCGGGTGCAGGACACGACACAGATGCAATGTAGACACAGACTCCTCGCGGGAAAACATCTATCCTCCCGCGACTGTTCCTGCTTTTCGCAAAAAGCTTCATTGAACCCATCTTTATTCTTGTGCTTGCGTTCTTACGCGTATTATCTTACTCAGTTCGGATTTCCTCCTTAGCCTACGGGATGCCCCCTTACTGATGCACCCGTCACCCATCATGTGACGCATCAGGGGCACTCGTAACCCGGCCCTTTCCACCGAACTTACGGAAACTCCTTCGCAATGTTTACCGTCACCCATCAAATAACACATCAGAGTTTGTCCGTTCTTGATGGCAGTTCCTGTAGCTACAATCTTTTAACAGTTCTTAGTGCACACAATAAAATATCCAAAAAGATTAATCATTAAAAATAAGAAAATAGTCCAATTAGCAACATCCCTCTGGCTTCTAAACAGTTGACCTCAACTGTAGTGCTTGGACATATACCTCCAATATCTCGGGATAAGCTGCTAATTCCTCCTGCGTCATCCACTGAGCATCTAGATTCGAATAGTTCTTAAACTTAACCAAATACTTCCGTGTTATCTTTCCGGATTTGAGGCCGCTCCTGATGACTTACTATCTGCTCTGGTTGGAGTATTTCTTTTGTTTCCTCAACCTCAGGAGGTTCCTCAGCACTAGGCTGGCTCGGAGGCGGTCCCACATACGGCCGGAGTAAACTGACATGGAAAGCATTATGGATCTTCCAATTAGGCGGTAGCTCTAATCGGAAAGTGACATTATTCACTCGCTCAGTGATTTTAAACGGCCCATAATAACGGGTAGAAAGTTTTACCACTTTCCCCTTATGAGACGCTTGTTTCTTAAGTCTTGCCTTCTCAAACTTGAGTAAGACTAACTGTCTGACTGTTAAGTCTAGATTCCTTTTGTGCTTGTCTGCAGCTTTCTTATGCTTTTCCTAAGAGCGTAGAATAGCTCTCCTAACTTGCCCGTAGGCTGTGTCCAAATCCCGGACAAATTCATCTGCTGCAAAGATCTTATCCTTAGTTAAAAGGATCGGTGGAAGCAAGGGCTTACCATAGAGAATCTCAAAAGGTGCTTTCCCCGTCGATGAGTGTATGGTATTGTTATACGCATACTCGACAAGAGGCAAATATTTCTCCCAGTCGATTGCCGGTCTGACACATAAGCTTTTAACATATCCAATACTGTGGAATTGGCTATCTCACTTTGCCCGTCCGTTTGAGGATGGTAGGCAGATGAAAAATTCAGCTTCGTACCAAGATTATCCATCAAGGCACGCCAAAAATTTCCTGTCATGCGAGGATCTCGATCACTCACAATAGACTTAGGCATTCCATGATGCTTAAAGATCTGTGTCAGGAAGACCCTAGCCATATGATCTGCTTTGATCGTTTTCTTGACTGGTATAAAGTGTGCTTGCTTGCTAAACCTGTCCACAATGGTCCAGATCGCGTCATTTCCAGTCTGAGTTCTAGGGAGGTCCATGATAAAGTCCATGGCGATACTTTCCCAAGGTTCATTAGGCACAGGCAAAGGTTGTAGCAACCCAGGCGTCTTATGCCGATCATACTTCACTTTTTGGCAAACTAAGCATTCCCTGACATACTTATCAATGTCTGCTTTAAGGCTAGGCCAAAAGAAATATCTTTCCATTGCTAAGGTCGTAGGGAGAATACCCCGATGACCCGCATAAGGCGAAGCGTGTGCTTCATCCATGATCTTCTTTTTTAATGGTTCCGCCACACATATGGCCTGATGGTGGTAGAGATAACCGTCCCGAATGGAATAGGGAAACTCATTCTCTCCACGATGTAGCTTTCCCCAAATGGTGGAGAAGTTTGGATCATTCGGATACAAATCCGGTAGTGCTTCTAATTCTTGGTGATACACCGAAGTGATAGCGTTCACCCTTGGCCGCCTAGACAATGCATCCGCGACCACATTCTTACTCCCAGCCGTGTGAAGGATCTGGAAGTGAAACATATACAAAAAGTTTGCCCATTTCATCTGTTTCTCAGATAGTTTCCTTTGCGTAAGAAAATACCGCAAACTCTGGTGATCAGTCTTGATCACGAAATCCGCTCCTAGAAGATAGTGCTTCCAGTTGGATAAGGCATGAATCACAGCCATGAGTTCCTTTTCGTAGATTGATGCATGCAACTCTGCATCCTTAAGCTGTCTGCTTTCATAAGCCATTGCATGGCCTTCTTGGTTTAACACTGCTCCGATGCAATCGCCCGAAGCATCGCAGTGAACCTCAAATGGTTTCCTTAAGTCGGGCACTATCAAAATAGGTCCATGGCTTAGCAAGTACTTGAGCCGATCAAAAGCTCCTTGTTGTCTCGATCCCCATCTGAACGGAATCTTCTTCTTTGTCAAATCATGAAGTGGTCCTGCTACATGAGCAAATCCTCGGACAAACCTTCGATAATACGAACATAGTCCCAGGAAGCTACGTACACCATGTACCGTAGTGGGAATAGGCCAATCTTCTACCACTCGGATCTTGGCAGGACCCATACTCACTTGATTGTGAGAGACTATATGGCCGAGATAATGTATCTCAGAGAGAAAGAACTCGCTCTTCTTTGCATTCACATGCATGCAACTCATGCTTTCGCAATTCTTGAAACACTAAGTCCAAGTGCTTCCGATGTTCCTCTTTTGACTTAGAGAAGATGAGTATGTCGTCAAAGAATACTCCCGTAAAAGCTCGATACGGGCTGAAAATGCGGTCCATCATGCGATTGAACGTCGCAGGAGCATTGGTCAAGCCGAAAGGCATTACCAAAAATTCATATAGTCCAAAGGTTGTGCGGAAAGCAGTCTTATGGACATCCTCAGGGGCGATCCGTATAAGATGATACCCACTCTTTAAGTCTATGCGACTAAAGACGCTTGCACCCTGCAACTTATCAAGTATATCATCAATTCGAGGGATCGGAAAGCGATTCTTGATTGTGATCTTGTTTAAAGACCTATAGTCTATGCACATTCGAAACGTGCCATCTTTCTTCTGCACCAGTAGAACTGGAGAGCAGTAGGGTGAAGCACTTTGCCGTACTAACCCTTTCTCTAGAAGCTCGTTGACTTGCTTCAAAATTTCCTCTTGCTGAGCAAGACTTACCCGATAAGGGGGTTGATTGGGAGGCGAGCTACCCGGTATGAGATCTATGCGGTGATCTTCCGGGCGTACCGGAGGGAGTTCATCAGGAAGTGTTTCCGTGAAACAATCTTTGTACTTTTCAATAAATTGAAGACGCTTAATTTCCAGACTAGAGAGAGAGTCCCTACTAGTTTTATCCTTCTCACGTGCGAAAATCAAGCAGAAACACACTTCTTCATTTCTTTCTTAATGGAGATATGGCTTACAATTGGGAACTGCCAATCTCTTGCATCAGCATGAATCTTTATTTTCTTACCCCCATGATCAAAAGTGAGGGTCTTTTCCACATAATCGGGAATAGGTGTCATGTGGAAGTGCCATGGCATACCCAAGATGAAATCACATCCCTCGATGGGTGCCATAAAAAATGATTCGCGGTCCTTGTACTCGCCAATCCGAAGATTGAGCTGTCCTTGCACGGGAGTTGCATTGGTTGTCAACCCCTCGAATGCCGATCCGGATGTAACCGGTGTGCCAAGCTGAGCCGGTGTGAGGCACAGTCGTTCCGCAGTATCCAGGGAGATGAAGTTATCCGTGGATCCTGGATCATAAAGAATCAGTACTCGCTAGTTGTTCAAAGACCCCCAGCCCTTCAGAAGTTGACGCTTCCCTTTCTCCGTTTCTGTGTTTCCTTGAACGTCTGGAATTGAGTTCGAGCTTGGTGGTGCGGGTTCCTTCCTTGCTTTCTCTTGCCTCGTAGAGGCTTGTTCTTGCCGTTGCTGCTTTAGCGGGCAATCCGGTTTCAGATGTCCTTTCTCGCCACAGTAGAAGCATCTTCCTTCCTCTCTGAAAGTTTGAAGTTGAGTAGGAGAAAGATACTTAGTTCGCTTGCCATTGCCCTCTGGCTTCTTAGAGTGATCATCGCCCCTAGATGGAGGACGTTTTCTTCCTTGGCCCCCTTGGTCATCGTAGACCCCTCTTTGTCTTGCACGGTACGTGCTATGCTCCATTTTTTTGGGCGTCCCAGTTGAGTGCAAATCCTCAGCAATGATTGTTGACTCCATCATCCTCTGAAGAGTATCATGCTGATACACTTCCATACTCTTTCGAAGCTGCGGTTGAAGACCCGCTTCGAACTTTCGTTTCTTTTCCTCGTCGGCAATCTTCATGAAGGGAGTGACCTTCAGAAGAACCAACCAATACTTGTCCACATAAGTCGTTACTCTTTCATGTTCCTTCTGGGCAAGCCAGTCCCATTCCTTCCGTATGTCCTGCTCGAAGTCAGGTGGAAGAAATTGTTCATAAAATTCAGATTTGAAGCTCTCCCAAGTTCTGGCCTGAGAACCTTCCAAAATCTTGGCTAACCACCAATTACTTGCCGTTTCCTTGAGGTGCATCCCCACATGGCGTAATTTGGATCTTTCTGTGAAGTGCCCATTGGTCAAGGCGACTTCAAACTGTCAGATGAAGGATAGTGCTTTGGAGATGTCTCTCCGTCCGTTGTAGGTTTCGAACTTGATGTCCTTGTTGCCCGATTTGAAGACTCTCATGCGATGTTGAGACTTGCGACCATGCTTCTTGAATCGAGGCTTATCTTTAGGTTGATGTAGGGTAGTGGCAGTAGTAGTGGCTTCCTTCTTCTGACGAGATGATCGAGAAGTAGAAGTATAATCAGGAGAGTAAGATGGAGATGAGATAGAGATGTCCTTGCTCTCGTCTAGCAAAGAGAGCGCTTTTTCCTGTCCTTTCCTTGGAGT
This sequence comes from Adiantum capillus-veneris, assembly GCF_014529385.1. Lineage (NCBI taxonomy): Eukaryota > Viridiplantae > Streptophyta > Polypodiopsida > Polypodiales > Pteridaceae > Adiantum > Adiantum capillus-veneris. The sequence continues at coordinate 146,785,745 of NC_140952.1, forward strand.
AGGCCGTTCATTCCGATCCGAAGATCCTTTGTGCACCTCGGCACGTTCTTCTTCTCTTTCCTCACGTGGTCTCACGCCAACAGTGTTGTCTGGATGCTTGGCTGCATCAGTTCCATTCGTTTTCTTCATTCCGCCCAAGAGCTTTTGGACGTCTGGCAACAGTAAGATTTGTTGCAAATCCGCAAGCTGAGCTTGCACTTGTTGAAGCTCCTCTTCAACGCTTCTCCCTTGGCCCGACATGGTTCTTCCCGTTCTTCCCGGAATCGTCCTTCTTTGCAGAGAAAGAGAGGAGTCCGAGCTTTGATACCACTGTCACAAAATGGGAGCGTACAGTAAGATTTGTTGCAAATCCGCAAGCTGAGCTTGCACTTGTTGAAGCTCCTCTTCAACGCTTCTCCCTTGGCCCGACATGGTTCTTCCCGTTCTTCCCGGAATCGTCCTTCTTTGTAGAGAAAGAGAGGAGTCCGAGCTTTGATACCACTGTCACAAAATGGGAGCGTACACGAGCACTTAGAAAATCTGAAAATTATAATACTTTGCAAACATGAGAGAAGGGAGAAGATCGACACAGTATTGGGGACCAGAAGATGGGTTGGTCCCCCCCCATTAAGAGTATTCTTTTATTCAGGGAGAATTCTTATACAAGCACGAGAACCCGAGGAAACCCCTCCATTCTGTAATCTTAGACCCGAAGGTCGTGCTTTCCCGTAAAGGGCTTGGGCACAAGGCCGTTCCTTCCCGTAAGGGACTTAGGCGTGAAGCCGTACTTTCCCGTAAGGGACTTAGGCGTGAAGCCGTACTTCCCGTGAAGGGCCTTCCCGTAAGACGGGAGATTCCTGCAAAACAAACCACACAAAGCAACAATCCTCAATGCGTATCAACACCTTATACCTGTCGCTCCTTGCTCGGAGAATCGACCTCCGTACTCAATCGTCACACGAACACTTGCAGTTTCCGTCGCCAGTCTATGCTCCAGAATCCCAGCGCTAGTGCTTTCTGCTGCTTCCGGCTTCTCCCCTAACTGGAACGCTGGCTACCCTTTTATAGGGTCTGGCACCCGAGGGGAATAGAGGCCCAAAAAGCAGAGCCTTGCGCTCCTAGAGAGAGGAGAGAGAGAGATCGCAATTTCAGCCCCCTGCGTTAGCTTTTAGCGCTGGCTTTTTTTTTTAAAGAGCCTTGCTTGCTTTATTTTATTAATAAAAGTGCTGGTCACTTAAAAGTGACCGGTCACTTTATAAAATAAAGTGTGAACCTGTTCAAACTTTAAAAACTCACTCAGTTAGTGAAAACAATGCTACACGAACACATTCCAAGCGTCCCCGGGTGCAGGACACGACACAGATGCAATGTCGACACAGACTCCTCACGGGAAAACATCTGTCCTCCTGCGACTGTTCCTGCTTTTCACAAAAAGCTTCATTGAACCCATCTTTATTCTTGTGCTTGCGTTCTTACGCGTATTTTCTTACTCAGTTCGGATTTCCTCCTTAGCCTACGGGATGCCCCCTTACTGATGCACCCGTCACCCATCATGTGACGCATCAGGGGCACTCGTAACCCGGCCCTTTCCACCGAACTTACGGAAACTCCTTCGCGATGTTTACCGTCACCCATCAAATGACACATCAGAGTTTGTCCGTTCTTGATGGCAGTTCCTGTAGCTACAATCTTTTAACAGTTCTTAGTGCACACAATAAAATATCCAAAAAGATTAATCATTAAAAATAAGAAAATAGTCCAATTAGCAACACTTTATTCGCACTCACAATCAAATTCGGCTTGTCTTACTTTGGCTTCCAAGTGTGCTTGCTCGTACTCGCGCGCTATGGCTGCCATTCTTTCTTCGTACTTACGATCAATTTTTGCGTTTCTTGCTTCGCGTTCTAACTTGTTCATAAACATCTGCTCCAACTCCTCCATAGGAGTTAGTGCAATCCTTGGCGTAGATGGGGAAGGGGGAGGGTCGGAAAAACCTCATGTAGGGAAAATTCTTCTTTGCCTCTCTCATGCTCATCACCTCCGAGCGAAGTATCCATTCCGCTTTGAGTGATGACCATCCACTGAAGTCGTGGGTTCTTGTGGTATTGGGTTCTCAAGTTCACGAGGAACTTGGATTCTTGGGAGTCTTGGTTCTTAGGTTCTTGAGGGTCTTGAGGTTCTTGAGGTTGTTCTTACGCTTGCAATCTGTGCTAGAGAAGGATCTTCTCTTCACCCGAGTTCTGCTCTTTTCCGTGGGCGCACCCCTTGGTGGCCTTGCGCTCACATCAAGGTTACTTTTTTCCACCTTCACGTCTATTGGCCGGCCGCTAAGTGCACGGTCCGCTCTCAATGAGTGAAAAGAGGCACAAGGGGAGGCTGAACAAGCCCTTCTTTCTTGGGTTTCCTGTCACTCTTCAAAAACACGATCAGGAATCGACACGCCTAAATGAACTTGGGTTCGTGCGACCTCAACAAGCAAAAAAAAAAAATTGTGGTTCTTGTGGTTCTTTCCTTGAGTGATACAGAACATTGCCAAAGCTCTGATACCAATGTAAGGTGCAGCGGAATGAATGTTGAACTTTGCTCAAGATGAGTGCTCCGAATTGTGCTCAGGTTCCTTTTACTTACGGAAGGGAGAGCCTTCCGTTCCTTTAGTGAGAGAGTGCAATGGACACAAACAAAGTGAATGGACACCGTGAATGGAAGTACATGAGACTGAGAGATAGAGAAAGAAGAGAATACGACACCAAAGATGTTGTCAAACCCTCCTCCGAAGGCCCCACTCTCCATGGCGAGAGCGGTCTACTCATGATTGCACAAATCTCTACAATGCTTTGTACTTGCTGACGATGTCGACGACGAGATGGGCTGAAATCTGAAAAGGCTAAGGGCTGAAATCTGCAAATCTTTATCTGCTGAATTCTGACTCTATGTCGGTGATGATGGTACGACGACGACGCGCTGAAAACGCAGATGCTGAAATTTGCGTTTTCCGGGCTGAAACTGTAAACCTTGATGAATCTCACCGTGTGGCGAGAATCTGCTGCAGGAAGGTGAGATCTGCGAGGTTGGGGGGTCCAATCTAACTGCTGAAACTGAAAACGCTAGTGCATATGAGTGTCTTGTCGCGAAGAATCTGCAAATCACTGGGAAATTCTGCAAATCCAAAAACGCTAGGCTGATTTGGAGTTCTGCTGTGGAAATCTGCTAACGCTGGGAGTCTTCTGCTTCCTTTTGTCGCCAGGCTGTGCCAATGCAAAAACGCTGGCTGATCTGGTCAAAAAATGCTAGCCTTCTGCTGTGATGCAAAAACGCCAGGGCATCTGGGGGTTCTACTGAGAAGTTGCCTGTTGAGCGAGTGCTCCTGTTGCCTCTTCTGCCAGAAAGTGCTAACTCTGGTTTGCTTATGTATTATCTTAGCAAAATTGCCCTACCTAGTTCCCAACAAAAGTCACTTAATAAATAAGTGAAAAATGTCAAAAATAGGAAAATAGGTTTAATAGACTGGAAAATTCCCCTGATGGATTATGATGGATTCTGATGGGAATGCCGATGATCATGCTGTGTGCAACCGGAGGATATGCATCTAATCTAAGTGTCTGGACATGCACTGTCTGCGAACAGACTCACAAAAGTGTCAGATCACTTCCTATTCTAGACTGACTTGACTGAACTGAACCCTCGTCATGCTGTAGCTTGTCCACGGACACATAGGGTTGGATGTGTCATGTGACATGTCCCTCTAGCTTAAGGAGGTGAGCACGTACTTTAGTTGTGCCGAATTGTCGTTCGCATAGTTTGCACTTCCAGTGCACGTGCACCACCGGCCTTTCCCAACACTCGGGAATGCACTTCGTCCCAAATGAAGCTTCATCCTTCTTCTTCTTCGTGCCCAAGGGCACACGTTCACTTGATGCGGAAGCTTGGGCCATGATGATGAGAGAGAGAGAGAGAGAGAGAGAGAGTGTCACAAAGTGATGATGTGTCTACGGACAACAGAAATCCTAATTTTTGCCAGAAATCCTAAAATTCCTGCAAACCCTAATTTTTGCCAAAAACCCTAATTTCTGGACATCGTAGAGGCTATTAAATTTTTTATTTAAAAAATAAAAATAAAAATTTGATGAGCACGCAAATTTTGCTTTTTCTCTACAATATGAGAAAGAGAGAGAGAATGCTTTTGCTTTCAAGTTTTGACTCTCTGTGAGAGAGAGAGAGCAATTGCTTTTGATTTGAAGCTTTTGGGCATCCCTTGTAACCTTTGGCCCTCACTTCTCAGAGCATCTGGACGCAGAGTTTGAGAGTGAAACCCTAGCCACTCTCTTGTACTTTGAACTGATTAATATAAAAAGAAATACCGAAAGGGGCGCCAGTCTTTGGGGCCAATATCTCTAGGCACGGAACTCCGCCAGGCCAGTGCAAATCTATTGTGATCTGTGAATTGTTTTGAAGTGGTTATTTGGTGCTGTTGCGGTTGATTCTTGACTTGGAGTGTCCAAGTCTGTTACAGTGGTATCAGAGCATGGCCGATTTCTCTTCTACGGGAAATCCGATCCCCGAATTTTTTTTTTCCGCGGCACTTATGGCTTCACGCAAGGATCAGTCGACTCCCTCTGCATCTGGAGATGTGGGCAGGGATCACAACTAAGATTCCGGCAGAGAGTATGGCCCGCCTCGGCCTACTCAGGCGGAGCGGCGAGAGATGGAGCGTCGCCAGTTGATCGGCGATGCAACGATGATGATGCTCAATTTTGCCAAGGATCCGAAGATAGCAAAATATATGAACCAGACCTCTCTGGAAGAGGTACAAACAAAGTGGCAGAGAACCACGACACCACTCCCGAAACCCGCTCTCAAGAAACCTTCTGCCTCCAAGAAATATACGGAGAAGGAACTGGAGAACGTGGTTGATGCACAGATTGCTTAGCTTTTCGACGTGCAAAAGAAAGACAAAAAACACGGCAAAAAGCAAAAGAAAGGCACTGACTTCCTGGGATATTTGGGTCGTCGGTCGACTTTTGACAAGGCAAAGAAACAGAAGAAGTGTATTCGATTTGAAGGAGTACCCAGTTCTTCTTCTTCTTCTTCTGACAGTTCTTCTAGCTCCTCGGATTCGAGCGAAGAAGACAGAAAAGGTAAAAAGCGAAGCAAGAAGCAACGCTTCGGAAAGGCCAAGAGAAAGACATAGAAGGCTAAATCTCGCCCAGAGACTGACAGTTCTACTGAGGACTCGTCTACAGACAGCTTAGATTCCGATGACGGAAACTTTTATGGGAACAAGAAGAATTTTTACAAAGCTAACCAGTATGACTTTCTCAAAGATAAAAGCAAGAAAGTCCGAAAGTTTAAGGAAGGTGGCCACTCGATCAAGTTTGATACTTTCTCAGGATACTCAGATGCTTCGAAGGCTTTGTCTTTTATACAACAGTTTGACATCGCTTTCGCGGGAGGACGCTATTCACAGCACTCTAAGATTCGGAGAGCTACCTCTTACTTTAAGGGGAATGCTCGTACTTGGTGGTCCACTCTTCTTTTAAACAAGACTGTGCCAGTTCAATGGCTGAAATTTAAGAAGCTTTTTATTTCTTCTTGGTTGACTCAAGAATATGAACGAGATGTACGAGCTGCTTGGAACCATCTTCGGATGACCGAGAAAGATACAATCAATGCTTATTGTGAAAGATTCTGGAGCTCTTTTCTACTCGCCTCTTCATTCAAGAAGATCTCGTTCAGAGAACAGATTGAGCGGTTTACCTTGGGTCTACCTACAGAGATCCGAGATCACTGCTTGGAACAGAAGTCAGCTTCTATTCAGGAGTTGATGAGTCATGCGAAGCGGGGCTTTGCCATTCACTCTGGCAATCTGACCTACCCCACAGATGAGGCCATGACACAACGAGCCGAACAGACTTCTGGGATTGAAAGTAGAAAGAAAAAGAGCAACCCAGAGAAAAAGGATGCACAACCCAAGCTTACTCCTGAGGAGAGAGCTCGCTTCATTAGAGAGGGGAAGTGCTTTGGATGCGGGGAACATGGACATATCTCTGCGAAGTGCCCTAAAAAGGCACAAAAAGAACAGAACGATAAGAACGACGACAGGCCTGAGGGTTCGAGAGCAGCTGAGGAAGGTGGCAGAAAAGGCAGATAGAAAAGCAGAACTGGTACCACATGGTGTGGGACTTGCACCGAATCAAATGAATGAAAGTACAAACTTTGCCGCTTTTTGGGGCAAAGTGAAGGATCAGGAAGCTCTTTTGAAGGAGCCAAGGCCAACTTCTTTTCACTTGGAATTGGCGGCTCGATTTGGAATTACGCCCGACAGACTGACGCCACAGGTGGAGGTAGTTCGACTGGCACTCGGATGGGATGTTGCCATTACACCGAGCATTGGCAAACTTCGTTTGCAATGACAGGGGTGTTCAGGGCACGCGAGTGACGTTCTACTCGGAATCCCTTGGCACCACCAGAACTACGCCGTATTTGACTACCGGGCCGAGAAAGCGACTTTGACAAATGAAGGGCTCAGAGATTGTACTTGATGAACTTCAGTTTCTTTACTCATTCTTTTGGGAGAGAACTGAACGATGGATAAAGGTTGAATATGTTTTGACCTGATCAAAAGAACGCCAAGATTTTTCTCCACACTCATGCCGATTGCTTTTCAGAGGGCCTGAAGATCAAACCATTGATCTGATACCTGGAAGCACGCCACCGAATCAGCCACCTTCCCATGTGAGCCGAGTACAGAATGAAAAGATTATGAACCCAGTGAAAGACCTCTTGGAAAAGGGTCTTGTCCAGCCTAGTACTTCACCGTATTGCTCTTGAGTGTTGTTGGTTTTGAAGAAAGACGGATCTTGGAGAATGTGCATCGATTATAGCACTCTCAACGAAATCACCATCAAGAACAGATTTCCGATTCCTAGGATCGATGATATACTCGACAGGTTACAGGGATCCTCGTGCTTTAGCAGGATTGACTTGAAGAGTGGATATCATCAGATCAGGATAGCGCCAAGAGATGTCTACAAGACAGCTTTTCGGACGACTTTTGGGTTATTTGAGTTTTTGGTGATGCCTTTTGGCTTAACCAATGCTCCTGCGACATTTAACCGGATGATGGACAGGATTTTTCGAGAGTATAGGCTATTTGTTGGCACTTTCTTTGACGACATCATTGTTTTCTCCAAGAATGAGGCAGAACACAAAGATCATCTGCTTCAAGTCTTTCAGGCATTACGAGATCACACGTTAGTGATTAATGCAAAGAAAAGTGAATTTTTCCTACCAGAGATACACTTTTTGGGACACATTGCAGGAGTGCAAATGGACCCGGCCAAGATAGAGACTATCCGTGATTGGCCCGATTTGAGGAATGTCCATGAAGTTAGAAGCTTCTTGGGACTGTGTTCGTACTACAGGCGGTTCATATGAAAGTTTGCAGAGGTTGCTTCCCCTTTGCATATCTTGACAGTGAAAGGAGTACCTTTCTCGTGGGGATCCACAGAGTTGACTGCCTTTCAAATATTGAAAGAGAAATTGACTACGGGACCAGTTTTGACTTTGCCGGACTTGCAGAAGTCATTTGAAGTATATTGTGATGCTTGTGGTCGTAGTCTGGGTGCGGTCTTGATGCAAGAAGGCCATGTCATAGCTTATGAGAGCCGATTGTTCTCTAGGCCGGAGATGACAGCACAGCTATATGAGAGAGAGATTTTGGCGGTTATCCATGCTCTTACTCAGTGGTGGCATTACCTACTCGAAGCGGATTTTGCTGTCTTTACAGACCATAAGAGTTTACGCTACTTCTTGTCACAGAAACAGCTTTCGGAAAAGCAAATGCGGTGGGCGAACATCTTGTCACAGTTTCACTTCTAGATTGTCCACGTACAGGGACAGAAGAATGTGGTGGCAGATGCTTCGTCTCGGAAGCCGTTGGTTCTGGCTATTTCCGCGATACATCATAGGAGCTTCGAGGATATGGTCGATCAGTATGCCACAAACACAGATTTTGCAGATATTTTCACACGGATACGGGATGGGGAGACAATAGCTAGAAACTCCCTTCGGGAAGGGTACTTGATGAAAAAAGACTATGTTGTGGCGTTACACAACCGTTGAGGGAAAAGGTTATGACTGAATGCCACTGTCCACCTTTTACGAGTCACCGCAGCATTGCTACCACCATGAAGGGGGTAGAGAGATACTTCTTTGGGCCGAGACTCAAAAAGGATGTGGAAGAGTTTGTGTGCAGTTGCTTAGTATGCCAGAAGGTCAATTTTGACAGACATAAGGCAGAGGGATTGTTAAAGCCTTTACCCAGACCCACCCGCCCCTGGAAAAGTATTGAAATGGATTTCATTTTTGATCTCCCGAGAACATAGAATGATCACAATGATTTTTCGATTACATGGCACGTCTGAGACGATTGTCTCCGACAGACACCCCAGATTTATGAGTTTCTTTTGGAAGGCAATTTGGGAGAACATTGGCACACAGTTGCAGTTCTCGTTATCGTTTCACTTGCAGACTGACGGGCAATTTGAGATTGCCAATTCAGTGATTTTAGATTATTGAAGTCTTGTATCTCGGATCAGAAGACTCATTGGAAAAAGAACTTACCTTTGGTGGAATTTGCCTACAATAACACGATACACTCTTCGACGGGGAAGACGCCATGTGAGATTGTTGAAAGTGCTGCGAAGGTTCCATCCTTCCTGAGCACGAAAGATTAGATATTTGAAGCGGATGAATATTCGCGAGATTTGGATACGGCTTTTGCCAAGGTTCGCGAGACTTTGCAGGAGTCTCAAGAACGACAGAAAAAGGCAGCGGATCGCCATCGTCGCAACATGAAATTGAAGGAGGATGATTGGGTGCTCTTACGTTTTGAGAAGGCACGCCTACGAAAGAAAAGGGGAAAGGAGAGGCTTTTTCCCAAAGCTTAGTATGCAATACTACGGACCTTTCCAGATCACTGACAAGATAAATGATGTCTCCTTCCGATTGAAACTGCTAAACACTTCGAGGATTCACAATGCATTGCATGTGAGTCTCTTGAAACCTGTTAAGGGTGATGTGCCTGATGATGGGGAGCCTGATGAGCAACCCGAAGTGGAAGAAAACGAGGAGATCCTTGTTCCTGAACTGATTTTGGCACATAATGATACGAAGAAAGGTAAAGTCAGAAGGCGGTTCTTGGTTAAGTTCAAGAACTTTCCTACATTTGATGCGAAGTGGATGGAGGAGGAGGACCTAGCAGATACTCCTCGGATTGTGAAACTTTACCTCCATGTTTTGGTTTAGCATAGTCTACTCCAAACGGAACCCAAAAAGCTTGGCCGAAGATCTGGTGCAGTGGGATGCACAAGAGGGGAGTTGCTCCGCTCCTTTGTCAACAGATGCCTTGATTTTGATACTAAAGTCACTGATGTCTCTTTGAGCTTCAAGGATACTGAGAGCTGACAGTATTCTGTTGGATGACTTTATGAAATGGAATTCCTGATAATGATACTGATTTGTTTCTTCACTTCTTTTGAGTGCAGGAACTGATAGACGAAATGAGTGCAACATTTTGGTCTACTTGATCTCGAATAGACATGGTTGCAATAGGGGTTAGTCAATCGGACATCGATGAGGTCCCGATTGGACCTAGATGTGATTGCTAGCTACATTGCCGATAAATCATGGTCTAAGATCCGAATAAATGTTGAATGTCATGTGATGTCTTGTGATGTCTGCTGATGTCCTGCGATGTCGTTTGATGTGACTGTCGATTTTGTACATGTACTAGATGTGTGTTCCTAGTACGTAGGTACTAACAATCAGTGTCTGCTAAGACGGTTTATGGCTTTTGTCGGTTTTGCAGGTGTAATCGCGGTCGATTACAATGCTTTCAAGAGGGGGGTATGTCACAAAGTGATGACGTGGCTATGGACAGCAGAAACCCTAATTTCTGCCAGAAACCCTAAAATTCTTGCAAACCCTAATTTTTGCCAAAAGCCCTAATTTCCAGAAATCGCGAAGGCTTTTAATTTTTATTTTTATTTATTTATTAATAAATGATGAGCAACGCAAATCTTGCTTTTTCTCTACAATATGAGAAAGAGAGAGAGAATGCTTTTGCTTTCAAGTTTTGACTCTCTGTGAGAGAGAGAGAGCAATTGCTTTTGATTTGAAGCTTTTGGGGCTCTGCTTTTGGGCATCCCTTGTAACCTTTAAATTAGTGGTGAGGGCCTTACTTCTCAGAGCATCTAGACGCAGAGTCTTAGAGTGAAACCCTAGCCACTCTCTTGTACTTTGAACTGATTAATATAAAAAGAAATACCGAAAGGGCCGCCAGTCTTTGGGGCCAATATCTCTAGGCACGGAACTCCGCCGGGCCAGTGCAAATCTATTGTGATCTGTGAATTGTTTTGAAGTGGTTATTTGGTGCTGTCGCGGTTGATTCTTGACTCGGAGTGTCCAAGTTTGTTACAGAGAGGGGTTGCGGTGTGGAGCTTGAAGCCTTGAAGCTTGAAGCTTTGAAGCTTGAAGCTTGAAGCCTTGAAGCTTTGAGACTTAAAGCCTTGAGGCCCAAGAGAGAGGGAGAGAGACGAGAATGAATGAAGGCTGAGCAATGAGCCTTGCCCAAGGGATGCGGAGAGAGTCGAAACTCGAGAGAGGCTTGATGGAGAGGGCCGAGGCTAGAGGCTAGAGCATGTGAGGCTTGAGCATGAGAACTTCAAAAGTTGAATGAAGCCACCGACGGTTGACCTTGGCCCTTGAATCTTTGAGGGAGGGATGAGGTTTATAGGAGGCAAAGTTGCCCTTATATAGGATAGGCTATAGCCCCCTCACCCCCTCTCCCAAGCGTCCAAAAACGTTGCCTCAAAACGGATGTTTAAAAAAAAAAAACGGTCAGATGTTTTGAATTTTAAAAACTGCCGTTCCGGATTTCCCGCGTTCCGGTCCCCCGTTACGGTAGACATTCCGGTTATGTCCCCGGGCGGAATGCCGTTCCGTTGCCATATCCGTTCCTGCGGTTTGCTTGTGCGAGAACGCGTTCCGAGAATGGCGGTGCCCGTTTCGGTCGTTCCCAGTCACTCTGGGCATCATGCCTTGCATAACCCCAAACACTGTTCCTGGCATATATTGCTGATTTCCAGGCGCATAACCAGCCATGCTCTAAAACACAGATCCAACCCTGAAATAACCAGGATGTACCGTGGGTGGTGGAAAAACCTGTCGCATAGCCCGGAAAGTGGCTCCTTGTTCATTTAATGGAACATTTGGACTTTTAAAGGTGGTTCGCTGAATAGGTGTCCTAACCACCCGTTTGTGGATAGGTCACAGAAGGAAGTTGTCTGAAGCCCCAACTGACTTCGTAACATGAGAGTGCTCCTTGCCCTGCTGGGAAGCACAAGGGACCTGGGCTTGAGCCTCAACAGGCTCTACTGCATGAGACAATTGCTTTTGTCTGTTGGTGACACTGGTGGCGCTTGCATAAATTCCATAAACCTAGGACTATGCACCAATCGAGAAATCACATTCACAGCGGCAACCAACCGTGTCCTGAACGCAAGTTGCCTAGTCAATGAGTCATATACCCTTGACCTTGTGGAGCATTCAAATCAAACAAAAGGTATAGACAGCGGTGGCAGTGAACTCTCGCCACACTCAAACTCTGGAGGAGGAATAGCTTGTCTGTCCTTTGAAGAGGAATCCTCTTCCCTGGCATCGTTTGTCCTGTCAGCCATAGTGTAATTCCGAGTTCCTATGCTCTGTGTCTTCGCCGCAAACCAACCAAGGCTCACTCTTTAAGGAAAAAGTGATTCTATCCTGACAATGGAACCATGGAACCGGCCCGTAGGGCGTTAGACTTTGGCTTTCACCTGAATCTTTACTTAATAAACTTTACTTGAACTTTACGACACAGAGACACTTCGCAAATAAAAGTGTGATTGGAATTAACACCACTAAAACCACGGCTTGGCAGCGAGAGTACTACAAACAGACACTGACACCCTATAGGCCCCAAAGATTGGCGCCCCTTTAGGTACTTCTTTATTCTTATAAAACTTGGGAGAAAACTTGTAAGTTTCTACGGGCTGTCCCGCTTTTACGGGGCTGAAAATGGCCTACTCTAGTCCGATTTCGGCAGCATAACCGCAGTAGGAGGCTTCACAAACAAAATCCCCATGCAAAAGGTGACTTCCCCGGCCCATAGGAGCACTTTCCCAAACTTGGCGAGAATCTGCAGCACACTGAATTCTCTGTTTTTTTGCCCCGAAGTGCACCAGATCACCCGTAGAGTGACCCCCTCGCTTCTTGGAAGCTCTTGGGGGTTTTAGGGATCAATCAGGGTCAAAACCCTAAACCTGCAAAAATACATAGCAGGCTGTATTTTACTGTTTTGGGCTCCGTTTCGTGTGCCGATCGCGTCCATAGCAAGCCCTCGTACTCTCGCATGTGTAGGGCTACTTGCCCTTTGAATCGGACGAGATTTCTTGCATAATCTCTCTGAATTCATTTGTACCTGCGGGGGATTAGCAATTAGCTAATCCAGTACCTGGACAAGAGGCTTGCCTCGGCATACGCGCATGAACCCACACAACTGTACATACAGTTGGAAAGCCCTTGAGTTGGGCAATATGATTCTGTATTCAAAGGGTGAGAGAGGTGCGCGAGAGCAGAATCATTGTGCTACATAAGACAAGGGAGAAGGCAAGTGTAACAATGTCAGACTTTGTAAATAGTTAATTTATTTACGAGAAAATAGTTATCTAATTAGTTGTGTGCACATCAGAATAGAACTAGTTGTTCTAGGGCCTCAGATGCGCCGAAACTTGGGCCAGAGCACCTTAGGGAGACCCTAGCAGAAAGTACCCTAAAGCCCTAGTGATTGGGAAATCGGGTCTTCAATAAGGGGTGAGCTATATCCAAAGGAGCATTTGTGAGGATGAATCTGAGCACCATCACTATCCATAGACCCAACGCATGTACCAAAGCATGGTATAGGCCGGAACAAAGTTTCATTCATAACTCATTCTTCTTATACCATACGATAAATACATGTATTGGTATTAGTACTTAACGTACCGGTTGCTATACACACATGCGTGTATGCATGCATTTATATTAGGTTGTAGACATATGTATGTATATGTGCATATGTGTGCATGTATGTTGGTGTGTATGCATGCATATTTAAATGTGTGCAACCATGCCTAAGTAAACATGTACATCTATTGTAATTAGTACTTAACGTATTTTTTGGATTGGTAGTGTTTACCATGTTTTTTTATCATTTTTTCTGTACCATAAAATATCATACCTATCCACCTTGGGCCGGAAACAAATTGCGTACTATGAGCCTAGCAAATAATCCCCAAGCCTCCCTCCTCCCTAGGCAAGTCAATTGTCCCCCAATGAACTCGTGGCCGCTTGTAAGTAGTCCCATCTAAACCACTCCACAGAAAGTTGCACACTAGGTGGCCTGCACATACACACCCTTCCGCACACGTGTACTCATGTGGGACTGAGCTGCCTCTTGCAGTGCACCTCTTTATGGGGAGGGTTTTGTCACCAGTCACCAGGGAGGAGGACTCCATCCCTCGGGGGATGCAGGTTCAGATTTCTCCTCTCTCGGCACTGCCCGGAGGCTTGGTTGGCTTTGACTTGAGCTACAGAGGGGAGCCTTTGACTACTTCACACGGTACCTTGGTGATAAAGAGGCGGACACTGCACCCTCTTGGATTAGAATACATATTTTCCTTCTGCCAGCCAGAGGAGATCGAGGCTATGGAGTCTGCAATTTGCTTTGCTTTCCCTTTGTGTTGGAGGAATCAGCAGGAGTAGTCGATAGTCAGTGTTATCATTTGCCTCAGGACCTAGGTCTTCCAAGTTTTCCCATCATTTAAGTGGCTTGAGGGCGACAGACATTCTAAAACTCTTATGGCCTCCTTTTTTCCAGCATGCTGTGTGGCTTGGATGGCACATCCTAATGGCTTTCTGTGAGGCCATCCCCATAGGTGTTCAGCATTGGCAACCGTAGGGGATCAATGATGAGATTCTCTTAGATTTTGGGACTCGCCAATGGGCTACTCATCAGTCTTATAGGATTACTACTTTTCAGTGGCTAGTAGCATAGCGAGGGACAGCTGTGGGTGTCTGGAGCATAGGGCGGACATCCTTTGACTGGACGTGGATGCCGCAGAGGCGTCATCTAAGAAAGACTGCCCACATGCACCACAAAATTGGCTTCAGATCCTCTGTGTGATGGTCATCCATTCTCCCAGCTTCGACACGGATGAGAGATGACATTAGGCATTTATTCAGCTATGGCGGCTTGGACCTTTCTTTATGGTGGGCCAAGGTATCCATTGGCACTACAGGCCATTTGTGCGGCTTTTCCTTCCTCCCTTTTTTTCTAGCTGTCGCACATATCTTGTTGATCATGGGAGAGTTTCTCTTTGCTTTTATACAGTATATCCTCTTGAGAGGGGGAGGTGTGGCAAGCTGGGCAGATTAAAAGCTAATAGAAGAATCCTCGTCTTTTTTGGGCTAGAAAAACAAATTGTGGGGAGCCTTCCACTACCTAGCTTGAATGAGACTCGGGGCGATCAGAGAGAAGAGTGTAAACGTTCTCCTTTTCCCTCTGCATGGCCCCGTGAACTTGTTTTTCCTGAACCCATTCAAAGTAACCTATTCAACTAACCAGTTGCATAGAGCTGTAAAGCAGCATCTTGGGTGTGGAAGTTGCACGTGTTTGGTTTTTTCCCAACATTGATAGTGTGATGATAATTGTCAGGGCTACAGTTTCAAGGCAAGGAGAGAGGAGATGCGGAGTCCTCGTGTGGTGCGCACTGCCGTCATCCAAAATAAGATTGTGTTGCCGACGACGGAGCCATTCTTGGATCAAAAGAGGGCAATTATGAATCGGGTGGAATGTATGATTGATGCAGCAGCTAAGGCCTCCGTGAACATCCTCTGCCTTCAGGTTTCTCCTGCACAGCATCGTGGTTTAATTTTAGTGTCTCTTTTTCAATGCATAACTTTACTATGGTCAATTCATTGGATAGGAAGCATGGACAATGCCTTTTGCCTTCTGTACCAGAGAGAAAACCTGGTGTGAATTTGCTGAAAGTGCAGAACAAGGCAAGTCAACGATGTTTCTTCAAGCTCTAGCTAAGAAGCATAATATGGTCATTGTAAGTCCGATCCTGGAGCGAGACAAGAGCCACGGAGATATCTTATGGAATACTGCAGTTGTAATCGGTAACAACGGACACATAATCGGTAAACATCGCAAGGTAACATCTTGGAAATGCTCGAAATGTGGCCATGGATGTGCACTATTTTCATTCTAACACTTATAAAGATGATGTGGACCTTTGGCAGAATCATATTCCAAGAGTTGGAGACTTTAACGAGAGTACTTATTACATGGAAGGAAATACAGGCAACCCTGTTTTTGAAACAGCTTACGGAAAGATTGCAGTAAATATTTGTTATGGCCGTCATCATCCATTGAATTGGCTGGCCTTTGGGCTGAATGGGGCAGAGATTGTTTTCAATCCTTCTGCTACTGTTGGCGACTTGAGTGAACCAATGTGGCCCATTGAGGTCAGCTCTTTCTTTACGTGAAAGTTACCTTAGGTAATTCAATTGTATGCAACTGATTACTTTTAGGCCTTTCAGGCTCGAAATGCTGCCATAGCCAATAGCTACTATGTGGGCGCAATCAACCGTGTTGGCACAGAGGTCTTTCCAAGAGCTTTTACGTCTGGTGATGGAAAAGAAGCACACACTGATTTTGGTCATTTTTATGGCTCAAGCTACTTTGCATCTCCAGATGCATCCTGTACACCTTGTCTCTCAAGGTTTCAAGATGGATTGATGATTGCGGATATGGATCTTAACTTGTGTCAACAGGTGAAAGATAAATGGGGATTTCCTATGACTGCACGATATGAAAAGTATGCACATCTCTTGAAAGCTTACATCAGAGAGGACTTCAAGCCTCAAGTGATTAAGGATCCCCTATTACCGTGATGTAGAATGTGTAGTTTGATTTTTGAAAACAGCTTGTAACATGGCCAATAAGGAAGCAACGGCTAAGTTGCAACCTCTAGTAAGAGTCGCAATAATACACTTCATACTATGTACAGACAATAATCCAATTCTTCCCCTGTGAAGTGGCTATTCCTGTTTAATTCTTAAGTTAAAAGAAGGCATTGAGCTTTCGTGTGATGCTATCTAGTGGTTTAGTTGCTTGGGTTCTCCCTTCTGTTACATTTTGGACAAGTAGCCTGCATCCTTTTTGCCAACGGAAAAAAAAGAATGCGGAGTGTTTAAGGCCCTCTGGATGGAGAGGCTATCCACGTGTAAAGTGGTACTAATAATAACAGTTCTGTTGCTTTTAATAGACTGGCTCAGAACTACAGGTTTTTAAAGCAGCGAGTCAAAGGACTGCAGGATCTCAATTCGTTCGCAGGAAATTGGAAGTTCGTTTGCACGGTTTGCACGAACCTAATGCAATGACCTACACAAGCTCCCTTTCTCTATGTTGTGTCAAAATGAAAGAGCCTGGGGAAGGGATGCTTGAACACTTCGAACAAATATAGAACGTTCGGACACATCTTCAGAACCTAGGACCTTAGTTGTGCAACTACTATGATGGAAGGCATTGACAAAGGAAGGCACGTGCACAATTGGAACTTAAGGCTTCCATGAGATTACTTGGTGCAGTTTTGTGCTGTTTTTCAAGTGCAATGCATTGTTTGGAGAAAATTTTGAATGTTTTTAAAAATTCTGGAGGTACTGGCTAGGTTGCAATCTCTAGTAGCAGATCTCCAATTCTTCCCCATATGAAGTGGCTATTTCATGTTTAATTCTTCACTTAAGAGGGGCATTGAGCTTTCATGTGATGTTGGCTAGTTGTTTAGTTGATTAGGCCCTCTCTTCTGATTGGTTGTTACATTTTGGACAAGTAGCCTTCGCTCCTTTTTGTGAAAAGAATACCTAGTTTCTTAGGTACCCTGGATGGGGAGGTTGGCATTGACAAAGGAAGGCACATACACGATTGGATCTCAAGGCTTCCATGAGACTTCCAACTCCTAGTTTTGTGTTCTTTTCCAAATGCAATGCATTGTTTGCAGCAGAAAATTTTGGAAGTATTTTAGAATGGAGACTCCTACTCTTTATGTAACATTAATACATGGCTTAGGGCGAAAATCAATGGAATACATAAATGACATTATCAATTGACTTGCCAACACACCATACACTATCAAAGGTTTGGTTTTACACTACCAAGGGTGAGACTCATAATAAGCCCACCATACTACTAGGTAGTTGAGAACAAAGTGTTTTGGTTGTATTTTGGATGCTCAACATAGTGATGACATAGGTCGTTGGTAGCATGAGAGATTGGCTAGATCAAATTGCTTCAATCTGTCCCATTTCTAATAGGTTCTTTGTAAAGTCCCGTGTTGTAATCAAAGCCATTGATAACCATCAATTCACAATGGGATTCTGGTTATTCCTCTTTTGAATTGTCAAGTGTTGTGTTGTTACCCAAGTGGTGCGTTTTTTGTGGAGCTTTGCATTGATATGGGAGCCTTTCCATAATCACTATCATGAATGTTGAACAAATATAACTTGAAGGGACTCGAGGGTTTACCGAAGAGAATTACTCAGACAACTCAATTTCTCTATGTATGGAATGTTTGTTAAGCTACAAAGGAAAAACTATGACTTTATTATTAGCCTATTGTTGAATATACTTAGGTGGACATAATTGCATGATCTTAGCTTGGTTTTTGTTTTGGGTGCCAATTCTCATCTTCTCTATTCTGCTTTTGTGAATATGTGTGTAGGCTTAAGGTAGCCAACATTGATAGGCTTGTTGGATTTATACGATTAAAGAAAAAATTAGAGATGATGTATAGCTCATTTACTGAAGACAAAATTGTCAAATGCATGGAAAACTGATTCAAAGAGTTTCAACTTTGAATTACTGAAAAAGACGATCAAGGATTGCACGAATCAATAACTCTGTTGTTTCGATTTTCTAAAACGAGGGAACCAAAGCCTTGATTAAAATCAATTTTCGTTTGATTCCCAAGAGGAATTTCGTGTACAATCTATCATTCTTGTTCTTTGTTTGAGAATCTATCGAACGGCGTCCACCTGGTCGAACACGTAGCCGGACACCACATTTGTTGTCTATTATTTTGCCGAGGTAGTGTAGTGATACTCTATGTAAATCCTGATTCTAGAGTAGTAGGTCAGTTCCCTGAGTTGCAAATCTGTCATGACAATTGTAAAGGTCCACGTGAATCGGCCAGTGGCCATTTAGAATGTCCAAAGTATAAAGTGAAAAAAGGCTTATCTTTAGAGAGAAGAGAGCTCTACTATATGTACGCTCAAGCTACGAAGCTGCTCCAACTTGTAATCATTGCAACTAATGAATGGGTAATCAGATTTCAGTTTTGAAACTTGCATTGTGTTCCTCTCTTTTCGCTCTTTTATTTAAGTGTTAGCATTGCTAGTTTTGCTGTGGTTCGTGATTACGTGTTAGTGAGCCTTAAATTGCAGATTTGAGTGCTTAAATCACTGTTTTTAGTCGTTTTGACCATAGGAGAGTGTTCCTAAACCATAGGGCGGCCTTTCTAGATAGTTCTGTTACAATTTTCAAGATCTTTTTCATGATGGATCATGATTTTGGTACCTTGTTGGATTGCGATCAAACTTGGTAGGATAGTGCCCCTAGGTGTCTTAGACCTCCTCCTCAAGTTTTATTGCATTTTGAATCCGTTCGAGTGTCAAAATGGCGTGATGATTTAAAGCTATGAAAAAGGACATAGACAGATTTCTTTGATCATTGAGTGTTGGTTTGCTTATTGAGTTGGTATTTTTGCTTGTTAAGCTTCACTTATTAAGATTGAAGATCTCAAAGAGTCCGTGTCCCATCCGAGTCACTTCCCTGAGTATTGACATTATGTTAGTGTCAGATCGCTATGTTACAGACGTCCGTCGTCATGACCCGCTAACATTGGCATCGCTGTCGGGGATATGATCCTTAGATGGTGAGTGACCTAGTGCGTATTTAGAGCGTTCTTTTTCTAAGATTTGTCTTTCCATTCCATTTACACTTTATCAGTGAAGCAACTAGACACAGGGTTTAGTGCTTGATAGAGTGTAGAAGTCGAGAACTTGCTAGATCTATTTTCGAGAGGTAAAGAGGGTTGTGAATGAGATAGCCAAAAGCATTTCATTCTTCGATTTTCTCTATGCTTTCAGAGTGCTGTTCCGTTTTTCGTTTCGACTTTATTTTGTACCGTTTTATTTGTTTTGTTTCATGTTTTATTTCAGTACTTAGGAGTAGAGTAAGTAGAAACTACCACCATTAAATTTGGGCTAAAAAATTAAAGAAAAAAGACTCAAAACCATATTTTGATCGAAATGATCATAACTCTGAAATTTTAAAAATTTAATGGTAGAGACTTCAAAAGTGAATTTGTGGATCAAGAGCATCGACAGACTCTTTAGAAGCAATCTAAAAAGTTTAGACTGATTCTGTGAAGGAACATGGATCGCGATCCGTGTATCTCAGTGACCAATATTGCAAAAAAGTGACAATGAGATTGTACATCAGCGGGACATTGCTCTTATCAAGTTTGCTTGAAAGAAAAACTCAAAATCACATCAGAATTGGTTGTCACGGCAAAAACAACAAAACAGGCATTGCAAACACAAAATTTGGGATTTTTCAAGTTTTTGGGATCCAAATTCAAAAAGGGGTGAGATTTGGCTTCTACAAAGAATAGAGAACCAACAGAACAAAATTCATGAAAAAATGCTATCAAACATGGATCGCGATCCATATACCTTTTGACATTTGGGACTGATATTTGACAAGTACATCCCTGATACCATTTATGACAACTTTCCCAAAAGGCACAATGTCAAAAAGTGAAGAAAGTTGGTCAAAATAGCCAAATACAGAAACTAATCAAAAACTGCCGACAGAAAAACTTACTTTTGACCAGGAAAAAGATGTCCAAATCCAAAAAGAAGTGGTGAAATAGATTACTGATACTGCCAGTAATCAGCAGATCAAATTTGATGTTCAGATCTGATGGAACATGGATCGCGATCCATGTATCTCATCATTTTTTTTAATGAGATTTGAGCAGTAGGTAGCTGGTATCATTTAGAAAAACTTTCCCAAAAGAATGATATGCAAAAAAGTTACAAAAAATGGTCAAAAGAGTCAAAAATAGAACATTGTCAAAATTGGCACAACAGAGTGTAGAAGTCAATTTTGGTTGGGCAAAACTGATTCAAAACCATAAATTCTTTGTGGAGAAAGCTACAAATATCACAAGCTATCAACACACCAAAATTCAGATCCAAAAGTGGTGGAACATGGATCGCGATCCATGTATACCTGATAAATTTTTGGACAGAAACTTTTCCAGCTTGTAGCAGAGACCATTGTAAACAAAAGTCCCCAAAGAATTTTTGTCAAAAAAATCCAAAAAGTAGGTGAAAAGAGCAAAAAACAGTGCAAAGAGGAAAGCCCTAAAACAGACCTAGGGATTGACTTTTGCCTGGCTTAAACAAGTCAAATTATACAAAAATCATACAGCAGGGATCAGTGAACCAAGGACAAGCTGTGAGTTAAGTTTCATTACCATCTGACACAGAGGTACATGGATTGCGATCCATGTTCCAATGTCACAGACTGATACCAAACTTGCACCATAGCTAGAGGACATCACAAGGAGACTAGTGGTCTTTTCAAAACTGAATTTGGATATCAAAAACCAAAACTGTCAATATTCTAAGTGCCAGAATTGACAAAATTTTCAATTCAGAGTCCATTTTCAAAAAATTTAATACCATAGGACTTACTAATCATGCTAATTTTGATGGTACCAAAAAAAGTTAATATGGGCTCTAAACATGGATGGTGATCCATGTATCCATAGTAACAACTTGGCCTAGAACTTTCCAGATCAATAGAGCATACACAAGGAAACATATCCCCAAGTCCAATTTTGAAAAAAAATGAACAAATTTGGATCAAAAGCAAGCAAAACATGTGACAGACTGAAAACCGCAGTGCAAACCTAGTATTGGGTATTTGATTTGTCAAAACAAGTCCAAATTCAAAAAGATTTGAGATTTAGCTTGTTGACATAGTCAGGAATAAACTCTTAAGAGGACAAGTCCATATGTGGTTGAACATGGATCGCGATCCATATTCCTCAACCTCAGAATTTGATGAAAATTGGTACAAAGCCTGCATATGACCTTGTCTACATACTGTCAAAATTTGGAGAAACAATTTTGACAGAGAAACATGGATCGCGATCCATGTACCTCAGCATAGTGGGGGCATTTGACTTGATGATCTTGGAGACACTTGAGGACATCCCAAATCTCAAGTTTGAGCTAAAAATGGAGACCAAGATACAAGCCAAATATCCTATGTTCTGGTCCAGTACATCAGAGCAAGCAAGTAGCAGTGGCAATACATGCACAACTACAACAGAGCAAATTTTGCAGCTTTATGGCTACAATGGAGACAAAGTCTTATATGCATATTCACAAGGCCATAGATACTTGGTGAGTAGCAAAAGCAGCACGAGAGCCAAGATCCTATTGATTAGGGTAAACCCAAATTTAGAGAACTCCCAGATGCTCACAGACTTCAGTGGAGCCAAGTATTGCAAGCTCAAAGATGAAGCACAGATAGAAGTGCAAAAAGTCAACCCAAGTGTTTATCCAGAAATCTGCACAAGTCTGCAAAGCATCCATTTGGTGCATATGCAATCAGGATCATTGTACATGGATTACAGTGGTCAGATCTATAATCGAGAGCCACAATTGCAAGATCCAACATATCAACCAATAGAAGCAAATCTAATTGGAGAACCGAGTCAAAGACGGTACAAAGGTCAAGATGAAGCAGTCTATAGCTTGATGCTTAGTGTTTTGAAAGAAGAAGTCAACAACTTGACAAGCACAGAAATAGAAGCTCCTCAGCTAAAGCTTGACATGACAGAACCAAATGAAATACCACCAGTCATGGCGTATTGCTCAAATTATGGACGAAAAGGTGGACATTTTTTTGAAAATTGTCCAAGAAATCCAGACAACAAGGACACATCAACTGCCAAGCAAGGCACAGAGAAAATTGGAAATATGAATCTTGATGTAAGTGCATCTAACTCGTTGCTTTTAATGCAATGAGATGATTCTGCATTACCATTAGAAGCACTAGTAAGAACACTGCAAATTCAAAATCAGCATAAGGATGCAAAGGCATCTCAAAAGCTTAAAATTGATTATTTGAACAACAAATTCTTGCATGAATTTAGTAAAGGTGTCAAGATATCACCGAAGGCCCGACTGAAGTCGAAGACTATCTGAGGATGATGCAAAGCCTCAAGCTTCCACAATAGTTGATAGAAAATTCAAAGTCAATGGGAGCTAAAGTCCAGAAAGCTACACAAAGCTCACTACCAAAATCTCTTCCAAAGAGACATATTCTGCCAGAAAGTACAATAGATCTTCTAAGATCAAAGGTTACTCAGATGCAGGAGGACAATGCTCATCAATTGCAAACAAAAAGTGCAGTATCACAGCAAATGGAGTCAACATCAATTGAAGCAGGTGGTCAAGGCAAAGAAAATGTAGATAAAGCTCAACCAAAGGATGTTGCCATAGCAAAAGAAGTCAGTTTAGACACAAATCGTGAGACGATCAAGTGCAACATTGTTGGTGAGAACAAACAAAAGCTATCAAGAGAAGTAAAGCTAGATTTTCAGTTAGACAAGAACCTCATGTCTTTCCGCACTTGGGAAAGATGTGGCCAACCACAGCTGGAAGATGCTCCTGAATTTGTGAGCATATCAGGAAACAAACGAGCAAAATGCGGGGGGAATCATCTCCACCACCATTGAAGTAAGTTCACAGATCATCATAGCTCAATTCTATGTGATCACAGCAAAAGATATGCCAGATGACATCATATTAGGAATGCCAATGACCCAGAAGATGTTAGAGATACAGAATGTAAACATGATAGAGTCATCACAGACAGCCAAGAATGAAGACCAACAATGGTCACCCGCGGACGACGGTACAAAGTCCTCAAGCACAATTCAAATGGAAGATCTTATTGAAGATGATTCATCTCCATCAAGCAAAACTTCAGAAAAGCTTAAAGCAAATTAGGCAATAGCAAGTGAAAATCAAACAAAACAAAGAGCAACTACAAAAGCTATTGAGCAGAGAATGCCATCAAAACCAGAAGTAAAGAAGAACAAGGTTACAGACAACCAAGAAGCAATAGGAAGTCCACAGATCCATACATTTCCAGTTGAATTAGTTGATGTAATTCAGGTTGGAAAACACAGTCTCAAGCTACCCTCCATAGAGACACAGCTAGATCAAGATGAGACCATGGCAAAATCAGGACAAAGATCTTCAGTAGAACCGCAGTGAGAATAGCTGTAGTTCTCAGCAATACAAAAAGAGCAAGTGTTAGATACAATCCTCTACTAGATAAAGAAGCAAACTGCAATATGGTTACAGACAACATCCAGAGTATCCTAGAGATTACTCGGACAAGCCAGGTAACAGAAAAATCATGGGTAAGGCTACACGTAAAAAAGAGATGCTTGCTACCCTTTAGCATCCAAAATCATGAAGAGCAGGTAAAGTTTCAGGTGAAGCTTTCAAAGGAAATGCTTGCTGATGTTATCCTTGGACATCAGTGGTTAGACCAACACAAGACCTACAAAGAAGATACAATGATAATACTCTCTTTTCCAGGAGGTATCCAACAACATTTACAGGTACCGTTAATGCCAGATTCAGAGTTGCAGAAGTCACAAGGATCGAACAAAAATCTTGCAGACAAAGGTAAAGCTAAAGTGGACCTTCCATCAATTACCACAAAAGGTGTGACAGCATATGCCTCTACATCAAAGAACCCTCATGGATCAACCTCTACATATGCCTCTACATCAAAGAACCCTCATGGATCAGCTTCTTCAAGCAAGTCAAGCTTTCAAGACTTAAAGTCAATTGGTGACCCAACGGAAACCTCAAAGGGGACACCCAAAAAAGCAAAGGTATATCAGCCAAAGTACTCAAGAAAACAAAAGATAGTCAAGCAAGTGTTTGTTTCGAGCAGTTTAGTCAAAGTCGATGATCCGGTTTGGATTAAAGATAGGAAATTAACACAGAAAGACAAACACATGGGATGGATAGCATCACAATGGAGCTTAAAAGAACAGGAGTACTATGAAGGTAACAAACAAATATGGGTGCCAAAACCGCAGGTTAGGGCATATGAAGTAACGTCAAGTCCGTCCCAAGACAGAAGGCCCACAAGCTATCAACCTCAACAATATCCTAGGATACCTAAGAAGCAAGTATACAATAGAACCACATTGAAAGATGTTAAAGTCAATCACAACTCTCAAGAGGATACAGAACAAAGACGGATCTCAAAGAATGTTCCTCTTGGGGACAAGGATTCTACATAGGTTATACAAAGATTTGGCTACCAATCAACCAAAAGCCAGCTGCAACTACACCAGACCTGCATGAAGATCTCAAGAACTCTACAAGACCTAGAGCTCAACAAAGTCAACAAAGGAGATATAAAGGTCATCAAGAGTTTGGATTCCTAAGTCTTCCAATGCTCCTAGTCAAAAGCCAAATGCTGACAGCCAACAAAGGCATACAACAACATCAAAGACTCCTATCAGCAGGCCTAATTAGAGAATCAAACAGATAATGGAGTCTTCACAGTCAAAGAAGGACAACCCAACCAACGTGAATGCAGATTCAAAGATGATAAAACAGGTATGACAAAAGAAACCTTCAATGCCAGCTTGGTCCTTCACTAATCCTTTTTTGAGGATTCAAGCTTACTTTTACCTGAAGACATGTTTGTAGTAAGCACAAGAATGTAAAAAGTCAAGTCGCCAAGGTGCAAAAAACACTCTTTGGCATAGTCAGAGTCGGGTTGTTGAGCCATAAAATGAGCAAAGGATTAGTCCCAAAGCTTCAACATATTAAACTATGTGCTAAGAGTCATAGTTATTAGGCTTACGCTCAAGCTGGAAGAGTTGAGCATATCTAAATCGTGTTGCTCATGCTGTATGAGATGAGCATAAGAGTCAAAGTCTATTAACTTATAATTGGTGAGTGTCGTAGAGTCCAACAACCACTCACAGTACACAATAAGATGAGGGCACATATCCTTGTCAACGAAAACCATTCATAAAGGGGTGCCAACTTGCAAATCCATGTCATATGCTTTTATAGCTACACCATCTTTCTGAAGATCCCCTCAAAATATTTCTTGCACAGCATATTGTTTCCCATGCATTTTTGTGTATGCATATATAGGATGTCCCACCGTTGGACATATGCATTAGACACTATTTTTTGCTTCCATCTATGCACCTTGAGTGGACTACAATAGGCAAACCAATGTTCCATCATGCTACCCTCTCATAGTAGCTTCCTTTTTAATTCCATATCCATCAGCAAATAATCCCTTGAGTACTTTATTAATATTTCCCATGCTAATAAGTACTCCAATAATGGGCGTATCCCAAAGGCACTTTTTTCCCACTGGGTTTTTTCCCTTTGGTCATCCAGGTATTAGACCCTACTTTAGGACCTCATCATTCTACTTCCCGTGTACATACTTTTCATAAATAAACATCAACCTCATCATTATGCTATTACAACGGACAAATGCAACATCATCTCTCACATCAAACATATTCGGACCAATGAAGATGCTGCAGCAAAGTGAACCTCATCAACAAATTCAACGACAAAATGAAGACGATCAGCCCATCAACAACCAATCAAAACCTTGCCTTGCCTCCACGGACACTTTTCGGCAGTGCCCGAGGATGGGCACTAAAATAGAAAGGGGGGAATGTTAACTGAGTCAATGTCAGTTAACATTGACAAGGTTTAGGTTATCCTTTAATTGTATGCCTTGCATCCATCTAGCATCTTCAAAAGGATAGTTCTTAATCTTGATAAGATATCGTCAAATAATCTTACCGCCTCTCAATACCTTGTCTTCATGTCAGAGAATGGACTCGGGCTGCAGCACTTCTTCTTGGTCCTCGATCTCCGGTAGGTCTTCACTAGTTGGTTCTTGAGGTGGCTCTCCTTTGTAAGGCTTTAGTAGACTCACATGAAAAGCATTGTGTATGAGCCAATGACTGGGCAAATTGAGTTGATAGGCCATCTCATTGATTGGTCTAAGAATTTGGAAGGGAACATAGTACCTTTTTGCTAACTTAGCATAGTACTTTTGGTGTCCCCTGGGATTCTTGCCCATCGTGTGCCTTAATCAAGCCTTGGGAAATTTAAGCAAGACCCAATCATTTTCTTTAAAGGCTTGGCTTTTCTGTGCTTATCAACAGAGATACTGATAGCATCCTTAATCTTTTGGAAATATTCTTGTAAGTCTCGACTATACTCATCTGCAGCAAAGATCTTCCAGTGTACCTTAAGTAGCAGGGGACTTTTGGATATTCCCTTAATTACCTCGAAAGGTGCTTTTCCCATGGAGGTATGTACAATATTATTGTATGCATACTCCACTAAGGGTAAGTACTTCTTTCATTGGTACCTTGATCTACTTCCGTTACGTAGGCTTTTAGTAGATTAAGAGTTGTTAGGTTAGCTATTTCACTTTGGCCATCTGTTTGCAGGTGATAGGCCAAAGAGAAGTTTAGCCTTGTCCCTAAATTCTCAAAAAGACCCTTCCAAAAATTACCGGTCATTCTAGGATCTCTTTCCGACACTATGGATATTGGAAAGTCATGGTCCTTAAAGATTTGTGATATGAAGAGGGTTGCCATTTGATGGGCTTTGACAGGTATAAAATGATCTTGTTTGCTGAACCTATCTTCTATCGTCCATATTCCCGTATTGCCATGGATAGACTTAGGCAATCCAAAGGTAAAATCCATGAATATGCTCTCCCATGGTGAATTAGGGATTGGCAAAGGTTGTCCATGGGACATCTCCATGGAAGCTTGTAGAGTTTTCGGTTCAAAATAACACGGTGGTCAATTTTACGAAGTTATCCCCAATCAAACTTCGTCTTTTGGCATACCACACATTTAGAAACATACTCTTGTATGTTTGCTTTCATGGCAGGCCAATAGAAATATGTTTCTATCCTTTTTAGGATAGACTGAATCCCTCTATGCTTCGCATAAGGAGGAGCATGAGATTATAGATTACTTTCTCACGTAGTGAGTTAGTAACGCATAGTCTATTGCCATAGAGAAGATAACCATCTTGTAAAGTAAATGGTTCCTCTTTCTTCCCTAGTGTAAGGGATGAAATCACATCTCTAAAATCCGGATCAATAGCGTACTCGTCTATCATAGAAGATAGATCATTGTGAGTTGTTATGGAAACCACATTCACTTTCGGCCGTCTTGAGAGTGCATCGGCTACTTGATTATGCTTGCCAGCAACGTGAGCAATATGAAAATGAAATTGTGAAAGGAAATTTGCCCACCTCATTTGTTTGTTGGAGAGCTTGGTCTGTGTCATGAAGTACTTAAGGCTTTGGTGATTTGTCCGCAGAATGAAGGGAGTCCCCAATAAATAGTGCTTCCACGAGTCTAAGGCATGTAGAACTGCGAGGAGTTACTTTTCATATATGCCTAGAGCTTGCTCAACAGGGTCAAGCCTTTGACTTTTGTAGGCTGTGGCGCGCTTTTCTTGGAGCAAAAGAGCTCCAAGGCAATCACCACAAGCATCACATTGGACCTCAAATGGCTTTGAGAGATCCAACAGTGTAAGCACAGGTTGAGAGATAATCTTTTCTTTAAGTTTTTTGAAAGCATTGTTCTCCTTGGTAGACGATGTATACCTAGCATTTTTTTTGTTAGGTCATGTAATGGTCCCCCAATTTGTGAGAACTTTTCTATGAAGCATCTATAGTATGCACATATACCTATAAAGCTTCTTAGTTCATGAATATTCCTTGGATAAGGCCATCCTTTTATTACCTCAAGCTTTGATGGATCCATTTGGATGCCATCTTGAGAGATAATGTGGCCTAAATACTAAATCTCTTGTAAGAAAAACTCACTTTTCTTTAGATTAATATAAAGTTTATTCTCTCGTGAGACTTGAAATATTACCTAGAGGTGTTGCTTGTGTTCGTCTAGTGAATTAGAGTAGATGATTATATCATCAAAGAACACTCCAATAAAGGTTCGGTGAGGCGTGAATAGCTTCCCCATCAAGTGGTTAAATGTGGTCGGTGCATTGGTTAACCAAAAGGCATGACAATGTATTCATAAAGACCAAACGTAGTGCAAATGCGGTCTTTACAATGTCTTGATCAACTATCCTTATTTGATGGTAGCCACCTTTTAGGTCAATCCTAGTGAAGTAGGTTGACACTTGCAGCTTATCAAATGGGTCTTCTACCCGTGGAACGGGAAACCTATTCTTGATAGTGATCCTATTTAGTGCTCTATAGTCGACACATATACGATATGTGCCGTCTTTCTTTTGCACTAATAACACGGGTGAACAAAATGGAGATGAGCTAGGCCTAACCATGCCCTTCTCAACTAACGCATGCACTTGCCGCATAATCTCCTCTTGTTGAGCTTGAGAAACTCTATAAGGAGGTTTAGGCAGTGAACTTCCTAGAAGAAGTTCAATTGCATGGTCATCATTGCCTCGTTTAGGAGGTAGTTTACAAGGGATGTCGTCAATAAAAACATCTTGAAACCTCTTGAGAAAATTGGATAACTCTAATTCCTTGTGATTGTTTATATTTTCTTTTGCTAAAGCATTAGGTTCATTTTGAGAATCTTTAACAAAAATCATGTACACGGAAATAGATCTCTTTATTGACTTATTGAAAGCTTGCGTATGTACAATGGGTATGGTGTTACCCAACTCCTTAACATCTATGTACATTTCTTTTTTCCTGAACCTACAGTAGATTTTCCTTTCAAGGAATTTAACAGTAGCAGCCATGCAATCAAACTATGGTGCCCCTAGGATTACATCCTTGTGTCTCAGAGGAGGGATAAAGAAGTCCTCTTTGTCCACACAGCTTTGGACATGGAGCCTCAATTTCCTAATTAAGGGAGTAAATGAAGCTTCTTGCCCCTTGAAAGCACCATCGGCAGGTAGGACATCTCCCATATCATAGGCTTGGATGCCTAGCTTGGTGGCCAACTCTGTGGATATGAAATCGTGAGTAGAACCAGGGTCAAAGAGAATAAAAGCATCATGTTCTCTTACCTTTCCCCAAGCATGGCATAAAGGAGATCCTTTGTGGTGAGCTTCCTCTTCTTGGAATTCGACCAAGGTAGCTCTAGGAGGCTCGTTTTGTGTATTCTTGTGGGGGCAAGCACGATAGGCATGCCCTTGCTCCCCGCACTTGAAATAGCGGTTATCTTTATGATAACGCTCAAGCTCTTCAGGAGAGAGTTTATTTTTGCCTTTATAAACTCCCTTCTCCTTAGCTTTGTTGTTGGTTGTGTTGCCTTTAGGAGACTTCTGGACATTCTCCTTTCCCTTAGGCTCGTTATTACGGTCCTTGTTCTCCGTGGGCTTAAGATTTCTCTTAGCCCCTTGTTGGCAATTGATTGGTGAAGCCACCATAGTATGGTGTATGACCACAGATATGGTGCGTGGCCTTTGGGAGTTGGCATACTCCGACATATCTTCAGTTAAGCCCGCACAAAATTTTTGTTTTTGCTCTCCAAAATCCTTTTTTTTTTAAGACAGTGGATTTGAGATGTAAGTCCCAAAACTTGTCTACATATTTGTGAATAGATTTGTAGGGAGAGAGCTCCAAGATTCACCATTCGGTGAGTACTTTGTCTTTGGCATCAATAGCCAAAAACTGCTTCATGATGGAAGCTCTTAAAGCTTTCCATGTTCATGGAGCTTCATCGTTTGCCTGAAGGCTAGACCACCATTGCTTAGCGTACTTTTGAAAATGCATAGCTACATGGCGTAGCTTAGAGGACTCCGTAAAGCCCTCATCTTCAAACGCCGCATCGAATTGTTGAATGAAAGCCAAGACTTTGTCTGTAGCACCAAAGGTGCCATCATAGGTAAGGAAAGAGATGCTCTTTTCTCCCTCTTTGAACTTCTTGAGCTTAGATGACCTCTTCCACATGGCATAGGATTTCCTATGGCCTCTTCTTTTTGGTGGTTCAAAAGTTGCACCATCACTTTCTTCAGAGGAGGAAGAATTTGAGGATGATGGAGAAGAGGGTGACCTCTTTCTCGCCTTTTTCTTTGATTGGTCTTCCTTGTCTGCAGCATCACTTTCTTCATAAGAGGAAGAGGACGAAGAAGAGGGAGAAGAGGGTGAACTCTTTCTTGCCTTTTTCTTCTCTTGTTTTTTTTCATCCCTCTTTGAATTATGGTGTGGAGAAGTGTGCGATGCTCTTCTCCGTTTAGGGGGTGTTGGAGAGCATTTTGCCCGCCGTCTTCGTGGAGCCATCTCGATCGACATGGGAGGAGACTCACTTCTTTCTCGGTCTTTTGGTGGGGGCTCTTGAGTTCTCCTTTGGGAAGGAGATGCGTCATCAAGAAGTAGATTTTTGAGCCCTTCGTACGGATCCTTTTCTTCTTCCCGAATCCAAGAGAGGCCTCTTTTGGAAGTCTCACAAGGAGGCTTCCTAGGTACTCTCTCTCTTCTTGGTGGGGAGTTTGGAGAATCCCATGAGCACACAAAGCTGACGTTGCACTTCACTTTGGAGGAATGGATTGCCCATGGCTTGTTGAAGCCTAGTAACAAGGTAATTAACAAGCATAGGGGCATCATTAGTAGCATGTTCATTAGCAAAATCAAAGCTATCAACATCAATTTCACTCTCTTTACTATTGTCAGCAATTCTAACAACTTTTAGGTGTAAATTTTTTTAGGTGTACTTTCGCACTTCAAGCCCTAGTTGCTACTCCTCTTAACCCCTTTAGAAAAGCACTCAAGCTCATGTACATGTGGCTAGAATATCATTAATTGCAAGGAATAGAAGAGAGGGTCTTTCAACACCAAAACAGTACCGGCTCTTGTCAAGATTCTAATAGGTTAATAGTGGTTAAGCCATAGGCAAGCCCCGTAGGACTCCACTATTAAGACCATAGCTCTCAACGGTGATGCCCCGTTATCTACACGAAGCAGGCGCACTGCAAGGTAGACAAATTCCTATTCTACTTACTCAATTGCAATTAATAATACCAACCATTGCCAAATTCCTATTCTACTTACTCAATTGCCAACCATTTATAGTTAGCTTGAGGACCTCCCTTCTTGAGCAAGAAAAGAGAAATTTTGTGCTCTAATACCAATGTAACATTTAATAGCCTAGTAACTTGTGTGTAGTGGAAAATAGCATAAACATAGTGAGCATTTCATTAAAATAGAATCCTAATGAGCATAGCAAGAGTGCTTGGATGGAGACAGCAACAAAAAGCATAACACATAGTTAGATAGGAATGACAATACTTCAAAAGAGAGATAAATTAAGCTATTGACAACAGTTGAGGACCCGATTTACATGCAGCCAAAAAGCTTCGTAATATAGGTTTCCCCCATCAAGGGAGACATTTTACAATACAATACTTTGTGTTCCTTCAATAACTTGCTGGTGCAATGAAGATGAAAGCTTCAAGCACCATGCACACACTTGTAAAATACAACATCGGTTCCCTCACAGTCTCAAACCCAAGACCTCACACACCTTCCAAGATGGTGAGAGCTAGCGGGGTATGAGAGTAGATTGAGAGGAAGAAGGAGTATTCTTAGGAGAAAGAAGTATATCTTCTCACATAATCACTCATAAAAGCTTAGCATAGCTTAGTAATTAGCATGGTAGAGGAGATGAGCATGCATTGGAACTTGGATCTTGGTTGGATTTGCATCACAAAGCCAAGAGTTGTTGGTGTAGGCCTCCCTTCTCACAAGCTTGGAGTAGATGATGAGCTTTCCATTAAAGCTTGAGAAGGAGAGAGAATCTTCTTTGCTTCACACATGAGATTGTGTGAGTGTGTGTGTGATAATGCCTCGCCAAAATCAGCCCCCTCACTCTCTTGGTCGACCCCTCTTGCATTTTACTCATGTTGGCACCCCATTGGACCCTGCAAAGCTTAGCCAATGATAATTAAGAAGCATAAGTGATAGCCTTGTGACATGTGTCCCCCTTTCCCCTTTTGTGAGAGCTTTAGGTAATTAATTAATGCAATTAAACTCTCATTGGACCCCTTAGTCTTCTGGCCAATAGGAATCAGGCAAGCCATTGGGCTGCTGCATGCTCATTGGACCCCTTGGGAGACTATCCAATAGTCTTGTAGACAGCTTAATTTCTATTGGTTCTTTTATCAAGTGTTTTAAAATGAATTAAACTAAATGTACTCTAGCCTAATTCTCATTGGTCCACCTCTATGGCCATCCAATAGGATTTCTCTCTCATCCCCTACTAAAAGGGCTAGCCCCCTCCAAGATAGGGATGTGGGAAGACTTTTGAGTCTTCCCACAAGCATCCAATCTTTCCTAGGTTTTGACCATTGAACTTAACCTTTGGATTTTGGGACCTTAGCATTTTGGAAGTCTTAATGGGCTAAACCTTAGGGTCTTTGAAGCCCATTGTTGCAGATTGCTCTTTTGCAGATGGCCTCCTCTTTGCATCCCTATTTTCCCTCCTTTGGATCCCTACTATGGCCGGTTTGCTAGCTTAACCAATATTCTAGATTTTTCTCCCCTGGTAATTCCCCATATTAAATGATCAATTTAACATGAGAAAATCATTTAGGAGGATTAGATATTAGTTATTATGACAGTTAACATGGAAAAGATTTAGAATAGCCTGGTCTGACAATCCCTGGTCATCAGTACTCGGGAATACCAATATCATCACCTCTGGAGGTCTCCTTGTCATTAGAATAATATAACTTGATCTTGGCCTCATTATAAACACCTGGCAGCAGTAATCCAGATAAGTCTTTCAGCTTCACTGTGCCATTTGAAAATACCCAATCAACTTCAAATGGACCAACCCAAGCTATCTTCAAATTCGATTTCTTAGGGCCCAGTTTGGAGTGATATAGCAAAACTAAGTCACCCTTCTGAAACTCCCTAGACTTATCTTTCTATCATGCCAATGCTTTTTGCGTTTTTGAACAATCTCCTGTTCCAGCATAGCTCTTTGTCATAACTCATCCAGCTACAATAATTTCTCCAGTTTTTGTTTGAGATTATGATTAAAATATAATCCATATTCAATTGCCATTCTGAGACTGGGAATTACAAATTCAATAGGCACTATAGCTTTAGTACCATACGCCATTACGAAAGGTGTCATTCCAGTGGTGACTTTATAAGTTGTTCTTCTGTAATCCCATAAGAGCAGTCTTGAGCTTGATATCCCACTTGTGTGGCTCCTTCTGAAAAATCTTGGTCTTGATGGTTTTATTACTGCTCTCTGCTTGACCATTGCATCTGGGATAATACGGATTCGATTTCCTGTGCTTAACTGAGAGCATCTCTATCAGAATGTCCGTTTTTTCATTAATGAAATGTGTCCCTTGATCAGACACAATTTCAATAGGGCATCCATAGCGACAGATAATGTTTTCAAACAGAAAAATGACAGTGGACTTGGAAATATTATTTGGAAGAGCATTACCCATTTAGTGACATAACAGGTAGCCATCAAGATGTATCGGTTCTTCCTTGGAGTGACCTTCTTGAATGGTCCCATGAAGTCCAGACCCCATTTCATGAATACTCCCAGTGGTTGTACTAGAGTGAGAGGAGTCATATCACTTGTTGTTGGTTTTCCCATTCTCTGACATATATGACAAGTATTGCAGAAACTTCAGACATCCGCTATTAGGGTTTGCCACCATAATCCGGCTTGCAGAATCTTTTTATAAGTGATATCAGTGGAGAAGTGTCCTCCAAAATCCCCAATGTGTGCTTCAGAGATGACTTGCATCCTTCCTTCCATTGTCACACACCTTCAAAGAACACCATCTATGCCCAATCTATAGAGCAATCCTCCTATTATAGTGAACTTCAGACTCTTAATGATTAGAGCTTTCTTCTGATTCTCATTCCAATCATCTGGGAATCTTACTCTTGAAAGGAACCGATATACATCATACCATTCAGGGTCTGAATTCTCCCCAGTTGTCACTTAAAACAGCTGTGCATCTACTAGCTCATCCCTCAAGGATATTTGAGAGTAGCCTTCACTACTTCTGGAAAGAAAATCAGCACCACAATGAGATTTACCAGGCTTGTGAAATATACAAAACTCGAACTCCACCAGGAACATCATCCATCTGATTAATCTTCCTTGGACAATAACTTTGTTGATCAAAAATAGTAGTGTTTGATGATCCACATAGAAATGAAATAATTTGTCAAGTAAGTAATGCCAAAACTTGGTGGCGCTGAAAACCATTCCCAGAGCTTCTCTCTCCGTGGTAGTATACCCATGTTCAGCTAGACTGAATCTTTGACTGGCAAAATAAATTGGATAATCCATCCTTCCATCTGGTTGAGCAAGTATTTCCCCCATTGCCAGCCCCAAAGCATCGACATGCACATGGAATATAACATTCTAGTCCAGTTGTCTGAGTACTGGCTTACTTATAATGGCATTTTTAAGACATTGAAAGCTTTCTTCACATTTAGAAGTCCAAATGAACTTATAGGTTTTCTTGGTAAGCTCATATAGAGGTAATGCCTTTGTAGCAAACATGTGAACAAATATTCTGTAAGAATTTATATACCCCAAGAATGAACTCAATTTAGACATTGTGCGGGGTGCCTTGGCCTGCTAGACACACTGGACTTTATCATTGGCCTCTCTATGCCATTTTTGGACACTATATGCCTCAGTAATTGACCCTTCCAAACCAGAAAAAGAGACTTGAATGGATTCAAGCAGATCCTCTTCTCCTAACATCACTGAAAAACCATTTCCAAAAATAGTAGATGCTTCTCCTCGATTGAGAATATAGTGAAATCATCCATAAATATAGCTAGAAATCTGTGCAAGAATTCACTGAATATCTCCATCATGCAACATTGGAATGTTGTTGGAGCATTGCAAGGACCAAATGGCATGACTAAATATATGAATGCATCCCATTCAGTAATAAAAGTGGTTTTTCTCCCCTCTTCAGGAGCAATGTTTAACTGGTTGCAACCACTGTAGCCATCCATAATACTATACATATCATGGCCTGCAATCTTGTCAAGAAGCATATCCGTGAAGGGTAATGGAAAGGGATCTTTGATAGTTTGAGCATTCAATTTTCGATAGTCCACACGAACTTAGAGTTTCCCATTCTTCTTTGTTACGACCACTATAGGGAATAGCCAATCACTACTGGCGACTTCTGTGATGAATCCAGCTTTTAGAAGGTTGTCAATTTCCTCTTTGACCCGAGTGATTGCCCGTATTGGAACTGGTTCCGGCACTTTTGTCTCAGTAGCCTCAATATTGGGTGCTTACAAAGTTACTGCAGTAATTGCTGTAATTATTGCCGAATTACTACCGGTGTAGCAATTCCCGTTGTTCAGCCTTCTAAGGAGCAGTTCTTGCCTGTTGGGATAATCCTTTCCTTCTACAAGATTAATTTCATTGTTTGGACTTACTGCATCAAGACTCGGGTCCATTGGAGGCGATGCCCACCCTAGATGGGAGCCCATCTGGGACGTGAACCAATCAAAAGAAGAATGTGATGGCTGCTCCCATCACCAGATGATCTCTCATCTGACATCTGTTAGGAAATAAGAAGTAGCTAAATAGATTTTTGAGTAGATTACTTAATGGCGAGAGATAGATTTCACACACAAGAGATTATAGAGTAGAGAGAGAGAGAGACAGAGAGAGAGAGAGAGTACACACGATATACGTGGTTCACCCAATGTGGGCTACGTCCACGTGAAAGCAGCCACTCAATGCCTTTAGCACTTCAAAAGAAGAAGTAGTTTACAAAGGGATTAAACCCTTGATAGAGCTCCCGCCTTGCTTCACTCTCACCACCTCACACTCACCTTGTTGCATTAACTTCACACTATAAAATGTGTGTACAAGTGGCCTCCTTTTATAGGCCAAAAGGGCTGCCCTCTCTTATGAGAGACAGCCATGTGTAGCCGCCCTTGTGCGAATAAGTCCAAATCGGACCCTCCAATCCGCCCATGTGTGGCCGCCCTTGAGAAGACAAGTCCGCTTTTGAATTCGGCCACCGGCCACCGGCCATTGACTTCCGACCACCGGCCATCGGCCATTGACTACCAACCAACCGACCGATTGTTTTCCGACCACTTTCCGGCCGCCGTCCGGCCATAATATTCCGGCGAAAAAGGAATATTACCGCGAAAAAAAATCTCGGGGGCCTCTGCCCCCGAGGCCTCTAAAGTTGCCTCTGATTCTTGTCCGTGAAAATTTTGGTTTCCGATGAGTGATTTTCCTTCACGCATGATGGCTTCTCCTCATAATGGGGGCCTTACAAATGTGCGCTTTTACCACAGAAAATTACAAGGGTAAATCAGGCTCCATACTTAACAAAATCTACATTAAAGACTGATAAGTATCAGGACCTGGCCCTTTCTATATGTCTCTCTCTATCTCTACCCCTTTACCCTCTCTCTCTCTCTCTCTCTCTCTCTCTCTCTCTCTCTCTCTCTCTCTATCTATCTATCTATCTAATGTATAGAGGGGGTAGAGATAGATAGAGATTAAAGCATTTGTTTCTACTTCTCTTAGCCTTCAAAAAAATATACCCAAGTAACTACACCCATGGTCTAGAATATTGTTTATTGCAAAGAGTAGTGGAGTGGGTTTAACGGTGCTAAGTTGGCACCGGTTCCTATCGAGCTTGCTAATAGCTCATTAATGGTTAAGCGATAGGCAAGTCTAAAAAGACTCCTTTATTAAGACCATAATTTTTGACAATGTCCCCCGAACCCTATAACCAACCGAGATAATAAATCCCAGTCCCACTTACCCTATTGCAATGAACAACTCCAACCTTTCAAAGATTAGAGGAGTGCATCTCTTCTTAGGTAAAGAGGAAAGAAACCTACGCTCTAATCTATGACTATCTATGTCTACACTCTCTCTATAAAGTAGAGAGAGGGAGTGCAATAGAGTCGAGCGCGAGCAATAAGAGATTTATCTACTCTTACAGCTCCCTCTCTACTCTGTTGCTCTCCCTCTATCCCTATCCCTTCTCTCTCTCTCTCCTTCTCTATCTGTCTCTCTTTCTCTATCTCTCTCTCCCTCTTTCTCCCCCTCGTTCTCTATCTCTATCTCTATTCTCTCTCTCTCTCTCTCTCTCTCTCTCTCTCTCTCTCTCTCTCTCTCTCTCTCTCTCTCAACTGAGCCAACGTTGGAAAGGGGAAGGAGGTACACACCTGGAACATACACAACATGCCTCTCTATAGCCCAGGATAATCATAGCACCCCTAACCACTGGAGTTCACCTTCAAAACTCACACGACTCACCAGCAAACCACCATTTGCAACCACCGTACACACATACTCTATGTGACAACACAAACAAATCCCACCATCTGCACAACTCAATTCAAGCCCTTCACCGCACACACAACCTCTATCAATCTCTCTATGCACAATAGACCATCGGGGGGGCACAACTGCCTACCCACGCCCAAAAAGGCACGCACACAACAAATAAGAGAAGGGGTAGGGGAAATCGACGCCAAATGCACAATAATGATGGCTTCCTTTCAACAAATCCGACCATATAGAGCTCTAACTCCTAGCCGTCACAAGCATCGGCGAGCCTAACACAAAAATCTAGCAGCCCTTCGGCTCCGCATCATCTCCATAGCCGCACCTCAATAGCGTACTATCCGGCTCGATGCTCGATAGTGGAGCAAAGTGGCTCAATTCTCAATGCTCGATAGCGGAGCAAAGTGGCTCTTCAAACCACAAAATGGCAAAAAGTCCTTGTAAATGCACGTGAACTCCCTTTTATAGGGTCTTTTTACAAAGCAAAAAGACTAAAAATGTTTTTTTCATGGCTTGTCATGTCAACCTCGAGCACTTTTTGGCATTTTTTGCATTTCCAACACATGTCATACTCTCGTTTTAGCATCTATGCATGGCTCGGACACTTGGCCGACTTTTTGAGTTTCATCTCCCTCTTCCTCTGCATGTGAACCACCTCACGGATCTTGGCACCTTGCTCTCCTCAACTCAGCACATGAAGCTACCCTAGAGGAGGCACCGACGGCGCCATCGGTGCTCTCCCTCTCTCTCTCTCTCTCTCTCTCTCTCTCTCTCTCTCTCTCTCTCTCTCTCTCTCTCTCTCTCTCTCTCTTCAAAAGTGGACGGCGCGGGATAGGCCCCTACTAAGTGCCACAGCAGCACCTGCCTTGCGAACCACTATCGCTTATGGGCGCCCACTACCACCACCAGCCATGCTACCGTACACTTCCAAAACCACCCATGCCTACCAACTAGCGCCATTGATGTCGTCCTCAACCGGCACAACAACGCCCCAAGAAGACACCCCAAGAAGGATGCCATAGCCACCAAGGCATGGAGCTCCACGTGCTCCCTTGTGATGCATAAAGGAGTGTACACAGTGTAGGCTAATATCCTCGCTTTCACGCTCTTGCCATTTATATGGGATAACGCGATAACACGTGGCATCACCACAGTGGTCCGGTCTCCTAAGCTCCAAAAAAACCCCATATCTTTAAAAAACTTCTTTTTTTGCTCCCATTTCCATCCTTTGTTGTCTGATGCCCGAGGATCGATTTTCTGAGCCGAAAAAACCCTTTGAAAGCCACCGTTCGTGACTCTGAGCTCTTCCATCTCCATGAAACTTTGACTTCGTCGAGCCACTCAACTGATCCAATCAAAACTGGTAAAAATTAATCTGCTACCAATTGATCGGCTACAACCAATATTTTCAACTTCAATATTCGATCGACCCCATGCCCAATTGACGAGCCATAAACTCCCATGGCCTTTACTTGTTGCATAGAATGCATACAAAACCGAACAAAACTCCAAAAAACTTAGATGGCACATCTACCAAGGCACCCAACTCGACACAAACCTAGCCCCGGTGAAACTTCAACTGCTAATATTTCTCTCATCTTGACTCTGATTGCCGATCTAAAAAGACCAACAGCCTCCATAAACCAAGCACTACACATCCGTAGCTCCGAATTGGTTTGAACTACTTGGCATCACCTGCCCTATCCGGCTAGAATCTGCAAAAATCCCCAACTTCAAACTGCCATAACTTGGGCACCGTGGCTCTGTTTGACGGGCTGTCTGGACCTGCTCCTTTGGCACCTCAGCCTCTACATCCCCAAGAAAAAAACCAGCATAGGGAACCTCCGTCACTTACCACCCTATTTGGACCAATCCATAGCCCATCTGGTCTAGGAAACCACTTAAAGCATACGTCTCCGTTGCCAACAATGTGCCCAGGCTTTTTGTAGCTACCCCAGCCCTTTGCCATGTACCTGCTAGCCTGTATATACCTGCTTGTGTCATCTTTTATGGTCAACACACTTTGCTTGCACCATCATTACCCACCCCCTCGTTGAACAGTTATGTTCAACCACACTTTCTATTGCCAACTGCACAAACCTGCTAACACTATTAGCAAACCCAAAAACCATATGTACAATTTTATTATGTCCTACTGCCAAACCTTCAAGTGGGTTGCCCCACCCCCTGCATTGCATAGATCCCACATGGATCAAAAACCTACCATTGGCCTCTTCCATCCACTTGTAACACCACACCATAGTGATGTTCCCCAGCACCTAGCTCCTTATGCTTGTAGACCGCCCATGGCCTACTTCCATCACTCCGAGCATCCACCGGCATACTATCCATTCCATATCAAGTAGCATCAAGCATATTGTCACCCAAAGTGAACGTACCTGACCAATCTGACAACATATCTGACCCTCCCTCCCATCCAAAAAAAGTAGGGACCTCTCCCAAGGATTTTTGCACATGCTGGATCATCCATTGCATAGTGGTATCTACCACCATAGCCATCACCCAAAACTCACATACCTCTAGGGGAAGCAAAGCAACTGCTTGGAATTCTCCTTTTTCCACCATAGACACCGTCTGCTGCACTGGAAGCATCACAATATTTGACTCCATGCTCTCTCCTTCATCAGCAATGCCCTTGATCTTTGCACCATCAAGCACTTTTTCTTCAACCTGCTACTCTTCAAAGTTGGTTTACTCCATTGGCTTGTCAGTTCCAGCTGCCTGCACTTCAACCACCTCTTACTATCGCTGCATCATGTTCTACCAAAGTGGAGAGAAACTCTCCTCACACCGCATCATCCTGGTCTCCATCAAGCATACCATCTTGTATTGCTCCCTACTCTTCACACATGTCCATCATAACTTCAAGCACTTGCAAAAGACCGAACTCTTCATACCTTGACTAGGTTGACTCTGTCTCCCAACTTGTATCTACATCTGTAGAAATCACTTGGCACATCCTCGTCCTCGATCTCAAGCTCAAGAATTTCCTCCAGCTTCATAGCTTCGGCTTCATCTACAAACTATACTCTCTGCTCTCTAGCATTCCTCAAAGGAGATTGACCATCCATACCTTGGCTTGACAGCACTTCTCTTGCTTGATCTGGAACCTTCTTCATCTCTTGCATAATTGGAGCCACTCTCATTGGCATTCTCGGCATGGGAACAACCCCATCTCTCTGCAGCCACAACACCCTTGGTTCTTCTCGGACATGCATCTCCCTTTGCACCGTTTTTGGCTCAACTCTGACAGGTTCAATTTGCTTTGGCATCACCGCATCTAGCAAACACTGCCTCGCATGTCGTTTCTTCAATATCTTCTTGGTCCGCCCTTTTGCTAGAGCCACCGCTTCATCATATGACATCAAGTCATCCAACTCCACCTTGTTTCGCACTTCCTCATGCAAGCAATCCAAAAATTTGCTCATCTTTAGAAAATCCACATTTTCAGTAGCAGTTACCTTGATTAGCTTCACCCAAAGGGCCTTGAACTCCCATGTGAACGCTTGGAAATTTGCTTCTAGACTCTGCTTCAAGCCATCCAACCTTCTCTTTACCTTGTTTGACCGCACATCTACTACAAACTTGCTTCAAAAAGCCTCTTCCAGTGCTTCATGATTGGTCTTTACTTCATCAGGAAGTTCATCAAACCACCACTTTGCTTTTCCATGTCCCAGGAGCGAGCACCGCACCGTCTTCTCTCAACACACCGCTTTCCAGCAGAAACAATCCATAGTCCTGCAACCATACCTCCGCGTCTTCAACACCTATAAAGATCGGAAATTTTGACCATGCCATGCTAGCAACACCTGCTCTCCAAATCTTGTACTATCAACATCAGCCAAACCGCCACTTCACCTTTAATTAGGAGC
Organism: Adiantum capillus-veneris; assembly: GCF_014529385.1. NCBI lineage: Eukaryota > Viridiplantae > Streptophyta > Polypodiopsida > Polypodiales > Pteridaceae > Adiantum > Adiantum capillus-veneris. The sequence goes on from NC_140952.1 coordinate 146,827,218, forward strand.
ATCAGCCAGCTCCTCAGTGGAGGCACCAGAAGATGGGAAGGGGGAAGGGGGTACACACTCGGAACATACACAATATGCCTCTCTATAGCCTAGGATAATCACAGCACCCCTAACCACTAGAGTTCACCTTCAAAACTCCCACAACTCATCGGTAAACCACCGTTTGCACACCACCGTACACACATACTCTATGTGACAACACAAACAAAGCCCACCATCTGCACAACTTGATTCAAGCCCTTCATTGCACACACAACCTCTCTCAATCTCTATGTGCACAACATACCATCAAGGAGGCACAACTACCTACACACGCCCATAAATACACGCACACAACAAAGAAGAGAAAGGGTAGGGGAAATTGACACCAAATGCACAATAATGATCTCTTCCTTTCAACAAATCCAACCGTATACAGCTCCAGCTCCTAGCCGACACAAGTATCGACAAGCTCAACACAAAAATCTGGCAACCCTCTGGCTCCAGACCATCTCCATAGCCGCACCTCGACAACGTACTATCCGGCTCGACGCTCAATAGCGAAGCAAAGTGGCTCTACAATCCGCAAAATGGCAAAAATCCCTTGTAAATGCACGTGAACTCCCTTTTCTAGAGACTTTTTTACAAAGCAAAAAAACTAAAAATGTTTTTTTCCTGGCTTGTCATGTCCAACTGGAGCCCTATTTGGCATTTTTTGCATTTTCCAACACATGTCATACTCTCTTTTTAGCATCTATGCATGGCTCGGACACTTGGCCAATTCATCTTACTCTTCCTCTGCATGTGAACCACCTCAAGGATCTCGACACCTTGCTCTCCTCAACTCATCACACGAAGCTACCCTAGAGGTGCCTTTAGTGCTCTCCCTCTCTCTCTTCAAAAGTGGATGGTGAGGGATAGGCCCCTATTTGGTGTCACATCAGCACCTGCCTCACGAATCACCGTCGCTCGTGGGCGCCCATTACTGCCACTAGCCATGCTACCATACGCTTCCAAAACCGCCCAGGCCCACCCATTGGTGCCATCGATGTTGTCCTCAACCAGCACAGCAGTGCCCCAAGAAGGATGCCACAACCACCAAGGCATGGAGCTCCACGAGCTCCCTTGTGATGCATAGAGGAGTGTACACGGTGTAGGCTATATATCATTGCTTCCATGCTCTTGCCATCGTATATGGGATAACGCAATGACATGTGGCATCACCACAGTGCTCCAATCTCCTAAGCTCCAAAAAAACCCCATATCTCTTTTTCCATTTCCATCTTCTCCTATTTGATGCTCGAGGATCGGTTTTTCGAGCTGACAAAACCCCTTGGAAGCCACCGTCCACTACTCTCAGCTCTTCCATCTCCATGACACTTTGACTTCGTCGAGCCACTCCACCGATGCGATCAAAACTGGCAAAAATTCATCAGCTACCACCTGATTGGCTACTACCAACATTTTCAAACTTTAACATCCGACCAACCCGATGCCTAATTGACAAGCCGTAAACTCCCATGGCCTTTACTTGCTGCATAGAATGCATACAAAACCTGGAAAACTCTAAAAAATTCAGATGGCACATCTACAAAGGCGACCAACTCGGCACAAACGTGGCCCCCTGGTGAAACTTCAACTACTAATCTCTCTCATCCTGGCTCTGATTTCCAATCTGAAAAGACCAGAAGCCTCCATAAACCAAGCACTATGCATTCATAGCTTCAAACTGGCTCGGACTACCTAGCATCACCTACCCTGTCCGGCTAGAATCTGCAAACATCCACAAATTCAAACTGCCCATAACTTGGGCACCGTGGCTCTATTTGATGAGCCGTCTGGACCTGTTCCTTCAGCACCTTGGGCTCTACATCCCCAAACAAAAAACTAGCATCAAGAACCTCCTTCACTTAACACCTTGTTTGGACCAATCTAGAGCCCATCTGGTCTAGAAAACCACATAAAGCATACGTCTCCCACTGCCACCAATGTGCCCAGGCTCTTTGTAGCTGCTCCAACCTTTGCCATGTACCTTCTAGCCCGTATATACCTGCTCGTGGCATCTTTTATGGTCAACACACTTTGCTTGCACCAATGTTAGTTAACAAGAGCTGCTAAAGATTGAAGCCTTATGAATGCACATCAAAGATGAATATGAAGAAGCAGTGAAGATTGGAGTTACACACTTTTCACATTTTCTCAAAATGGCCATGTATTGTAGTTTCCCAATTAATTTAGTCATTGTGATAATTGTAACATGTTAGGGGATCAATGAGAGTTCCAAGATGTAAATAATAGGTCATTAGTGTGCCTAAGCTGCAGATAAAGTAAGTTGTGGAGCCTCAAAGGTCTTGGGCGCGTGGACATTACACATTTTAAACCTTGGCTAAGGTATAAAAGCCAATTTTTGTAACTTTGGACCTAAGTTTTGGATAATAAAAGTGAGTGTATGCTGCAGTATAGTCCTGTGAGCTCTCTGCTATTTCAATCTTTCGTGTCTCCCTCGTGTGGTGTTGCATTGAAAATCCAAGCATACCAACGCACTTGCAGGTGAAAGCTCTCTCTTTTTTTTGGTATTGTTGGTTTGATCATGTTTTCTGGATTCTTAACGTGGTGTTTAAGAAGGTGATTCCATCTACAACTGTCAAAAAACCCACGGATTTTGTTTAGTTCACCTGTGTTGTTTTCCTCAAGCGTGGTACTTACTCAGGCTATAGTAGAGCTTGAGTGGTATCTATAAGCTTTTTGCACATCTCCATTTGTTTGGATTTCATTTCAGGGTCCAGATAGGTTAGCACTCTTTTTTCCAAAGTTTGGTTTCTCTTCAGCCTCTCCTTGTAGTCTTGCAACATAGCATCAAATTACTCGTTTACTTTTTCTGCTAAGACTAATCTATCTGACACAATGTTTGAATCTTCCAACCACCTTGCATTTTCTATGCTCTCTTGTTCACGTCTAAGCTGTTACTTTGTTTGGATTAATTCCGTCTCCAAGGTTTTCTTTTCCTTTAGCCTCCTCACTTTCTTTCTTTTTTTGTTTGGATTTCCATGATTTCATTGAGTCCTTATCAACCCATTTTCAAATTCGGTTTATTCTAGAAGTTTCAACTCATTTGCCACCATTGGCTGGTTTTTTGCTTCTTTCTGAACTTGAGCTCTAGTCACCACTTTGATGAGAACTGCTGGCTCTGACTTGGATCCTCTTGAGCACGGTAAAATTCCAATGACATTGACAGCCGCTTTTCCTAGGTTGCCAAGATTCTTAGCACAGTGTTGAAGTAAGTGGTCTCTTCCACACCCCTCACGGAATCCAAAGATTTTTTTTCATTGACCCTTGTGTGGAAATCATCGTGCCCAATGGTTACCTCCATATTCAAGGCATGGGCCTTCTGGTTGGGCAGTTGTTGGTTCCCCCATTAGCTGGTCTATCCTAAGTGGGTATCCTCTAGGCTTATAGTCTTGGTTTGCTATAAATATAAGCATATTTTCATCCATCGTGAGTTGATTTTTGGCAGTTTAAACCACATATGAAAGTTCCATAGATTCATCGATGCTAGCCTAAAATGGACTATCCTCAATAGCATAAGCTACACCCTATGGTTCTCTCACATATGTTTTTGTAGGTTCCTCGTAGTTAACAATTGGTGGCATCATTTGCTGTGACTAGTGAGTGACTCAACTTGTTGTACGTACTGCACAATGGCTCAATTATCATGAGACAAAGGTGGTTGTTGGCCTCACAGGGGTTGTGGTTTTTTCCCTCCTTATACTATGTTATCGGGTCCAATCTGGTACCTCAGAGGTGGTGGCAATTGTTGCACTGTTGAAGGTCTAGATGGTCTTTCACTTACATAATTCCGGTTGTAAAAGCACTCATAATTATCATGATTGGTGTGTTTCTACTTAATGGCACACCACTTAAACACTCTTGGAGCATTAACTATTGGTGGTTATTGTGGTCTCAAATTGGAATTTTGTTGGTACATTTGAATCATTTTTCAGATCACTTCTTTGACAAGTTGATCCACATTTTGTATGATTGAAGTAGGAGCGTTACGTTTTGTGGTTGACTCACTAGTTGTAGAAGAGTCACTACTCGTGTTCGTATCTACATTCTCCGTTACCTCTCCATACATCGTATAGTTATCAACTAGGTACAATGCTTCCTTAGTGACTTGTTCAAATGTTGTGCGTGCTTTCATGTTTAAGTCCTTTTTAAGAGTTTCATTTCTCAAGCCCTCTAAGAGGAGAACTAATAAACAATCATCTTGCTGTAACTATGACACTAGGTATCTTTCAATGTATTGCTTTAAGCGAATAAAAGCTTCCTTCACCTTTTCATTCTCTTCTGCTTAAAAGCATAGATTTAGAAAACCTTTTTGAGAATTCCTCGGCAAGCTCCTCCAAAAGTTGATCAATGTTTAGGAAGTCTTTGCTATTTACTGGCTAGAACCAATTCAATGGCGTCCCTTCCAATGTCATCCCAAATCCTTTATACTATGTATGGAAATCCACGACTTGTTCCGCTCTTAAGACTTGCTTAAAAATGAAAACATATGCGTATAGATCCCCTGATCTGATGTACTTCTTTGGCACACACTTAGCTAGTTGAGAAGGTCACATTCTTTGAGCTTCTGCTACCATTCTCATCATCCTAGGCTCTCTTGCCACTACATCTCTTGGCTCATATCCACTGACAGATGGCCTTGAGGGAGTTCAATCAGTTAACCTCTCCTCTCCTCTTTTGTCTCTACCATCAGTTCTAGTATCAGGCTCCCTTGTGCTGAAAATCATGCCTAGAATGTCACTACCTTGATGTGTGTACATAGGGACTTTGGAATCTAAAGATTCCATCGGTCTAGGCTCAAAGAGATATGGTCGACTGAAAAAATCTTTCACACATGCTCTCAAAGAACTCAGTCTCGTAGTTTTTGGTCTTGTCACCACCACTTATTTTTGTATGTGGAAAATATTTCTTTATCAAAAGCCAATTTTGTGTCTTCCCTGCGGTTTTTGACTTGCAATTGGTATTTTGGTGATTTGGTCAACCTTTGGTTGTTTTTTACTAGGGCCCCCTTTACAAAAGTTTTCCCAATCATTATCAGCTACTCACCGCTCAAAGATTAGCTTCACATGTCTCATGGGGTCATGGATCGCAATCCATGTTCCTACACATCTAAACATGAAATTTGGTCAATTGTATGTCTCTACCCTATAGATGTTAGATTTCCACTTATTTTTTAATTTGGATTCCAAAAAGTAAAAAAAACCCCATTTTCTTATCTATTTTCAAGTTTTTTGTGCTTTTTGTCCAATTTCTTGATTTGGATGAGTTTTATGTGTCAAATTTTCACCAAAAGTGTACATCTAGTGGCAAGGAACCTCACAGGATCCTTTAATAATCAATGTCTGCCTAAAACGTTTCAGGTCATGGATCGCAATCCATGTTCCTGCACCTTTTGGCCTAAAACTTTTCAAATCAGCTCTTCCTGGTTTGGTTTACTCCTTTTTGCACTTATTTTTGGGTTTGTATCAGCTTTTGAGCTCTGACCATTCCTTTTTGCACTTATTTTTGGGTTTGTATCAGCTTTTGAGCTCTGACCATCAAAATTTCCAAATTTTAGAGCTTATGGTCTCAGTTACCAAATTATGGTTTTGATAGTTTTTCCCTAATCTCTTTTGCCCAATTGATGGTTGTAAATATTACTAACCTACTCCTAAATACTAAAATGAATCCTATGAATAGAAGCCAACAAATGGTGAAAATTGGAAGAAAAACGGTGGATAACGGAACAGTACTTTCAAAGCATCAAAAAATATGTATAATGAAATGCTCTCCTATATCACTCACAACTCCCAATACTATGATTGTTAATGATATTTGATTAGCTTGATCTTAACTAATTAGTAGTGAATTGCACTCTAATCTTGTGTGATTGTCCTCTATTCTTTGTGTGTGCATGTAGGTTTGATTGGAGTGTGGATGCTCAATGAATCTATGTGTGTGCACTTGTGATTAGTGTGTTTCATGATGGGATTACTGATGTGTGCATTGTTGCAATTAGTGTGTGTGATTGGGTTAATTTGAGGTGAAGTAAAGTGGATGTGGAGATTGCCAGACATTGTGGCTTAGCTCCTCCAAGGCCAAGAAGCTCACCTCATAGAGTGGCCATTCATGCTGCCATGATTAGCTCACTAATTGGGTGAGTGTTTCCATGCCCTAGTCGGGTAGCTCATCTCTTCGGATTGACAATTATTGTTGGTCATCGGAGCTATGCTATGATAATATCCCCAACATTTGGCACTGTTGTCGAGGAAGGATGGCCTACGCTAGTGTAATTATGGCATAAATGGATAGGTTTCCTCACTAATTTCTTCCCTATTTTCCCACAAAGTAAATGCATTTATTATTCTTGGAGACGGTCTTTGAGAGGTACAAAGAGAAAATATTATGTCTGAATCCTTGTTCATGGTCTGGAAAGGACAACCCCTAGGACATATTGTTTCCAAAAATGGTATTGAAATGGCCAATGACAAGGTTAAGTGTGTTTGTCAAGCTAGAACACCAATGACAGTGTCTAAATTGAGTTTTTTTTTGGAGTACACATTTGCATATGCTTGCAGCCAAAGCACTTTCTTTAAATAAATTAACCAAGAAAGGAAATAAGTTCATTTGGACCGAGGAATGCGAGCAAAGTTTCCAGTGTCTAAAGGATGCAATCAATAGGAAGCCAGTTCTTTGTGAGCCAGATTGGGATGTGATCTTTCATGTCCATGTTGTGCATTTGGAATGGCAATGGGAGACATACTGGCCCAGAGCCTGATGGAAAGGCAGACCACCCAGTCTACTTTGCCAGTCACAGTTTTAGTGTGGCTAAACAAGAATACTCTACTACTAAGAGAGAAGCATTGGGAATGGTGTTCAGTGCCATCAAATTCAGACATCATCTACAAGGAAAATTGTTTCAATTTTGCATGCATCATTAGGCTTTGCTTTGTCTGATCAACAAGGTCATTATTCAGGGAAGATTGATAAGATGGATGATGTTTTTAATGGAATTTGAATTCAATATCTTCCATAAGCCAGAGAAAACCCATTGAGGTGCTGACTTTCTTTCTAGAAGCACATCAGGGTGCTCAAAAGCATCATAAAGAGATGAACTAGTGGACATTGAACTATTCTAGAATCCAAAATGGAAAGAAGTCTATGACTTCCTTCAAAAGGGAGGATAGACCAAATTCGGAATAGTTGAGGATGGACCAGATCCAGATTGGCAAGAAGTCTATGATTTCCTTCAAAAAGGAGGATTTCCAGAGGTCTCAATCCAAGAAAGAGGAACTAATTATAAAGAGTCTTAAGTTTACCATTATTAGAGGAGCTCTTTATAGATTGGGTATTGATGGTGTGCTTTGAATGTTTGTGCCAATGCAAGGAAGGATGCAAGTCATCATTGATGCTCATAGTGGTGATGCAGTTGGACATTTCTCCATTGACATCACTAATAAGAAAATTTTACAAGCAAGCCTCTGTTGGCAAACTATGATGGCAAATGTCAGATCGTTCTACAAGACCTCTGAAACTTGTCAAAGGATGGGAAGGCCAACAATAGCTGACATGACACCTCTCACCCCTGTTCGGCCTCTCAAAGTATTTATGGAGTGGGGTTTTAGACTTTATGGGGCCATTGAATAAAGTCACTCCTAGAAAGAAGAGGTGCATCATTATGGCTACTTGTTATGTCAGCAAGTGGGTGGAAGCTAAAGCCTTACCAGATAACATTTCCAAATCAATACTTGTTTTCTCGTATGAGAATATCATTTGCAAGTATGGATATCCCATTGATATTGTCACAGATCACGGAACAAATTTCATAAATAAAATAATCCAGATAGCGACTGAGATCTTCTCAATTCAGCATAGGAAATCAATGCCATATTATCCAAGTGCAATGGCCATGCAAAAAGTAGCAATAAGACCATTAAGGCTATTCTCACAAAGATTGTTTAGAAAGAGCCACATCAGTGGGATGCCAAACTTTAGACATCATTATGGGCCTACAGGACTTCCTACAAGGTTACCACTGGCATGACACTCTTTAGAATGGTGTATCAAACAAAGGTATTAGCTCCAATGGAGTTTGCAATTCCCAGTCTCAGACTAGCAGTAGAACATAGAAGGGATTCAATCAGAATCTGAAATAGAGGTTGGATGAGTTGTTATCACTGGATGAACTCAAACAACGAGACATGTTGGAACAGGAGGTAGAAGGAAACACTGGCATGCCAGTAAAATCAGCATCAGGGAGTTCAAGAAAGGTGATCTGGTACTATTATATCATTCAAATTTGGGACCAAAGAAACCTAACTTAAAAATAGCTTGGTCTGGACCCTATGAGGTTGATTGGTATTTTCTAATGGAATAGTAAGATTAAGTTACTTATCTAGATTATTTTTATTTAGAGTGTAAGATGGGGCCAAGATCAAACTATATAATGCGAGATCAAAAGAAATCTCAATAGCCCCAGAACCAAAAAACCATTCTAAATCAGACAGTGAACCACTGAACTTGTTCCACATCAGGCTAGCTCAGGAGGTGTGCCAACAATGATAAGTAAAATGAGGTGGTGCTCAAAGCCACCACCTCATTGATAAGTACAATGAGGTGGTGCTCAAAGCCACCAAAATGGACTTTGATGCAGAGCTCCATCAAGTAAGTAGTAGATACTTTTGATCCTGAGCATGGAACTACAAAAATTAATCGTGGAGAAGTCTAGGCCACAATAGCAGCTCTAGGAAATGTTCTCAAAATTTCATACCGTATCAAGGCCAAGTCGTGCTCAACTGAGGAATTCAACAACACTTGAATGAAGATGCTAAATCCACAAAGAAATGGAAAAGGGGAGCTCAGGGAGTCCGAGTAACAATTCTAGAATTTGGGCCAATGTACAAGTTTATTGTTGAGACACTCAATCTGGAAAACAACACCACATATGTTGTCAATAAGTTTTTTGGCATATTGCTACATAGATTGAAGAATTCCAATGCAAAATTCAACCTAGCTCCATTTTTACACATAAGCCTAATTTAGCAAATTGCCAAAGTCAAAACCCACCGGCATGTATTCAAGGCATGGTATGCTTGGCAATTTTTATACTGGGTGACTTGTATCCCAACACACTTACATGCATAAAGATAGAAACAATAGGAGATTAAGAAGTTCGCATACCTCATTCATTTGATTGATTGATGTAATAGGGATAATCTTTAATGATTTTTTTATGTAGGTTGCTTAGTGAAGTAGATAAATCTTCTTGCGTGTCGTTGTAAACTTGTTTGCTTTGTTTGCAAATGGATACTCAAGTAGCTTTGTTTGCAAATGGATGTAAGAGTAGATTTGTCTGCAAATGGATTGTGATTAGAATAGAAAAAGAAATAGGTTAAAGTAAATAGAAGAGGAAAAAACTTGAGAAATGAAAGAGGGGGAGTAGAGAAAGAAATAGAGTTTTTTAAAAATAGATAAAAATAGTAAAATGAAAAGAGAAAAGTAGAGGGAGAGAGAGATTGAAGAAAGATAGAAGAGTTATGAAAAATAAATCATCTTTGGTTTACATAGATAAAATAAAGAGGGAAAAAGGGATAGAGAGAAAAAAAAATGTTGGAGAGGGAAAAAGAGGGAGAAAGAGAGAGAGAGGGAGGGAGAGGGAGATAGAAAAAGAAAGAGAGAGAGAGAGAGAGAGAGAGAGAGTGTTGGGGTCGGCTGCCAAGCCTCACCATATCAATGCTAGCAAAGCAAGAACCACAGATATAAAATGTCAATCCGTGGGACATAGCTAGTGCATGGAGGCTACAAGAGATAGCTCATCTCTCGGAAAATCCAAGTCTAGTGTGCTCTCACCTAGATCGGTCTCAGGTAGTGTCAGACACCAAAAGCCACTTTCCTTACTGCAAGATTGATTGATGAATTTGTATATCTATGGTGCTCCGAATGCAACAAAACTTAATGCCTAGCATGTGGCAGAGTATCCTCAACATCCCTATGTGCTCAAAAGTCATTTTTGACACTTAGGCAAAATTGTGCCTAAGATAAACAGCATGTTTACCAAAGTAATATGTTGATTTTATAGAGCTACAGTGCTCCAAATGCGACATAACTTACTACGTAGAATGTTCAGAGTATCCTCAACACTCTCATGTGCTCAAATGTCATTTCTGACACTCGAAAAAAATCACGCATAAGATAAACAGCCTATTTTAGGTCAATTGGTTTCAAACTCTGAAGCGCTCTATGGCTTCCTTAGGACGTGCTCTATCTATTCCATGGTTGAAAACCAGTTTGGATGTGTGTATGGTGTGTAAGGAACAAAAATAGCTTGTAGACGGACACGACTAAAACCACAACTTCATCGCGAGAACTTACGTAAAAAGAGAGAGCTTTCACCTATGAGCGCATTAGTATGCTCAGATTTGCAATGCAACACCACATGAGGGAGACATGAAAGATTGAAATAGTGGAGAGTTCACATGACTGTACTACAATTACACTCACTTTCATTATCCAAAACTTAGGTCCAAAGTTACAAAAAGTGGCTTTTATACCTTAGCCAACGTTTAAAATGTGTAATGTCTAAGTGCCCAAGACGTTTGAGGCTCCACAACTTACTTTATCTGCAACCTAGGCACACTAACTGACCTATTCTTTACATCTTGGAACTCTCATTGAGCCCGTAACATGTTACAATTATCACAATGGCTAAATAAATCGAGAAGTTAGAATACATGGCCATTTTGGGAAAATGTGAAAAGTGTGTAACTCCAATCTTCACTGCTTCTTCATATTCATCTTCAATGTGCATTCCTAAGGCTTTGATCTTTAGCAGCTCTTGTTAACCGACATCAGCTCAATTAATTCCCCCCCCTTCCGATTTTAGTGCCCGTCCTCGGGCACTATTGAGAAGTGTCTGTGGAGGCTGTGGAAGGTTTTGATTGGTTGTTGATGGACTGATTGTCTTCATTTGTCATTGAATTTGTTGATGAGGTTCATTCTGACGTAGCATCGTCATTGGTTTGTATTTATCTCTAATGTAAGAGATAATATCACATTTTTCTGTTGTAACAACATAATGAAAACCCTAGTGGATATGCGCATTATTAAAGTACTTATTAGCATGGGAAATATTAATAAAGTACTAAAGGGATTATTTACTGAGAGATATAGAATTAAAGCGGTAGCATATATATGGGTGGCATGATGAAACATGTGTTTGCCTACTGTCGTCCACTCAAGGTGTATAGGTGAAAGAAAAAAAGAGTGTCTAATGCATATGTCCAATGATGGGACATCCTATATGCATACACAAAAATGCATGGTAAACAATATGATGTGCAAGAAAGATGTTTGAGGGGTTCTTTAAAAAGAAGGTGTAGATATAAAAGCATATGACGTGGCTTTACAAGTTGTCACCACTTTAAGAAGGGTTTTCACTGTCGAGGATATGTGCTCTCATCTTATTGTGCACAGTATGTGAGTGTTGGACTCTACGTCACTCCACCATGATTAAATTAATAGACTTTGACTCTTGCGCTCATCTCATCCAGCATGAGCGACACGACTTAGATATGCTCAACTCTTTCAGCTTGAGCATAAGCCTAATAACTACGACTCTTAGCACGGACTCTTGTGCTCATCTCATCCAGCATGAGCGACACGACTTAGATATGCTCAACTCTTCCAGCTTGAGCATAAGCCTAATAACTACGACTCTTAGCACAAAGTTTAATGAATTGAAGCTTTGAAACTAATGCTTTGCTCATTTTTTCGCTCAGCAACCCGACTCTGACTATGCCAAAGAGTGTTTATTTCACCTTGGCGACTTGACTTTTTACATTCTTGAGCTTATTACAAACATTTCATCAGGTAAAAGTAAGCTTAAATCCTCAAAAAGAGGATTATTGAAGGACCAAGTTGGCATTGAAGGTTTCTTTTTCTATACCTGTTTTATCTTGGTATTTGCAGCTTTGTTGGTTGAGTTGTCCTTCTTTGACTGTGAAGACTCCATTGTCCATTTGATTCTCCAATTAGGCCTGTTGTAAGGAGTCTTTGATGCTGATGTAGCCCTTTTTTAGTGTCTTCATCTAACTTTTGACTCAAAGCATTGGAAGACTTAGGAATCCAAGTCTCTCCATCACCTTTGTAACTCCTTTGTTTACTTTGCTTAGCTCTAGTTCTTGTTGAGTTCTTGAGATCTTCATGTAGGTCTGGTGTAGTTGCAGTTGGCTTGTGGTTGACTAGTAGCCAAATCTTTGTATAACCTATGTAGAATCCTTGTCCAAGAGGAAGATTCTTTGAGATTCGTCTCTATTTTGTATCCTCTTGAGAGTTGTGGTAGACTTTAGCATCTGATGTCATTCTATTGTAGACTTGCTTCTTAGGTATCTTAAGATATTGTCGAGGCCGATACCTAGTAAGCCTTCTTTCTTGGGAGGGTCTTGATTTCACTTCATATGCTCTAACCTGTAGTTTTGGTACCCATAGTTGTATTTACCTATATAGTACTCCTCTTCTTAAAGCTCCATTGTGATGATATCCATCCCATGTGTTTGTCTTTCTGTGTTGATCTTTTGTCTTCAATCCACATTGAATCACTAACTTTTACTAAACTGCTCGAAATAAACACTTGCTTGACTTTCCTTTGCTTTCTTGAGTACTTTGGCTAATAAACCTTTGTTTTTCTGGGTGTCTTCCTAGAGGTTTTAGTTGGGTTAGAGCACATACTTAAATGTGTGTGTGTGTGTGTGTGTGTGTGTGTGTGTGTGTGTGTCTTCTGAGATTTTTGATTTTTTCTTTCAACCAAACTTGATCAGATCCATATCCTAATGATGCACAATCTCAGTGATTACTTTTCTACAAAATTGGTCTCTAGGGTACATGGATCACGATCCATGTTCCTCCACAAAATCTAACCAAACCATTGCCAAGTATCTCTCTCTCTCTCTCTCTCTCTCTCTCTCTCTCTCTCTCTCTCTCTCTCTCTCTCTCTCTCTCTCTCTCTCTCTCTCTCTCTCTCTCTCTTTGTTCAGTTGTTATTGAAGTGTTAAAAGTTTGTTCAGTTTGCTCTTTTCTATTGGCACATGGTGTCCGGCTTGTGACAGTGGTATCATTTGAAAGCCTGACTTGCTTGAAGAAGCTGATCCACGATGGTTCTTTGATGTAGAGGTATATGTTGTTACATCTTTTGTGTTAATTGGTGGAAGGTCCATTTTAGCTTTACCTTTGTCTGCAAGATTTGTCGTTGGTTCTTGTGACTTTTGCAACTCTGAATTTAGCATCAATGGTACTTGTATATGTTGCTTGCTATCTCTTGGAAATTAGAGTAGTAGCATTGTTTCTTCTCTATGGGGGTGAATTGGTCTAACCATTTATGTCCAAGGATGACGTCTACATGCATGTATTTTGAAGGCTTTACCTCAAACTTTACATGCTCTTCATGCTTTTGGATGCTAAGGGTAGCAACCATTTCTTCTTGACTTGTATGCATATCTAGCATTTTTTTGCTGTCTTGTTTGCATGGAGTGATCTTGAGGATCCTTTGAATGTTCTCTAAAGCCATATTGCACTTTGCTTCTTTATCCAGTAGAGCATTGCATCTAACACTAGCTCCATTTGCGCTACTGAGGACTATAGCTATTCTCATTGGAGGTGCTCTTGAAGGTTTATGTCCTGCTTTTGCCATGGTCTTATCTTGATCTAACTTTGTCCCTATGGAGGGTGGCTTGAGACTTTGTTTTCCAATCCAACTTACATCAGTTGATTCAGCTGGCAATGAGTGATTAATCTTTGGACTTCCTATTGTGCTTCTTGGTTTTTTGCAGCCTTGTCCTTAACTTCTAGCTTTGATGGCATTCTCTGCTCAATAGCTTCCATGGTTGCTCTTTGCTTTGTTTGATCTGCACTTGCTTTTGCTTGATCTGCTTTAAGTTCTTCTGAGGTTTTGCTTGATGGAGATGATTCATCTTCAATAACCTTTGCTTTGGCATCAGTCTCCATTTTAATTGTGCTTGAGGAGTTTGTGATGTCTTCCGTGGGTGACCAATCTTGGTCTTCATTCTTTGGTGTCTTTGACGACTGCATCTTCATTGAACTGTGTATCTCTAAAATCTTCTGGGCCATTGGCATTCCCACTATGATGTCGTCTGGTATATCCTTTGTTGTGATCTCATGAAATTGGGTTGTGATGATCTATGAACCTACTTGAATGGCAGTGGAGATGATTCCCCAACATTCTGCTCGTTTGTTTCTAGATATGCTCATGAATTGTGGTGCATCTTCAAGCAGTAGTTGGCCACATTTTTTCCACGTGCAAAAAGACGTGAGGTTCTTGTCTAGATGAAAATCTAACTTTACTTCACTTGACAGCTTCTCTTTGTTTTCACCAGTAATGTTGCACGATGTTCTCTAGATTTCTATTGATTTTGATGTGGTTATGTCCTTGGATTGAACCTTTTTTGTAGTTTCTCTCTTTTGACCACCTGTTTCAATTGATGTTGACTTGTTTGCTTGTGTTGTTGCACCTTTTTCTTGCAACTGTTGAGCATTATCGGCCTGCATCTGAGTAACCTTTGATCTTAGAAGATCCACTGTACTTTTTGGTAGAATCTATCTCTTTGAAGGAGATTTCAATGGTGACCTTTGTTTAGCCTTTTGAGCTTTAGCTTCCTTTGATTTTGACTTTTTTTGTCACCTTTTTTGGCAGTTGGAGGCTTTGCATCATCTGGAGATAATCTTTAGCTTAAGGTTTAGCAATTGTAGGGGCTTGTACAAGGCCATGAACCTGCTGGTATTCATTGCTATCTGCATCTCGGTATGCATATGTGAGCTTGGTCACATGCAATTACTTGACCACTTTTGGATTTGTTGGCTTTTGACTTTGACTTGTGGAGATAAACTAAAACTTCTATCCTTGATGATCTTCATAGAAGCATTTGTTTGCAATTTCTAAGGGAATATGGGTCAACTAGAAACTTTCAACAACCATATGATTTTTTAATGTCTTCTGATTTGAAGAGGTCTACTGGCTAGAGGCTCTAGGGCTTCTAACTGCTACTGTGGTTCCTGGTACAAGAGCTGAACTTGATAAATTTACAGCTCCCCCCTTCTTAGGGTGATCACTAAATCTTTCTCCAATATGAGAACTCAAAACTGTTTGGCTTTGGTTTGGTCTCACCTTTTGGGATTTTGAAGGCACATTGTGGATAGCACTATTGATGTTGGCATCTGTAATCATTCTTCATAGTTTCTTATGTATCTTCGTGAAACATGACAAATAATTCCCCAAGTCAAGCTGTAGATAGCATTATCTTCACCCTATTATTGTTTATCCCATGGGTCGCCTTTGATATGAGCTTCTACATAGTGGGAAAAAGTGTTCTATGCACACTTTTCATAATTCATATGCACACTATGTTTCATGACCGATTGCATCATAGATTTTAGACTCTCGTCTATACCTACGGTTGTTTTTGTCAAAGTAGATGCTCGTCTGGTCACAACGTCGAAGCTTGATTTTCGATGGAGGAGATTTCACTCGGGTAATGTCATTCAGCTCTAGAGAGGATGGGCTATAATAGATTGTATCCTCTGAAATGAACCATCCTTTCTAATCTATCACTAGACGTACTTCTATGAGCTGGTATGTGGGCCGTTCAAACACTGGTTTATCCTTTTTGTATAGTTTTCCTTTTTGGTCTACATAGTGTGCATATGAATTATGTGTACCATACAATGCTAACATCATTCGCCTTGATGTGTCCCTTAGACTCGTGAATGATTGAACACTAGTGGAAGTGGATGAAAAATCATTTGTGGCAGTGGATGCAGAATCACTTGCAAACGTTACACTCTTCTCAACTCATATATGGACGCTTTGACTGAATTCATGCAAGAATTTGTTGTTCAGAGAGTCAATTTTAAGCTTTTTTAGGTGTCTGTGTATCTTTATGCTGATTCTGAACTTGTTGTGCTTTTACTGGTGCTTCTAATGGTAATGCAAGAACATCTGATCACACCAAAAAAGATGAGTTAGATGGACTTACACCGCAACTTGCATTTCCAATTTGCTTCATGCTTTGCTTTGTGGTTGTCGTGTCCTGATTTGCTAGATTTCTTGGACAATCCTCTGAGAAATGTCATGATTTTCTTCCACAATTTGAGCAATACACCATTGCTAGTGGTATTTCAATTGGTTCGTCCATCGTAAGCTCTTGTTGAGAAGTCTTTGCTTCTGTACTTGCCAGGTTGGTAGCTTCTTCTTTTAAAACACTAAGCATCAGGTTGTAGACTACTCCATCTTGACCTTTGTACCATCTTTGACTTGGTTCTCCAATTAGATTGGTTTCTACTGGTTGGTTTGTTGGATGTTCCATTTTTGGATTTCCACTATACATCTGACCATTGTAATCCATGTACAACGATCCTGATTGCATATGCACCAACTGGATGGTTTGCTGGCTTGTGCAGATATCTAGATAAACTCTTGGGTCTATTTTTTGCACTTCTATTTGCACTTCATCTTTGAGCTTGCAATACCTGGCTCCACTAAAATCTGTGAACATCTGCGAGTTCTCTTGATCTGTCTTCACTCTAATCAATAGGATCGTGGCTCTTGTGCTACTTTTGTTGTTCATAAGATACTTATGGCCTTCTGAATTTGTATACAAGACTTTATTTTCATTGTAGCCATAGAGTTGTAAAACTTTCTTTGTTGCATTTGTGCCATTGCTACTGCCATTGACTAGCTCTGGTTCACTTGAACTTTTTGCTTGGATTGAATCCATGTTGTGTTTGGCCTGCAAAGCTGTCTCCTTGCAGATTCTATTACTGCATCGTAAAATTCCTCCTTCTCAGGTTGAAAAGATTTCTTATGCCAAAGCAATTTTGGGAGTTGAATACTTTCTAGACAGAAGAGTTGGGCATCTCTAGCTCAAATGCATTAGAATTGATTGCAACCCTTTGAAACAATGAAAAACTATGGCTCTAAATAGCTTGATCTGCAACCACATGTACCCTTGGTGATAACAAGCTATCTTTGGAGCCCCAAAGATAAAATTGCTATCTTGGGACAAATCTATATCTTCAGAGCGTTGAAGATAAAATTTCAGTATTTCAAGATATTTTTGCCCAAGGTGATGTTCCTAGGGCTTTACATGTAGTTTCAGGTCTCTCAATTGAGTTTCACAAAGTTTGAACTATATGTGAGTAGTTTACCATCCCTATTCGTCCCGTCTTGAAGGTTTCCACCTGTTTTGGTGTTTCGAGTCTTTACACAACTTCAAAGTTGTTCAAACTTGCTCAAGGGCTCTATGATGTTCAATGGAAGCTATGTCAATGAAAATTTTGCCAAAATCACCTTTCTGGTAGAGAATTTATCTTATGTGCACCTAAGATTAAATTCTCCAAAATTGAACTTTGACCACTTGAATAGGGTTCTTATGATAAGACAAAGCTAACCCTGGTGTCAAAATTAAAAAAATCACCTTTCTAGTGAAAAATCTATCTTATGTGCGCCTAAGATAAAATTTCCCTGTTTCAACATATTTTTGACCAATGTGACTTGTTAGGTTCTTATATGTAATTTCAAGCTTGTTCAATGAGTTTCACAAAGTCTGGACAATTTATCAGTGTTTTGTCACCCTTTTTAATCCCATAGTCAAGGTTTCCAGTTTTCTTGGTGTTTTTACCCTTGCACAACTCCAAATTTGATGAAACTTGCTTAGGAGTTGTATTATGGTCTAAATAGACCCTGTGAGTTGATTTTGGTAAAATACCCTCTTTGGAGAGATCTCTATCTTCGGCGCGCTTAGCATAAAACTATGCCAGATTTTGACCTTTTTCTTTTTTTTCTTCACAAATTGATTTTCCCATGAGTTTTAGGATTTATCCACACCCTGGTTTCAAGTTTTAGCCTAATTTGACTTTTCCTTGTTGATTTTCTCTACAGTATACGGTTTTTTTTTTCAATTTTGGGCTTGACCAAGCCATTCAGTGATCCAAATGCTTTAAAAATAAATGGGGATGGTGTAAACAAGTTGGTCTACCACCCTGCAAGTTTAGTTTTCCAGTTTTAGTGTTAGAAACCCCTTGTATATCTTCAACACACCAAAGATAGACTTGTCAATTTTTGTGGTTTTCTTCAATGCACGACCAGATGCAATCCTGATGGTTTTCTACTTACCATACTCCTACTGAACATTAAAAAAAAAAAGTATTGAAAGTAAAAAGTTCAACTTTCACTCTGAAATCCCTATCTTTACTTAGGTGATGCCCTTACCGAACACTATCGTCTCAAGGACCCTTTACCTAGTCCGTCCTACTAACTAAAGCTCCCGAGGTCCTTACCAAGTATCTCTACTCTCAAGCACCTCTCAGCCGTCGATAAAGATAGAAAATGTGTTACTCTAGCTGAAACTAGAGGAAGTAATGGAAATTCAAGTGAGTGTTTTGGGTTTTTCTCGTCTAGGTTGTCTCGTCCTCGGCAGCGGCGTCAAAATTTCGGTCGGCTGCCAAGCCTCACCATATCGATGCTAACAAAGCGAGAACCACGAACATAAATGTCAATTCGTGGGACATAGCTAACCCAACTAGTGCATGGCAGCTACAAGAGATAGCTAATTTCTCGAAAAACCCAAGACTAGTGTGCTCTCACCTAGATCGGTCCAAGGTGTGTGTCAGACACCAAAAGTCACTTTCCTTATCGCAAGCTTGATCATATGAATTTGTATAGCTACGGTGCTCCGAATGCAACAAAACTTAATGCCTAGCATGTGCAGAGTATCCTCAACATCCCTATGTGCTCAAAAGTCATTTCTGACACTTTGGAAAAATCGTGCCTAAGATAAACAACATGTTTACCAAAGACTAATACATTGATTTCATGTAGCTATAATGCTCGAAATGCGACAAAACTTACTACCTAGAATGTGCAGAGTATTCTCAACACTCTCATGTGCTCAAATGTCATTTTGACACTCAAAAAAAATTGTGCATAAGATAAACAACCTACTTTAAGTCAGTCAATTTCGGACTTTGAAGCGCTGTATAGCTTCCTTAGGACGTGCTCTATCTATTCCTATGGTCGAAAACTAGTTTGGATGCATGTAGAGTGTGTAAGGAACAAAAATAGTTTGTAGATGGACACGACTAAAACCACAACTTCATCGCGAGAAACTTATGTAAAAGGCTAAATCTCTTGAGATCCTCAATTCTTGAAATGGATGAGTTGTGGCCCCTAGGAGACAAGCAAAAACAAAAAAAAAGTCAAAAGCGCCATGCTGCTGTTAGCACCAATCCCTGAGGTCGACATAGATCATGAAATGTATCCGAGGATATTCAGTCATTATATGGGAATGCAGGTACGAAAGTATCTATGGAGAGTAAATCAGCATGTTAGCACCAATCCCTGAGGTCGACATAGACCATGAAATGTATCCGAGGATATTCAGTCATTATATGGGAATGCAGGTACAAAAGTATCTATGGAGAGTAAATCAGCAACCATAAGGACTTTACCATCTTTTATAGGGGAACACAAGACAAAATTTGATGTAAAAATTGTACCATCTCAATGAAATCCGATTCCACAGACGGCGGATACAAAGAGCTTACATGATTTGATGTCTTCTCCTATTAGATGCACCATTACTCTCGCTGAACTTCTACAAATTAGACCACTTGTGGGGACAAATGAGCAGAAAACTAGAAAAAATACGGTTGCAAAACCATCCAAAAGATAGGCTTGTAGGTGAAATTATGGAAACAAGTCAACCAGAGAAACCCAAAGCAAAGCATGTACCAGTGAATAAGGTGGATGATTATTGCAAAGACGAGAAAGGAAACACCACCTTAATGCTAGAGTACAAGGGACTAAAGATTATAGCGATACTTTTGACAGTGGAGCTAGAGTAGCCATTGGTACAAATGGGATCTCGGAGAAATAGGAAAGAACAGCTCTTAGAAAAAGGCACATAAAATTGCAACTAGCATATGAGTATATGGAGAGACCCTTAGGAATGTTGAAACAATTCATTGCATCCTCTTTCGGAATAAAGTAGGAACATACCTTTTTTGTGGTTGATTTTGGAAAAGGCAACAACTTTGTAGTTATTTTGGGTTGACCATTTTTGCATCAACTCAAAATGGTTCATGATTGGGGCTATGAAAATCTCTATTTGCGGCATAACAGTATCACAACCAGAGTTAGCATGAAGGATCGTAGTTACAGAGATGTAAACCGAATCCCTATAGAAGACTTTGGTGTAACTACAGATTCAAGAACACAGTGGCCTGCTTGGTTAATGAAAGATGCACATATTTGGACGCGCAGAGCGTTGGAATGCAAAAGCCCAAGAAGAGAGGATTTCATCCTAGAGCACTCATTAGAAGATAACTATTATGTGAAAGAGCCATTTCCAGAGGAATTGTTTGAACCCTTTGAATGGGAGAAAGTATTGGTGACTCTAGATGTTTGTGTAAACGAGGTAACCATCACGACCTTTTACCACAAAGACGGTTATGACATCATTCCCTTCCAGATAGTGAATGTTATCTTGACTTTAGAGGATAAGATAAAAACAACAGAGACCAACGAAACAATCAATTGCAAATGAATAGTGGACGAAGTTTCTTTTAGAGATCTAAGTGATGACAAAGAGGAAAAATTCCACGCTTGAAGAAGCAATGATTTTGGAAACGATGCTGAGGACGAACTTTCAAGTGGCTCAAAAAACAAAATTGCATCAAAACCGGACAAGCCGATCTTCTATGAGTTTCCTAACCAAAAAATGAGGAGACAAAAGAGATATCAAACAAGAGAAGGAATGAAAAAACAACGAAACAAATTTGAGAATCCAATGCCAAAGTTGATGACCAGAATGCAATATCTTATGCCCGTGGGAGCGGATGACTGTGTCCGAGACAAAATAACAAAAAAAACCCCTTAAAAGTGATAAATTTTTTATTAAATTCAAAGGAGCAGATAAAAAAGAAAACAAGGGACACGATCGAAACATCAATGAAGATGTCCAATACCAAACGTAAAAATGAATACCAAAAGTTAAAAATGAACATTGAAAGAGGTTTGAACAACGGAAATGGAGAGTGACAAAGGTTCTAATACTAAAAAAATTGTTGCACCCTCTCACTACAAAAAGTACACAATAAAAGTCCGATGTATTGTGGCTAAGCAACCAATGTGAGAATGTAAAGAGCCAGGAACATTGTATGATGGGCCTGAGAATGCAAAGAGAATCGATCTTGCTGAACAGGGAAAGAAACGATACCGAATTATATAGCCACGGATCTCATTGAAGAGGAAGAGAAGCTTTTAATAGCTACTCTCAAGGAATATAGAGATGTAGTGGGTGTTGCCAATTGTGGTAGTGCCCAAAAAGAACGGTAAATTGCAAGTGTGCAAAAATCTTAAACAGGTCAATGCTGCCACGATCAAAGATAACTATCCCTTATCCATCACAGATCATGTGATTGAGAGAGTCGTAGACAAGGAAGCTTACAGATTTCTTGATGGCTTTTGGGTTATAACCAGCTCACTATCAAGCCATACAATCAACACAAAATGGCTTTTGCAATAGAATGGGGTATATTTGCTTATAGGGTGCTACCATTTGGCCTAACCAATGCATCTACCACATTCCAAAGGCTGATGGATCACACATCAAGGATTATCTAAGATAATTCTTGCAGGTTTATATAGATGATATGTGTGTGCATTCTCTACGGAGAGATAAACATTTAGAACACTTGAAAAATATATTTGATAAGTGCAAAAATTATCGCATCTGCTTAAATCCTAAAAATGTGTTTTCATGGTAAGACAAGGTAAGATTTTGGATCCAAAAATGGCATTTCTATAGATCTTGAGAAGATTTAAACGATTGTTACTCTTCCAAGACCAACCAAAGTTAGAGAGGTACAAGCCTTAATGGGCCATTGCATCTATTATCAAATATTTATTTACATGCATGCAGTTGTTGCAAAACCTCTCTATGCTCTCATCACATAATTTGAGTGGAATGAGGAATGTGATAAAGTGTTCCAACAATTAAAGCATAGACTTGCTTCTGATCCAAATTTGAAGGCTTTTGATTGGAACAAGATCTTCCACGTTCATGTAGATGTGTCAGTCTATGCTATTGGATGCATCTTGGCTCAACTTAGAGAGAACAATAATGGATTTCTCAACCTATTACTCTAGTAGACAACTCAATAGTGCGGAGAAAATTACACGATCACACAAAGGGAAGGCTTGAGAATGATCTATTCATTCAAAATATTTAGATATTACCTTCTCGCAAACAAATTCGTATTCTTTCTGGATCACCAGTCACTGTTGTATTTAGTGAACAAACCATCCAATATTAGCCACATCGTTCAATGGTTCATAATATTCCTAGAGTTTGATTTCACCATAGTGGACAAGAAAGGGACTACTCATCAAAGGGTAGACCATTTTTTGCAAATGATACATGGGGAAACGCCTTTAGGGGGTTGATGATGACTTGACTTATTTGTATCCTCTCAATATCTAGATGGTACCGAGGTGGAGCGAACATGTGATACCGTTGCTCACCATTGGTTCTATGAAGACTGGACATTAGCCATCACTCATTGAGCAATCTCGCTCATTGGTGCTTTATAAGCATGGAAACGATGGAATATTGAGGCTATGCATAGAGCCATCCAAGAGAGAACTGTACTTGAAGGAAGCTCATATACAAACGACGAGTTTTCACAATGCAAAAACACAGACATACCAGAGGTTGATGAGACTTAGTGTTTATTGGCCTTATATGCAGAAAAGCATCAAGACTATGTTAGTTCATGTAATACATGTGCAATCCAGAAACCCATCAAACATGCTATACTGTTCCGGATAGCAGAAGCACCCAAGTGGGGAAAGTACATTATGGAATATATTGAACAAAGAGTTTTGCCAACAAATATGAGCAAAGCCAGACTACGCTCAATCCATCAAGAAGCAAAAAAGTATGTTATCGTTGAAAATAACATGTATCAAAGAGGTATAGATGACAATTTGAGCATTTGTGATGTTGAGCATGAGTACTTATTGATACTTGAGTAAGCACGTGCCGGACTAGCAGGGGGACACTTTTTGATCGACAAAACTGCGAAAGCGATACTCCTTGTAGGAATCTAGGGGCTTACTCTATTCGTGGATGCAGAGCACTATGTCAAACAATGTGATGGTAGCCAACATACTGATGTAGAGAAGAGGGTAACTGACTAAACTCCCTCAAGGCCACCTATCAATGGATACAAGCCAAGAGATGTACTAGCAAGAGATCCTAGGATGATGAGAATGGTAGTAGAAACTCAAAGAATGCAACCTTCTCAAGTGGCTAAGTGTGTGCCAAAGGAGTAGAACGAATTGGGGGATCTATACGCACATGTTTCCATTTTTAAGCAATTCTTAAGAGCGGAACAAGTTGTGGATTTTCATACGTAGTATGAAGGATTTGGGTTGACATTGGAAGGGATGGCATTGACTTGGTTCCAACCACTAAATAGCAGAGACTTCCTGAACACTGATGAACTCTTGCAAGAGCTTGCCAAGGCCAATGAATTCTCTAAAAGGGGAATCAAGCACAATACAATTTTCCAAATCTATGCTTTTAAGCAGAAGGAGAATGAAAAGGTGAAGCAAACGTTCCTTCGCTTCAAGCAATACATCGAAAGATATCTAGTGCAAGAGCTACCGCAAGATAATCGCTTATTAGTTCTCTTCATAGAGGGCTTCAGAAATGAAACTCTAAAAAAGAACTTACACCTGAAATCATGCACAACATTTGAACAAGTCACTAAGGAAGTATTGTAATTAGTTGATAACTACAAGACGTACGCAGAGGTAACGAAGGATGTAGATACAAACACGAGCAGTGCCTCTTCTATAGCTAGTGAGTCAACCATAAAACATAGTGCTCCTACTTTGATCACACAATACGTGGATCGACTTGTCAAAGAAGTGATATGCAAAATGAATCAAACGTACCGAACAAATTCCAATTTGAGACCGCATCAACCGCCAGCAGTCAATGCTCCAAGAGTGTTGAAGTGGTGTGCCATTGAGTATAAATACTCTAATCATGAAAATGATGAGTGCTCTTACAACCGGAATTATGTGAGGGAAAGGCCATATGGACCTCTAGCGGTGCAACAATTGCCACCACCTTCAAGGTAGTCCAAAACGTAGGTTTTCATCTCAAGTTTTTTGTTTGTCCTCTGTCTTGAAGTGATATGATTTTTGGCACGAAGTGACTTAAAAATTTTGATCCACAAGTTAATTGGAAAGACAACTCTCTCTCTCTCTCTCCCTCTCTCTCTATCTCTCTCTCTCTCTCTCTCTCTCTCTCTCTCTCTCTCTCTCTCTCTCTCTCTCTCTCTCTCTCTCTCTCTCTCTCTCTCTCTCTCTCTCTCTGGGTCGAAGGTGCCTCTCCCATGGTTATTTGCTGTGAGAAGAATATTCCATCTTCGTTATAGATCTCTCACTCTCATGTTTTGAAAGAGATAAAGCACACATTCCCATAGTCTCTTTGTAACAGACTTGGACACCCCAAGTCAAGAATCTGGCATGACCCACGAGAGAATCAGTAAAAACACTTCACAAACTTTATTACAGTTAAATAGAGTCGACATGGCCAGACATAGTTCCTTGCACACAGGTATTGGCCCCAAAGTCTAGCGCCCCTTTTGGTATTTCTTTAGCATTAATCATTGCCAAGTACAACTCTCGAGGGACCTCTTCTCTCAGACTCTGTGTCTAGATGCTTTGCAAAGCGAGGCCCCAAGGGCTCTTATAAACAATAGAAGGGATGCCAAAAAGCAGAGCCCCAAAAGCAGTCAGTGCAAAAGCTTCAAGTCCCAAAAGCATATGGCCCAAAAATAGCCAGCGTGAATTGCAAAAATCTGTACAGTTCGCCACATCAGCATGTCAGCGTAGATTTTGGGTATGTTCGTATAGTTTTTCCATGTCATCAATTTGTGACATACCCCCCTCTTGAAAGAATTGCAATCACCCTTGATTACGCCTGCAAAATCAGACATAAGCCATAAACCAGTTCAGTAGACAATGACTCTAACTACCGACGCACTAGACGACACAAATCTAGCACTTGCACAAGACGATAGTCACTGCACATTCACATCACAGTCAAATCATATCACATAGAATCCATCCAAATCTAGGACCATGATTCCTGGCAACGTGTTTCGTAATCACATTTAGATCCACACCGGACCTCGCAATGTTGGATGAACTAATTCTTATCGCGATCTATCCATAGATTTCTTAAGACCAAAATGTTGCAGTCATTTCGTCTTTCAATCCTACACTCAAACAAAATCACGCGAGTGAGTACTCAAAAATCAATTTCATTTTTGGGAATTCTAGCTCATCAATCACACACTGAGTTCATACTGAACAGAGTGTTCCAATTATTCAATCTAGTCATTTTATTGTTGTGTAGCCATCTCATCCCTTGGGAACTATTGATGCGTTCACCACAGTATCCAATCATCTCATTCATCATCAGTCATCATCATTCAAAATTCATGATTCTTATCGTGATCAGGTTTATTCTAGAGCTGTCATTGCTCCCAATTGCATTCATATGCAAATTCCTCAGCATTTCATTCTCAATTTCACGTGTTATTTGTACACAAATAGCAAGATCTTTCAAAAACATTAATTCCACACATGCTGATTTTTTTTTACAGAAACCCTAATTTTTCAAAGTTGTTGGATATAAAATATGTTTGCGTCAATGTGAAGACCTTGTTGAGAGGATCAACTTTATCTTCTGTCACATATCAAAATTCTCAACCGTCGAAGAGATGTTTAAAAGTCTCTGCAACACAGAAAAGAGCCAAAAAGCATTTTTAGGGAAAAACGAACTCTTTCTTCTCTTGCAAGTGATCTTGAATTCCTTACGGCTTATGCCATGTAAGACAAAGCGATACTGATGGGAGCGTGCCCGATACAAATGAAGTAAGGGTGGGAGTGGCTAATGAGTCCGGGTCGGGGCACAAAGATTCTTTAATAGAATTTCCACTAAACTTTGGAAGTGCCATCTTGCTATGTTTTCTCTTTGGTAGGAGCGGTATGCTTTAAGAAAAGCACACGTCTAAAGCTTTGATACCACTCTAATAGACTTGGACACCCCAAGTCGGGAATCTGGCACGACACACAAGAGAATAAAAGAAAAAATCTTCACAAACTTTATCATGGTTAAATAGATTTGACACGGCCCGATGTAGTTCCGTGCCAAGAGGTATTGGCCCCAAAGTCTGGTGCTTCTTTATTAGTAATCATTGCCAACTCTCGTGGGACCTCTGCTCTCAGACTCTGTGTCCAAATGCTCTGGAGAGTGAGACCCAATGGTGTGGGGGAGCAGGAGAGAGAGCCCACTTGCTGTCCTATGCAATGAGAGTGAAGGAGGAGAGGAGATTGGCGCAGAAAGAGCACACGCAGAGAAGAACGTGAGAGAGAGAGAGAGAGAGAGGGCTCGTTGGATTTTGGGAAAAAGCCACGCTATGTATTATTTGGGCTTCACCTTTGAGTATATGAGTAAGTGACTAGGGGGCCATTCACACTTGGGCCCCCTCACTTATAAGTCTTTTTAACTTATAAGTTATAAGTACAAGGCACTTAGGCCTTTATTCCCTAACAACCTCCCACCTAAAGGCAATGTACCTTGGGAGATCAAAGAATCAGCTAACTATGATACAACAGCTGATCATGCACTTACTCATCCAACACCATCATCTGACGGCAATATGCAAACCGCTCTGCTGGAAGACTCTTGGTCAAAAGATCTGCAGGATTGTCATCTGTGTGCACCTTGACAAGTGTAATGCTCTTGTCATCAAGCACACTCCTGATAAAATGATACTTCACCTCTATGTGCTTTGTCTTGGCATGAAAAACAGGATTCCTTGCAAGCATAATAGCACTCTGACTATCACAGTGTAGCACAGGAACCGGTGACTTAATGCCAAGCTCTTCTACCAAACGCATGAGCCACAAAGCTTCTTTGCATGCCTCAGTGGCAGCCACATACTCAGTCTCAGTGGTAGACAAAGCAACACATTTTTGCAGTCTGGAAATCCAAGAAACTGCACCTCCTGTGAAAGTAAACACATATCCAGAGGTAGACTTCCTACAATCTGGATGTCCAGCAAAATCTGCATCTGTAAAGCCATGCACAGATGTCTCACTCTTCCCAAAACAAATGCACAAGTCTTTAGTGCCTTTCAAGTATCTCAAGATACACTTCACTGCTTCCCAATGCTTTTTGCCAGGATTGCTCATGTACCTGCTTACTACTCCCACCGCAAATGCAATGTCCGGACGTGTAGCAACCATAGCATACATCAAACTGCCAACGGCTGATGCATAAGGAACCTTGGCCATTTCAGCCCGCATATCATCTGTGTTTGGGCAGTCATGTGCAGTCAGTTTTACATATGGAGGCAGCGGAGTACCAAGTGCCTTTCCCCCATCCATATGAAAACGATGTAGCACCTTATTGACATAATCTCGTTGAGATAGATACAGAAGCCTGTTGATCCTATCTCGAGAGATACGCATGCCCAAAATATGATTAGCATTACCAAGATCCTTCATGTCAAAGCGATTCTTTAAGCTTTGCTGTAGTGCATCCAACTCCGTGATATTGTTACCCGCAATAAGCATGTCATCAACATACAAAATCAGCAATAGAAGAGATCCATCACTTGCCGTTTTGATATACAAACAGTGATCAGAATTACTTCTTTTGTATCCTTGAGACCTCATGAATGTATCAAACTTGTGATACCATGCACGAGGAGACTGTTTCAAACCATACAAGCTCTTCAAGAGTCTACATACTTTCTTCTCTTGCCCCTTTGACACAAAACCTTCTGGCTGCATCATATAGATCATCTCAAGCAAATCGCCATGCAAAAACGCTGTTTTGACATCCATTTGCTTTAACTCCATATCTTCAGAAGCAACCAGGCCTAGAACAAGACGTAATGTGGCAAGCTTTACAACAAGAGAAAAAATCTCATCAAAATCAACACCATGCTTTTGCTTGTACCCTTTAGCAACCAAACGTGCCTTGTACTTAGAAGAAGCATCAGATGTGACCTTGGTCTTGTAAACCCATTTACATGGCAGAGCCTTATGCCCTTTAGGCAAATCAACCAAGTCCCATGTATGGTTTTTCTCCAAAGACTGCATTTCCGAAACCATTGCTTTGAACCATTTCTTACTGTCTTCCCGTTGCATAGCCTCTTTATAGCAAGACGGCTCACCACAATCAGTAAGCATGACATAGTCCAAAGACGGTTCATATCTATCGGGGGGCCTTGTCACCCGAGTAGACCTACGCACCCAATGATCCATAACAGGTGGATTTTCAGCCTGTAAACCATCAAAAACAGCAGGCTGTTCAACCGGTTGTATCGCAACAACGGGCGGTCTAGGAGCATCAACCTGTTCCCCTACCTGTGGTGCATCAATGGCAACTTGTTGGGGCTGATTTTCAGCAGCTAATGGCTGATTTTCAGCACCATTTTCAGCATGTAAAGGCTGCTGAACATTGGGCCTTCTTGGCTGTCCATATGTAACATCTTCACGAAAAACAACCCGGCGCACTTCCTCGACCTTTGTGGGCTGTTTGTGCATGCAATTCTCATTGAAGATGACATCATTGCTGCGTATGATTTTCCGTAATGCAGGATCCCATAATCTATACCCCATTTCACCATCCTCACCATATCCTAGGAAAATGCATTTATGAGACTTTGGTTCTAGTTTGGTGCGCAGTTCACTCCGGATGTGAACATAGGCCTCACAACCAAACACTCTTAAATGTGCATATGAGGGTGGCTTGCCAGACCACACCTCCTCAGGCACCTTTCCACCCAAAGCCTTGCTAGGTGAGCGATTAATCAAGTGAATAGCTGTTTGCACAGCTTCTGCCCAAAAACCATGAGGTAATGCAGCATGTGACAGCATACTCCGAACTTTCTCTTGGATAGTCCGGTTCAACCTCTCTGCAACTCCATTCTGAGAGGGATTAAAAGGAGCCGTGAGCTCTCTTTTAATACCTTTAGTAGCACAAAAGTCAATAAATGCTTTTGATACATACTCCCCCCCATTGTCTGAGCGCAAAGACCTAAGCTTCTTGTCAGTTTGATTCTCAACAAACGCAAGAAACTTCTTGAAAGTATCCAAAACATCGCTTTTAGCCCGTATTGGATACACCCACACCTTACGTGTAGCATCATCGATAAACGAGACAAAATATTTCTTTCCCCCTAAGGACAACTGTGGCATTTCACATACATCGGAATGCACTAAGTCTAACCTGTCAGACTTCAAAGAAAGTGACCTTTTGTGCGGTGTTTGACTGTGCTTACCATAAATACAGTGCTCACAATGAGAAAAATCAGCATACCTCAAACACGGCAAATAACCACAACGAGACAGAGTTTCCATTCCTCTTTTACTCATGTGTCCCAACCGGCCATGCCACAAAGAAACACTTGGCTGCTCGGTTACGGCGACAACATGGTCACGCACACTAGATACATGCAAAGGATACAAAGTGTCCGATTTACAACCCTTGGCTACAATCCGGGCCCCTTTACAAATTTTCCACTTACTATCACCAAAAGTGGTGTGATAGCCTGCATCATCTAGCTGCCCTGTACTAATCAAACTCTTCTTGAGTTGTGGCACATGACGCACTTTGTGCAAAACAAAAGTCATACCATCAGCAAAAGAAAACTGGACACTGCCAATACCTGCAATGTCACATGCATAGTTATCTCCCAAATAAACAGTGCCCTGCACCTCACCTGAGTACTGTGTAAACCAATCCCTATGAGGTGTTACATGAAAGGAGGCACCTGAATCAAGAATCCAAGTATGCATGTCCACATCAGAACCCATAGCAAGGGTATGTGCATCCACAGAAGAGGCATTGAGTACATCAGTGCTGCTGTCACTGTCACAACTACTAGCAACATTGATTTCCTCAATCAACACAGTGCTCTTCTTGGCATTTCCCTTGTCCTTTGCATCAGTTTCAGCACCCTTGTTCTTCTCTTTCTTCCACTCATAGCATTCCCGTTTATAATGCCCTTTCTTTTCACAATGATGACACACAACATCTTTCCTACGAGATTTGCTGCGTGCCCTGTCCTTACTGTCAGATTTCTCCCTCTGTTGAGACCTGCCTCTCAAGTGCAATGCATTAGAAGACCCACCTGTGGTGTTCTTCCTGTTCATCTCTTCCATCAGGAGAGAACTCTCTA
This sequence comes from Adiantum capillus-veneris, assembly GCF_014529385.1. NCBI lineage: Eukaryota > Viridiplantae > Streptophyta > Polypodiopsida > Polypodiales > Pteridaceae > Adiantum > Adiantum capillus-veneris. Next base: position 146,857,590 of record NC_140952.1, read on the forward strand.
CATCTGCATACTTAAGTGACGCACTTGAGTTACTAAGAGCTGTCCGGAATACATCCCAACTCTCGGGCAATGTGCATAGCAGAAAAGTAGCTTTGAACTCCTCATCAATCGTGAATTTCAGCTCAGTCAGTTGGCTGAAAATAGAATTGAATTCATTGAGGTGCACCGACATGTGCGTGCCCTCCTTCATGCGGAGATCCATAAGCTTCTTGAGCCAATACACTTTACTGGCAGCACTCTGCTGTGCATACAACTCGTCTAAATGCTTCCACATGCCCCATGCTGTCTGCTCATTCTCTACATTGAAGAGTAAATTGTCAGACACCGAAAGCATGATCGTGGAGCGAGCCAACTCGTCCACTTCTTCCCATTCTTCAACCTCCATATCGACCGGTTTCACACCCTGTAACTTAATAGGTTTCGCCTGTTCCTTCTGCAACATCACATTATAACATTGCTTCTTCCATATAGCAAAGTTATGGGCACCTTCAAGCTTGCGAATGTGCAACAAATTGCCACTTTCACTGCTAGAAGCCATTCTGAGTGATTGCAAACACTGAAACCCTGTTTTGCCGACCTAAACACGCCCAAATGTGCGCAATCGGGCAAAAAACAGCTTGCTGTTACAGAAAAACAGCGAGCAAATTTCACGCGAAATCACCCCAAAACAGCGTACATTCACTGTCAAACCCTTACCAAAGGTTTCCACAAGGTGTATACATCATTTGCTTGCTGAAATTCCCTGTTTTAGGGCAAAAATCAGACCTGTAAACACCTGTTTTGCTGAATTTTCAGAACCTCGTTGGTGGAAACACCTGTAAGATTGACCTGTGAGACTTGCCCTAATGAAATTACATCAAATTGACCCCGAAATTGGTCAATTTCAGCAGAAATAGGCTGCTGTTCGCCAGTTTTTGAAACCCTAATTTTGGGGAAACTGTCACCGGAGGTCGATTCTACACGGTGAGAGGATCCCTTCGCGACAGAGTTGATCGAAAACGGTTGAGTATCCTTCCCGCAGCGAGCAAAAACAGAATTCTGATCTGTGTTGCGAAGATGGCTCTCTTGGAAACCCTAAAGCTCTGATACCATGTGTGGGGGAGCAGGAGAGAGAGCCCACTTGCTGTCCTATGCAATGAGAGTGAAGGAGGAGAGGAGATTGGCGCAGAAAGAGCACACGCAGAGAAGAACGTGAGAGAGAGAGAGAGGCTCGTTGGATTTTGGGAAAAAGCCACGCTATGTATTATTTGGGCTTCACCTTTGAGTATATGAGTAAGTGACTAGGGGGCCATTCACACTTGGGCCCCCTCACTTATAAGTCTTTTTAACTTATAAGCTATAAGTACAAGGCACTTAGGCCTTTATTCCCTAACAAATGGTTCTTATAAACAGTACAAGGGATGCCCAAAAGCAGAGCCCCAAAAGCAATCTGTGCAAAAGCGTCAAGTCGCAAAAGCATCTGGCCCAAAAATAGCCAGCGTGAATTGTGGAAATCTGCACAGGCTGCCATGTGGCACAACAAAAAACACAAAAATCCATACTGCTGCCACACTAGCATGTCAGTGCAAATGCCGGGTCTGTCCGTACATTCTACCACATCATGAGGTCCGTACAGTTCTACCATGTCACCAATTTGTGACACTCTGAGTACACAGTCCATAAAAGAATCAGTCATTGCATGATAAGGAACCTCTCTCTACCATTCATTCTCTACAGCCTAAGAAGTATTTTCTGCATTATATAAATTTAATTGCTAGTAAGGATCATCAAACCTTCAAGTGGCTCGAGTCAATACCGAGTACACCTTGGAGTGACCGTCAAGTTTGATGGTTTCAGTCTTGTGAGCAATATGGTGACTTGATTGATAATGTTCCTAGTAAAGCTAACCCAATTGCAGATACGATGAGTCACGAAGGACAGATCTTGGCTCTTGAGTCAAGTTCCACAGTATCCATTCAGGAAGTATGTTTTATTCACATGAAGAGTCAGTATGCATTTTTCGTATCTCTCATTCGTAACGGTCTGTTGTATTTTCATCATCGTCTTTGTGCTTTACCTTCTCGTAGGAGATCCATATTGTACAATGCATATAATTCACTTACAGACGAGCACAACAGCATGAATCGCACCTTAGGAAAGGTAGAAATTTTGCACTCAAGGAATACACAATGTTGCACCATTGTAGATCATGTTGAGAGTGCACGGGGAAATGCATTGGAGGTTGGTGAAGAACAATGCTAAGTAGTGATGAGGTTACAAGCTTGTCTAAACCATGATTTTTTCTTGAAGTGTTGGGCCACAATGAAAAAGAATTCAACCATTATAGAAAATGCAAGGGTTGTGCCAATGCTGGTTATGAACGGGGATATTATTATTGTTATTGAAGTGCATGTATTCCACATTACAATGTGTGGCTTTGAAGAAAAGCACGTGATTTATGCACAAACACTTTGTGACTTTCTCATATGTTTATGCATGGATTTTTCACAAAGAGATGCCAATAAGAATGCGTACATCCCTTGCAAGCATATGTACTAGATCTACATTGTTGTGCTAGATTGAACGAGGTGGTTCACACTTCCATGCATTAATCTACACTAAAAAAGATTGATTTGTTTTAAGCATTGAGAAGGCGAAGGAACATCTCATGAATAAATAATCAAACCTCACTTATGATCTTGTATTAGGTGATAGATTACATAGTATGATGGAATTATCATTTAACAAAAATATCTCCTTCAGTTAATTTTACACACTAGAATGTGTTTTTATAGTCGATGACACGGTTCAAAGTAGGCTCAAGAATTTTTTTGCGTTCCATTTTAGCTTCTATAGAAAAGCTTTTTATATAGTTTTGATGTGATTTGATAAAGCAATATGTTTGCCCTATAAGATGTGTGAGATCCTTAATATTTAACTATTTGTGAAGGTTGGGAGTCGGGGGATAGAGCATCCTAGCCCTTCAAGCCCCCCCTCCCCCCCCCACCACGTGCTTCATCCTCTATGCCATAAGCCTACGGATGTAGACAGTGGCCCAAGCCCAAACCCCTCCTCTCATCAATCTATATCAATCTAGTAAAGGGTGTACAAAACCATCTAGGAAGAAAGTCTTACACTTGGGTGGCGAGGATGTGCAAGAAATTGCAATGACAACTCCATCGAAGAAGGCGAGGGTGTCCAAGAAGAAGGGTGCTATGGAGCTCGAAGATGACGAAGACACCATCCAAAAATCCAAGGGCCAATGGAGGGACTTGTGGGTTGACCAGCTTATCCATGTGAGGGGGGGTATGCACGAGGAATTCAACAATCCTTAAATTCAAAGGGTCGATCTATGGGCAAAAGTGGCTGCACGGTTGGCCTCCACATACCATGACTTTGATAAAGATAGCGAGGCATGCCCAAAAAAGTGGGGCTCTGAACTTGTCCAATATAGGCTAGATAAAGCACACAGTGCTACATCTGGGAATGGTAGAAAGCACACATGTAAATGGTATGATGTGGTAGATGAATACTACCATGATAGAGCCTCTGTGAACTATGTTAGTCATGCCTTCTCTACAACCTAGGAAATAACACGAGTGAGTTTCCAGGGGAAGAAGACTCCAAAGCCTCCCAAATCAAAGGTCAAGGCACAACAACAACCAATGGCAAGCGGTCTACTCCAAAGGTTGAGGAGTCATTGCCACAAATGGCGAATTTCGCTTGACCACTTGAAAGATAGCTCCAATCGGCAAGAGGCGCTTGAAAACAAGCGCTTGGATTTGTTAGCTAGCTTTTGTGACACCATGGTTGGGTTCTTAAAGCATGCTAATAATGACAACAATTGACGAGCTACTAACTAGTGAAGCCTATGGACTTCAAAGCTTCTGTCATTTCTTCTTGCTATCTTTTTGTTTTTAAATTTTGTCATGACTATGGATATTTTATTTCTCTTGAAGTGAGCACATTGTGTACACGTCTGTTTTTCTTTTCTTTGACAAGTTATGATTGCTTGTGTAAACCTACATATTACGAGAATGATGTCTACAGAGATAGCGCTTCATTGTGCTTGGCTATGCTCTTTAGCAATTGCAAAATTGCTAAAGGATGGCCCCAACCAAGATGATGTGGCCTTCTTGCAAACATGGTTGCATTTAGTCCAATGTATGGGCCGATCGGTCAACATCAACATTGACATAAGAAGAGTTCACGAACATAGGAAAGCTTGGGCTTATGCTGGGCCCCAAAATTTTGTTGTCATCTTTTTTCTAAAGTCTTTCTCAGATAACATGTTTCAGAGACACCTTCAAGTTAGCAAGGACACCTTCCATTACATTTGTGGAAAGGTGGCCCCTTTCATGTCAAAGTGCACCATCGACCTTACTATGCATGTAACGATTGCTATGCTAAGAATAGTGTTGGGGTATAGGCGTCTGTGCCTTGCCCGGCCGCCCAGAGTCTGGGCGCCCACTAACTTGTATACCTTATACATAGCATAAGTGTATAGGGGGCTGCTCACTCTTGGAGTCTCCCCACCCACATCGTGTCTGTCTCCTTCTCTCTCTCTCTCACTCTCCGTCTGTGGTGCTCCCCGATCCCCTTCAATTGGTATCAGAGCTATGGTGACCGCGGAGAGCACGACGGCTTTGAGAGCTTCGAGGCGATAGCTCGCTCGCTCTCGACGGTGGAGTTCGATCGCGGAGTTTCACGGAGAGCGATTTTAGCTTGAGGAGCATTGTCTTTGGAGCTTAGGAGCTTGGTGTGGTCAAGCTTGGTCGAGGAGGCGGTTGCGGCTTCCTTGGTGAGAGGAGCTTTTGAGCTCAGTGGAGCTCGTTAGAGAAGTGCTCGGCGGAGGAGAGCTTGACATTCGAGTGCTTGGATGCTGTTGTGGCAGAGCTCTTGTGTTGGATTTTGCATTGAGAGGACATTGCATCACGCAGAGTGGAGCAGGAGCAGGTTCAAGACTGTGTGCAGCTCGTTTTTGCCATTTTCGGGCTCTAAAACGCAGTTTTTTGCGTAGCTCCGTCATACAGAGTCAGCTCTACATGATCCAGGAGTCTAGGTCAGGGTTTTGGCACGCTCCGGACGCGATGGTGATGTCTATTTGCTGAAATTATGCTTTGAATTACAGCAGGTACAGCAGCAAGTTTATTTGTGCACTTTCGGATCCCAAAAACACTGTTTTTGGCATAGCTTTCACACCCGGACTCGGATACATATGATCCAGGAGTCTACCTTGGGGTTTTGGCACGCTCCGGACGCACTCGTCATATTAGAATTGTAAAATTCTAAACGCTGAATTTTCTGCAGCAGTAGTTGTTTATTGTGTGTCGAGGATTCCACACATGGTTTGCTCTCAGATGTGAGAGTGATATTTGCTGCAAGTTTCCTCACAGGTGGGAGGATACGATGTATGTCTTATGTGGTTTGATGCTCAGGGAGACTAGTGATTGCATTTTGAGCTCGGCAATGTATGCCTCGAGCATGTTTTTTGGCAGTCACAGGTAGAGCAAATATTTGTGTACTAGATTTGCAGGTGTTTGCAATGATGTATGCAAAGTGTGGAGATTGGTGCATGAATTTGGAGTGTGGTTTGATGCGCTTTGGTTGCTCATGGTTTTGAGCGTGCAGTCAGTTTGGTTACTGGTTTTGTGGCCGTTTTACTGACGAAACTCTGGCGAAATTTTCCCAGGAGTTTTATGCGCATCATTTATGCGATCTAGGTAGAGATTGCGGGTTGCACTCAGCATTTGTGTGCGGTGTTCTCTGCAGGTGGGAGATTTGTGCGTGTGTATGCATCGATACCGCACATTGTGGGCTTGGTGATTAGCTCACGGGTTTGACAGGCGTACAGTTATCTTGGCACACTCACAGGAGTGAGTATTGTGATGTATGCTTGTGTGGCTACGAGCTAGGTAACCGGATTCGAGCACTAATGGCTTGAGGTTTTTCAGCAGGTTTCAGCTACAGGTTTACAAGTTTACAGGCAGGTTTGAGGGCTTATTTGGGTGCTGAATTTTCAGCCATTGTTTCCTCTTTGCAGGTGTCCATGTATGGCTCAGTTGTAGGCTGATTTGGGACACATTTGTGACTTGTTTATGCAGCTGTTTAAGAGCTGAATTTTGGGGCTGTTTTGGGCTGATTTGCAGCCATATTTGCAGACTTTTGTTGATGCAATTCGAGCCAGTTTAGGGCTGATTTGGTTGACATTTGCTACTCATTGTTGGTTGCTCTTTGGCGAGCATTATGGCTGATTTTTCATTTGACTTCCAGCGTTATGGTCTGACACAGTTTGATGGTACAGATTTTGTTGCTTGGAAGGAACATATGCTTGTTGCATTGACAGATTTGGGGCAGGATAAACCCTTGCGTGGTTTATCGGCGAAGCCCAAGTCTATGAGTGATGATGATTGGCAAGATCTTGATGAGTTAGCAATGTCTACGATTCGTTTGCATCTGGTTGAGTCTGTTTACTGGCAAGTCTCGAGGGAGACTACAACTCATGCTTTATGGCAGAGTTTACATGCTATGTACGGGACATCCATGTCTACAGGGAAGTCTAGTCCCACTTCTATGTCCATGGGAGAGATTGGTCCCACACGCAAGTCTCGACGGCATAGAGACTTAACATGTTGGCATTGTGGACACAGAGGGCACATTAGGCGTCGATGTTTCAGGCGTTTGAGACAACGGAGGCGACAGATGCGTGATGCAGATTTGGGCATGACAGATGCTAGTGAGATCAGTACGGTGGTTACTGAGTATGCTTGTGACGGCGATGTCACATTTACATCTAGCTTGTCTTCAGACAATCTTATGTCTACGGATTGCATATTGGATTGCACATTGTCTTCACATTGGTTACTAGATTCAGATGCTACATTCCATGTCACGTCGCATCGTGAGTGGTTTAGCACGTTTTCTAGTGGGAGACTTGGTTGTGTGCACATGGCTGATGGTGCTGTGTATGACATTGAGGGTACAGGAGACGTATGTTTGTCCTTGCCCAGTGGTATGAGATTTACCCTGCGTCATGTGCGTTATGTGCCAGATCTGAGACGGGATTTGATCTCAATCAGACAGTTACGGGATAGTGGATGTCAGATTTCGCTACGAGAGCGAGATTTTGTGATGCATTTGGGTTCGCTAGTGATTGCGAGAGGTGCCAGGAGTGGTACACGTTACCCATTGCATGTGGATCACACGAGAGACGGTGTTGTCTCTGTGATCACGCAGCCAGGTAGAGAGCGAGAGAGCAGGCGAGTCTCTTTTGCTTGTGGGTTGCAGGATGCTTTGCATGGAGTGCAGAGTAGTGAGCTCGTTGTGCACACAGTTGGGGCACGACTTGAGCAGTCACACAGAGAGGTGACAGAGTCAGACATGCATGCTTTGCTAGTGACTGAGCAAAGCAGAGACTCAATTGTGCTAGATACTTCTATGCAGGATAGACAGGTAGAGCGGTCTTGCTCTAGTGAGTCACGACAGGAGGACGTTGTGCAAGAGTCTATGCATACGGAGTTAGAGCATGAGAGCTCTAGTGAGTCACAACAGATTGAGTGTTCATGTTTGCAGTGGATGATTGCAGAGGAGGTTGAGATGTCAGCGATTATGCAGTCATTCCTTTCTATGCTCGACAGTGAGCATGGGGATATAGTTGTGCAGGATATGTCTTCCAGCAGACACCTAGAGCAGCTGGTTTGCTCTGAGGTTGCACGACAGGTTGATGCGTCTTTTGCGGACAGTCAGGAGATGCATGTGGCTGACACGCCTTGTCAGTCAGAGATGCCTATTGCCAGGGACATATATGTTGATGCATGCTCCGTAGAGCTAGCAGGGCCCGCTAGCATTGCATCGGCATTCGGTGGTCTCATGTATGAGATGCTGATCTTGAGACCGGATATCGCAGCTGCAGTGGGAGCATATGTAGTTGGGATTGTCAGTCGTTTGTTGACTGATGATGGCATAGTGCACGAGGGAGATATGCAGGTATTGTGTACATACTTGCAGTACGTGTGCGGTACGTCTGGTGGTGTATGGACTTACACGGGAGCAGGACAGCCGGATGCACACGATCACAGCCAGCCAGTGGGCATCGGTTGAGAGCGGTTTTCTCTCGCCTTTTGTAGTCTTTAGACTATGTTCTCTTGCTTAAAGGCACAGTCGCCTTTAAGTGGGAGGTTGTTGGGGTATAGGCGTCTGTGCCTTGCCCGGCCGCCCAGAGTCTGGGCGCCCACTGACTTGTATACCTTATACATAGCATAAGTGTATAGGGGGCTGCTCACTCTTGGAGTCTCCCCACCCACATCGTGTCTGTCTCCTTCTCTCTCTCTCTCACTCTCCGTCTGTGGTGCTCCCCGATCCCCTTCAAATAGCTTCCTGGCACACACTTGGAAGTCTTGTGTGACTTGAATGGGTGTGCAAAGAGCATAGCATGTGGAATAGTCCTTGATTTTTGCTAGGCCATCATGAAATTGGGTCTAAGAGATGTTGGCCTTCTCCGTCATACTTTGAAAAGCTGGTTAGTGAATTTGAAGCTCTCCGAGGAATACCCTATGTTGTTGGTGCCATTGATGGTTCACATGTTCCAATCATTATCCCAAAGGAGAACCACGTGGATTAATTCAACCAAAAAGGCTTCCATTCAATCTTGTTGCAGTTAACAGTGGCAACAGATTTTTTTGTATGGAACTATGATGTTGACTCCCTGAACTTCACTTGTGGTGAGTTTGGTAAAAAATGTATTAGAGGTGAGCTTGGCAATTATTGTTTGGTGGGTGATTGTGCTTATCCAGCTTGACCATTTATGTCGTTGCTCAAAGGGTGCAAGCAAGGCTTGTTGCACAAGAAGTTTCATTGGAATTTCATACAATCCATCACAAAAATGCAAGTGGAGCGACCATTTGGCATGCTAAAGGCAAGGTTTCACCTCTTGTTAAAGAGATGTGACATGGATCTACATCATGTGCCTGATTTGGTGGCCGCGTGCCTCGTTTTACACAATATTTGTATACGACATGGTGATGCTTTGGACATGGAATGGGTATGCTGAAGCTAGCCTATTAGTTGGAAATTCACTCGAAGAAAGCCAAAGAACCACAACATATTCTATAGTAGAAATTCAAGCTCTTTGTTCCACAAGGGCGGAGGTTGCAATTGAGCGAGCTCAAAGAGGTGATGAAGGAGGTGTTCAAGGAGGAGTGGCAAATGACCTTGGTTCAAGTGCTAATCGCTGTGACAATCTTGCAAAAACATTGTACCAAGAATATGCTAAGACAAAAGCACAGCAAGTCTTTGGTGATGCTATGTTCGATGAGTCATCGTCATCAACTTTCACTCGAGCTCTTGTAATATGGGTTGGGATTTACACCATGGTTTTTATGTTTTGATGTTTTGATGTTTGTAATCTCGAATCAATTTAGCAATTTGCCTTTTTTTGTGTTCTAGTATTCAAGTGTAATCAAATTCAATTATTTTCTACAATTGGATGATTAGTAGTGCCTTTTGTTAATAGATAACTCGAACTCGGTGCTATCTGTGAACATTCCCCAAGTTAGATGTTTTTAGTCGCCTTCGTGTGATGGGGCGTCTGAATTTGCTTCCGTCAGGCTCGTGTGAACAAAAAGGGCGGTTGAAATTGCCTTTTTTGTGATGCTTCCACCTGGAAACACACTTTTCCACCCTCCATTTCCACCGTCATTGTGTGAACCCAGCCTATGTCCCTTATTGGTTGGGCTAGCTGCTCGCTTTTTTTTTGGCCTGCCCAAAGGGCAAAGGCTATAGAGATCACTTCTCTTTTTGCTAACTAAAATATTTTTTCTTTTTTTATGGTCATTTTGTGGTTTTTAATCAAGCACCGCTTTGTGGCATGATTAAAGTGGTGGGGAATGTGGCCACTATGAGCACAAAATGGGTATCCTAAGTGGTTGGTAGAGGTAGGGATATGGGTTGGCGATGTGTAGCATTTTTATTGGCTTATGATGATTTTTGGAGGGGTTATAAGACACGCTGTTTAGGTTTTAAAGTAGCCCATCATTTGGGTGTGTAGCCACTGCCGCAGAGGGATGGCGAGGTCGAGACGGTTGCTTGGCACTCTTGTGCAAACGTCTTCAAGGCAGTGAGGCCCATAGGGCCTGCCCTAGGTAAGGTCATCCTGCCATCGCCGCCCTTGCGAACTGCCTTGCTGCGCAATACACTTTCGCTCACACAGAGATTCTCTCTCTCTCTCTCTCTCTCTCTCTCTCTCTCTCTCTCTCTCTCTCTCTCTCTCTCGCTTTGCATTGGCTTATGTGTTCTTCTTGTATCAGGTATCAGGTATGGGGCTTCTACACTACGATGGGTTTGCACGGTGTCAGCCCCGCTACCTTTGCTCGACAGCTTTAGCGTGTGTATAATCCGCTGCTGAAGCTGCCTTTCAATGCCAAGACAACTCGCCCAATGTGCAGAATCAGCCAGCGTGCGTAGATTTCTCTGCTCACCCATTGGGACTTGCCTCCTGCCGCTTCCACAGGCCTGAGTTTAATGCGTATTTGCCTGTGAAGAACATCTCAAGAGCTTGTGTTTGAAGATGGTATTCTTCTGCTTTGGTTGATGCGCATATTTCTGGAGAGCTTTGCATTTACCTTTCGATTCAACGTGTCATGTCTATCTTACTTTGCTTATGCTTTTTTATTTTGTGTTTGTAATCGTTTCGGACTGCAGGGCAGTGGTAGCTATCGAGTTGGCTGCTGGGACACGACTGCCGAGAAGAACTGGGATGCAATGCGAGCAGATTTAATTAGGATGTTAAGTTCACTAATTCTGCCTTTAGATAATGTCAAAGTTTACATAATGTTGAGGCTTACATAAAGTTGAGGTTTCGGGTAGAGACTGGGGCCGGATATCTTTGGCTTTGTTTCATGTCCCTGTCTTTATTTATTTACTTCTGCTTTGGTTGTTCTTCTTAGTGTTCTAAGTCTTGAGTACATTCGGATTTGATAATTCTTGTTATCTATTATACCAACCGTCTGGTTTGACTCTGCAGATCTATTGATGAAAGCTTTTATGGAGTACCTGCACACATGTTGATCTCTAGCCATTAGCTTGGCTAATTGTACAGCTCTAACCATGTTCAAATCTGGTTTGCGGCTGCTAAAGAAGCCCAAGGCTTTTCTTGTATGCACCAGTTGCTAATATGGAGGACTGTTTTTGATTAAGCTGAGTGACGAGAACTATTTATGTAATCAAGAATTTTACTTTGATCTCTCAGTTTCGCAAGGCTGATCTTGGAATAGTAAAGAAATTTGCCTTTTAGTTTTCTGTGAGCATCTTCGATGCTTAAAATTGGTTATGTTTTTTATATAATTACTTCTTCATGATGATGCGAGATTTAGTAGCCTTTTGATCCCCTACTGTCTTGTCCTTATGGTTAGCTTTGTATGTTGTATGTGTCAAGTTCCTCCGTTGTAAAGTAAAGTATTTTTGTTATGCCTCTTTAGGCAAAGAAATATATAGCCTTTTATCTACGGCTTACTCTCATTTTAACGGGGATATGCCGTGATGTCTGCTCATTTGCTATTCATATCTACATGAATAGAGATGGAATAAAAACAGACTGAGCATTAAAACGAATGGTACTACTGGATAAGCTGTGATGATGACCATATAGCCAACTATGGATTTACATCCTTCATGTTGGGTATTCTATTCTGAGCTTATGGGATAGGGAAAGACAAATGTCAAGCTTATGAGATAGGCCGAATTTAATTGCTCTTGTACATAATTTTGTTTAGTAATTTCTTATGAAAATATGTTGTTGCTAATTTTTTTTCAAACTTAGTATAGAATTTTTGAGCAAAATAATCTTTTTGGTATTATAACACATTCAATATTGATCAAAAATAAGAAAATATTATTGTACCGAATCTTAATTTTGATATTATAAAACAGACAGGTTTATATTATTTTTGAGAAACATGTATTTATTAAAAGATTAGGGTTTTGAATAGAACTAGGTTCTTTTAATGTAGTCAACAGCTTTTAATATTAACAATAATAATTCTAAATTATTTTTTTAAACTTTTGATAATTTTAGAATCTCTTGAACCAAACACGTCGCCCATGATAAGTACTCCGTCATGGTATATATATGTTGACTATAATGTCATTTTATTTAGATTTATTGTGAGATATCAACTTACTCTTTTAAAAGCATAAAATAATTAGAGCTTACTTTCATTGCCACGTAGTCGGGTAATAAAGTTTCCCTCAAAAAACGTGCTCTCTTACTTTGAAAACGTGAAATGATACCTTCTCATTTATGAAAAGATATTGCATCATTTTATTGCAATCTCTCTTGGTCTTGGCCAATCTCTCTTGCTGAACGTGAGGCATTGGCTCTCATTATAGAAATCTCTCATTTTATTGCAATCTCTCTTGCTGAACGTGAGGCATTGGCTCTCATTATAGAAACACATGCACTACTCCTCTCCTCTGCCACTCATGCAGCTCCTATATATATAACTATTCCTTGCACAATATACATATGCTTTTCTTGAGTCCTTAGCTCTCCTTGCTCACAGCTGCTTGCAATTCTAGCTTTATATACCTCATACAATGGATACTCCCATGAAGGGTGAGTACTTTAACAAGATTTTATTTGAGCTGTGATTACCTTGAGCATGTGATCTTGAGCATTGACATGAGCATATGTTTGTAGATCTTAGCTTTGATGAGGCACTGTCTGAGCCCGAGCGTGTAGAAGCACCTTCCTTGCAAGTAGAACTTCTTGAGAGTACGAAGTGTAGCACTGCATGCTGATTTTTCACCTTTGTCTCGAAACCCCAATCAAATCTCTGAATCTTCCCCGCACAGCAAAAAACTTAGCCCAAGAGGAAAGTTGAACAAAGCCTCTTCCTCAGCTATAAAAAAGGCTTTGCTCGCAGTTAGAGGTAATGTTTATTGTTTTTTCTGTTGATTGATAGAGTATTTTGCTCACACAAATTGTTTTTTTTAGGTAAGGCGAGTAGGTGCTTGGCAAATACCTCATTCTCGTCCCCTTTCATAAAAAATATAGGCGAAGAGAAAGATGAGCTAAATGTTGAATCTTTCTCTTCACAGATAGCCATAACTCCTGCCCTAAGAAACTTAGCTATCTCCGAGTTGTCAGAGACTGCAAATTTTAGATTTGCATTAGAAGGGAAAGTGCTCTGTAAGTATGGTACTTATAAAATACCCAAGTCTAACTTTGGTAGATACCTACGTGCAGACCTCCTTGACAGAGAATCTCGCCATACTGTGACTTTTGTTGTGACTGAGATATACCTCTCAGACTTTATTGAGGCCTTTGCTGTCCATGATTATGTGCGCATCGAGGGGGCATGTGTAAAAGGGCTGTTGCAAAAGACGGCGGTACCTGTTTGTGGGCTTTGTATGCAGATGCAACTACTTTGGTTGTTAAGGCAAAGCCTTTTGAGTGTTGCCTCTACCTTTATCCATAATAGAAGATCAAAGAGCTGTTGGCCCAAAGTTCCAATGCCAATGAGTCGGTGGCAACAGTTGCGTTCATCGTCGTCAAAATAGAGAATGCAACTAGAAGTGATGGCACTCCTAGTTTTCGATTGACTATTGCAGATGGTCGGCCAACAAGTGATCGAGCTAGTGTAAGTGTTGGCTAGCCTTTAAATTTATAGTGCATATCTCTTTCCTGAGACTTGTTTTATGGCAGCTTTTGTTTGTCCCAACACGGTGCCTTGACTATCAACTTATGGTCAACGAGGTTAAAGAAAAGGGATTTTACACTTGTGTTGCTCGTAACATCAACGTCTTCAAGCACCTGTCGAACACTCTAAGTGTTGTCGATGCTACAATCTTGTGTCCATTGCCTCCTTCATTGGATGATGTCTTTCAAAATTACTTGCATAAACAAGTCTCGAATTTAGGCTTTGGGAAAAAGGTAAATTTTTTATTGCATATCAAATCAAAATCGCTTTAATCCTGATTGGTAAATGTGAAATTGGTAGGTGTTTGGAACTTTGGAGATTGTGAGTGTGAACAGCTTGGATGTGGAGTTCTCTTGTGGCACATGCAAAGGTTTGAATGTAAGCCGCCAAGCTAGCAATCCATTTTGCTACTCATGTGGAAGACAATCTACAATCAATAAGCAACATGTGTTACCTGCCAAATTATATCCTCAAGATGGAGAGGCTGTTGGTGTTATTTTACAAGGTGCTCTAGTCAACTCCGTACTTGGATTCTCTCGTCCATTTCTGCATCTCTTTGAGCAAAGCTTGGTGGATTTAAAATCTTCACTCTTGAACATTAAGAAGGCTGGTTGGTTCACTATTGACAAGTCAGGTCAGGTTACTGCTTTCAAAGGTGCTTAGTTGTGTTGCTCTTTGTTACACTATACTTTTTGTGAAATGGCAAGTGATCTCACTTTGTGGGCAGAAAGTAAAAGATTGTACCTTGATCCCATATTTATATGCAACTTTCTGAGCAAAAAAGATGTTTTGCTAAGCTTACTTCATCTTTTAAACTTGAGCATCTCGTTGCAATCTCTTGAGTCCAAAGTAGTTGATGTTATTATAGAGCAAATAGCATTCAGAAATGAAGACATTTTGAAAATTTGGGTGCAGCCTTGGATCATAAGTCTTCAATCGCCCTCTTTTGATCAAAGAGAATTTAAAATCTCTCTCTTGTCTAGTCGCCAATCCTCAATGATGTTAAGCGTACACTTGGTTGGTATAATGTGCAGGATGTTTTCTGCTGCGTGTAAACTTTACTTTTACCAAGGCGAGGTTATGCGGGAAGTTCGCTCCTTTGCTGCACATGACTGTCCATCTTCATCCACTTTGTCATCTTTGGTCGTGTTGAGTTTGCATGGTGATTTTTTATGGTTTCCTGCTGGTTTTGATCAACCTAAACGTAAACGATGTGTATGGACTAAAGAGGCTAGTTTGTCTCTAGCTTCACTTGTCGAAAACCATACTGTTGCTGCTCAGCAAATTGCATCTATTTTCTTGAGTCTATATCCCGACACCTTTATGCTTAAGCAAGTCACAACCAAAATTTACAATATGTCCAAGTCATCTCAAAAACATCAAAGAATCTCTATAGTTTCATCTAGTAGAACTTCACAATATGCGAAGATCATAGAGGATACCCCTTCTTTTGATTGTGCTTCATGTGGTTCACTTATGTTTCGTCAAAGTTTGCATGGCATGTCAAAGGTGGAGTTATTGCTTCTCAAAAAAATAAAATCAATCGCGGTAGTTGACGATAAGGTGCTTTGAGTGTGTCACCCGTGCAAGGTCGCATTGAAAAAACAAGAGGAACCACTATTTTGCATGAGAAGAGAGATGACTTTTAGTGTCAAAATATCTAGTGTAATTGAAAAAACAAGAGGAACCACTATTTTGCACGAGAAGAGAGATGACTTTTAGTGTCAAAATATCTAGTGTAGAAAGGTTGAATTCAGTAGAGAGTCGTCTTGTATCATTGCGCATACCATTCGCACAAATTCGAGAACTCAACTTCGAAGGTCAATTTGGTTTACGCGGAAGCATTGTGAATGTAATGGCAGATTTGTCGCGAGTACAAAGAGTGTTACCACGCTTGTCTAGTGATCAAGCTTCAATTCTAGTTGAGATAAAGCGTAAGCTTGATTATGATCATGCTTACTTGAGTGGCATTGTGCGGCCAAATTGTGTACTTCAAGCTTTGGTTGACCTATTGAGCACTTCCTTGTACATTGAGCATGGTGTTTCTATCGATATGTCTTGGTAATCTAGTTTCACAATCCATGCAGATGTGTGTCGCAATCCACATCAAGAAGATCTTGAAGACGATAATGATTCTACAGACACTTTGGTGCACGGTATTTACTCCGCTCAACAAGTTGTGGACCATAATTCACAAGTTGCAAGTATAGCACCTTGTGAAGGATTCAGCCCTCTGAGCATTTTCGATGATGAATCTTGTGAGGAGTTGTCATTCCCAACATTGTTTTTTGGTCAAAGAAGAAAGTATCATGTGTTGGCGAAGAAAAAATACCAAAAAGTAGCACAATGGGAGCTTAAAAATGTGGATAGACAATTTGCAAGCAACATTAAAAATTTATTCTTCAAAACAATGAAAATTATTATTGCGAAAGTGCTTGGATCTATATGGGTGCGCTTACGCAAGGGAAAACTCTGTGTCAAACAATTGCAAGCAAAAGATGTTCAAGCTAGCACTAACATAGAGCAGCTACTTTCATCCGAGCTAGGGTACCACGACTTCCAATCACTACGTACTTCAATCGATTACAAGGTGAAGCTTAAGCGAAACGTGTTTGCAATGATTCGTCAATTGGGCCAGCCGACTTTCTTTGTAACATTTTCATGTGTTGAGCAAAGATGGGACCCTTTGAAAAAATGTTTGTGTGCATTGAATCCTCAAATTAAAGAAACAGATTACCCAACCAAAGCCTCATTCATTCGTGCACTTGTACGTTCTGAACAACGCGATACTATGTCCATAGATTTCAAGCAATGAAAACGGAATTGAAACGCAACAATGCCATCTTGGTGAGTTGACGGATTACTTTTTTGTGACCGAGTTTCAAAATAGAGGAAGTCAACATGATCATGGATTGCTTTGGGTAAAACATGCACCTCTCTTTGGTATAGCGCCGGAGAATGAAACAATACATTTTATCGACACACATATTGCTACCGACAAGAATTTGTTAGAAGAGTCTCTTCGAACCGTGCAAGCCCACTACCATCGTAAAACATGCAGAAAACGTAAAAGCTTTTGCCGGTTTGGTTTCCCACGTCCACCCTCTCGAGAAACTATGATTCTATATCCAGCCACAGTGGCACAAACGGAGAAAAACGCATTGTTAGCCTGCAAAAAGTGCATTGACGAACAATTGCTTGCTCTTGGACATGATTCAAAAGTGTCATATGATGAATGGTTGACCTCTTTGGGAATGACTGAAGAAGTGTACATTAAGTCCCTTTGTGTGAACATCATAGAGCCAACACTACTCTTGAAAAGACATCCAAAAGACATTTACACAAACAATTTCAATAAAGAGTTGTGTAGTCTATGGGATGCAAACATTGACATTCAATTTATATTCAATGGCCATGGCGCTGTTGCATATTGCACATCATACATGACTAAAAACGATTCGACCACAAGCAAAACAATCAAGCACATATTGCAAGATTGCAAGAATACAAGTGCGTCAACGTTGGATCGGTTGAAAAAAATTGGTGGTGCTTTGATCAATACACAAGAGATGTCATCACAACAAGCCACATATATTTCTCTTTCATTGCCTTTACATAGTGCGAGTAGACAATTTGTGTTCGTCAATGCAAATTTCGAAAGCCAATGCACATTGTTGTTGAAAAGAAGAGCTGCATTGAATACTTTGAAGCCTAACGATTCTAACATTTTCTTTGACGATATTGTCACCAAGTACACCCATCGTCCAGATAACCTTGCACACATATGTTTGGCTGATTATGCAAGTAACTATCGATGTGTGTGTGGCTCTACCCGCAAGTCTAGGAACCCTCGAGTGATACGGTATGCTAACTTCATTCTAGAGAAGGATGTAGAGAGGCATTTTCATGAGCTTTGCTTATTGTTCCTTCCATTTATCGGCGATGAGAAAACCTTTGAGACAAGTGTTGATTGTTGGAAAGACAAATTTACCACAAACTATGCAATTATAGATGACAATCGTCAAAAATATTGTAGGGTCGAACTACGTGCAGTAACCTCAAACACACTTTCATTGCCCTCATCCTCAAGATCTAAGCCCGGAGAGTCATACAAATATGAGTTGGCACTTGATATTCAACCAAGCAAGCCCACTACAAGATCCTTACCAACATTTCAAAAATTGGCATTGTGCAATGAGGAGTATCACTCCCTTGTGTCCAAGTTGAACATCGAGCAACGTTCCCTTTTTGACGACATTATAATTAGAAAGCGCTTGCAACCAACTCAACCAATCCATCTCTTCTTGACTGGTGGTGCAGGAACGGGGAAAACTTTCACTTTGCAAACAATCGTGCAAGGCTTGATTCGTCACTACAATGCCTCCCTTGAATTAGATGTACATCTTCCCTCAACATTGCTAATGGCATATACAGGAAAAGCAACTTTCAACCTTGGAGGGACAACGATTCACTCAGCATTGCGTTTGCCCCTTGTCTTCCAACCAAATGTTTCTCTTTCTTCTGAGAGCCTTGCCGAGCTCTCGCAACTGTATAGAAATCTCAAGCTTGTTGTGTTTGATGAGGCATCTTTGATTGGGAATAGACTCTTGCGTATCATAGACATAAGGCTACGATCAATCAAGCACAATCACATAGAGCCATTCGGTGGTCTAGATGTCATCTTTTGCGATGACCTGTGTCAAGCAAGCCCGGTTCGAGATTGTTGGATATTTAGCGAGCCACAGGATTCTCTGCAACTGCTCTTGTCTTCATTCTGGCTCACCCATATAAAATGCCACGAGCTCACAAAAACAATGCGTCAATCAGATAATGACTTCATTGCCATTCTCAATAGAATACGCAAAGCAAAACACACAACCGAGGATTTGTTGCTCTTGAATACCAACCATACCAACAAGGTCTTTAACAAATTGACAACACCCCATTTATACTTCACCAACAACTTGAAAGACTCACATAATCGACTTGTTTTTGAGGAATTGCCTACTCATGCATACATAATCCATGCGAGAGACAACCACCATAAAACTTGCTCAAAAAACCTAGTTGTTCCAAACAACCCACAAACACAGCAGGCTTGTCCTCAACCTTGGAGCTCAAAGCAGTAATGATTGTTGAACTTTGTGGTGGCAATATTGATATTTCCGACGGTCTTGTGAATGGCGCAAATGGAATTGTGAAGCTTGTGGACAGTAGAGCTAACTGCCCTATTGCATGGATAGAGTTTTTTGATTCCTCAACAGGCTGCAAACAATGACATGTGAACCAACACCTTAATACGATTCCCATTGGCCCTCAGTGGACACCAATTTTTCAAACAACAAAAGAATTTCAAGTTGGTAAAAATGCATTGAACACTGTCTCTCGAACTCAGTTTCCAATACAAGCAGCGAATGCACGCACTATCCATAGGTCACAATGCTTGACAATGAGCATAGTAGCCTTTGATCCAACATCAATAAACTCACATGGATTGGTTTACACAGCTCTTTCCCGCATCAAACATCCATCAAACCTCCACATTCTCAATCCGATTCATCCAACTCAAATCAAAGTCGACAAAATTGTGCTTGATGAGCTTGACCGCCTCAACAATGATGCCAAATGGGAGTATTTGACAAAATTTCCATTCGCATACAAACACACACATCATATCATTCAATCATTGAACATCGTTTCTAGTCACAAATATCTCAAACATATCAAAGACGATTTGAATTTTACAAGTTCTGATATTCTATGCCTCCAAGAAACAAAGCAGAAAAATCCTTCCAATGATCTTGCACTAAAGTTTCATCATGTCCATCACCATAGCAAAATAGGTGTTTCAATCTACTACAAGCCTAGCATCAAGCTCCACTTTGCAAAAACATTTCTAGCTCCAGGAATAGAAATCATTCAAGTTATATTAGCCATTCATGAACACCTTGATTGGGAAATCATATGCGTCTACAAATCACCAAACACATCTTCAACCGCATTGGTCACACAACTCTATACCTTGCTGCAACAATCCCATTCTACACGGATGAGTGTCATCATGGGAGACTTTAATGTAGACAATGAGCCCACAAACAATCAATATCGTTACTTGGAGGAGAAGCTCCAAGCACATGACTACACACAACAAATTCATGATGTGACCACTGTGTACAACTCAAAGCTCGATCATGTTTGGATTAAAAATCCCCCTGCATCGTTCATCATAGGCACACGGTTTTGCTTCTGGTCCGATCATTCATCCACACATCTAATCATTCCTAAATGATTCTTATACCTCCCTCCCTCCCTTTTTTCCGTCATCTCTCCCTTCCCTCATCCTGTCCACAAAAAAAAACCATGTTTTCATATTCTATGCCTACCTTTATCCTGAAAAAACGCAATTTTGCTACTCTTCAACCCTTCATTGAGACCGACATTCTGTAATGTAATCTGCTAATCACTTTCTCAAACAATATGACTTTCGTCCTTGCGCATTTGTGTTTCCCTTCCATGTTCTTAATTTGTTTTATCTATTGGCAGGCCTTGTGATTTTATCACTTGTTTTTTGAAAATTACCTACAACTTTGGTGAGTCTTTCCGAGAAGGTCATCATATGGACTAGGGGAACACCCCCTAAGGAGGGGTTTGGCTACTGCTTTTATTTCATTGCGGGTGTTTTTTTTCGATCTCGTCGCAGCATTTAACGTCTAAATGCACACTGAGGGGGGAAAGAGATGGCAATGTGGAAAGGAGCAGCTGCGAAGCTGCTGATGAAAGATAGCCGGTGCAGGGAATTTTGCAGCCGGGCAGAGGTAAGCGTGTTCTGGGATCTCAACAAATGCGGCGTGACGGATGCGGACGTGGAAGGTGATGGCGAAAGCGAGTGCGAGGCCGCGATGGTTGCATCCAATATTGCACCCAACGTCGTCAAGTCGCTGCGCAGCAGTGGCTTCTCGGGCCCCATCTCTATTCGTGCGTATGGCAACACACGCTCCTTCAGTAATCACCGCATCATGCAAGCTCTGCTCGCTACTGGAGTGGACCTTCACCACACCTCTGCAGGTATACTTCTTTTGCTTTACTTGTTGCTACACAGATAAGGAAAGGGTTATGGAAGGTACCATTGCGATGATTCAAGACTAAAGGAAGACAATGCGCTTTATCACACCATTGAGTTAGATTTGTGAAATGTAACCTATTCCTTGAAAATAGTGTAGAAGCTTTTACGTTTGATCTGGAAGCTTCAGCTACATATTGTGATAGCTAACATTTAGACTAAGAGTATAGCATCAAGTACTTCTTTTCTTTGTTTGTAATGAATAATTCAAAGTTTTTTGAGGGCAGCACTTATCAATTCCAAGGAATTCTCAAAGAAATTTATCACGAAGAAAAAATAAAATCCTCCCTTACTTTTTTTTTGCTGTGATGTTAATGTCCAAACTTTCAGGGGAAAATTACTCAATAATATATGTCGCTATAACATTGATTCAGCAAAAGGACAAAAGTAGCCTACATTATCACACTATTGAAAGGAATTTAGCAATATTTATCACACTATTGAAAGGAATTTAGCAAAAATTTAATACACTGAATAGTAGAAGGGGACAATTTATTCCTATCAAAAAGTTCATTGACTATTCGTGTTTCAAATAGGTGTGCTATGTGGGTTTGCATATTATGAACCTCATTAGCCAAGACTTATCATGTCCAGACTTAAGTGTACAAAGAAAAAAGAAAGCAAAAAGTCATATAAATGTCCTTTTCAGGCCAAAATCAACCGACCCATAGGAAAAATCAGTAGATTTGAGCTACAGTCCACTTTGGGTATCAATGCCATAGAGACATATTAAAAAGAAAAAAAAGAAAAAATTTTATGGTGAATCTGGGCTTATCCTGGAATCATCTAGTTATATTTTTTAGTCGTATAGCGGACATGTAGACTTCACAATGTGAAGTTTTTGTCCAAGTTACGACCAGTTGATATAGTGCTAATTTTTTCTATCTTTCGTAGCAGATTTCTAAAAATTGCGTTGGCATGATGACGTGGTAGGCTGTACGGATTTCCACGTTTTGCATTGGTTGATGATGTGGCAGCTGTACGGATTTCCATGATTTACGTTGGCAGCTTTTTGGCTTTGCTTTTCGACCAGATGCTTTTAAGTTTGAAGGCTTTTTACTGTAAACTGCTTTTGGGGCCTAGGGCCTTTGAATATGAGGTTAGGGCTCATTCTTTGGCATGCTTCCTAGAGAAGGTGCAGAGTCTGGAGTACCGGCTTGTACTGTGTTGATGCAATATAAAGAAATACCCAAAGGGGCGCCAAGGTTTGGGGCCAATACTCTTTGGGGTGGAATTCCGCTACTCCGTGTCGCGTGTCGTCTCTCTCTATATTTCAGTTCAATTGTTATTAAAGTGCTAAAAGTCTGTTCAGTCTGTTCTTTTCTATTGGCACGTGGTGCCCGTTTTGTGACAGTGGTATCAGAGCATCAGGTGTGTGCTGAAAGCATACGGGTCCTCTAAAAGAGCAGACAGATCTATTGAAATTTTTATTTGAGGTATCTTCACCCTCCAACCCGAACTTATTAGCCACTCCCACCCTTACTTCATCGCGCATCGGGCGCGCTCCCGTCTTCACCGCTCATGTCTTGCAGGGCATAAGCCAATTAAGATCACTTGCAAGAGAAGGATCCAGATTTGTTTCAAGTCACTGTTTTTCTCAGAAGCAGTGCCTTGCAGATGTTGATGTCTACAGTTACCAAGCAGCATACTCCAAGTACTTGGCAAGCTTTCAAGAAAAAAAATAAAATTGCCCGAAGTTATATGGTTTCTGACATCTTCCTGCGGAGTACAACTTCTGGTAGAGTGGGGTATCCTGAAATGCTTGCCATGGAAACCCTAGCAGATTATAACTTGAAATTTCTCGACATCTATCAGTAGATGTCTCTTCACGAGCAGATGACCTTGGAGGTCTAGTGCGATTGCTATCTTGGGACTCTACCATCGTCGCCAAAGAAACACTGTTTGTCCAAGAGCTGATGGACCATGTGTGCTCGGCTACGACCCTATGGAATGAACCTAACCCTAATTTTTTGGTGTAGGTTTTAGGATGGAAAGTCAGTCGAGTTTTCGAGCTCGATTAATGTTGAGATTGCTTTTTTTAAGTTTGAAATATGTTTGAGAACTTGTTTGGTGATCCTGTTTGAAATTCGTTTGAAATGGATGGTATCTGTTTTGGACCTGTTTTGGTACCGATTTGAATTGTTTGACTCTGGTTTGATACTGGTTTTAATGATTGGTGATTTTACTTCCGGGTGGAGAAGTGAGAAATAGTGTTTTGGTATTGTTTGAACCTCGGAACGACACAGGCCGATGCGTGGGGAGCGTTTCGTTGTATGCTAGAAAACCTCTGAACGACGCAGGCTAATGCCTGGGAAGCGTTTGGTTATATGCTTGAACCTCCAAGCGACGTAGACTGCAACTGGGGAGCATTTGGTTGTACAGTCCTCTGAGCTCAGGGCCCGGACCTTTTTAGGTTATTTGCGGGGGGAGTGACGAGGTAGTCGTTGAGTAGCTTTATACCGCAGACCATTTGTCTCAGGGGAGTGCTCAGTTGCGCTGTTTGTTGTGTCTTGTAACATACATATGTAAGCATTTGCGTTGCATTGTGATGTGCCAACTACTGAATATTCCTGATTGGATGAGATTGCTTGGGTATGTAATTTTAGTGCATCAAGACACTCGTGGAAGATCGGTACGGTCTGGGTGTGATGGCTAATTTTACTACGCCGGATTATCAAGAGTTCGGATCTGGACGAAAGGAGAAGCTAACTCCTTGATCAAAAGAGCAGAAAGGAGAAGCTAACTCCTTGATCAAAAGAGCCAAAAGGAGAAACTAACTCTTTAATAAAAAGAGCAAACTGATTGTCCCTCGGAACGTCCCTCGGAAATTTTTGAACTAACTTGAGCTGTTTTGCAGATATGCTGTAATCGAGGACGATTACTCTCTTTCAAGAAGGGGAGATGTAACAAACTGCTGACGTGTCAAAGCCTAAAGATTGGAGCCAACTTACAGATGCCGGCCGAGGGGACTAAACCCTAAGAAGAGCAAGTAATAAAAGAAGTCCTACCAACTTATGGGGACCCCGTCCGATGGGGCCCCAAGTGACATAAAGGATTAAAATAAAGCAGGACCCGCACACACACAAATACTGATGACGTGGCAGATTTTCGAAAATTGCGCTTGGCATGATGACATGGCAGGTTGTACGGATTTCTGCGTTTTGCGCTGGCCAATGACGTGGTAGCTGTACGGATTTCCGTGATTTACGTTGGCAGCTTTTTGGCTTCGCTTTTGGACCAGATGCTTTTAAGTTTGAAGGCTTTTTACTGTAAATTGCTTTTGGGGCCTAGGGCCTTTAAATATGAGGTTAGGGCTCATTCTCTGGCATGCTTCCTGGAGAAGGTGCAGAGTTTGGAGTACCGGCTTATACTGTGTTGATGCAATATAAAGAAATAACGAAAGGGGTGCCAAGGTTTGGGGCCAATACTCTCTGGGTGGAATTCCACCACTCCGTGTCACGTGTCGTCTCTCTCTATATTTCAGTTAAGTTGTTATTAAAGTGCTAAAAGTCTGTTCAGTCTGTTCTTTTCTATTAACACTGGTGCCCGTCTTGTGATAGTCTCTGCAACATCCAGCTCTCTCAACATCTCCTCTGCAGTATCATAAAAAACTGTCTGATGATGGGCAGTCCTAGCATTGAAGTCTCCTAAAATGATGATGTCACCGTCTCTAGAGAACTCCCAGATGTCATTATCCAAAATAGAAAAGGGGGATTGTCCTCTCGATGGTGCATACACTGACGTACTCGAGGGAAAGTAGCAAATAGCAATGTAAAGATATCTGTTTGTCTCTGCTCTCAATCTCACCCACATGTACCTAGCTTGCGCGTCCCTGCGGGCTATATGTATCAATGGTTGCAAACTCCTGAATAACATTGTCACTTCTCCTGAGCCCCGCCCTCTGTGCTCTGATCGTGTCTCCATTCTACAGGCGGTCTCCTGTCTGTATCCACTAATGTGAGGCATAGTCTGCCCAGGGGCCTAATGTGTCTCTGAGTAGAAGATGATGTCTCTACCACTAAAACTTTCCTCAAAAGCACCCACATCAAGACGCATAGATCCATTACAATTCCAGGTAGCAACTTTGAGTATTGTCCCATAGGTCTCACACCATCGTGTGGAGCGTGGCTCCAGTATCACCACTCTTCCATCTCGGTAAAAAGCAATCTTATGTTTTTCCCTTGCCGCTCTAATCTCTGGTATTACCTCCTGCATATGAGTGATCTGTGAGAGGGTAAGATCATCCCCGAGAAAGATGCCCGTTTTCTTAAGAGTTGGTCTCTTTTTCAGAAAGTCCTTCGCTTCCATGGAGGGAAAATGAAGGATGAATGCCCTTTCTTTCGAGGTTTCCCTCTTGCTCCCATTTTTCTTGTTGCCTACTCTCCATGCTCTTGAGTGCATCGGCTCATGAACCCCCATCAAAGCCATGAGTTCTTTTACCTCTTCATCCACATTATCTTTGTCTTTAAGGTTGCAAATTCTCACATGTAGAGAGAGCACACGCCTTCTTTGCTCCTCTTCTAGTGTCAGGTTAATTATGTTGGGTGTGGACTGTTACCATATACATGTGGTAGTGATGTGTGTGAACACACTAGGACCGCCGGGGCATTTTTTCCCTCTTTAGGAGGTTTTTTCCCCCGTGCATTGTATATACGCCCATCACTCTAGGGCTATCAATCTTTCCATTGCACACTAAGTAACACACTCTCTATTGTGTGCCTTGAGCTTCCTTCGTCTTCTCCAAGCTGTGTGTGTTTCTTTGCAACCCTAATTCCAACAATTGGTATTAGAGCAGGTCACGTCCTCCAGGGCTTAGTCGCCAGCTGCTCCAGCATACGCCTGCTCACTTTCTCCGATTTCAGTGAGCTTTGGCGAGCGTTCGCAGGTCGACAAAAATTTTGGGAAAGCTTGAAGAGCTTGGTCTACTCAGAATTTTGATTTGGGCTCATTTCGGCCTCCGTTTCCACTACAGGCAGTACTGCACAGGCTATTTCGTCATTTTGTGCAAAATTTTTGTCAATGCCGTTTTCTGCATAACATAACAGGTGCCTTATAGTCTTCTACGGTTTGTGCTATATAGCACAAGTTGTTCCCGCTCCATTTCTCCTATTTTCGGGCAGTTTTCACATCAGGTGCAGCATTTACCATGGCTGACAACAACACAGATGTGTTCAAGATGTTTGCTGCTGAGGACAGGTTGGATGGGGACAACTACCCTATGTGGGCTTATATGATGCAACATGTTCTTGTGTCAAAGGGTGTCTGGAACATTGTGCAGGGCATTGATGTACGTCCTGGTTCTGAGGATGTAGGCGATGTTGAGGATGTTGCAGGTCTTGCTGCAAGGATTGCAATTGTTAGAGTTGTTTTGCCTTTTGCAGAACAAGCTCGTTGGGATGTTAAGGATGCGCAGACTCATGCATTGATTGCGTTGTCTGTGAAGCGCACCATTGTTCCTCACATCCGTTCAGCAAAATCTACAAAACAGGCTTGGGATATTCTAGCAAGTCTTTATGCAAGCCGCAATGAGGCTAAAATTGCTTTGCTGCGTAAAGATCTGGAGTCGAAGATTATGTATGAGGAAGATGATATGGACACTTTCCTTGCTAGTGTCAAGGATATCAATGAGCAACTTATTTTTGCAGGTTAAGTTATTTCAGACAGTTCCCTTGTGCAGACTGTTCTTGATGCCTTACCAGATTCTTACCAGACTTTTGCTAGTACTTGGAGACTTATGACCCAAGGAAATCTAGAAGTTGTTAAGTTTGATGCATTATGCACATTGCTGTTGCAAGAGTCACTTTCCAGAAAAAACAGGACTAGGTAGCTTGCAATTGAACAGGCTTTTATGGCTTCTCAAAGAAAGGGTGGTAACAGTAATGCAGCCACTTCCTATGGTTCTGCTACGAGTGGCAAAATTTTTGTTCCTAATGCTTCTGCTGGCAGCACTTCGTCTGGCAATTCTGGTGATAAGGGCAAAAAGAAGATGCGTTGCCATTATTGTAAAGCCAATGATCACTTGATCAAGTCGTGTCCTAAGTTGAAGGCCAAAGAGGCTAAGAAGAAGAGAGGGTGGTTCCACTACAAATGCTGGTTCCACTACAAATGCAGCCATTGTTGAGTCTTCTCTGAAAGGAGTCTGTGTTGCTGATGTTGATGCAGAATGGGCATTTAGCGCAGAGTGCACTTACAATCCTGCTGTCCATGATGCATGCTTGTTAGTTGCTGCAGATTCACATGTGTGGTATTTCGACAGTGGTGCTACAAAGCACATTACCTCACATCGTGAATTGTTTACCTCTCTCGAGTCTGTCCCTCATGGGAATTCAGTCACTTGTGCCAACAACGCCTCTTATCCAGTTCAGGGAGTTGGAAAGATTGTGCTCACTGTTGCTAATGGCAGTTCCTTTACACTTGTTGATGCACTTTATGTACTTGGGATCAAGAAGAATCTCTTGTCTGTATCCGCACTTGCTAGACTTGGACTTGTAGTCAAATTTGTGGATGATAGATGTACAGTTCATGATCTGAGTTTTGGTGATGAAATTGTTGCATCTGGGCTTTTGTGCTGTGGGCTGTATAAGCTCACTTTGTATGACAAGTGTGGACAAAATTTTGCAAATGCTGTTGCAGATTCAAGGGCTATTTCAGATGCAAAACTTTGGCATGCACGTTCTGGTCATCTGAATTTTGCCAGTTTGCTGTGTTTGCAGAAATCTGATATGGTTGCTTCTTTGCCACCTCTTGAAGCACTTGTCAAACATGTTTGTGAAGGCTGTATTTTGGGTAAGATGCAGCGTTCTAAATTTCCAAAGGATGGTTCAGTTCGGGCCACATGCAGGTTGCAGCTTGTGCATAGTGATGTTTGTGGGCCCATGCAAACTCCGTCCTTGGGAAATTACCCGTACTTCGTGACTTTCATTGATGATTACTCCATGCATGCATGGGTATTTCCGCTTAAAGCGAAGTCCGAAGTCTTTATGTGCTTCAAACAATTTCTGGCTATGGCTGAAAATGTCTCGGAATATACTCTGGGCACCCTCCGTTCAGATCGAGGGGGGGAGTATATGTCTCATGAATTTAATGCATTTCTGGCTAGTCGTGGGATAAAACACCAATGTATAGTGCCTTATACGCCTCAGCAAAATGGTGTTGCTGAGAGGAAAAACAGGTCACTGACGGAAATCGCACGATGTATGGTCAAAAGTCAAGCTTTGCCGCATTCTTTTTGGCTTGAGGCCATCATGTGTGCCACTTATGTACTAAACAGGTGTCCTACGAAAGCTTTGCAGTCTATCATTCCATATGAAGCATGGCATGATAGAAAGCCTTCTATTGAGCACATGCGTGTTTTTGGCTGTTTGGCATATGCTTTGGTGCCACAAGTGCAGCGCAGAAAATTGGATGATAAGGCTGTCAAATGTATTTTTGTTGGTTATAGTGCTGAAAGCAAAGGTTACAGGTTGTATCATCCGCAAACAAAACGTATTCTGGTTTCTTGGGATGTAGTGTTTGTGGAAGATTCTGTTCAGCCCTTGCTGTCATGTACTAGAGACAGTAATGTAAGCTCACAGGACATTTATGACACTTTGTTGCCTCTTTTCAGTGGTGGAAATACGAATGTAAGTTCCAATGAGGCAAATGTACAGCCTATGGGGGTTTCTGAAAATGTTTTAGATAAGCCTATTACTGATGCAGATGTACATGATGTACTTGATGAGGAAAGGGCTGAAAATGAGCAGGCTAGAGGTATGCCAAAATGGTTGGTGCACACTTTGCATGACAGTAAATTGGATGCACCTTTGTCTAGTCGTACTCGTTCAGGCTCTCGCCATGCATCTTATGCATCAGATTGTTATGCTTTGGTTGTGTCTAGTTTACATGATGTTGAGGAGCCTCTGTCTTTTGATGAAGCACAGAATTGAGAAAATTGGATGGCTGCCATGCAATTAGAATATGATGCACTTATAGAGAATGACACATGGACTTTATGTGATTTGCCTCTTGGCAAAAAGGCCATTGGTACGAAGTGGGTTTACAAGTTGAAACGCAAGCCGGATGGTGAGATCGATCGCCATAAGGCTCGACTTGTTGCAAAGGGTTATGCACAGCAAAAAGGCATAGATTATGAAGAGACTTTTGCTCCCACTTGTCGTATGACTACTGTGCGTTTTCTATGTGCATTGGCAGCTCATTTTGGTTGGGATGTACATCAATCAGACATTGTTACTGCTTTCTTGAATGGTGACATATTTGAGGAAGTTTATGTAACGCAGCCTCGCGGTTTTTCATAAAAGGACAAGAGGACAAAGTGTGCAAATGTAACAAGGCTTTGTATGGGTTGAAGCAATCTCCTCGTGCTTGGTATGAGAAAGCTGACACTCATTTGGTCAAACAAGGCTTTCGTAACAGTCCAACAGAAAGCACATTGTATGTAAAGCGTGAGGGTGATGTACTTCTCATTGTGGTTCTTTATGTTGATGATTTGCTGATCACTGGACCAAATGAGAGACATATTGCTGAATTTAAGGCTGATTTGAATGCTACTTTCAAGATGAAAGATTTGGGGTTGTTGCATCATTACTTGGGTATACAGTTTAAGTAGTGTGATGGTGGTATTGCCTTGTGTTAGAAAAGTTACATAGAGACATTGCTATGTAAGTTTGGACTTGAGGATTGCAAACCTATTGCCACTCCCATGGAAACAGGTTTGAAGTTGAGTCTACATGATGCTGGCGATCTTGCTGATGTCACTCTTTACCAAACTGCTGTTGGCTGCCTCATTTATGTATGCAACACGAGGCCAGATATTCAGTTTGCAGTCTCACAGGTCAGCAGATTTATGCATAGCCCAGGGTCTAAGCATTGGCAAGCTGTCAAGAGGATTTTCCGCTACCTTAGTGGCACTTTACATCTTGGCTTGTTTTATCCCAAGGGGGGATCATTGCCGCCAGACTTACATGCTTTTTCGGACTCAGATTGGGCTGGTTGTTTTGACACGCGAGTGTCCACAAGTGGTTTTTGTTTCATGCTTGGCAGTTCATGTATATCATGGTTGAGCAAGAAGCAACCTACCGTGGCCACTTCGAGTTGTGAGGCTGAGTACAGGGCAGTCTTCACAACTACGGTTGAGTGTGTATGGCTCAGACGCCTTATGGCTGATTTGGGTGTCGGACAGGACACTGCCAACACTATCTACACTGACAGTCAGAGCGCATTGGCAGTTGCGAGGAACCCAGTTTTTCATGCTCGCACAAAGCACATTGAGGTGCATTACCACTATGTCAGGGAGAGGCTCTCAACAGGAGAGATCAGCTTGGCTTATGTGCCAACACAGGACAACCTTGCCGATCTTTTCACAAAGGCATTGTCTCGTGAGAAGCTTGAAGCTTTCCGCAAAGCTTTGGGCTTACTCCCCTTTGTGGACTGATCCTGTCTTCAGGGCATGGCACTTCCCTTTACTCATGTGCCAGCTCTCGTTCACCGCATCACTCCAGGGGGGATTTGTTACCATATACATGTGGTAGTGATGTGTGTGAACACACTAGGACCGCCGGGGCATTTTTTCCCTCTTTAGGAGGTTTTTTCCCCCGTGCATTGTATATATGCCCATCACTCTAGGGCTATCAATCTTTCCATTGCACACTAAGTAACACACTCTCTATTGTGTGCCTTGAGCTTCCTTCGTCTTCTCCAAGCTGTGTGTGTTTCTCTGCAACCCTAATTCCAACATGGACGTTGTTGTTTCCTTGCTTTTTCCCTTCTTGGCAACCTCAATCTATTTCTCTGCCTCATCTGCCTTCTGTTGAGTCTTGTGATAACGTCCACCCAAGATGTCGTCAGTTCTTTGTGCTGCTCTTCCCCATCTTTGATGGCTCGCACTTGTTCTTTGGTCGTGTTGAGCTCTTCGATTACTGAAGGTTGCAATTCTCCTTCTTCAAGTGTATTTCCTGATTGTGCCTCAGCGAGCTCCCTCTTGAGTGACGCAATCTCTTCGTCTTGGGCCGTCACACGATCTCTCAATGCAGTGATCTTGCTTTCTTGGGCAGAACCTGCTCTTGTTGTACCTAGTAGGTGGCGGTTGATCTTGTTAATGGTCTCGACCATTTCTTCTTTGCACTTTTGGGCTGCGTCCTCTAAGGGGTCGGGTTTGTCATTTTACTTCCTCGTGGTTGGACATTACTAACAAACAAACAAATGAGACGAAGTGTTGTGGAGATCTACACACACCGGGGCTTCCGCATTATGCATACATGTTCCCACATTAAGCATACATGGCGCATTCAATTTCTACAATTTTCTGTGATTTCCTAAAAATCTGCAATTTTGCAATTTCTGAGTTTTGATGAAATCTTCTATTTCCTGCTCTGATCTGTCCTGCGATAATTCTGCGCAGAAAACTGCCTGTTGTAATTGAGAAAATCTACTCGATGAAGTCTGTAGAATATGAACAAATTCGATTTGAAAAAAAAATCTGCGGCAGCAGGGGGGGGGGGCGGCTGGGCGGGGTGTAGTTGGTGGGGGGGAGAAAGTGGCGCGAGGAGGGGGGGGGACTGGATTGCAGGGCAGCGCGAGGGCAAATGGGGGCAGGGCTGCGGGACTGCAGAGAGCGTGGGCAGGGCTGCAGCGTGAGCAGGCAGCTACGAGAAGGGGGGGGGGGATTATAGGGCAGAGAGAGAGAGAGAGAGAGAGAGAGAGAGAGAGAGAGAGAGAGAGAGAGGGGGCCTCCTCCGTCGTAAATTCTAAACCAGTTGTACCACATCAACCTACCAATGGCCAGTTATGGGCACTAGCGATTGACACACAAGGATGTCCTCTCGAGTGCAAGACATACAGGGGTTTCCCCTTGAGGGCAACTCAGAGAGCAACATGTATCTTCCAACGTGAGTTAAGGGGGGCTGAAACAAGGACAATGATGAAGGGCAGCGACACACTCACGTAAAATAAGCTTTTAGGTGAGAGAGAGAGAGAGAGAGAGAGAGAGAGAGAGAGAGAGAGAGAGAGAGAGAGAGATTAACGTCAGGGGAGGCTGAACTTGATCTATAGGACAAAGATATTTCATTACATTCCACTTCGGGTGTCGATAAAAAGAAAGTCAAAAATCAAAAGAAGGGATTGTAGTATCCTCCTCGAGACTGTTATGACTCATAAGAGTTTACATCACAATGGGATATAGCGTGGTGAAAATAGTTATAAATTCAAGTAGGATGTGGATTCACCCCCTTTCGGGAGTGGGGTGTGGAATTGTCCGATGAGTGCTTTCCCAGCTCTGTATATTGCCCATTTGCCATTCTTCCTTGCTTCTCTGATTTTGGCCAACTCTGCTGGCCTATCTTAAGCTGCAGTGGGGTTAGTTCATGAGCTATCCATACCTTTGTCCCTTGGAGGGACCTTGTCTGCTTCATGATTGCTATTTTCTCAGATTTGCCCCAATATAAGACCTTTACCTGTGTGCCTTTGACTACGATGAAAGTGGGTTCCCCTAAGTCCACGAAAGGAATGATTTTGCTTAGCTGTGCTTTAAGAACATCTGTTTCTAATACATAATCATCTTCAAGCTTTGGGCAATGTTTTTCGTATCCCAGCCTAAGGGAAGCCCACCTATTTTGACTTGATTTTGTATGCCTTCGACCCTTTCCTTTTCTTTGATTACTGACATGAACTCTTTAACAAAATGTGCCAAGTTTGATGAATTTAGCTTTATCACATGACTTGTTATTTCTTTTTGTAATGTCTCTGTCATGGGGCCTCTCCTGCTTCCTGTTGGTGTGTCTTCATGGTCAGCATTTGTGTTTGCAACTCACTGATCTGTTCATCCTTCTTGATAATTTCCTTCTTCATGTCTGCCATTTCTGCTTGAAGTTTCTTCAACTTTTGCAGGAGAATGACTCCCATGCCGACGGCTTGGATGATGGAATAGATTGTGTTAATTAAGGCTGTGGCAAATGTCTTCTTCTTCTCCATCTGTTGCTTCTTCTTCTATCTGGAGGAAGGGGAGGCTGTCATGGAGACCTAAGTGGATCCCCTCTCCCCCCTTAGGACAGCCGCCCTACTACTGTGGCCTAAAAAGCAGCAGACTGGAGTGCAGTGAGCTTGAGGCGGGGGGGGGGGGGGGGGGGGGGGGGGGGGGGGGGGCAGGCGGTGCGCAGGCAGGAGGCAGGAGAGGGCGCCCCCCTTGCGCGCGAGAGAGAGAGAGAGAGAGAGAGAGAGAGAGAGAGAGAGAGAGAGAAGAAGAAGAAGAAGAGAGTTTTAACATCGTAGGAAACTATCCCAAGAGACCTTAAAGATCTAGCCGACGAGGAGTTGTACTCAAGGCCTGTTATTCAAGAGGGAAATTGCATAACCAATCTACCACACTTGGGTGATAGAAAGGTTATACCATTTTCCTCTTTTTATTAGCACGCACACACACACACCCGAGAAGAAGAAAGAGAGAGAAGAAGAAGAAGAAGAAGAAGAAGAAGAGAGTTTTAATGTCGTAGGAAACTATCCCAAGTGACCTTAAAGGTCTAGCCGACGAGGAGTTGAACTCGACCTGTTATGAGAGAGAGAGAGAGAGAGAGAGAGAGAGAGAGAGAGAGAGAGAGAGACCTGATGGGGTCCCAACCAACCCTCTCAAGGGCCCCCACATTGTTACCATTGTGTTATTTGCTTTTGATTCCGTAAATGGAATGTACACACATGCAGTACCTCAAGTGCAGACTCTACTAACTCGAATGGGGATGTCACCTCGGTAACTCTTCAAGATGAAGCACCTCTGGGGCTGATTTGATGCACCTTTCGCTTCGTCTCGATGTGGGATTGCCGATCGGGGTAGATCTGGGGTTGATTTGTGTTCTTGATGAGAGAGGAATGAAGGGCTGAAAAGGCAGATCTCGATGATGCCGATGATGGACAACAATGGGAGCACTCGATGCGGCGAAGGAATGGTCGAGAAGAGGCTCAATGGGCTGCCGAAGTACCGGACTGCATTTGGATGGCTGGGTTTAGCAGATCTCGCACATCTCCTGCGGAGAAGTCGGATGAAACCTGAAAACGCTAGCTGATCTGGTAGCGCTAGGGCTGGTCTGCTACTGGTGCTAGCTGCAATTGATGCCAGAGAGATGGACCAAGCTCCTCCCTTTATAGGTGAGTTTTATTGGTTATAAACTCCTCGAGGCTTAGGTAGGGAAAAACCTTTGTCAAATTCTTATAAAATAAATCATTAAAATGATTTATTAACAAGCTTGATCAGGGCTAAGTTTTTGGGTGAAATTGTCGCACATTTGCTGAGCCAGGAATTCGATTGACACGGGGAATGGCTCGTTGAATTCCTCTTAACGTAAAACTACATGCAGTCATGCCAGATGCCCATCGTAGTGTAACAACGCCTGTCAAAATGCTATTACAATCCATTTATGCAAGAGGGTTCCAAAACTGGAAAACCTAATCTATTGAGCTCGTTCGGACATGCATGCCTTGTGAACATGCTCACAAAATTTCCGGTACTAATCCTCCTAGGATTCTAGACACTTCTATCGAGGGATAGATGCAAAATTGGCTCTGGAAGTCGATGAAGCATGTTCATGTGGCACACACAGCCATGTGCACGTGACATGGGATTTGAATGCTCTTCATCCTCCCGCAAACCAATAGTAGGACGGATGTGTTCCTCTAACGGATTTCATTGCTGGAACCCATGTGTCAGCGCTGTAGAAAGTTGGATTGGATCCTCTGTAGGAGAAGAAACGTTTGAGCTTTGATACCATTGTAACCGGCTTGGACAGCCAAGCAAGAAACAATAGCAAGACTCGAATAGAAAGTGGAACAAACTCAACACCGGAACTGATAGTAGAGAGAGAGAGAGAGAGAGAGAGAGAGAGAGAGAGAGAGAGAGAGAGAAGAGTCAACATGAAATGGCGGAGTTCTGTTTCTAGATGCACTGGCCCCAAAGTTTAGGGCCCCATCCAGTATTTCTTTCTTTATTGATAATTATGGAGTACAACTGTTAGAGATGGAGACTCTGCAACTTGCAACCATGCAATGATCTGCTAGACTCCCCCTCAAGGAACTCTTTTATAGACCCTAAACTGGGCACCCCCAAAAGCTTGCAACTGCTAAAATCAGCCGGCCTGAAAAGCTTCCAAAATCCGCCGTACAGGTGCCATGTCAGCAGCCCGTAAATTGCGGTGCGATTTGCAGCAGCCTGTACGGAAAATTGCCATGTCATCAGCTTTTCCAATTTTTGAGCTTCAGTTTTTGGTCCTGCCTTTAATGTACAGTGTTGGCTAGTGTGACACGTCGTCAAAGTTGTGACATTATTACCTATACTGGCTTATGTTTATAACACAAATTCGCATACTCATGCTTGCTGAGAGATACCAATCATGCACATACACATACTTATGTTTGAACTTTGATTCCTGGCAACAACTTGACTGTTCTGTGTGTAATTGGTAACCAGTTCTATAGTAGGAGTCTCCATAGTTGCAAGATAGGCGTATGCCTACTGCTATGTCCTGTATGTGCTTTTGATACAGCTCAACAAGTTGTTCTAGTGTTTCTTTGTTCAGTGGTATTGGTGATGGCATATGTACAGTTTATTCTACATGGAGGGCATTCAAGTCAGGAATTTTAAAAAATGTGGTTCATAGGAGTAAGATATAGAAATATATGCTCCTTTGGATGGATGGTAGATATTGAGGGCATTGGGGCAACTCTTTTCAGACATCTTCATTCTAAGATATGTTAAAGACTGCTTGCCATGTTTTGGATAACCTTTGGAGTTACATATAAGTAATCAGATGATAACTTGTTTGGCTGCACGACAGATTTGGGGCTACCTTATTATGATAGAAGTTCGTTGAAACTTTTCCAAAACGTTTTCAAGTCAAGGGATTTTTTAAAACTATCCCAGGTACATGCAGCATACGAAGCTTCAACTCTCAGGAGGCTTTTAAATCTCATCTACTTTATTCATAACAATTTATGCACAATGACTTATCTCAGCAAGCTCTGTTTGCCTATATTTGTATCTTGTCACTAATTGTTAATTGTAACTAAAACTCTATGGTGACGTTTCAAACTTTGCTGAAACCCTTTCAGAACTTTTATAAAACTTGTTTCAGACAAAACTTTCAAAATTTGATGGCAACTATGGATTGGAACTTGGGAGCTCTTGCACACGCACTCAATCAGGGGTTGGATTTAGACAACTGTGACAATCACAGACAGAAGCATTGAAGATAATGTTTGGATGGAAAGAAGCATTGCTATGATATTATGGTCTTCTCAGGGTGCTTGCCGCTCTCTCTTGATGAGAAGATTGATTTTTTTGGTCCTGTGGTATGCTGTAACAGCCATATAGGTGCAAGCAGAGGAACTCCTTTACTTAGCCATGCTGTCAAGGTTTAATTGGCAGCCCTTATCTCATGCAGTCTAGCTTAAACCTTATGCATGTGAGTCTCTGCAGATTGTTGTGATGGATTGTCATCTTGATGATATGAAAATTATTCGAGGAAGTTTATGGCTATGAATTTTATTTTCCTTGTGTAAGGCATGCAATGCAGTGAAGCAAGCATCAATTTTACACACATGAAGCAATTTGCAGTGCATGAAGGTGGTTATAATGGACATCCCGTACAGCTTTCCATTCTTTGGCCTCTGGTCTTTGGTCTTTTCGAAGTTTGGTTATATCTTGGTCGGTCTTTGGTCTTTTCATTTGTTAATGATTTTGAGACATACTGAAATTTTCTTGACTTTTGCAGGAAAAAATTATTTGTCCAAGCACCTAATTCTCGATTTGCTTTTGTGGGTGAGAGAGAATAAACCTCCTGCCCATATGCTTCTCATTTCTGGTGATAAGGAGTTTTCAAGTGTTCTGCACAAACTTCATATGAGAGGTTATAATGTTCTCTTGGCTCACCCTGAAGGAGACATTTCTAAGGATCTTCTTAGTGCTGCAAGTAAAGTTTGGGTGTGGGATAAGATGATGAAGGGTACAGAGGTATCTGCATTGTCACCAAACTACAACTGTCTGCCACAATCCTATAGGGCAGTTAACCCTACCAAATCACGGTGCTGTTATCACCAGGAAGTCCAACCTGAACGTGTTGATGTGGACCAGGATCCTACAAGTCATGGTTTAAAGAGAAAACCACTGAACATTCCAAAGAGAATTGTGGAACAGGTTCTTGATATTATCAGATCAAGACCTAGTGGTTTCAGTGTGTCAGCTTTAAGGCGACAATTGGTCAGGTCGAATATCACTCTTGACAAGGATCTTTATGGTCATAAGGATTTACTGTCTTTCTTACTAGCGATTCCAAATTTGAAAGCAAGGCTCCTTTGGACTAGTGATAAAACCAGAACCTTTTTTTTCACCGAGAATCTTGATGAAAGCACAAACATAAATGAGGATAGCAAGGGTGCACTTTCTACCAGCCCTGATAGCAAAAATGCGAAGCAAGAGATGTTTAATTCTATGCTGGGAGAAAAGTGCTCGGTTATTAAGATGAAAAAAGTTTCTTGCTTGCAACAGCTCAATGATAAATCACCACTTGATCAGTGTAGTGAGGAAAGCATTGCAGAAGTTTCCTCTGGTGTCGGCTTGTTACTTAATGACAAGGAAACAAAATCACCAGGATTTTTCTCAGGTGGTGTAACTGCACTTTCATCTCTATGGAACAAAACACAGTTCAAATTGATGGCTTTGAGAAATGCTTGGCAGTTTGTCAGTCCTAAAGCTTCCAAAAAACAGCAGATATGTTCAAGATTATCTTTTATCGATAAGGGTAAAGAAAGCAAGCCTATAAATGAGAACATTAATGCAGAGTCACATATCAGCTCTGTTTCATCTTCAAGTCCAGAAAAGGAGAAAAAGGTTGACATTGCCTACAGCAACATATCAAACGAAACCATACAAGGGGACAGACACAAGATTGTGCGTCAGAGTGGTGGTTGTGCAGCTTTAGAAGATGAGCAAGAGGACGGCAAATCACAGTTGCTTGGAAAGAGGTATGTGTTAGGTAGCCCTGATTGTTTTAGAACACAGCAGAGCATGACTGGAACAAGTTTAGGATCAGACAGGCGAGGAAGGCAATGTGGGCGGCATAATGAGGATGGTGCTACAACTGTTTTGCACAAGGACAACTTTGCCTTTACTGATCCAAGGTTGATAGATGAATTGTGTGAAGATGCAATTTTATACGTTTGGAATGAGGGCTCTACTATGTGCACCAGATCAATCACTGCGTAAGTCTTGTTGACTTTCTCATCGTTTTTGGTCTCAATAGAGATATTGAAGTAGTGAAATCTATTCTCTTCAGTAATGTATAGCCCATTTTTGACTTGTTTTTATTTACTTCCCCGCCCCAAAAACCCACCTTAGACTTCATGGAGAGACTACATCTCCGTTTCATGCATTGTTATGAATGCTCTTGGAAATGAAGAAGGAGCCTGCACTTTATTTTCTGGCACATAAAAGATCCCTATATTAGTTTGTAAAACTGGCTAATGGGCTACTGCATTGTTATGAATGCTCTTGGAAATGAAGAAGGGGCCTGCACTTTATTTTCTGGCGCGTAAAAGATCCCTATATTAGTTTGTAAAACTGGCTAATGGGCTACATCACCCCTATCACTATACAAAGAGAGGAGACTCTCCTAGAGTAAATGACAAAAAATGTACAATGTCTTCATCAAAGAATGGGAGGGGGAAAGAGCCAAACATGAAGAAAGGTCCTTGCCTAAGCTTCCTTGGATGGTGTCATGCTGTTTGTTGAGTGTGCTAGAAATCGTGAACCGTCACCATGGGTGGCTCGGGTAGCTCCTCAAAAACATGAAAACACCGAGCCCTTACCAGAGGCCTAGGCTGCTGATTAATTCCCATCTAAGGTCTTTCTCTTGAGTCCATGTCATTTTTGAAAAGTGTGGCATAAGGCACTCCTTAGGGTGCCCCTCTTGTAGTCTAATGACTAGGCTCTCCTTCTTCTGTCTCATAGCCAAGTGTTGGCCCTGAGCTAGCTGACCATGCCATCGGCCCCAATGAAAACTGTGACTCGAAGGAGGATGAGAGCCATCGCACAACCAAACTTCTTGTGCGTGCGGACTGTCCCATACACAATGATGCTGTGTCTTAACTGGATGCCCACACCCAAGGCAAATCAAGGAACAATTATTGTAAGCTAGCCAGACTTCCACCGCTGCCCCTCTGTCTGCAATCAACCACTAATAAACAGAATTCTGCGAGTCTCACAATTCGCCCAGAGTCGTTACCAGTATCATGTACAATGTCTTCGGTGATGCCTAGTCGTTGCCAATGCTGCATTGTCGTCGGTATGGTATCTTGCCTAGACATCAAAACATGACTGCCAAGCTATGCAGTGTGCTACAAGAAAGGAACCCCAAGATCGATGCCCGGGGGGCGGGGGACGGAGTATTCCTGCCACAAGCACTCCTCAGGGTCCCACTGTAATTGTGCTAAAGGCCGTTTTCCAAAAGCCCATAATCTCCAGCGTGCCTGACTACCTTCTGAGGAGCTGGTCAAGAATCCACCGACTCTCTGTCGTTGCAAGAACTTTGATCTACTGGAAAGTACACTCCCCCTTACCTGTCATGTTCTGACTGCAATTAATTCTTCAACCTGTGTGAAAGCCCCCATCCATGGTGGCGCCAGGAGCGCAAAAGAACGTGCCAATGCGCTGGAATCTTTGCCTGCTCCATAGTCAGACATCCTCGCATGAGGTCCAATCAATCACACTGTACGTCCTCTAGGACACTAAAACACTAGATTCTCTCCCCATAGCTCTTTATAGGGCCAACAGCCATGGGACAAACTACATGTGAACGGCTGCCACGAGCTGCCAAGCCTCCTTCAATGCTCCATGCATATCACGGTGTTCCAAAGCAAAGGCTACCAAAGTCTCTTCTCCATACAAGAGAGTTGTCTCTTGCTCAAGCAAGGGCGAAGCAGCCCCAGGCCCTTGAAATGCTTAGAGTAATTTGCCCTCCCATCCTTGCCTCAACGCGACTTTGCGCATCTCCTCCACGAAAATTTATAGAATCTTTTGGCCACGTTGGCCATTTTAGTAGAGAAACTTGAGCTTGAATCCAAGAAGCTCCTTCCACGGCTCACCACCAGGAGACCACAAACAATGAGTTTCCCTAGCAGTACCTAGCTTTGAAATGCAAGGTCTATCACGAGGCTGTGACAATCACTAACCTTAGTTGTTGGTTTCTTTCCCTTGATTTTTATTTAATTTTTGGGACCCTCTTTTTGAAGTCACAAATGGCCGGACATTGTATGGCCAGTGTGAAATGGCTGACGGCCGAGGCCGCAACAGTAAAGGCCAGGTCGCCACGAGTTGGTCGAACAATTCGGCATTGAAATCTGAGCAGTGAAAGGTTGGGTCAGAGTCATTTAGGCCCCACACGACGCTTATATAAGTTGGTGGGTACTAGGAAATCAATGCAAAAGGGGCAAACTGGCAATAGGAGAGCAATGTGCAAGCCAACACACACTCCAAAAGCTCTTTCCAAGAGGGGGCGCCAAAAACTGAGAGGAGGCCGATTTTCATCATTGTGAACTACAATGTGTGTGTGAGTAGGGGGTACCCAATTGTAGAAAATAAAAAAATCAATCATTAGTGGAAGGTGGGAAAAATAAAATATTAGTGGAAGGGTGCTAAGTAGAGTTAGTTTTAGAAATTAATCTGCATGGAATTATCGTGGTAGCGTAGTTCATGAGTGCCGCTGTGTGTGTGTGTGTGTGTGTGAGTAGTGGTGCAGGTGATTACAGCTTTAATGGAAACCTTGCCTTCTCCCTTGTCTCATGTAGCGCGATGATTTGCTCTCGTGCATCTCTCTCTCCCCTTTGCACATATGGTAACGCCCCACTAGTAGGGCTTCTCAAATGACCATGTATAGTTCTGGGGTTTTTATGCGCGTTTGCCAAGGGAAGAGTCTTCTGTACATGAACCGATTAGCTAATTGCTAATCTCCCACAGGTATGCACAGTTCCATGGCAAAGGATTGCGAAAACGGAGAGTTTTCTCGCATGAAAACTTGTCCAATTCAAAGCGGAACTGTCCCATTGCGTACGAGAGCATTCGAGACACGCGTAGACGTGTTCGCTCCGCTCAAAACAATCCAAGGCAGAAAATTGCAGCCTGCTGTGTTTTTCTGCAGGTTTAGGGTTTCGCACCTACATTGTAAGAAATCACCAACGGAGCCTCGGGATGCTTAAACAGGGCTTTGGGCACCTGACAATGACAAAAGAGGGAATTACAGCATGCTGAAATTGACCTGCAGCTCACCGGAAAGCTTCTAGAATGCAGGGGAAAGTGTCCTAGACGTGTACTTTTGAGCCGCAAGGATTTTGGCGCCGTTATGTCACCGAAATTTGGTCAAAAACCTGCAATTACAGCCATGGACAGGTTTGGACCGCTTGGTGAGAGTTAAGTGAAAGCGTTCGGATCGTTTGTTTGCAATAAGAAGAACGAAATACCGAAAGGGGCGCCAGTCTTTGGGGCCTATAGGGTGTGACTGTCTCCTTGGAAGCACTCTAGCTACCAAGCTGTGGTTTGTTTGAAGTATTGAATTCAAGTTACATGTTTATTCAAGTATTGCTTTGTGTCATAAAGTCAAGTAAAGATCGGAATGAAAGCTAAAGTATACCATCCTTTAGCGAGTCTACGGGCTGGTTTCAAGGTTCCATCGTTGGCACAAAATCACCTTTTCCTCAAGAAGTGAGCCTTAGTTGGTTTTTGGCGAAGACACAAGGAGCGGAACTTGGAATTACACTATGGTTGACAGAGTGAATGGCACCAGAGAAGAGGGTTTCTCTTCACAGGGGAGACAGGCTGTTCCTCCAATGTTTGAGGTTGGCGAGAGTTCACGGCCACCATTGTCTGTACCTTTTGTTGATGTGAATGCTCCACAAGTTTGAGGGTTTATGTCTGGGCAACTAGACGAAGATGCGTTCAAGACACAGGACACAGTTGGTTGTTACTGTAAATGTGTTTTCTTGGTTGGTGCGAAATCCTAGGTTTATGGAATTTCTGCAAGCTCCACCAGTGGCACAACAGACAAGGCAACTTTCTCATGCAGTAGAGCCCGTTGAGGCTCATGCCCAGGTCCCTTATGTGTCTATGTAGGGCAGGGAGCATTCACGACTCACATGTTGCGGACTCAGTTGGGGCTTCAAGACAGATTC
Organism: Adiantum capillus-veneris; assembly: GCF_014529385.1. Lineage (NCBI taxonomy): Eukaryota > Viridiplantae > Streptophyta > Polypodiopsida > Polypodiales > Pteridaceae > Adiantum > Adiantum capillus-veneris. The sequence continues at coordinate 146,899,578 of NC_140952.1, forward strand.
CTTCTGTTCACGAACAGGTGGTTAGGACGACTATTCCACTGGCTTTACCAGTTTAGCCAGCCATCTTTCAGAGCCCAAATGTTGGATTTCTAGGCTATGCAATAGGTTTTTCCACCACCACGATACATCCTAGGTATTTCAGGGGTGGATTTGTGTTGCAAAGCATGGCTCATTGTGCGCTTGGAAACCAGCAATACATGCCAAGAACAGTCTTTGGGGGTGCCAAACTCCATGTATGGTAATATTGGCCTTCAAGCAAGGTTTGAGTGTAATCAGGGCCAGTTTGGGGTGTCATAGATTGCTTTTGGTATGGTTGGTTTTTTCGACCAACAGACAAATATGGCACCAGGGAACCAAAATGTCAATGGCTGAAACCGGCCGGTAGGGTGGTAGACGTAGGCTTTCACCCGAAACTTTACTTTAGACTTTAGGACACAGAGAAACTTTGCAAAAGAAAACCTATAACGGGAATTCATACTTCAAACACACACGACTTGGAAGCTAGAGCGCTACCAAGCAGACGCCGACACCTGTTGGCCCCAAAGACTGGCGCCCCTTTCGGTATTTCTTTATTGTGTTCAAAGAGGGAATAAAACTTGTGATTTCCTACGAGCTGTCCTGCATAATCCGAGCTGAAAATGACATGTTCAAGCCCGATTTCGGCAGCATAACTGTACTAGGATGCTTCACAGACAGTATCCCCACGCAATAGATGACTTTCCCGCCGCATACGGACACTTTGCAAAACCTGGCGAGAATCTGCAGCACGCTGAATTCTCTGTTTTCTGCCCTAAAGATGCGCCAAATCACCTGTACAGCGGTCCCCTTGCGTCCGCGGACCTCTTGGGGATATTAGGGACCGTTCAGGACCGAAACCATAAACCTGACAAAAATACACAGCAGGCTGTATTTCCTTGTTTTGGGCTCCGTTTCGCGAGCCGGTCGCATCCGTAGCAAGTCCTCGAGCTCTCGCACCTATAGGGCTACTTGCTTTTTGAATTGGATGAGATTTCTCACGTGAAACCTCTCCGAATGCACATGTACGTGCGGGGGATTAGCAACTAGCTAATCCAGTACCTGTGCAAGAGGCTCTTGCCTCGGCAATCGCGCATGAACCCACACAACTGTACATAAGTCAAATGAAGAGGCCTCTTGTGGGGCATCACATAACTGCACGGAGGGTGGAGAGAGAGCAGTGAATGCTGTGCAAGGCTTCAGTTCTTGCACTTCACTGTACATAGAGAGTAGGCAAGCACACAATAGCTTTGGTACCTGCAACAATCCACCATACGGTTGAAAATGCAACCCACGTTTTGTTTTAATGCTTCTCTCTCTCTCTTAAGTTGGAAAAATACCCAAAAATGTGTTGTGGCACTCATGCATTAATTCCCTGCGTTGGACCTTCTCGTCTAAAAATATCTCAACCGGTTGCTCAGTTGACTTAGCGGCAGAGTAATAAAATGTTCCTCTTGTCATTCTGGAGCTAATGACACGAATAGATTTCGTGGCCCAAAATAGCTATTTCCTAAATTTTAGGAGATGCTTCCATTGGACTCTCACTGGTCATCTGACTATCTTTCACCACTGGGACCACGTCCAAAAGTGCAATGTAGCCCAGCTCTCGGGTGATTTTCTCGGGGTGACCCCACCTTGTCACTGTGTCTCTATGGAGTTAATTTCCTAGTATCCACCAACTTGCCAAGTGCGATGGGGGGGCTTACATGATCTTGAACTGAGCCTAGACATTCTTTTACTATACGAGTTCCAGTGCCGACCAACTTCCTGTGTGCTGGTGAAACTACCGTTCACATTGGCCATACAATATCCGACCATTTGCAACTTCAAAAAGAGGGTCTAAAATTTATTAAAAAAATCATTGAAAAGAAACCAACAACTAAGGTTAGCAGTTGCCACGACCTCGTGACATACCCCCCTCTTGAAATCGCAAACGTCCTCGATTGCATACCATAAGTACATGCCACTGATGATCTTGTGTTGTTAGCACTCTTTTATCATCGCATGTATCCGCAACAAAGGTCGTAACACACAGATACAAATGACTTAATGAGACCATCATACTTTTGTCATTTCCACCTATTACATTGAATTCATATGTACATTTGATGTGCTAGCTCTATCATTACCCCTCCTTTGCTTACGTTGGGTTGGGGCATACGTAGGCTGTAACCCAAAGGCTTCAAGGTAAAGCTGCAATATATTTGGTGCCTCTGACTGTTCATACTCTTCCATCCACTTTGCATCCATAGGTGGATAGTTCTTGAACTTCACCAAGTAGCGTCTTGCAACCTGTCGTTTAACTTTTCTGTCCTTATGTACCAAAAACTTGCTCAGATACTAGGATCTCATCAACTTCCTCAACTTTTGGCTGATCCTCATCTGGCATATCTTCTGGCACATCACCCACGAAGGGTCTTAGAAGACTCACATGAAACGCATTGTGAATCTTCATGCATCAGCCAATTTCAGACTATAAGCCACATCGCTGATCTTATCAAGCACTTGAAAAGGCCCATAGTAACGCATGCTGAGCTTAGGAAACAACCGTTCCTTGCCCTTCATCTTCTTTAACCTTGCCTTCTCAAACCTTAACAGAACCCAATCACCAGTTGATAACAACAATTCACGACAGTGACGATGAGCATCCTTTTTCTGCTTTGCCCGAGTCTTCTCCAAGGCAACCTTAATTTTCTTGTACATTTCATCCATGTTCTCAACATTTTGATCTGCCTCAAAGATTTTGTCCTTTGTATGTAAAATGGGAGGAACCTTTTTGCCGCCTTCAACAATCTCAAAAGGTGCCTTGCCAGTCGACGAATGCACCGTATCGTTGTACGCATACTCAAGCATAGGCAAATACTGTTCCCACTTGCCCTTATTATCTGACACATAGCATTTGAGTAGATCTAAGACAATAGAATTAGCCTCTTCTGAGTGTCCATCAGTTTGTGGATGAAACGAAGAAGAGAATTTGAGCATAGTGCCCATGTTCTCAAACAATCCTCTCCAAAACAAACTTGTCATGCGAGGATCACGATCACTGATAATCGATTCTGGCATACCATGGTACTTAAACACATCGTACAAAAAACGTGCCATCTGAATCCTGATCAGATTTTATCTTCTTCCTAACAGGGATAAAATGGGTCTGCTTGCTGAACTTGCAGATAATGGTCCATATAACATCATTCCTTGTTGGCGTTCCTAGAAGATCAAAGATAAAGTCCATAGGAATGCTTTCCCATGGCTTATCCGGAATCGGCAATGGTTGTAACAACCCTGGTGCCTTTTGCCTATCAAACTTGACCTTTTGGCAAATCAAGCATGCTCGCACAATGGCATCCACATCTCTCCTTAAGGTAGGCCAATAGAAGAATGTCTCTACCACTTTAACTGTTGCATCAATACCACGATGCCCTACATACGGTGGGACATGACTCTCTACCATGACCTTATGTCGCAATGGCCTAGTGACACAAAGTCGGCCATGCATCATCATAAAACCATCTCTGAGGAGGTAGTGCTCATGATGTTGCCCCTCTTGTAACTGTTCAAAGATCCTTGCAAAATCTTCATCAGTAGCATACTGTTCCTTCATGTCATCAAGCTCATGATGATAGGAATTTACACTGCTGAAATTTGTGGCTTTCTTGATAACATATCAACCACAACATTCTTCTTGCCTTCCACATGCATAATCTGGAAGTGGAATATAGAAAGAATGTTTGCCCACCGCATATGCTTTTCGGATAACTTTGACTGTGTCTAAGAAGTATCGCAAGGTTTGATGGTCTGTTTGGACAACAAAATCAACACCTAAGAGGTAGTGCTTCCAACTAGAAAGCGCATGAATCACGGCCAAGAGCTCTTTCTCATAGACTTGCATAGTCTTCTCTGGCCCTTGCAAAATTCAGCTTCCATAGGCTACTACCCGTCCATCTTGCATTAGCACTGCTCCGATGCTACCGCCACACGCGCCACACTGGACCAAAATGACTTCCTGAGATCTGGCAAAATAATTATTGGATCTGAAGTGAACTTTTCCTTTAAGAGACTAAAAGCTGAAATCTCTTTTTGGTTCCATGTGAAAGTGACCTCTTTCTTTTGCAATGCGTGAAGAGGTGATGCTATCGCTGCAAAATTCCTGATAAACCTTCTATAGTAGGAACACAATCCCAAGAAGCTTCTGACAATGTGCATAGTCTTCAAGTCTGGCTATGTCTTAATAGCTTCAACCTTTGCGGGATCCATTCTGACACCATCCTTTGACACTATGTGGCCAAGAAAGTGGATTTCTTCCAAGAAAAATTCACTTTTCTTAGGATTGACAAGTAACCGGTGACTGCACAGCTCTTCGATGGCATGATATAAAATTCTTCTGTGTCTACATATGACTGAATATGCAAATGTAGCTTTCCAATGATGGGATAACACACTCTGAGTGGCAAGGACATGCCAACCTTGCCTCTGCCGTGTACCCCATCTCTTCAGCTCTGATGCCCAGCTTCATAGCTAACTCTGGTGAGATAAAGTTTGCTTTGGCTGAACAGGCCGGTAGACTTTACTTTAAACCTTGATTTAGCTTTCACCCATTATTAGTCGTCTATTTTACCTGTACTTTCAAGACACAACAAAGGGGAGAGGGATACAGGCTGCTAGATTGCACCTGTATGAGTAGACAGACACCAGATTGGCCCCTAACTTAGGCGCCCCTTTCGGTATTTCTTTATTGTTCAAAAGAGGGAATAAACGCTGTGGTTCCTACAAGCTGCCCCGCACAAACTCGGCTGAATTTCCACTGTTCCAGCCCGATTTCGGCAGCATAACTGTACTAGAACCTTTCACGGTCAGTATTCCCACGCATTGACTAACTTTCCCGACGCATACGAGCACTTTCCAAAACCTGGCGAGAATCTGCAGCACGCTGAATTCTCTGTTTTCAGCCCTGAAAATGCTCCAGATCGCCTGTACAGCGGTCCCCTTGCGTCCCCGAACCTCCTGGGGGTATTAGGGTCCGTTTAGGGCCAAAACCCTAAACCTGCAAAAATACACAGCAGGCTGTAATTCACTGTTTCGGGCTCCGTTCCGCGTGCCGGTCGCATCCCTAGCAAGTCCTCGAGCTCCCGCACCTGTAGGGCTACTTGCCCTTTGAATCGGACGAGATTTCTGGCGTGAAACCTCTCCGAATTCACCTGTACCTGCGGGGGGATTAGCCGCTAGCTAATCCAGTACCTGTGCAAGAGGCTCTTGCCTCGGCAATCGCGCATGAACCCACACAACTGTACATTGGTCAAATGAAGAGCCCACTAGAGGGGCATAACATACTGCCAAAGGGGAGAGAGAGGGCAGTGCGTAGCGTGCAGGGCATCACTCCTGGCACCGCACTGTGCATAAGAGGGAAAGCAAGCACTCCATAGCTCTTAACCTGTGACAGAGACTTGCAAAATGAGCCTCCCAGCTATAAATCACGTTTTTGCCTTCTCTATAAGTAGTAAACTGGCCTCAAAGTGCCAAGTGTCACTCATTTGTGCATTTTCCCGCTTTAGACCCTCGGGTCTAAAAATATCTCACCTGCAGCCTCTGTTGACTTGGCCACAGAGTAACAAAATGATCCCCATGTCAAACTGCACGTAATGACTCGAAGACATTTTCAGGTCCCAAAATAGCAGTTCCCTAAATTTTAGGAGATGCTGCCATTGTATCTTTCTAGGTCATCCGACCCTCTTTGTACACTGCGGCCACATCCAGAACTGAAATGTAGCCTCTGTAGCAAAGGATTCCACTTTGGCTAGTCAATGACCCCACTTGGCTAACCATAGTCCTTGTCCAACCTTAGTGCTCTCTTGCCCTCAGGCCTGGACTCCCTCTGGACAGTTCCACACTAGCTATGCAATGCAGGGCAGTTAGATTTCCCGAGGGGTGTTTCCAAAAAGTGAAAGTAAATAGATAATAAGAAAGAAATCAACAAAAAGGATAGATAGTAGTCACACGCTGGTGACACCTGGATCAAAGAAGATGAGTGCCGTCTGATCTCTAACTTTTACCCCATGCTTTGCATAACTCGCTGGTAGCTGTACTGGGCCTGTCACCCACCATATCTGGCACCAAACCTGCTGTGGGTTTATGCTTCTTGCATTTTTGGTCCTCTCTTATCAGCTGTTCTTTTCCTTTGTGAACAATTTGTTGCAAAGTGACCAGGCTGCTCGTATATAAAGCATTTGTTTTCAGCCATTAAGACCTTTGCCTCGAGCGACTTACGCACAAAAGGCTTCCTTTTCTGTTTCTTTGCCTGCGCTCCAGAAGCCCCGACTGAGTCTTTATCCTTGTTGGCCTTTTCTGATCCCTGTGACGCTTCAGGAGCCGTTTTCACAAAGGGCTTCTTCGCTGAATTTTTCTTATGCTGCCCTCCTTTTTTGTTGCTCGGAAACCCACTGTCCTCTCCTTTCAACAAGGCAAGAACAGTGTTAGCAACTTCCATGAGCTGCGTGAGGATAGCCACTCTGTTCTTGGTACAGTAGTCTCGAAGCCCTTTAGGCAGCCCACAATAATACTTCTCTATCTGCTCTGTCAATGGCACAAATCTGTAGGAGGTCACTGAGAGTAATGCTTTGCAAAACCTCCGATTGTACTCTTGTACACTCTTCCAAGTAGCCGTAGTGAGTTGGTGCCAATCTGTCATGACGTCGAGCCAAGCAGATGCAAACATTTGCTTGAAGTAGACTCATGTGGCGGGTGCTTGTTCTTGCATTAACAATGTCGTCCACCATGTAAGCGCATTGTCTTTCGAGAAAGTGGCAGCTTTCCTGACCTTAGGGGCCTCTGTAAAATTCCTTCTTGCATAAGCTGTATCAAACTGCTCGAGGAAAGTAAGAGCCTTTGCCTTATCCTCAAAGCCGTTGAAAGTGCTAAACTTTACAGCTGCATTACCTTCTTTGTAAGCTTTCGGCTTTTCCAGTGTCCCCAAATTATCATAAGGAATGGCTTGCAATATGGGCACTTGTTTGGTGCAGCGGATTGAATGTTTGCGCTTTGCTCAAGATGAGTGCTCCGAACTGTGCTCAAGGTTCCTTTTGTTCTTATGGAAGGGAGAGCCTTCCGTTCTTAATGAGAGAATGCTATGATCACAAACAAAGTGAATGGACACTGTGCGTGCAAGTGTATGAGAGTGAGCGATAGAGAGAGAAGAGAGATACGTGTTAGGTGTAGCGGAATGATTGTTTGCGCTTTGCTCAAGATGAGTGCTCCGAATTGTGCTCAAGGTTCCTTTTGTTCTTATGGAAGGTAGAGCCTTCCGTTCTTAATGAGAGAATGCTATGATCACAAACAAAGTGAATGGACACTGTGCGTGCAAGTGAATGAGACTGAGAGATAGAGAGAGAAGAGAGATACGACACCAGAGACGTAAAACCCTCCTCCGAAGGCCCCATTCTCGTCGGCGAGAGTGGTCTGTTTATGATTGCACAATCTGGTACAAATGGTATGCATGAGACTGATGCAAGTCTAGGCTATGTTGACGATGACGACGGGGATGATGAAGTCGACCTAAGGACTGAAATCTGCAATCTTTCTACTTCTGTCCAAAAATGCTATGGGGTGAAATTTGCGACTGAGCCAAAAACGCTGATTTTGGGGGTGTTTTCTGTGGGTTCTTGTCGCTGAAAATCTGCAGGTTTAGGGCTGAAAATTGAGGATCTTCAAGGCTGAAAACTGAGGTCTTTCTGGGGCTGAATCTGCTACTTCTTCATGGGCTGAATCTTGATGGTCTTTTAGGGCTGCAAATCACTGCATGTGCCGGATCTGCAAGGCTGAGGCTGAAACCAAAAACGCTAGGGATGCTGGTCTTTCCAAAAACGCTAGCCTCTGTGCTTTCTACTGATGGGAGAGGAAAACGCCAAGGTTGATGGTGCTTGAGGGGTTCTTGTTGAGAAGATGCCTGTTGAGCGGGGAGCTCCTGCTGCCTCTTTTGCCAGAAAGTGTTAACTTGGGTTTGCTTATATATTTTCTTAGCAAAATTGCCCTACCTACCTTTGTTGGGAAGTCACTTAAAAATAATAAGTGAAAAATGTCAAAATAGGGGAAATAGGACGCTGACTAAAATACAGGAAACGATCACGAATGAAACATTTGAACAATGCGTGCGTATCAATCATGCGAACACATAATACTTCCTGTGAGGGTTCTTTGGACCTAGGCTCGAGAGCCAAGATCGATCCTTCGTGATTGATCGAATCAGCAACGAGGTTAGCTTTGCTAGAAAAAGCATCAACTAACACATCATCCTGGTGAACAATCACATCTTCTTCATGCAACTCATCATGCTTGTGAGAAATCACATCTTGATCATGCAAATCATCATGCTTATCTTTATCATCTAAATCATCAGGCTTATCATTGTCAATCAAATCATCATGCTTGTCATTCAAATCATCATGCAAATCATTGTCATTCAATTCATAATGCTTGTCAGTCAAATCATCATGCTTCTCAGGATCATGCAAATCCTGTGTATCATGCTTTGGAGAAGAAGAGACTGAGAGAGTCTTCTTTTCCCAAATCTCTTGCATCTGTGCCTGAACTTGAGAATAGAGTCGCCATAACTCTTTGTTTTGTCGGTCGCTCTGTTCTTGTATTGCTTTCAAGTCGTACTGACGCTGTATGGCTGCCATTCCTTCTTTGTAGTCACGATCTATGGCTGCCCTTTGTTCTTCGTAGGCCTTTCTTTCTGCTTCTCTTTCTGCATGTCTGCGTTCCATTTCTGCTTTTCTTTCGTTGCATTCACGATCAATTTCTGCCATTCTTTCTGCATTTCTTGCTTCACGTTCTAAATTCAGTTCCATAAACAACAGCTCCAACTCCTCCATTGGAGTTAGTGCAATCGGTGTCGTAGATGGGGAAGGGGGAGGGTCGGAAAAACCTCCTGGTGGGGAAAATTTTTCTTCGCCTCTCTCATGCTCATCATCTCCAAGCGAAGTATCCATTCCGCTTCGAGTGATGACCATTCTGAAGTCGTGGGTTCTTGTGGTCTTTGGTTCTTAAGTTCACGAGGAACTTGGGTTCTTGGGGGTCTTGGGTTCTTGAGGTTCTTGAGGTTTTCTTTCGCTTGCAAACCGCGTTTGAGAAGGATCTTCTCTTCACCCGAGTTCTACTCCTTTCTGCGGGCGCACCCCTTGGCGGCCTTGCGCTCACACCAAGGTTGCTTTTTCCCACCTCACGTCGATTGGCCGGCCGCTAAGTGCACGGTCCGCTCTCAATGAGTGAAAAGAGACACAAGGGGAGGCTGGACAAGCCCTTCTTTCTTGGGATTCTTGTCACTCTTCAAAAACACGATTAGGAATCGACACGCCCAAGCGAACTTGGGTTCGTACGACCGCAACAAGCAAAAAAAAATCTTGTGATTCTTGTGGTTCTTTCCTTGAGTGATACAAAACACTGCCAAAGCTCTGATACCAATGTTAGGTGCAGCGAAATGATTGTTTGCGCTTTGCTCAAGATGAGTGCTCCGAACTGTGCTCAAGGTTCCTTTTGTTCTTATGGAAGGTAGAGCCTTCCGTTCTTAATGAGAGAATGCTATGATCACAAACAAAGTGAATGGACACTGTGCGTGCAAGTGAATGAGACTGAGAGATAGAGAGAGAAGAGAGATACGGCACCAGAGACGTTGTAAAACCCTCCTCCGAAGGCTCCACTCTCGTCGGCGAGAGTGGTCTACTTATGATTGCTCAATCTGGTACAAATGGTATGCATGAGACTGATGCAAGTCTAGGCTATGTTGACGATGACGACGGGGATTACGAAGTCGACCTAAGGGCTGAGATCTGGAATCTTTCTACTGCTGTCCAAAAACGCTATGGGGTGAAATCTGCGACTGAGCCAAAAACGCTGATTTTGGGAGCTGTTTTCTGTGGGTTCTTGTCGCTGAAAATCTGCAGGTTTAGGGCTGAAAACTGAGGATCTTCAAGGCTGAAAACTGAGGTCTTTCTGGGGCTGAATCTGCTACTTCTTCATGGGCTGAATCTTGATGGTCTTTTAGGGCTGCAAATCATTGTATCTGCCGGATCTGCAAGGCTGAGGCTGAAACCAAAAACGCTAGGGATGCTGGCGTTTCCAAAAATGCTAGCCTCTGTGCTTTTTACTGATGGGAGAGGAAAACGCCAAGGTTGATGGTGCTTGAGGGGTTCTTGCTGAGAAGATGCCTGTTGAGCGGGGAGCTCCTGCTGCCTCTTTTGCCAGAAAGTGTTAACTTGGGTTTGCTTATATATTTTCTTAGCAAAATTGCCCTACCTACCTTTGTTGGGAAATCACTTAAAAATAATAAGTGAAAAATGTCAAAAATAGGAAAAATAGGCTAAATGCACTGGAAAATTCCCTCGACTGAATTTGATGGATTCTGAAGGGAATACTGATGATCATGCTGTGTGCAACCAGAGGATATGCATCTACACTAAGTGACTTGGCATGCACGGTCTACGAATAGACTCACAAAAGTGCCAAATCACTTCTAATCTAGACTTGACTGGACTGATTGAACCGTGATCATGCTGTAGCTTGTCCACGGACACATAGGGTTGGATGTGTCACGTGACAATACGACACCAGAGACGATGTAAAACCCTCCTCCGAAGTCCCCACTCTCGTCGGCGAGAGTGGTCTACTTATGATTGCACAATCTAGTACAATAGGAATGCATATGACTGATGCAAGTCTAGGCTATGTCGGCGATGACGAAACCGGCCGAAGGGCTGAAATCTGCAATCTTTTATCTGTTGTCCAAAAACGCTATGGGCTGAAATCTGTGGCTAGTCGTAAAACGCTGATTTTGGGGCTGTTTTTTGTGGGTCTTTGACGCTGAAAATCTGCAGGTTTAGGGCTGAAAACTGAGGTTCTTACCGGGCTGAATCTGCTACTCTTTAGGGCTGATCTTGATGGTCTTTTAATGCTGAAAATCGCCAGGGCTGAACTTGCAAAGGCTGGGATCTGCAAGCGCTAGGAATGTCAAAAACACTAGGTATGGGATCTGTAAAAAACGCTAGCTGCCTTCAAAACGCTAGGGGTTGTTGAAGCTCTACCGGCAATTGTTTGTTGATGCAAGCGCTAGGACAAGGATCTGATGAAAAAACGCTAGTTGAGGGAAGGTCTATGGCGATGGTTCTTGTTGGAGGGAACGCTAGTGATGGGTCTTGCTTGGAGGGAAGTCCACCAAGGGGTCTTGTTGGAGAAGTTGCCTGCTGAGCTTGGCTCCCGTTGCCTCTTCTGCCAAATAGTGCTAGTTTAGGTTTGCTTATATATAAACTTACTCAATTTGCCCTACCTACTTTCCAACTAAAGTCACTTAAAAATAATAAGTGAAAAATGTCAAAAATAGGTAAAATAGGCTAAATGCACTGGAAAATTCCCCTGAAGGATTCTGATGGGAATGCTTATGATCATGCTGTGTGCAACCAGAGGATATGTATCTACACTAAGTGACTGGGCATGCACGGTCTACGAATAGACTCACAAAAGTGTCAGATCACTTCTAATCTAGAATGACTGGACTGACTGAACCCTTGTCATGCTGAAACTTGTCCACGGACACAGAGGGTTGGATGTGTCACGTAACAGCACTGTAGTAGGAAGCATCGCCGCGTCTTGGCCATTGACATTTTGTGTCATAGGTGCCATATCTGGCTGCTGTCCAAAAAAACAAGCCATGCCAAAATGACCCTGTGGCACCCGAAACTGGCCTTGGTTGCTTTGAAAACCTTGCTGCATGCCGATGCTACCATACATGGGGTTTGGCATCATGCCTTACATACCCCCAAACAGTGTTCCTGGCATGTACGACTAGCTTTCAGGCGCATAACCAGCCATACTCTGGAACACAAATCCACCTCCAAAATACTCAGGGTGTACCGTTGCTGGTGGAAAAACTGGATGTATTGCCTGGTAACCAGTTCCGTATCCATTCAAGACAGCATGCGGGCTCTGAAAGGTGGCGGGCTGAACTCGCACAGTCTGTGGAATAGGCGTCCTAACCACCTGTTCAAAGACGGGAGGAACTTGTTTTGGAGCCTCTGACTCCGCAACATGCGAGTGTTCCCTATCCTGCTGAGACGCATGAAGTACTTGGGCTTGAGCTTCAACAAGCTCTGTTCGCGGTGTCGGTTGCCTATTTTGCTGTGGCACTGGTGGCGCTTGCAAGAACTCCATAAACCTTGGGTTCTGCACCAGTCGTGAAAACACATTCACCGCGGCAACTAACTAAGTCCTAAACGCATCATCCTCAAGTTGCCCAGTCATAAAGCCCTGTACTGGAGGAACATTCACATCAACAGGAGGTATAGACAGTCGTGGTTGTGAACTTTCGCCACTCTCGAACACCGTAGGAATTTCTTGTCTGTCCTTCGAAGAGGAACTCTCTTCCATAATGCCCTTTCCTTTGTCTGCCATAGTGTAATCCCGAGTTTCTGTACTCTGTGTCTTTATCCCACTTCTTGAGGAAAAAGTGATCGGTGTCCCGGCAACGGAACCATGAAACCGGCCGGTAGGGTGGTAGACGTAGGCTTTCACCCGAAACTTTACTTTAGACTTTAGGACACAGAGAAACTTTGCAAAAGAAAACCTATAACGGGAATTCATACTTCAAACACACACGACTTGGAAGCTAGAGCGCTACCAAGCAGACGCCGACACTTGTTGGCCCCAAAGACTGGCGCCCCTTTCGGTATTTCTTTATTGTGTTCAAAGAGGGAATAAAACTTGTGATTTCCTACGAGCTGTCCTTCATAATCCGGGCTGAAAATGACATGTTCAAGCCCGATTTCGGCAGCATACCTGTACTAGGACGCTTCACAGACAGTATCCCCACGCAATCGATGACTTTCCCGCCGCATACGGACACTTTGCAAAACCTGGCGAGAATCTGCAGCACGCTGAATTCTCTGTTTTCTGCCCTTAAAATGCACCAAATCACCTGTACAGCGGTCCCCTTGCGTCCGCGGACCTCCTGGGGATATTAGGGACCGTTTAGGACCGAAACCATAAACCTGACAAAAATACACAGCAGGCTGTATTTCCTTGTTTTGGGCTCCGTTTCGCGAGCCGGTCGCATCCGTAGCAAGTCCTCGAGCTCTCGCACCTATAGGGCTACTTGCTTTTTGAATTGGATGAGATTTCTCACGTGAAACCTCTCCGAATGCACATGTACATGCGGGGGATTAGCAACTAGCTAATCCAGTACCTGTGCAAGAGGCTCTTGCCTCGGCAATCGCGCATGAACCCACACAACTGTACATAAGTCAAATGAAGAGCCCTCTTGTGGGGCATCACATAACTGCACGGAGGGTGGAGAGAGAGCAGTGAATGCTGTGCAAGGCTTCAGTTCTTGCACTTCACTGTACATAGAGAGTAGGCAAGCACACAATAGCTTTGGTACCTGCAACAATCCACCATACGGTTGAAAATGCAACCCACGTTTTGTTTTGATGCTTCTCTCTCTCTCTCTAAAGTTGGAAAAATACCCAAAAATGTGCTGTGGCACTCATGCATTAATTCCCTGCGTTGGACCTTTTGGTCTAAAAATATCTCAACCGGTTGCTCAGTTGACTTAGCGGCAGAGTAATAAAATGTTCCTCTTGTCATTCTGGAGCTAATGACACGAATAGATTTCGTGGCCCAAAATAGCTGTTTCCTAAATTTTAGGAGATGCTTCCATTGGACTCTCACTGGTCATCTGACTATCTTTCACCACTGGGACCACGTCCAAAAGTGCAATGTAGCCCAGTTCTCGGGTGATTTTCTCGGGGTGACCCCACCTTGTCACTGTGTCTCTATGGAGTTAATTTCCTAGTATCCACCAACTTGCCAAGTGCGATGGGGGGGCTTACATGATCTTGAACTGAGCCTAGACATTCTTTTACTATACGAGTTCCAATGCCGACCAACTTCCTGTGTGCTGGTGAAACTACCGTTCACATTGGCCATACAATATCCGACCATTTGCAACTTCAAAAAGAGGGTCTAAATTTTTTTTAAAAAATCATTGAAAAGAAACCAACAACCTCGTGACAATGGCCAAGGGGCTCAGATGGTCCCCACCATTGTACCCATGTTGCAGTCAATTCCCTATGATAATTTGGGAGTGCTAGAAAAATCAAAACCATACAAAGAAGGTGGTGCAGTTGTGGAGTTTGATACTTTCACGGATTTGAAGACAAGACGCAGGTTCTTACTTTCCTCCAACAGTTTGATACGGCTTATGCAGGGGGGAATTTCAGAGAGGCTTCCAAGGTCAAGAAAGCTGCCACTTTCTTGAAGGAAATGCGTCAAATAAATTTGAAGCCAATGTCATGACAGATTGGCATTGGCTCAATCGGCTTCTTGCAAAAGCTTATGAGTACAATCAGAAATTTTGTAAAGTGTTTCTCTGAGTAACTTTCTACAGGTTTGTGGCATTGACAGAGCAAGTTGAGAAGTATTGTCGTGGGTTGCCTAAAGGGCTTAGAAACTATTTACAAAGAACAGAGTGGCCACCCTTACTCAGCTTATGGAAGTTGCCAACATCGGTCATGTCTTGTTGAAAGGAAAGGACAATGGACTTCATGGCAATGTGAACGAGAGCCAGCCAAAGAAAAATTCAGCAAAGAAGCCCTTTGTTAAAGCAACTCTTGAAGCGTCCTAGGGGTCAGAAGAGGGAGAGAAAGCCAAGGACTTAGCTGAGTAAGGGTGGCCACTCTCCAGGACAGGCAAAGAAATAGAAAAGGAAGCCTTTTGTGCGCAAGTCGTTCAAAGAGAAGAAGGCTTTAATGATTGAGAACAAATGTTTTATTCCCGAGCAGCTTGGTCATTTTGTTGCAGATTGTCCATAGAGAAAGAGGCCAGCTGACTCAGAGGACAAAGAGGATAACAAATGGAAGAAGCCCAAACCCACGGCGGTTTAGTGCCAGATATGGTGGGTGATAGGACGAACTCGGATGCCAGTGAGTTATGCAGAGCGTGGGGTAAAGTTAGGGATCAGATAGCACTTATTTTCTTTGATCCAGATGCTAAGGCAAACTTTATCTCCCCAGAGTTATGCAGAGCGTGGGGTAAAGTTAGGGATCAGATATCACTTATTTTCTTTGATCCAGGTGCTAAGGCAAACTTTATCTCCCCAAAGTTGGCTATCAACTGGGGCATCAAAGCTGAAGAAATGGGGTACACAACAAAGGTAGATTTGGCATGTCTTGGCCACTCAGAGTGTGTTACTCCCATCACTGGAAAGCTGCGTCTGCATATTTAGTCGTATGTGGACACAGAGGAATTTTACATTATGCCATTGGAAGGGTGTGATGCGTTGTTGGGAATCCTGTGGATATTTCGTATACATGGATGTTTCGTCTTCAACAAAAAGATCACCCTTTAGCATAGGGGCAAAACTCACAACCTGGATGTAAAGCTTAAAGGGGAGTCTGTCCCTATTGTCTCAGCTTCAACCATCATTTTTGTAAATAAGAATCATCTTTTTGCATACTTGATTTGTGCATGTGATGTTTCGAATAATTGTCAGTCAAATTTATCTGTGTTAGGTAAAGAAAGGTCAACATTTTTGCGAGAGTTTAGTGATTGTTTTTCTGATTCATTACCGTCTCGATTGCCGCCGAAGAGGCTTGAGGATCATGGATAGATTTGGTGCCAGGTTGTAGCCCACCCAATAGACCTCCCTATAGGGTTAGCGCGCTCAACAGAAAGAGATTATGAGCCAAGTAGAGGAGCTATTAGAAAAAGGGATGATTCAACCTAGTTCTTCACCCTTTTTCTCCCCAGTGCTTCTAGTGCAGAAGAAGGATGGCTCTTGGAGCATGTGTATTGATTACCATGGGTTGAATAAGAATACCATCAAGAACAGGTTTCCTGTGAAGAACAAGCTTACTATGTGTGTTTATTCATAAGTGAACTTAGATAAAAACTGAAATTGAAATAGAACTAGATTGAAATCTGTTACAAGGGTGTTCGTATATAGAAATTGAAGAGACACGATGAAAAGACCATACATCAAGAGACATGACTCTAAGCCGATAGTTGTGTCCTGTTGTAGAGTCGTGACCCTTCACGTAAAGGTGCATCCATTGGCTGAAGAGGCATGGCTATTCGCTGAACAGGTGGGACTCTTGGGCAAAGAGACGCATCGTTTGGACAAGCGGTGGTCTTGGATCCTGTGCGTCTTCGTATCTGTAAAAGAATCAAGTGAAGAAGGCAATACAAAGACAAAGAATACGTCACAATCGTGACATTCCCTCCAATTTAAAATGAGAGCCTCCATCAAAGAAATGACTTCTGATGTTGATAGAACTCTGGGAAAGCATTGAATCTTAGAAAACCTTCAGTCTTTGAGTTATCCGAAACCTTTGTCTTGAACCTTTGCTTCTTGCAAAACCTTTTGCTTTGATTGCTAAATCCCATGTCATTGCATTGTTCAAAGACTTTTTTGAAGAATCTAGCTTAATCAGGTTGACTGCAAAAAGGGATTGATCTTCAAAATCCTTCATGTGATATAAGACTTCTGGTTCAAAATCTTCCAATAACTGTGAAATATTTGGTGAAGAGGAAATCTTCTCAAGACATTCTTCAGAGAGGGTAACTTCATCTTTACAAATCATTGGAGAGGATTTTGGATTGAGATTGCAATCATCTTCCAATAATGAATCCCATAATTCTTTAGAATCATCTTTAGATAATGTGACTTCATGACTTGCAATTGGTATATCATCGTCCAACAAAGAATCAAAGGAAGCATAATCGTCTTCTGACTCAAAATCTGCAACTATGTTCGTATCTTTGTCTGGGAATGAAGTATCACTTGGAAAAACTTCTTGCTCGAAATCATCTTTGTCTTCATCAATTAGTTTAGGAGAAGTTAATGAACTAAAAAATTTATCAATAATAATTTCTGCATCCGCATCGGAAATCATATCGCTTCATAATCCACTGTATCATGCTGTTTGACTTGTACACGTGAGGCTTGAATCACTCGTTCCGCATGATAAAGCCCGTGTAAAACCAATCCACGTCCATCTTTGAACAAATTGATAGTATGTCCTCGAAAGCTCGAAATCATCTTTGTCTTCATCAATTAGTTTAGGAGAAGTTAATGAACTAAAAAATTTATCAATAATAATTTCTGCATCCGCATCGGAAATCATATCGCTTCATAATCCACTGTATCATGCTGTTTGACTTGTACACGTGAGGCTTGAATCACTCGTTCCGCATGATAAAGCCTGTGTAAAACCAATCCACGTCCATCTTTGAACAAATTGATAGTATGTCCTCGAAAGCTAATAGCTGGTCATATTGGAATAACCAATGCCGACCAAGAATCATGTCATAGTAAGATAAAGACATGACCTGGAAATCTAGTTGATCTGCATAATTTTGAATATCAAATTGCAACTGTTGAACGGTCTCATCACAAGTTAAAATTGATCCATCTACTAACTCCACATCATATAAGTGAGTTGTCTTTTGAGTTGGCAAGCCAAGCTGTTGAACTATCTGAGTGCTAACAAAATTATTCGAGCATCCGTTGTCCACTAAAACATTGATGGAGTGACCATTGAGAGTTCCAAGAAGGCTCAAAATTTGCTTTGAAAGAGGTTCCAAAATTGAAGAACCACACTGAGCACGCTTCATAAGAATAGTTGTATTTGAGACACGAACTATATTGACCACAGATTTTCCTTTATCTTGAGTAGAAGTAGGTTGTTTGGAATTCGATGATGTTTCCGCGTTGGATTTTTTTTTCAAATTAGACGGATTTGGTTTCTTTGGACACATGTCACATACCATCTATGGTCATCACCACAAATTGTATATAATCCATCCTTCTTTGAAGTCGAAGAAGCATTTGATGAAGAGCCTTGTTGAGTATTGGAACGCCGATCTTGAGAAAAATCACGTCCTTTACCATGATCTAGTGGAGCATTCGAGGGAGATCTGCTTTGAGATTGTCAATCTTGAGAGGAGAATCTTGAAGTTGAATAAGGCTCTGTTGCATGCTGTCTTAACTGAGATTGGTGCTTTTGACTTTGGCTATAACGTTCTGTGCGATCATGTTGTGAAAAGCAAGCGCTATTTGAAGATGTGTCACCAGGGAGAAAATTCCCGTAGGGCGCCGATTATAGCCAAGACGCTTTACATAGGCGATTGCAGCATCCAAGGTGGTAGGGTTATATTTGTGTATATCGTCCTTCAGGGTTGGTTCAAGCCCGTCAATGAAACTGTGTAGTTTATCAGAGGGGCTGAGATTCTCTATCTCTAGAGTTAGTCTCTGAAACTCTGTGATGTACGTGGCCAAGGAACCTGTCTGGCTCAGGCTACGAAGAGAGGACCGGGCATGAAAATCCGCATTGGCAGGTTCAAACGCTTTGCGATTTGCGCGCGGGAATTTATCCCAAGAAGGTGTGTGTTTACCATCTGCAACCCGTCCGTTGCCACCAAAGAAATGCTGTGTCCTTGAGCAAAGAACTAGCAAGTGCAACCTTTTTGCTCTCTACTAAGTCGGTGTTGAACAAGTAGATCCTCCATTGGTCCAACACGCACTTGGCGCGGTGACCATCATAAGGCTCAGGCAGTTTAACATCTAGCTTCTTCTTTTGAGCAACATTAAAATTTTCATAAAGTAATTGAAGTTTGCGATTGTCTACCTCGTCAGTTGGATCTGGTTCGTTTTGTTCGTCCACTGAAGCTTCGGAAGAAGTTGGTGAAGAAGCATCATTAGTCGTCCAAGAAGTAGTAGGACGACTCCGAGAAGTGTTTTGCGTCTGCATTTGATCCAAGCGAGTGTCAAGTGATGCGAGACTTGTGGAAAGTGCTACCATCTGCTGCATCATTTGATTGACCTTCTCCGTCCTGAGAAGTCGGCATGGTTACGCCTCAAAGGGAACTTGAACAGGTGCAGGAGCAATTTCTGGGACGGTTACTCCGGGAGTTGAAACTATGTTTGGAATGGGTTCCGGCTTTGGAGTATCTCGAATCACAATGACTTCGGGTTATGGAGTATCTGGGATAATGATCACTTCACGTTCCGGCAGAACCTCTTCGGGTGTAACAGACTTGGACACTCCAAGTCAAGAATCAACCGCGACAGCACCAAATATCACAATAGATTTGCATTGGCCCGGCGGAGTTCCGTGCCTAGAGATATTGGCCCCAAAGACTGGCGCCCCTTTCGGTATTTCTTTTTATATTAATCAGTTCAAAATACAAGAGAGTGGGTTGGGATTCACTCTCAGACTCTGCGTTCAGATGCTCTGAGAAGTGAGGCCCTCACCACTAATTTAAAGGTTACAAGGGATGCCCAAAAGCAGAGCCCCAAAAGCTTCAAATCAAAAGCAATTGCTCTCTCTCTCTCTCTCTCACAGAGAGTCAAAACTTGAAAGCAAAAGCATTCTCTCTGAAAGCAAAATTTGCATCGCTCATCATTTTTAATTTTTTAAATTTTTTTTTCAGCTTCCGCGATTTTCCAAAAATTAGGGTTTTTGCTGTCCGCCACGTCATCACTTTGTGACATACCCCCCTCTTGAAAGCATTGTCATCGACCCCGATTACGCCTACAAAACCGACAAAAGCCATAAATCGTCTTAGCAGACACTGACTGTTAGTACCTACGTACTAGGAACACACATCTAGCACAAGTACAAAATCGACAGTCACATCACACGACATCACAGGACATCACCAGACATCACAGTACATCACATGACATTCAACATTCATTCGGAAATGATGAGCGACACAAATTTTGCTTTTAGAGAGAATGCTTTTGCTTTCAAGTTTTGACTCTCTGTGAGAGAGAGAGAGCAATTGCTTTTGATTTGAAGCTTTTGGGGCTCTGCTTTTGGGCATCCCTTGTAACCTTTAAATTAGTGGTGAGGGCCTCACTTCACAGAGCATGTGGACGTAGAGTCTGAGAGTGAATCCCGACCCACTCTCTTGTACTTTGAACTGATTAATATAAAAAGAAATACCGAAAGGGGCGCCAGTCTTTGGGGCCAATATCTCTAGGCACGGAACTCCGTCGGGCCAGTGCAAATCTATTGTGATCTGTGAATTGTTTTGAAGTGGTTATTTGGTGCTCGCGGTTGATTCTTGACTTGGAGTGTCCAAGTCTGTTACATCGGGAATCTTGTCTATGTACAAGAGGTAGGAACTTGTCTGTGGCGTCCGTCGACCATAGAGCACGCGGGGGAGTGCGTGTGCGAGTGACAACGCGAAGGGGAGGAGCGTGGGCGTGAGAAGAAACCTCCAAGTTTAATGTAAGTCTTTTGATGCCTTTTTACTTGTTACTTGAAAGTGTGGTTTCACATGGGGTTATTAAGTAGGGGCTGACCAGCCAAGTTGGGCACCTTTAATAATTAAAAACTTATATGGCTGCCAGCGTAAAAAAAAATGTCCAGCGTAAAGACTTTGACGAGCTGTCGCTTGGGGGAGATGAAACGTTGCGCATTAAGGCCATATGCACGCGACCCTTGGGGAAAGGGTGCGAGCGATTGTGTAGCAACGAAGAGGTGCCAGCGATTGGGTGTCAGCCAACAGCAAGGGACTTGAACGAATCAGCCCAGCGATTCAGCACCTAGGGTCATACCCCCTCGGAAAGGGTGGGAGCGCAAAAGAAAAAAGGGGGGGCCATAGCTGACTGCACTTTTTCTTTTCACATGAAGGGGTGCAAGCTTGAACTCGAAGAGGCACATCCCCGTGAATAGCCTCATGAAGAGTCACGAGCATCACCGGTACGCCCCCACATAGCTGTAACGCTGTCCTTCTGTGTGTTTTTTAAATAGTATTGAAACATAAGTAAATTTAGGCTACCTCATATGCTCGTGTGTGTGCGCGTCACCGTTCAGTTGCTTTCATACAACTTCTGGAGAGGGGGGGAGAGGGTAGTGGCGAGGGTGAGAGGCTCACAACCTTCGTGTCCTAGAAAAAAAATTGCTCTGATACCACTTTGAAGAACACACTTACTTGTGTGTATTCATAACTGAACTTAGATAAAAACTGAAACTGAACTAGAACTAGAGACCATAGTTACCCGGAACGGGAACGGGGAACGGGAACAAGAGGGTCCGGAACGCGACGGGAACGGGGAGGAGGAGGGGGCACCGGAATGGGAACGAGGCCGGAACGGTCCACTAAAGTAAGGCTTGAATTACCTCCATTCAGCTTAGTCCCAAATAAACTCCTAAACAACCCCAAATCTGCCCCTTAACCTGCTCTCAAACTGCACTAAATATGTTCCCCAGATAGCCCCAAATCTGCCCCCAAAAGCCCACTTTTTTGCCCCCAAATGCCTACTTTGTCCGTTCCACCCCGCGTTTCACCGTTCTGCCTCATGTTCCGCCTCGTTCCCTGCATTCCGGAACACCGTTCCGGTTACACCCCGTTTGGGAACGGTGTTTCCTTCCCATCTCCGTTTCCGGAACGGGACTCGTGCGGAACGCCGTTTTGAAAAGTTTGGGCTGTGTTCCCCCTGTTCCCTGTTACACTGCTAGAGACAAAGACTCAAGAGACTGAATGTGTGTTGATTGATTGAAATTTGTTACAAGGGTGTTTCTAGATAGAAATTGAAGAGACATGACGAAAAGACATGACTATAGGTCAAGAGACATGACTCTAGGCCAATAGTCGTGTCCTTCTGTTGTAGAGTCGTGACCCTTCGGCGTAAAGGTGCAGCCATTGGCTGAAGAGTCATGGCTATTCACCGAACAGGTGCGACACTGGGCGAAGAGACGCATCCTTTGGAGAAGCGGGGGTGTTGGATTTGGTGCGTCTTCGTATCCGCAAAAGAATCAAGTGAAGAAGTACAAAGACAAAGAATACGTCACAATGGTGACATTTCGTATTCAAGGATTAATGATATTCTTGACCGTTTAGAGGGTGCTGCAATTTTCAGCAGGATAGACCTTTCTTCAGCAAAATCATGGCTGATCACAAAGAACACTTGCAGATTATTTTGAGATATTACGTACAAATGTGCTGTACATTAACAAGAAAAAGAGCGAATTCTTCAAGGATCGCGTGGAGTATCTTGGACATGTGATTTCTGCTACAGGGATTGTAGTGTACCCCAAGAATTGGCCTTTACCTCTCACTATTTTAGATGTGCGTTCTTTCTTGGGACTTGCCAATTTTTATCACACCAAAGTTCACAAGTTTTCGAATATTGCTTCTCCTTGGACGGAATTGACAAAGAAAGATAAGCTACATTGGACTCCTGAAGTAGATAAGTCGTTCACCGCTCTTAAACATGCTTTGACGACAACATTAGTCTTAGCAGATCCTACTCAACCATTTGATGTAATGACAGATGCTTCTGATCAAGCGTCAGGTGCAGTCCTTACGCAGAATGATCGCGTCATAGCTTTTGACAATCGGAAATTTTCAGCAATTCAGATGCAATGTCTAGTATGTGACAAGGAATTTTTGGCTATCATGCATGCTTATCGCACTTGGAAACAATACCTTCTTGGCGTAAATTCAATGGTTAAAATCGATCATCAGCCTTTGATGTATATTTTCACTCAACCTATGATGAATCCTCGTCAAGGAAGATAGGTTGAATTTTTGGCAAATTTCCACATGGTAATTCAGTATGTGCTTGGTTTACAAAATGTGGTTGCAGATGCTTTGAGCCGCATGCCTCGAGCAACAAATTATGCCTTAAGTGACGTGCAGATGGAAATTCTTGCCTGTTTCAAGAATGAATACTTAACAGATCGAGATTTTGGAGACGCGTTTCGAGCTCTCAAGTCATCTTACACCTAGCTCACCCAAAGGCAATGCTCAAATTCTAGTGGTGGTTGATCGGTTTTCCAAAATGGCGCATTTCACTCCTTGCAAGAAAACGGTTTCTGCCTTGGATGTTGCAACACTGCTCGTACAACATATTTTCAGATTGCATGGATTGCCAAAATCCGTCATTTCAGATAGAGATCTGAAGTTCACAGGACATGTTTGGATTTCTCTATTCAAATCTCTTGGCACCACCAATTTCTTGTTCAGTTCAGCTTATCATCCTCAAACAGATGGTCAAACAGAAAGAGTGAATCAAATTCTGGAAGAGATGCTTCGACATTACATTCAGACTTGCTTAGCATCTTGGGAGGATTACTTGCCCCTTGTGGAGTTTGCTTATAACAACTCTCCTCATTCAGTGACTGGAATGACCCCCTTTCAAGCAGCATATGGACACACTCCTCTTGTGCCTACGAACTTTGTTCTTCAACACAAAGTAGCGTTAGTAGATCAGTTGGTTCAAGAGATGCAAGATGTGCTCATACAGATTCGAGATAAACTAGTTCATGTTTAGCAAAAATATCAGAAGCAGACCAATAAGCATCGTCGTAATGCAGAATTCAAAGAAGGAGATTTGGTTTTATTGTATGTGGCACCCCATCACTACAAAACAGTCAAATCAGTCTTTTCCAAGTTACGACCTCGCTTCTATGGACCTTTCAAGATCATCAAGAAAAATTCGGCTGTCAGTTACAGGTTGGAACTTCCACCTTCATGGGGGAAGATACATCCGACATTTCACATTTCTTGGCTCAAATAGTATATTCAAGGAGATTCGCATGTTGCAGACTTATCTTCTTATTTACCAGAAATGGAAGATGAACATATTATTATGGTTCCAGAAAAAATTCTCAATGTTCGTCAGAAAGAAACAAGACAAAAAATTACAACTGAGTTTCTTGTTAAGTGGATAGACTTGGATGAGTCAGATTCTACTTGGCAAACAAATGAAGACATGCAACAATACCCTCACCTACTTCAACAATTCTTTGACAAACAGTAGATATTCATTTAATGCATGGGTTATATTTAAAGAGGGAGGGAATGTCATGATTGTGACTAATATACATCATATACATACACTCACAAATGCCGATAGGCGAAGTGCCATGCCAAGGAGGACCCCTACGCTTGGATGGTTATGACTCTTCGCCCAAAAGGCATGCCTCTTTGCCAAAAGCCACACTCCTTCAACGATTGGTCACACCCCTTTGCTCTTTGGGTGCGACTCTTTGCCCAATGGTTGGAGCTCTTCGCCGAAAGGATGTATCTTTACGTCTAAAGTCATGTCTCTTCACCAAGAGACATGCCTTTTCACTAGTGGCTCTTCAATTCCTATAAAAGGAACCCTTTGTACTCAATTATCATTCATTCAATCAAACACAGTCTCTTGAGTCTCTTGTCAGAGTTATCTTTCTAGTTCTAGTCTTGTGGAGAAATATAATAAACGCATATGAAGTAATACATAGTTCTTCACAGAAAAGATGACTTAGGATCCAGTAATTGCTCTACCAGATCTCAGGAAGTCATTTGTGGTCCAGTTACCAGTGTGATATGTGTGGCAATAGTATTGGGGTAGTGTTAATGCAAGATGGTCGGATAGTAGCTTACGAAAGCAGAATCTTGCAAGGGCCAGAAAAGACTATGCAAATCTATGAGAAAGAGCTACTGGCCGTGATTCATGTGCTTTCTTGCAAGGGCCAGAAATGACTATGCAAATCTATGCTAGTCTATGCAAGTCTATGAGAAAGAGCTACTGGCCGTGATTCATGCGCTTTTACATTGGAAACACTATCTGTTAGGTGCTGACTTTGTTGTTCTAATCTATGTTCCACTTTCAGATTGTGCATGTGGAAGGCAAGAAGAATGTTGTGGCTGATGCGCTATCAAGAAAGCCACAAATTTCAGCTGTGTCAATTCCTTATTATCATGAGCTTGATGACATGAAGGAACAATATGCTACTGATGTAGATTTTGCAAATCTTTAAACAGCTGCAAGATGGACAACACCATGAGCACTATCTCCTTAGGGATGGTTTTATGATGATGCATGACAGACTATGTATCACTAGGTCATTGCGACATAAGGTTATGGTAGAAAGTCATGTCCCATTGTACGCAGGGCATCGTGGTATAGATGCAATAGTGAAATCGGTAGAGACATTCTTTTATTGGCCTATTTTGAGGAGAGATGTGGATGCCTTTGTCTGAGCATGCCTGATTTGCCAAAAGGTTAAGTCTGACAAGCAAAAGCCACCAGGGCTATTACAACCACTACCTATTCAAGATAAGCCATGGGAAAGTATTGCTATGGATTTTATCTTTGATCTTCCAAGAAGGTCGATAGGGAATGATGGTATATGGACCATTATTTGCAGGTTTAGCAAACAGGCCCATTTTATTCTTGTAAAAAAGAATATAAAATCTGATCACATGTCACGATTGTTTATGTACAATGCGTTTAAGTATCATGGTATGCCATAGTCTATGGTCAGTGATCATGATCCTCGTATGACAAGCCTGTTTTGAAGAAGCTTGTTTGGAAACATAGCCACTACACTCAAGTTTTCCTCCTCATTTCATCCACAAATCGATGGATAGTCAAAGAGGCTAATTCTACTGTCTTAGATTTGCTGAAATGCTATGTGTCAGATAATAAAGGCAAGTGGGAACAGTATTTACCCATGCTTGAGTATGCATACAGCAATACGGTGCATTCGTCAACATGCAAGGCACCTTTTGAAATTGTTGAGGGTGGCAAAAACTTTCCTCCCATTTTGCACACAAAGGATAAGATTTTTGAAGCAGATCGATATGTAGAGAACATGGATGACATGTATAAGAAAATCAAGCTTGCCTTGGAGAAGACTCCGGCAAAGCAGAAAAAGGGTGATGATCATCACCGTCGTGAACTCTTGTTTTCACCTGGTGATTGGGTTCTTTTGCGGTTTGAAAAGGCAAGGTTAAAGAAGATGAAGGGCAAGAAAAGGTTGTTTTCTAAGCTCAGCATGCGTTACTATAGGCCTTTTCAAGTACTTGATAAGGTCAACGATGTTGCTTATAGGCTGAAATTGCCTGACACTTGGAAGATTCATAATGCGTTTCACATGAGTCTTCTAAGACCCTTTGTGGGTGATGTGCCAAAAGATATGCTAGATGAAGATCAACCAGAAGTTGAGGAACTTGATGAGATCTTGGTACCTGAGCAGATTTTGGCACATAAGGAAAGAAAAGTTTAGGGAAAAGTTGCACAACGCTATTTGGTGAAGTTAAAAAACTATCCACCTATGGATGCAAAGTGGATGGAAGGGAATGAACTTTTGGAGTCACCAAATGTATTGCAGCTTTACCTTGAGGCCTTTGGGTTACGTAGGTAGGCCTTTGGGTTACAACCTATGTATGCCCCAACTCAACGTGTTCAAAGGAGGGGTAATGATGGAGCTAGCACATTATATGTACACACGGATTCAGTGCAATAGAAGTATACATCGCTCAACAAGTGTTAAAGGTACAATACTCACTTCTATGATAGATGGAAATGATAAAAATATGAAGGTTTCATTAAGTCATTTGTATCTAGGTTCCATGACCTTTCTTGCAGATACATGTGATGATAAAAGGGTGCTAACCACGATCCACACTAAATCATCTATGGCATGTATATCTGGCATGCAATCGAGGACGTTTGCGATATCAAGAGGAGGTATGTCATGAGGCTGTGACAACCGCTAACCTTAGTTCTTGGTTTCTTTCCCTTGATTTTTATTTAATTTTCGGGACCCTCTTTTTGAAGCCACAAATGGCCGGACTTTGTATGGCCAGTATGAAACGGCCGACGGTCGAGAGTTTCACCCGCAATAGTAAGAGCTAGGTCACCACAAGTTGGTCGAGCCAGTTGGCATTGAAATCCGAGTAGTAAAAGGTTGGCTAGGCTCAGTTCAAAGTCCCACACAACACTTATAAGTTGGTGGGTACTAGGAAATCAACACCTTTGCGAGGTGGGTAAGGTGATGACCTTTTATGCAATTATGGTGTGTGTAGACTGTCCATCTTTATTTGACAATGAAAAATTCTTGATAAGCTGCTGGTTTTGGCCTATACAAAAACTCTCAAAATCAAATAATGCACAACACCGTTGTCAAAAGCACATGGTTGGTACCACAACCCTCCCTGCCAAGGAAAGATGTGTCGAGCTCTAGTGGAGGTGCTTCCTCCAGATGCTTAGGAGGGGTGCAATGTGCTATTTTGGCATTAGATCAAATCCAACCTCCACACCCAAGTATTGCACAGGTGCTTGAGGTGCAACCCAATGAAAACCTGATTGAGGGGACTAATGAGGGGTGGGTTTGCAGTGTGAATGGGAATGGATGGAACATAGCCCAAGCGTTCCGAAACGGCGTTCCGGACGAGTCTTGTTCTTGAAACGGAGTCGGGAACGTAATGCCGTTTCGAACGGGGTGTAACCGGAACGGTGTTCCAGAACGGGGGGAACGAGGCGGAACAGCGGAATGCGGGGCGGAATGGGCAAAAGTAGGCATTTGGGGGCAAAAAAGTAGGCTTTTGGGGGCAGATTTGGAGTTGTTTGGGGGACATATGTGGTGCAGGTTTGGAGGCAGTTTTGGAGTTGTTTAGCAGTTTATTTGGGACTAAGCTGAATGGAGGTAATTCAAGCCTTACTTTAGTCGACCGTTCGGGCCCCGTTACCGTTCGGGCCCCCCCTCCTCTTCCCCGTTCCTGTCACCCTCTTGTTCTTGTTCCCCATTCCCGTTCCGGGTAACTATGTGGGTTTGTCCTCTTTTGTTGGCCTTTGGTTGCTGATGATAGCAGATGCTGGTGAGAGGCTTCTTGCAAATTTTGGATTGTTGTTTCTCCAAGATAGCCTTCACCCACTGTTGGCCTCACATTGTTGTTGCGGCCCTTGGAGCATTCTTGAGGTGGTGATGTCTCTTTTGCTGCAATGCGCTGTTGTATACGGCCTTGGAGATCTGGAGTTGGCTATCGCAGATTCTTTGGTGGAGTTTTTGGCCTCCTCTCGATGTCATGGTGGCCTAATTTTGCTCAGCTCTCTGCTACTTTCTTCCCTCGCTCCCTTATTCCTACCTTTTGTTGTATCACCTATCTTCCGTAACTTTGCATCGCTGGTAGTTTTTCGCCTTTGGTTTGTAATCATTGAATGGTTTTTTTTCAACTATCAGATCCGTGTTTGCAATTTTGATGACGTAATAGAAAAAGGTACCAAGCCCGAGAGAGAGAGAGAGAGAGAGAGAGAGAGAGAGAGAGAGAGAGAGAGAGAGAGAGAGAGAGAGAGAGAGAGAGAGAGAGAGAGAGAGAGAGAGATTTTTTAACGTCCATAGGAGGCTGAAATCGGCCTATGAGACAAATCAAAGTACATGGGGTGGGTGTCCTCTGGATATCCTGTGAAGGATGAAAAGGTACAAAGCAAAAATAGCTATCCTGTGTAAGGACTGAGGGAGGAGGGAGGTGGTACAAGGGTGGGGTTCTAAAAACAGGGGAGAGATGCAATCCTATATGCTGGGGTATATACAATCATGAAAGAAATGCCATCATATCTCTAGCTCCATCCAGTCCCGTAATCAGGGTGTAAGACATGATGCATGGGTGGGTGAGGTGTGAACAATCCCCGTAGGATGGCGGCTGGATCTGCAAAAGCTCAGATGCGTCTCTCCTCTAGAGATCTGTAGTAGTGCTCCTGGATCTCTCTGTGGTGAAGTCGGGGTGCCCTACGCCCATGGGGACGTGGACATCTGCGAGCTCGGACCTCCTCGGCCTGCTGTAGAGTCACTCCTCTCTGAGTAGTCTGGGATGGTGGTACTACTGTGCCCCTCTGGAAGAAATCTGTAAGCTGTCTTGCGCTCGTCTCTCACGACTGATGATGTCTGAAGGAGAGAGTCCCGGTGCTGCTGTGCCTCTATGAGGAAGCGACCGAAAAGTCGCTGGTCTCTGGACTGAAGAATCTGGTGTAAGGTGGGCTGATCTGCAAACAAAGTCGGATATCTGCCTCTGATCCCCTCATATGCTCTACATCTGCACACAAAATGCTCCTCACTCTCAATGTCTGCTGTGCAAAGTCTGCATATCCTCTCTGCCCTGGGGACATGTACAGCTCTCCCTGCCTCAATCTCTAGCTGGTGTGATGATACTCTGAGCTGTCCAATGACGACCCGTGCTCTATGTGGCATGTGGACATCCATGTATCTCGGTCTCTGGATGAAACCATCTGCTAGGATGGTCAGGAAGTGGTCTCTGTAGTATTGCCTCTTCGTAGGAAGAGGCTCTCTGGGTGTGATCCATGTCTCTCGGATGTACAGCTGCCAGAGATCCTGTCTGAGAACTCGATGCCTCTCATGGTGTGAGAGGTGTATGTATGGGGAGTCAAGATCATACCGAAAAGGGGGCAAGTGTGTGATGTCCAAGCCATGGGATGTGAACCACTTTGTGACCTGTGAGTACCATGCTCTGGTGTCCCCCTCCTGATGTAGCTGTATCGATGCCTCGAAAGCTCTGCGTGTGAGTCTATCTGGTGGAAGCTCTCGTATGCGTTGGATGAAGTAAACTGTTTAGAAGAGGGCGTCTACTAGCATCGGGGGTGTCGCTAGCTCTGCTCTGATGATGTCGTGTGGTACTGATGGTTTGCTATGGAGCAAACAAGAGATCATAATGATCTGTGGGCGCTCTATCTGTGTCCAGAGAGATGTTGAGAGTCCTGGTGCCCATACTGCGGCAGCGTACATCATGGCAGGTGTAACTAAAGTGTCAAAAAGCCACCCCTTGGTGTGGGGCTCCTGGAAGTGGGCCTAGTGGCATCTGTGCTCTAAGGTGGCCAATGCTGCATATCCTCGTGTAAGCCGGTCTCTGGCTGCCTGGGTCATGGAAAATCTGCCCGTGGTGCCAGCGAAAGTCACCCCCAAATATACATATGAATCAACTACCTCAACCTGTCCACCTGCTACCATGAGCACTGCTCTACTCCGGAGTGTCTTGGAGGTGTGGAAGATCATGACTTTGGTCTTGCCAAGGTTCACTGTGAGCCCTCGATGTGTGCAGAAATCATCCAAGGCGTGTAGGTGGCTCTGTAGTCCCTCCTGTGTCTCAGAAACTAGAATAATATCATCTGCATAGAGCATAATATGGACTGGTGTACTTGCCAAGTCGGAGCCCGCCCCGCCTGCTCGTAGGATGTAATCTGCTATCTCGTCGATGTAGAGGCCAAATAGGGTCGGGGAGAGGGGGCATCCTTGCTTCACACCAATGGTGCTAGCAATGGGGTCCGATACTCCACCTGGGCACCGCACTCTACCTACGACCTGTGCATACAAAGAATGAATGGCCCATATCATCTCAGATGGTATCTGTAGCTCTTGGAGACGCTGAAAGAGTCTCTCTCTAGGGATGGTGTCAAAAGCCTTGCGGAAATCCACAAAGCAGCAGTAGAGTCGCCTCTTTCGTGCTTTCGCTCCGTCGATCAGGCAACGAAGCACGAAGATGTGATCGATGGTCGAGAAAGTGCGTCGAAACCCTGCCTGTCGTGGTGCACGTAGCCCTGATGCATTTGCGTATGTGCTGAGCTCTGCCTCAAGAACTGCCCCATATAGTTTGGCCAATGTGGGGCCAATCATGATAGTCCTGTAGTTCCGTGGGTCCAAGGTGTCGCCAGATTTGTGGATCGGCACAATGGTGTGCATGGTCCACTCCTCTGGTAGTCCCTCAACCAAAGCGCGGTTGAAGAGACGTGCTATCAAGGGGGAGAGGGTGTCTGCTGCATAGATGAGGTGCTCGCTCTGTAGTCTAGTGTGGTCTGCTGAGCGGCCATGCTGGAGGCGTCGAATGGCCCTCTTCTCCGTACTAGCTGTGAAGAAAGTCGAGGTGGTAGGTCGAGGGTCGGGTGGCTCCGGGATCAGTGGCTGCCTAGGTATCTGGTATAGGCGCTCGGCGTAATCATTCCAGATCTGAGGATCCTCCAGGGGGGTGGTAGGACGTGGCTCTCTGAGAATCCTCCATGCGGTGGCGCAGTCTGTACTCATGAGAAGGTGGTATAGCTCAAGCTCCTGTGCCTCTTCGAAGGCCCGCCGTTTACGGCTTGTGATGGCCTTCATCTGTTGCCGGACCTCGCTCTCAGTGATCTCCTCCAAGGCTTGTCGAGCCCGTAGCTGCCTGTATAGATCCCTACACTCCTCGTCGTACCATCGGTTCTGGGGCATCGTCCCAGAGGGTGGAGGTCTACCAGTGTGGGTAGTATTTGGAAAGCAGCTGAGGGCTGAGGTGTGTAGAACTGCGGAAAGCTGGCTAGTGAGTGTAGAGAGTGGTGTATCTTGGTCGAGAGTGTAGATCCCCTCGTAGACATGTGATGAGTAAACTCTGGCTAGCTCATGTGTGAAATGTATGGTGGTGTGTGGTGTGAGTGTGGGTGGTGTGTGTGAGATGGGTGAGCCAGTGAAAGAGAGGGCAAGATATGCATGGTCAGCCCCAATAGGTAGTGGTGGGATGGTGAAGGATGTGAGTAGGTGAGCTGCCTCTCTGAAGCCAATGATGTAGTCCACTGTACTGCCGCTACTGGGTACTGATGGTGGTATGCAAGTCAGGCCTCCAGATGATGGCCATTGCGTCATCCCGTTGTAGATAACGAGACGGTGCTGTGATCCCAAGCGAAGTAGATGTCGCCCGTACGGTGTCGGTGTGGTGGTGTCTCTAGAAAACCTCTCTGCCTCTGTGTTCTCCATGGTGGAGAGTAGCTCTGGGTCGTCAAAGTCGTAGATGTCACACTGTCTACTCTGTGTCCTGGCGTTGAAGTCTCCCGTGAGGAAAACTTCTCCAAGCCTGGAGTATTCCATGATCTCCTCCCTTAGACATGCATACGGTGAAAGTGTATCATCCTCCTCCTCTCCGCCCTGCGTATGAGCCTCATCTGTCTCTCCTCCGCCTGTATGTGCAAATCTAGAACCACTGGGTGCGAAGTAGCAAATGGCAATGTAGAGAATGTGTTCATCAGAGAGCTCAATCTGCACCCACATGTAGCGTGCTCTTGGGTCACGGGCTACTATCCGTATCCTGCTATGGAGTGAGCGACGGTAGAGGACTACTACTCCGCCAGATCCTCTAGTGGTGTTGTGCCGTGTGCACTTCCTGTATGTAGACTCCCACTGATAATCCTGTACTCGGGGTAGACCTCTCTCTGAGCTCTCATGTGTCTCTGTGAGTAGAATGACGTCTCTGTCATGTATCACCTCCTCCAATCTCCCTGGGTGTGTCCACAGAGAGCCGTTGCAGTTCCAAACTGCCATGTGTATCTCCTCATATAGTGTCCCATAGGCCGCGAGTCCCTATGCTATGGCCTTGCCATCGATGATGACCCAGCTGTCGCGATAGGAGGCTCGTTTTCCTTCATTGCGTGCTTGTTGGATCCGGGGCATGCATGCTCTTCTATGCTCCACTTGCATTTTTGTGAGGTCGTCATCTAGGTAGATGGGGGGGCCCGTGAGACCTCGTAGGATTACCCTCTTTCGGATGAAAAGGGTGCGGGGTTCTTCCGATGGGAATTGGAGTATAAGAGGCCTCTTCTTGGTGAGGTCTTTGCCGGCTCGCCAAGCTTTGGTGAAGGGGGTTGGGTCTTCTACTTTGTAACCAAGTGTGTTGCATAAGGTTTTACCATCTTTCTCGGGGGTGGATTCCTTCCCTTCTTCAATGCCGGTGACTCGTATGTTGAGGCGACGGGCATTCCGCATCTTCTCCTCTTCAAGGGTGGTGTGTACAAGGAGAGCTTCTTCCTTGTGGGCGTCCTCTTTCGCTTCTTTCTTGGGTTCTTCTTGACCACTTCTACCCATCCCTCCTGTGTGGCTTTGAGCTTGTCTTCCAGGCTCTCGGTAAGGGCTTTAGTGAGTTCTTCTTTGGTGGCCTCCTTTGTGTCCTTGTTGAATTCCCCTTCCTCGGGGGTAAGGGATGCGATTGAGGCCTTGAGGATGGCCATTTGCTCATGCATCTCTTCCTTCTCTTTCTTCCATCCCTCAAGCTCCTTCTTTTTGTCTTCCTTCTCCCTTGCCCATTCTTCTTTCTCTTTGTTCAAGACTTCTACTTCTTTCTCAAGTTTGGAGAGGCGGTTGATGATAGTGGTGATGGCGGAGTCGGTCAATTTCTTGTTTTCTTTGATCGTGGCGTGTAGCTTGTCCTCCATCTTGGCCATTTCATCCTTTGTGGCCCCTTTTGCCATAGCCGTTCAGGGCAATTCAAGGGGAGTGACTCAATGGGTGAGGTCCCTTTGTATTGAAGGTTGAAAAAGGTGAAGAGAGAGAGAGAGAGAGAGAGAGAGAGAGAGAGAGAGAGAGAGAGAGAGAGAGAGAGCTTTTCCACATGTTAAACCTTTCTCACCTTGTTGGTTTCTCAACCTGTGCACACAGAGAGACGTTTTCTTGGAGATCCCTCCAGTCCACAATCATATGGCAACCCTCCTTCAGATCTTCTTCTATGGTGGATACTACACCGCTTATGGAAACCACTACGGCTGCTCCTGACCCCTCCCTATGGGCCTACGATATCACGCTAGAGGATATTGCTACTATCAAGGATGCTACTTGTTACTATGTTAGTATGTTGGATCGACTTTTGTTGGCCTCATGGTAGAACATTCTCCCTTTGGCTCAAAGTTCACGAGTGGCTTCAATTTTGCACTTGGAAGGTTCTGAGGCAATATTTTGGAGCTCATCATGACGGGCCACGACGTCTTCTTGGTGAATTGGGCTAAATTGCTGGCGATGGGGTTCTGGTGGAAAAAACGCTACTACTTGGTGCTCCTTGCTGAGGCGCTGGCTGCTCCCTGTGGGTACTGTTCTCATGATCCAATGAGTGAGCCAAGGGCTCTTTTATATGCTTCTAGAAAGAGAGGCCGAGTAGCAGGAGTGCCCCCACGACTCCACATAGTGGATTTTTTTGTTTTAAAGGTTCACTTATTAATATTTTAACTTATCAATAAGAGGTGATTCACATGCACTAAACTACCTAGGCCAGTTCTAATGATTAGGGTCCTAAATGTGAACAATTTTGATGCCCATTGTCTGTGGGACACCTAATACTGCCCTGCAATGCAATCATAGGGTATGCAACTAACTAAAGTGCTCGGGCATGCATGTCCTG
Source organism: Adiantum capillus-veneris (assembly GCF_014529385.1). Taxonomy (NCBI): domain Eukaryota; kingdom Viridiplantae; phylum Streptophyta; class Polypodiopsida; order Polypodiales; family Pteridaceae; genus Adiantum; species Adiantum capillus-veneris. The sequence goes on from NC_140952.1 coordinate 146,933,547, forward strand.
TGAACAGGCTCACAAGGTTGCCATAACTCTTCCTAGGCTGTCCTAAACCTAGAAGTAGGAGTTACAACTTGTCCACATGCACATAGAGGTAGATGTGCACGCGACAAATCCCTCTTTCAATGTCACTTGCACATCTAACCCTATGTTCATGTAGACAAGCAACTTCTATCTCTAGGGTTTAGGACAGCCTAGGGAGTGTTTTGGCACGCTTATGAGCCTTGACTTAGGACATGCATGTCCATGCACTTAGATTAGTTGCATACCCTATGATTGCACATGAGCACAACGAGTGTCTGCTGGCACTGGGGAGTGTTCCCATACAGTTGCATTAGTACCCAACTTGAAGCACCTCTTATAAGTAGTTAGTTAACTCAATAATAAGCGACATTTTAAGAAATTACGGGTTTATAGTGGCATTGCTCGACCCAGATTTAATTCCATAATATAAGTGACCCCATGGGTCATGTAGTAGGAAGGGCACCACGTGCCAACCGAAAAGACTTTTAGCACTTCAAACGGAAAGAGATGCACAACACACGAGACACGGAGTGGTGGAGTTCCACCCCAAGAGAGCACTGGCCCCAAACCCTGGCGCCCCTTTTGGTATTTCTTTATATTGCTTGAACTCAGTACAATGCCGGTACTCGCGCTTTGCACCTTCATCCGGAAGAGTGTGAGAGTATGAGCCCTCTGCACATTTTTAAAGTTGTCTCAGGCCATCCAAAAGCAATACATGAAACCTTAGGCCATCCCAAAAGCAGTACATGAAAAGCATTCAATTGGTCAAAAGCTCAGCGCAAAAGCAAAAAATCCGTATGTTGCCACGTTAGCAATTGTTAGCGCAATTCGTGGCGTCTGTACAGCCTGTCAGCGTAAAATGCGGGGCATCCATACAAGTTAGCCATGTCATCAAATCAGCTACGTAGGGGTTTTTGTGTGTATATGTGAGGGTCTTGCTTTAGTTAAATGACCGTAGGCACTTGGGCCCCCATCGAACGAGGTCCCATAAGTTGGTGGGAACTTCTTTAAGTTTTAGGCCACTCGGGATGACTTAGTAAGTTGGTAAAACTTCTTCTATGTTTCTTCTTCTTGTGCTGCTTCTTTTTAGGGTTTAGATCCCTCAACTGGGATCAGTCGGTCGGCTAGGGTTGGGTCTCGGAAACCCCAACGTGCCGGGTCTTTAGTGGCTTGACACGTGAGCAATTTGTGACAGGTCACTTCTCAAGCATAAGTTAGTATCCTCAATACAAGCACCAAGTACCCGCAGTACAAGCACCCTCATCCCCATTACCATGGCGTTTTTTCATAGCATCAGCCGGCAAGACCAGATCAGCCCTAGCGTTAGCAGATTTCAGCCATAACCTCGTCATACCGTCGCAGATCCAGCCATCGGTACCAGCGTTTTCAGTTTTCAGCCCAAGACAGCAGATCAGCCATCGTTTTCAGATTTCAGCCCTAGCCTCATCTTGAGATCGCAGTTTCAAGTCAAATCAGCCCTAGCGTTTTCAGTTTCCAGCCCTTAGCCTCGAAATCCAAGTATCTACCGCAAGATTCCATCAACATCTCAGCATCTAGGACCATTGTATCATCATTTGTGTACTCTAAAGAAAATATCTCTCTAGTGATAGAGAGGGGGTCCCTTGGAGGGGGTTTGGGACCCCATTTAGTGTTAAGTCTCCTTTCTCTCTCTCTCTTTCACTCGCAGAACCTTCACTCACAGTATCATTCTCTCTTCTCTCTCTAGTCTTTTCACATCTCTCATGAAATAAAAAGAAATTTGAGTACACACTGAGTACTCATCCTGAGCATTCACCATCAATCACTTCCGCTACACATTACATTCAAGGTGAGGTACTGATACCGAGCTGCGTGGGCCTTCCTTGTGGTATGCCAACAACTCCAGGTAATCTGCAAAGAAATCTTCATGGACCCACACTGCCTCGTGGGTTCTGCGATCCTAGAACTTCAAAAAGTACCTTGCTTGCTAAAACAGTGCCGAAAGTAATGTGAGAAAATTTTCTCCGGCTCCATGACTTCAGCTTCGTCTACGATCTCAGGCTCATCTTCTTCGAGAATCTCCTTTGGGAGATTTCCCTAAAACAACTTCAACCAAGAAACATGGAAAACATTGTGCATTTACCATGAATTAGGCAACCGCAATTTTATAGACATCATTTATCATTTTAATGATTGGAAATGGACCATATATCCAAAAAGACAACTTTGGACACTTCTTTTCTACTTATTTAAGCCTTTAATTCATGATTCTAAGATACACCCAATCCCCTTCCTTGACAGTAACATCCTGACGATGCTTGTTAGCCTGCCTTGAATAAGATTCTTGAGCCTTGCTTAGCCGAAGCTTCATACTCTCAGTCGCCTTTTCCAAGGAGTGGCTCTCAGCATTGGCATCAAGCAACTGACATACCGATCTAGTCAACAAAGACTGGAACGACTGCCAAATGTTGCCTCATACAGAGTTCTACCAATGGCATGGAATACGAGTCATTCAAAATGTTTGTACTAATGAGTGCTACTGTTCAAAATGCTTGTACTAATGAGAGCTACTGTTCCCAATGAGAGTGTTGATCATGCATATATAACTGCAAAACATCAAAGGTTGACTGATTGTAATCCTCAATTTGACCATGTGATTGTGGATGAAATGCAGATAAAAAATTTAACTTAGTGCAAAAATTTTCAAAGGATACTTGCCAAAAATTTGACGTAAACATCTCTGAAATAATCGACTTTGAAAAACTACAAAAGGAATACCAATTCTTAATGACAAAACATGCTACATCTTGTGCTGTGACTATGGCCCTACAAGGAATCAACATGCAAGACTTATTGAAACTATTAACAATGGTTAAACATTATCTATTCCTTGAATGCAAATTAGGTGGAAGATTAGTCTCAAAATCCATGGAAATGTCCTAAAACGGGCCTTTGGGAAGAGGTAACGGCATCAAAAGACCTTGCTACTGACCCCTAGGGGCTCAACTTTTGACAAATAGAACAAGGCATAACATATCTAAACACCTCTTTTCACATTTTAGGCCAATAAAAGAGTCTTTCTACTTTTTCTAACAAGTGGTATTCCCTCGGTGCAATATGGCTTCTCTAAGAGAAGGTAACACACAAAGATGATGACAAAAATACAAGAGACCATCATGAATGAGATAGTTGTTGGGCCTTGTGTAGCAAGAGCCTGCAACCATTGCTTACCAAACTTGAAATTTGCATACTGCTATCAAAAGATACCCTGTTCAGGGAGACTATGGACCTTGATTCAAGAGCCAAGATTTGTCCTTTACGACTTAATGTACGTGCAACTGGGTTAGCTTTACCTGAGTACCTCTCTATAGTCTTCAAGTCCTTAGCCATTAAAGTGACATAAATTAAAGCCGATTGAACTCCTCTACGTAGCTCATGCTTGGCCTGCACATGAGAGATTAGTGGCGAAGACGGAATGCCCTACTCATCTCGAATGACCATGGGAGAGGGACCCTCTTGAGAGTGTAATGTGCAGCGGAAGTGATTGATGGTGAATGCTTAGGATGAGTGCTCAATGCGTACCCAAGGTTCCTTTTACTTCATGTGAGAGATGTGCAAAGACTAGAGAGAGAGAAAAGAGAATGATACTATGAGTGAGAGAGAGAGAGAGAGAGAGAGAGAGAGAGAGAGAGAGAGAGAGAGAGAGAAGACTAACATCAGATGGGGTTGCAAACCCCCCTCCAAGGGCCCCCCCTCTCTATCTTTAGAGAGGTAATTGCTTTAGATTGCACAAATGCTGATACAATGATAATAGATGCTGAGATGCTGATGGGATCTTGCTACTAATGCTTGGATCTGCGAGGCTAATGGCTGAAAATGCAAAATGCTAGGGATTTGAGGCTGGATTTGCAACTTGACGAGGCTATGGGCTGATCTGCTAATGACGATGTTGAGGGTGCTGATGATAACAATGTAGATGGGCTGAAATCTGAAAACGCTGGCTGATCTGCTGTCTTGGGCTGAAAACCAAAAGCATTGGTATTGATGGGCTGATCGGGTGCTGTAGGTTGACAACGCTATAGTGGTACTCGTGTTGCTGGGTACTGTTATTGCAAGTATTGCTTCTCTGCCTGGAGAGGAGACCCCTAGGGTCTCCTATATAGCTAATAAAGCTTGGAACGGGCAGTGTCAATTTGAGCCCCCCCATGACTTTATCAAATGATGCTTCACAAAGGCAAAAGTAGGAACTCACAAAAGGACAAAGGCAAAGGTAGAGATAGCGGCGATAAAGATTTGACAAAGGAGATCGGCATGGCACACGTGGTGGCGGCCACAATGGCCACGATGCCAGATTTCTAGTGAGGTGGCGGTTGCCGCAACTAGCTTCATGCTTGTGAGCAGGAGAGAGGGGCAAGAGAAGCTCCTACAAATGATTTGAACCCATGTGTTGGATTTCAAGTTATCGGTGTTTGAACTTGTGGGTTGGAGTTCAAGGCACATGTGTTTGGCAAGGAATCAATGTGACATATAAAAACACTATGGATGAGTGCACCAATCAATTGTTGTCGGCCGGATTCTGGATAGGATGTATTTCAAAGTTCATTATCTAGGAATGTTTGGATGTGATGTGTTACAATTCATGAATGGGGATTGTTGGAAGTAGGGTGGTCTATAGTTCAATTTTCTATGAGGCAAACGGTGCTCAAGATGACATTCCAAGGTAAAAAATCAAGATGGCATTCTTCCAAGGTAAAAAGATTGGTGGCTGCATAACGGAGGTGTATCCCATTAGTAGGCATACTACTGGGGTGTCCATGATAGCTTCTCATCGACTTGGCCTTCCTACATATGTGCACTATGAGCTGCAGAGAGGGTGTCAAAGTTATAGCATCTCAAGTGAATGGAGTGTGATCCCAATATTTATTTTGGCTTTAGGTATTTATTTTACTTATTTGTCAAACTCTGGGTAGGGCAATTTGCAGACTGAACAACTTTAAGCACTTTAAATAACAACTGAATTGAAAGAGATGCACGACACATGAGATGGGGAGTGGCAGAGTTTCATGCCGAGAGAGCACCGGCCCCATACCCTGGCACCCCTTTTGGTATTTCTTTATATTGCTTGAACTCAGTACAATAGCCTGAGGCTCTTGCTTTGCTTCCGCTCGTGCGAGAATGCCAGAGAAGAGGTCCTCAAGTGATATTTAAAGGCCCTTGGCCTCTCAAAAGCAATTACATGAAAAGCTTCAAGTTTTAAAAGCTTTTGGTCCAAAAAGCTGCCAGCACTAAAAACAGTCAACACTTTTTGCGGGATTCCGTACTGCCACGTCGGCAGACTGTCAGCTCGTTTTTTGGGCGTCCGTACAGTCTGCCACGTCATCAGCGTGTTAGTGCGACTTGCGGGGGCTCCATACAACAGTGCCACGTCATCATTCTTTACGCTGGGGTTGTAGTGTGTGGGTGCTGCTTTGGGTCACTTGGGCCCCATCGGATGGGGTCCCATAAGTTGGTGGGAACTCCTCTTTAAAAATAGGCCACTTGGCAAGACTTTGCAATTTGGTAAACTTCTTCTGCTGCTTCCAAGGTTGAGGCCCCTCGGCCAGGATCTACAGGTTGGCTCTGTTCTTCAGTGGCTTGATATGTCAGCAGTTTGTGATAGTAGGTCTTCTGGGCTTGACACTCTAGCTGGATAGGTATCCTCTTTTCTTCAAAGCTATCCTTTGAGCTACACGCTCCCTCTCTAGAGCCACTCTTTCCCTTTCAACTATGGGCGATTGAGCCTCCTATTGTAGCCTCATCTCCACCATTGACTTGATCAAAGCCTCCATAGAGGTTGGTGCAATCCATGGCAAGGAAGGAGACAGAGGAGACGCCTAAAACCTCCCGCCTTGTGTAGGGAGTTTTTTTTCAACTTCAGACTCATCACCTTCATGCAAAGTATCCTATCGGCTTCGGGTGATGACCATGCACTGAGTATTGGGGTACTGTGTTACTCGGGGTACTCTGGTACTGGATCCTTGGTATTGCTTGGAATCTGTGCTTAAGAATGCATTTTCTCTTACCCAAGCTCAGCTCCTTGTGGATGCACCCCTTAGTGGCCTTGGGCTCACACCAAGGTTGCTTTTTCCCACCTCACGTCGATTGGCTTGTCGTAATGTGCAAGGTTTGCTCTCCATGAGTGGAAGTGAGGATGTGTGAGGAGGTTGGACAAGCCCTTTTTTTTTAGGTTACGGTTTACCTGCCACTCTTCAAAAGCATAGATTAGAGAGATGGACACGCCCAAGTTTTTCTTGGGTTCCATGCCAATCACAACCAATGCACTAACCTACCTAGGCCAATTCTAATGATTAGAGCCCTAAATGTGAGCAGTTCTGATGCCCATTGCCCGCGGGACACTTGATACTGCCCTGTGCAATCAAAGGGTATGCAACTAACTAAAGTGCCTCGGCATGCGCATCTTGTGAACAAGCTCACAAGGTTGCCATAACACTTCCTAAGCTATCTTAAACCCTAGAAGTAGGAGTTACAGCTTGTCAACATGCACATAGCATTATATGTGCATGTGACAATTATGTACCATGACGTGTTTTTTTCACCTTTGGTTGTATCTAGAGGCTGGCTACAGACATATTTTGTAACTGGCAATTGGCCTCTTTGTCATGACTCATTAAAATGGTACAAGCCCATGAGAGAGAGAGAGAGAGAGAGAGAGAGAGAGAGAGAGAGAGAGAGAGAGAGAGAGAGAAATGAAATGAATGAAATGAAATGTTATATTAACGTCTTCGAAAGGCCAAAGTGACCTATGAGACCAGAAAGTTACAATGTGGTGGATCTGATACAAAGGCAGAGTCAGAGTAACAAGATGACAAAAATGAAATGACAAATGTCACAATAAAATACTATGGAATCCTAAACTACTAGGTGTGAACTAAGCAGCTAGCTGGGATAGCTAGATCACAAGAGATCCAGCATCGGTTGCTGTCGGATCTCATCAATCTCCTCCATGGTCAGTAGTTTGACCGGGCGTCGTGCATGTCGAGCCAAAGTGATCCGAATCCTTTGATGTAGCCTCCACCGATGCTGTGTAGTCCTCCGCAGTCGTGGGCGTCTGGATCTCCCCAGCTCAGTCGCTCGGTCGATCAGTGTGCCTCTGGTGTGAGACGACGAGTTGTGCTGTGGTAGTAACTCCTCCGAGCGTCCAGTGGCAGCTCTAAAGAAATCTGTGATCTGTCTCTGAGACTGGCTAGCCTGTCCTCTCATCAGGCTCTCTCTGTGTCTGCGTAGCTCGAGCAAAAACAAACCCAAGCATCTCTGATCCTCGTATTGCATGACTTTGGAGAATGGTCCAAAGCCCTCTCTGAACAAGCAATGGAATTGGCCTCGTATCTCGTAGTAGACGGGGCAGTGGCATGTGTAGTGCAACTCTGTCTGAGGCTCGATCTCACATAGGGGGCATGTCCTGGCCTCTGTTGGTATTCCGCTGTATCTCCTAGTCTCGATCCGCAGCTGGTGTGAAGATGTGTGTATCTAGCCGATAGCACATCGTATCCCATGAGACAACTGGGTGTCCATGTATCTGGGCCTCGTCACAAAACCATCAATCGTAAGCTGGAGGAGATGCTCTTTGTAGAAAGCCATCTTCGTGCCCAGCTCCTGTGCTGGCTGTATCCATGTCCTCCTGGTGTCTAGCTGAGTCACGTCCTGGCGAATGAGCCTGGTGATCTCGGATTGTGTAAGAGTTAGAGAGGGTGCATTTAGTGAGTACTCGAAGGGAGGCAATCTGTCTATGCTGAACCCATGCGCCTGAAACCATGATGTCATCTCCCCATACCAGCATGTTGTATCTCCGTGCATGGCTAACTGTTGAGAGGACTCAAGTGCAAGGCGGGCATATCTGTCTCTGGGAAGTTCCCACATGCGGTGTATGAAGGAGACAGATTTGGTGAGCGCCTCAACCACTAGTGGGGGGGCAGCTAGCTCTGCTCGAACAATAGCACGTGGTACTGAGGCGTTGGCTCTAATGAGCCGCGAGATCATAGAGACCAGAGGCTTCTCCATGTCCCCCCCATCCATCACTGCTGCCTGTCCTCCCGTGATGATCCAATGAAGGTCCCCAAATCTCAGCTCCATAAAGCAATGCAGAAGCCACCAAAGTGTCAAAGAGCCAAAGCTTCGTCCGAGGCTCCTGAAACTGAACCTGTGAACACATCCTTTCCAATCTACCCAATGCTACATGGGCTCTGGTCAGTCTAGTCTCTGCTGCCCTCCTCAATGAAAATGCTGGCCCACTAAAAACCACTCCGAGGTAAGTGTACGCATCTGTATACTCCACATTCTCCTGGCTGTATGTGAATGCTGGCGTTGACCTCCTGATCCACTGTGGGGTGGTATTAAATACCATGACCTTGGTTTTACCAAGGTTGACGGACAAACCACTTTCCTAAGCAAACCTATTCAAAGCATCCAAGTGACGTTGCATCCCCTCCGGAGAGTCGGAGATCAACACAATATCATCAGCATATAACAATAATGGAATCCATGTCCCTGCCAGCTGTGCACCTCTATCACCATCTCTCTCAATGTAATTAGAAACCTCATCCACATACATACCAAATAGAGTAGGAGAGAGTGGGCAGCCCTGCTTCACCCCAATAGTGGAGTGAATCGGTGTGGATAGACCCTCTGAGGTGCGTACCTGCCCCACTACTGACCTGTATAATGCCATGACCCCCCAAATGAGCTCTGTGGGTACTCCCATCTGCTGTAATCTGCGCATCAATCTAGCTCTAGGCATTGTGTCAAATGCTTTGCGGAAATCCACAAAGCTACAATAGCTCCGTCTCCAGCGCGATCTACCTCCTCAATGATGGCTCTGAGTGTCAAGATATGATCAAGAGTAGAAAAACCCCTCTTGAACCCTGCCTGCCCGGCTGCGCGTATCGCCTCCCTCTCTGCCCATCTACTCAGCTGCTGCTCAAGAATAGATGCGTACAACCGTGCCAATGTGTGTCCAATCATGATAGTGCGATAATTCCCAGGCTCCATAGGGTCTCCCGACTTGAAGATAGGTACAATAGTAGATAGGCTCCAAGTAACAGGCAAGCCCTCACACATGGCACGGTTAAACATCACTGCTAGAAGCTCTGCTAGTAGATCTCTGGCATGCGTGAAATGCTCAGCCACTAAACCATCATGATCGTATGCTCTCCCAGTCCTCATCCTGTCAATGGCCTTCCTCACCATCTCCGCGGTGAAAAAAGCACCTGTGTGTGGGCATGGATCGGGAGGGTCGGGAAGGGGGGGTTGCTCAGGAACTGTGTACAGAGATGATGCGTATTGGCCCCAGTCCTCTGTAGAAGTGATGGCGGGGGGGGGAGAGTGCTCCTGAAAGAGCCGCCATGCCTCACGTGAGTCTTGACTCAAGAATAGCTGATATAGATCCTGCTCTAGCCGGGCCAAAAATGCCCTCTTCTTCCGCCGCACTAGGCGTCGGAAGTCAATCTGTGACTGTCTGTGAGTGATGTCCCCCAAAAGCACCTCCCTCTGAAGTCTAGCTCTAGTGTCACGGCATTCCTCATCATACCAACTATTCTGGGGCATGCTCCCCGAACGGCGTCTCTGCTCAGGCTGGGTATGCCTCTGCTGCTGCATCATGTAGTGTCTGTGTCAATATAGTAGTAAGCTCCTCCAGAGGTCGCCCTTGCTCCTCTGTGCATAGGCGTCTGTAGATCCCATCTATGTATACAGAGTCTGTCTCCCGTGTGAAGGTGTAGCGAGTAGAGAGAGATAGTTACAGGCATATTTTGTAACTGACAATTGGCCTCTTTGTCATTAAAATGGTACAAGCCCATGAGAGAGAGAGAGAGAGAGAGAGAGAGAGAGAGAGAGAGAGAGTTAGTTACAGGGATGATGTGCTCAAATTTCTGGTGGAGAGTAACCGCAAATGCGTACCTAACCTAAAACAGGAGGAGCTGATTCAGCTGTCAAAGGTTTGTCATGCAAAGATCATGTTGCAGATAGAGAGAGAGACAATGGGCAACAATAACTCGAAAGGTAGCAAGGATGAAAAAGTATCAAAGGGAAAGGGAAGTAACTCTGCTTCGACGGCAACAAAACAGAATGACACATGCCAGCTAACTGATAAAGAGATTGGCAAAGCCATGACTATGTCTCAAAACGTGGAAAAAAAGTGTTGTGGAAATTCAATGTTTGACTCGTCCATTGAGCATAGTATGGATGATGCTGATGTACATAGTGGCATACCGAAAACAGACGTTTGTAGCGAAATGTTTGCAGTTGACATTCGCAACGACCTGAAGAAAATGCTCTTAGATTTGTTACAGAATGACAGTGAGGTGGAACTTGTGTATATCAAGCCCAACTTCAAAGCACGGTATGGCTATGCACTAGATAACAAAGTTTTGGGGCATCCTTCTCTCTTGTCCCTCCTATCCTCACTGGAGGATGTCACCGTCATTGGAAGACATGATAAGAAGGTTGTTTTGCGCTCATCTGAGTGTGCAAGTGACAAACGAGAGGTAAAAGAGGAAGTAACCCATGGCACAAATTCTGTCAGGGACATGACCGTGACTAGTGGGTCATTTTCCTGAATGTCATAGCAGAGCAATTCTCAACCTTGCCAATGTATCGATTACCCAGCCAAGCTAGCTATAATGTAATCTCTCTCTCTCTCTCTCTCTCTCTCTCTGTGGATAGATCTGTGAGGTCTCTTTGCATTGTATCTTCTTCCTCTCTCTCAAAACAGGTCTGATAAATCCTTTTGTGTCATTTGGGATTGTTCCACAACGTTAAAACTTCTTTTCTTGTTCAAAACAGGTCTGAGGTTTAGTCTCGACGGATACATCTTTGGGTCTCTTGCAGGAAGTTAAAACTTCTTTTCTTACTTGTGTGAAGAGCCAAATTGAGTATCCTTTTGGAACAACCGATCTTGAGTTCAAAACTCGTCCTGCTGATCTTAAGAGGTCTTGGATTGTTCCTATAGGCCTTGAGTTCAAGACTGGTCCCGCAGATCTTTGAAGTCTCTTGGGATTGTGCCCGCGGTTGTACACAATTTTAAGGCTTATTTGAAGCTATTTTAGATGCTGGTTTTTCAGCGTTCCGTGCTTGTAATAAAAATAGAACTTGCGTAAAACAGGCTTGCAGTTGCAAAGGAGGAGTGCAAAAGAGAGAGAGAGAGAGAGAGAGAGAGAGAGAGAGAAAAGAAGAAGAAGAAGAAGAAGAGAGTTTTAACGTCGTAGGAAACTATCCTAAGAGACCTTAAAGATCTAGCCGACGAGGAGTTGAGAGAGAGAGAGAGAGAGAGAGAGAGATATTACATCTCCCATGTGTGGTAGCCATTGCCCTCTCAAGCAACAAGTCTTGAGTTCAAGACTCGTCCTACAGATCTTTGAGGTCTCTTGGGATTACTCACTTTTTCTATCTGATGTCTTAAGAAAAGTCATCAAATTTGGACCGAGAAATGCATGTCGGCCTGCAAAAAGTACTTGCCAAGTTTCTCAAGTCTTAAATGCAGACGCCATATACTCTTATCTGGCTCAGTGCTCCAAATTCAAGACCTACAGGTAAATTTTAAGATCTGTAGCTGCGATTACGCTACGGACACTCCCTATTCCATGAGTTTTGTCATAACTTTTGCTTGCTGAAGGTGTAAACTATGGCAGTCTCTTCATCTTCTTTTGGTGTGCGTTTTTTTTAAAAAAAACTTGCTTTCCCTCTATACGTCAGGGACTTTGGAAATTTCTCTAGTAAGTAGGTCTCCCCAATCTAGGAAAAATAGAAATTCCTTCAAATAGCTTTAAAGGGTGGATAAATTGGATGGTTGAGCAGTACGGTGGAATTTGAAAGGTTGACGGGTAGGGATGAATGGTGAAAGGTGAGTGTAGGATACATAAATAAAAAGTGAAAAAGGGGGGGGGGGGGGAGAAGCAGGAAAGAACGTGCAAGCTTTACGTCGAGCAGACCCGGCTTCGTCTATATTTTGCAAACTTTACGCCTTGTGAGCTTCAAGCTTTACGCCTTTTTGAGTTTTGACAGTAGATTGTGAATGCGGATTCATGGATTATTGGGGGTGGTACAAACATTTGAAGATTGGCGTGCGGTATTAATGTGTCCTTAATTTCGGATTGTGATGTATGGACATGTGTTGGCACAAACCAATGTAGCTCATCCAAATGTCGTCTAGTCAGTGAGTACGAAGTATGTGTATCTCCAAAAAGTTAGAGAAGTCCAATCTACAAACAAGGGTTAAATTGAGTGCCATGAAGCGTCAAAAAATCACCTCCAAAAACGTTTTTAATAACCACATGGTCTTAAGAATGTGACCCAAGTAAAAGGACTATTTCTTAAGTCCTTGCATGTCAAAGTGACATCATAACCTCACTCTCGTTGTCACGATTCATAAGTTTGTTTTTGTTGATGCTTTCAAAATTTTGCTTAAGTGATCACTTTGCATGGTGAGGTACGCAAGCTTCAAAAGATTGACATTTAAAAATATCTTTGTAAACCCCATTGGTTATACTTACCTTTTAGGTTCTTCTTTAATACGTATAGCATGAAAAGGAAGAGTTTATTTGGATCTTGACAGAGATCACTTGTACCTCGTTCAAGTGTCTTGACAAAGATCACTTGTACCTCGTTCAAGTGTTGAATTTACTAGCCTTCAACTGATAAACAAAAGCACCTTACTCTTCAAAAGTCAAAGCATGTCGTCCTCTTCCCAGTGGTATCGTGTGAGCATGCAATCTAGCCATTGTGATTGTTTAGATTGGGGATCCAAATGCAAGAGTCAATATGGAATTTAGCTAATAATTGAAAAGCACTTTTCTCACCTTCTGTTTATTTTCGAAGTTCTTGATAGCATGCATTGGGCATTGTGTTTGGTGTAGATTGTGAATGTGGATTCATGGATTATAGGGGGTGATACAAACATTTGAAGATTGACGTGCAGTATTAATGTGTCCTTAATTTCGGATTGTGATGTATGCGTATGTGTTGGCACAAACCAATGTAGCTCATTAGAGTGTGGTCTAGTCAGTGAGTACGAAGTGTGTGTATCTCCAAAAAGTTAGAGAAGTCCAATCCACAAACAAGGGGTAAATTGAGTTCATTGAAGCGTCAAAAAATCACCTCCGAAAACTTTTGTAATAACCACATGGTCTTAAGAATGTGACCCAAGTAAAAGCACAATATTTCTTAAGTCCTTGCATGTCGAAGTGACATCATAACTTTACTCTAGTTGTCACGATTCATAAGTTTTCTTTTTGTTGTTGCTCTCAAAATTTTGCTTATGTGATCACTTTGCATGGTGAGGTGGGCAAGCTTCAAAAGATTGACATTTTAAAAATATCTTCAAAAATGCAAGAGTCAATATGGTATTCGGCTAATAAGTGAAACAACCCACTTTTTTCTTTCTCACCTTCTATTTATTTTCGAAGTTCTTGATAGCATGCATTGGGCATTGTGTTTGGCAATAGATTGTGAATGTGGATTCATGGATTATTGGGGGTGATACAAACATTTGAAGATTGACGTGCAGTATTAATGTGTCCTTAATTTCGGATTGTGATGTATGCGTATGTGTTGGCACAAACCAATGTAGCTCATTCAAGTGTGGTCTAGTCAGTGAGTACGAAGTGTGTGTATCTCCAAAAAGTTAGAGAAGTCCAATCCACAAACAAGGGGTAAATTGAGTTCATTGAAGCGTCAAAAAATCACCTCCCAAAAATTTTGTAATAACCACACGGTCTTAAGAATGTGACCCAAGTAAAGCACAATATTTCTTAAGTCCTTGCATGTCGAAGTGACATCATAACCTTACTCTCGTTGTCACGATTCATAAGTTTTCTTTTTGTTGTTGCTCTCAAAATTTTGCTTATGTGATCACTTTGCATGGTGAGGTGGGCAAGCTTCAAAAGATTGACATTTCAAAATATCTTTATACACCCCATTGGTTATACTTACCTTTTAGGTTCTTCTTTAATATGTATAGCATGAAAAGGAGGAGTTTATTTGGATCTTGACAAAGATCACGTGTACCTCGTTCAAGTGTTGAATTTACTAGGCTTCAAGTGATAGACAAAAGCACCTTACTCTTGAAAAGTCAAAGCATGTCGTCCCCTTCCTAGTGGTATCATGTGAGCATGCAATCTAGCCATTGTGATTGTTTGGATTGGGGATCCAAATGCAAGAGTCAATATGGAATTTGGCTAATAATTGAAAAGCACTTTTCTCACCTTTATTTATTTTGGAAGTTCTTGATAGCATGCATTGGGAATTGTGTTTGGCAATAGATTGTGAATGTGGATTCATGGATTATTGGGGGTGATACAAACATTTGAAGATTGGCATGCAATATTAATGTGTCCTTAATTTCGGATTGTGATGTATGCGTATGTGTTGGTACAAACCAATGTAGCTCATCCAAGTGTTGTCTAGTTAGTGAGTGCGAAGTGTGTGTATCTCCAAAAAAGTTAGAGAAGTCCAATCCACAAACAAGGGGTAAATTGAGTTCATTGAAGCGTCAAAAAATCACCTCCCAAAAATTTTGTAATAACCACACGGTCTTAAGAATGTGACCCAAGTAAAAGCACAATATTTCTTAAGTCCTTGCATGTCGAAGTGACATCATAACTTTACTCTCGTTGTCACGATTCATAAGTTTTCTTTTTGTTGTGCTCTCTCAAAATTTTTGCTATGTGATCACTTTGCATGGTGAGTAGGCAAGCTTCAAAAGATTGACATTTCAAAATATCTTTGTACACCCCATTGGTTATACTTACCTTTTAGGTTCTTCTTTAATATGTATAGCATGAAAAGGAAGAGTTTATTTGGATCTTGACAAAGATCACGTGTACCTCGTTCAAGTGTTGAATTTACTAGCCTTCAAGTGATAAACAAAAGCACCTTACTCTTGAAAAGTCAAAGCATGTCGTCCTCTTCCCAGTGGTATCATGTGAGCATGCAATCTAGCCATTGTGATTGTTTAGATTGGGCATCCAAATGCAAGAGTCAATATGGAATTTAGCTAATAATTGAAAAGCACTTTTCTCACCTTCTATTTATTTTCGAAGTTCTTGATAGCATGCATTGGGCATTGTGTTTGGCAGTAGATTGTGAATGTGGATTCATGGATTATTGGGGGTGATACAAACATTTGAAGATTGACGTGCAGTATTAATGTGTCCTTAATTTCGGATTGTGATGTATGCATATGTGTTGGCACAAACCAATGTAGCTCATTAGAGTGTGGTCTAGTCAGTGAGTACGAAGTGTGTGTATCTCCAAAAAGTTAGCGAAGTCCAATCTACAAACAAGGGTTAAATTGAGTGCCATGAAGCGGCAAAAAATCACCTCCGAAAACTTTTGTAATAACCACATGGTCTTAAGAATGTGACCCAAGTAAAAGGACAATATTTCTTAAATCTTTGCATGTCGAAGTGACATCATAACTGCAGTCTCGTTGTCACGATTCATAAGTTTTCCTTTTGTTGATTCTCTCAAAATTTTGCTTATGTAATCACTTTGCATGGTGAGGTAGGCAAGCTTCAAAAGATTGACATTTCAAAATATCTTTGTACACCCCATTGGTTATACTTACCTTTTAGGTTCTTCTTTAATATGTATAGCATGAAAAGGAAGAGTTTATTTGGATCTTGACAAAGATCACTTGTACCTCGTTCAAGTGTTGAATTTACTAGCCTTCAAGCGATAAAACAAAAGCACCTTACTCTTGAAAAGTCAAAGCATGTCGTCCCCTTCCCAGTGGTATCATGTGAGCATGCAATCTAGCCATTGTGATTGTTTAGATTGGGGATCCAAATGCAAGAGTCAATATGGAATTTGGCTAATAATTGAAAAGCACTTTTCTCATAGGGAGTATATGCAGTTTGAGCTCAAAGTTATGGAATTTGCGGCCCTCCTGATGATCATGCCAGATTAGGTGGTAAACTTCTACAGCCATGAAATGATTTCCCTTTCCTCTGATGAAGTAAGAAGCTCTTTTGTGGAAAAAGAAACTACTACCTACACTCGAGTCAAATCACATGAAGGACTATAGAGATGTACCAGCGATAGCAAACCAAGTACTAACCATCCTAGAGAATCAACCCCTTTGGCAAGAGAAGTGGTTTGAAAAGCAGCCACAAGATGAGACGTTCTACAAGAATTCACCATAGCATCTCAGGATCGACGCTACTTTTTGTCCTATCAATAGAAGGAAATCTTGGGATAGCTTCTACACATGGCAAAGCAAATGATCGACAATATTGAATTACTCTATCTTATCCAAGCTGGCCAACAGCTTCTCACCATCAGAAAGATACATGGTGGATACCTTACAAAGAGTCATCAAGCAAATGAGAGATGTCCTAGACTTGACATGTCAGATGCCGATTAAGATTGCCAGGATGCTCATTTTTAGCATCACAACTTTTGAATACATAGAGGCAACATAACACCCTTGGCAAGTGTTCTTGGAGGGCACCAAAGGCTTTGCTGGAACCTAGAAATGGAGATTTCCAGTCGTAATGTGACCATGGGGTATGATGCTCGAATCATGTTTTTGCTCTCCCAGGACATGCAAACATTTGAGGAGGCGTTCATGACTAGGTTCTTTGAAGTGGACTCCACTATCTTCAACCACATGACCAAATATTTGCATGCCCTCCATCGCCTATCAAAGCACATTAATGAAAAATCCCTTCAAAGAATTAGCAGAAAAGGTGGAAATTGAAGCAAAGGCAGATAAGTTCAAGCTCCTCACCCGAGCATTGGAGAGGCACACATTGGATCACTAAAAAATCCAACAATCAAAGTGACAACTAGTAGCTAACACAACCAAGGACAAGGACACAGTGAAAGATAAAGACAAAGATGAAGACCATGCCCCCGTTTGCATGAGGGCGTGCAATTACTAGGAAGGGGGGAATGTTCATAGTCGAACCAAACGGGTGCCTTCCTAGTCGACCCCTTCTTCACGAGCCCTAAAATTTTAAATGTCCACCATTAAGAAAAATATGGACTTCCTTGTAAGGAATCCTAATTTTCAAGGATTAAAGCTAATGTTGTGTAGGGTTAAGGGGACAAGGGTATTCAAAAAGCTAGTTTTGAATTGGCTTTTCTAGCCTTTTTTTACGCACATCTAAGATGTGGACCTAAGAGGTCATTTTCTCTCTCTAACTTTTTGAAAGTGAAGGGAGTAAAGGAGTGTGGCCACATTAGCAAAAACGTGTGTCACTAAGGACCAAAAATTGACTTTTTTCAAAAAAGTCAATTTTACTTATTTTTTAACTTAAAACCCTCCCCAACATATATGCATATAAAAAAACCATTTTTGACTTTTTTTTGACCTACAAGCATTGAAAGTCCACTTTTTCAAAATTCTTTTTCCAAAAAAAAAACCTTTGTTCTCTTCTCTTCTCCTCCTCCTCTCCCTCCATGCCCCTTCTCTCCTTCTCCTTCCTTGTCTCTCCCTCTCCCACCCCCCCCTTCTCTCCTCCCTTCTCCCTCCCCCCTCTCTCTTTTCATCCTTTGCTTCCTCACCCATCAGCTTCCATGGTGCTCACGGACATCACAAATCGTGTGTTTCCACCACCATGTACTTCGTACACCAAAAGCGTACATATTCGCTTGCCCATGGAATTTGCACCAAAGGCTTCACATGAGGGTGAGCAGAGGTTATCACAGGAACGTCGCACCATCGATGAGACGAATGTCTACATTTGGGTGGATGGCCATTTGTACCCGTACAATCCTATCAACGGCTTTCATCCATCCTTTAATAGCCTTTTGATGTTTCTTCAATATCTAGGGAGGGGATAAGCAAGCTTGTTAGGATATTTCAAGCGGTTGTTTATGAGTGTAGGTTCTTCTTTACCTTCATGGATACACGAATGTTAAGATCTTTACCTTAAAATAGTGGCATTACAAGAAAGTATTGCCTCTTTGGAGAGGGAGGTTGAAACTCTTTAACAATAAATGCAGGAAAAGGATGCCCACATTATAAAGCTTGCCAACACCATCACATATTTGAAAGAAGCACCCCTTGGTGCAAGGGAACACAAACGCATGTTTTCATCCATTGAAACACTTGCACATACGAGTGGAGCATACAAACGACGAGTGACAGCCACATGGTGATTTATTCTTCACTTGCAAGATATATTTCTACTTCATACTATTCGCTAACATTTATCTTGTTGGTTGCTAGAAATGTCATCCAGGAGGCATGTGGTGCAACAAGCCAAGATGATCAAGTCAATCTTCTCACTAGTTGTCTCAATACCCATGATGTGATTTATATCTTACAATCACCGGGGAAAGCACATTAGGGATACAGTTACCAAGGACCTTATGCACAAATTGAAAAATGTGGTTAGTGAAGATGACATGCAACAAGCTTGTGATGAGGCTATGATCAACACCAAAGCCTACAAGGCTATTTTTCAAATCCTAAAGTATGCCTTAGAGCATGGCATCATGGAGAACCTATTTTCCATTCCACACAAGGTCAACCTTGTAAAGAAGGCCACAAAAAAAGATGTATTTTTCCACATTGGAACATGCCTACACATGTAGGACACAATGCCAGCTTCACTCTATGCTTCATGCACACCAAATACAAGGGGAAAAGGTAGGCAAAACTCAGAAGACCTTAAAGACTTCTCTTACACAATGTGGAACAATATTTTTGTGGATCTCCTAAGGTTTCAACAAATTGCTTAGATTCTATGAGTTACCTCAAGAAGGTGACACAATATACTTCTTACTTTTTGTTGTGCTCTTTTTATCATAGACATTGAAGTCTAAGGTCTTGCACCTACTTGTTTTGTAGTGCTTGGCACAAAAGTTACTTTCATGCTAAAACTTGATGAATGGTTGAAGGTTAGAGAGGTTGAATGTCACTCTAATAAATGAATCCCTATTGCAAACCAAGCGAAGGGATTCAATCGAGCCATCTCCCACCCCATCTTTCAATGTGAAATTAGAGAAATACATTTGGTTGATGAGTGATAATTGAGGTGCCCAAAGAGACCAATGGAGTACTTTTTTGGATTTTTGAGAGAACTCCATGGATCACAAAAGTAATACACTCCCAAATTGCAGATGAGAAGTTGGAGGTTGAGGGTTTTGGTAGCATAGATGTGGAGTGGCATCTAGGCGGGGACTTAAAGACCATAAAGTGTTTGCTTGGTTGCAAAGAAGACGCTTCTTCTCTCTTTCTTGTCCATTTTGCACTCGAGGGTACAAACCTAACATACAAAAAGCACAAAAGAACTCTGCAAAGGGTGGTTCAATTCTGCCAGGCAAGAGGATGGAGACAAAGCATTGGACAATCTTGATGGCGAAGATGAAGGTAGAGAATGGGAAGCATCTGTTTTGAGATACCCCGTGCTCAATGTCCCAGATCGTGCACAAAAGGACAAGGCTTGGAATCAATATTTCCATTTTCTCTATCTAATGTACATTACATGCATTCATGTGCATTTTTGATAGGCTATTGAAGCTCCACATTGACTATGCTTTCATAATAAATCCATTGGAACAGTTCCAGAAGGTGATCAAAATGGTGGAGGCACTTCTCATTTCCATTGGATGTCATAGTGGAAATATGTCAATTTTTGCTGCAAAGAACATAGAGGAGGCCCATGAGATCTCCCAACAAGTGTCAATGAGTGGACAAAAAGCCCGGCCCTTTTTGAATAAAGAAAACCAGGAAAACCCAAGCTGTCATGATGCTCAAAACAGCTCCAACCACAAGGCAACTAAACTTTGGAAACTCTGGAAGGAATTATGCAGAGCTACTACTGACAATGACTTCCATGGCGATGTTGCAAACAAGCACAAGTAAGTTTGGAAAACTTTTGATAAAATGGTCAAGCTTATGGGTCTTACCAGCATAACAGAGGAGCAACACCAATCATTTCAAGAAGTGTTGGCGGATTTCACCAAGGTCTTTACCCTTGCTTGGGGTGAAAATAACATCACACATTACATGGTAAGCAATGTCATATAGTGAACTTATTACAAGAGATTGTTTTCATTTAATAATGTGCATCATTTTCTCATGTGAACAACATATCTTGTTTGTGCATGGAGAAATTTTTATGCATAAATATGGTTTTTTCTTGAGATTTTTATCACTCAAGGCATGGAGAAGTCCCATTATTGAGCAAGGGGGGTGTACTTTAAAAATACTCGACATGGTGGTAGTATGGTACAATCGAATTATTTGGAAGAGATATTCAATTGGTTTTTTGAACAAAATTTTCTTGTAAGCTCACCATGAAGCATGCGCAACAATCCAAGATTGAAAGGGAAGTGCACAAATTGAGTCGTCAAAAGCACAGTAATAAGTGGCAAATAGAAACACTCTCCAAGATGCGAGAAGCCACTGTGGCTTAAAAGCACAAGAAAACGACCTAGCCATTCTTGGCACTCTTTAAGCACTGGGTAGGGTACTCAGGCACAAGAGTTATCGCAGGCAAGAGCAGCACTTGCAACACCAGCCAAGGGGAGCAGGCACCATGGTGTAGAGTTAATCAATGTGTCGAGCGATGGAGAGAGACCATCATCATCAGAGACTAAGACGGAACAACCACCACACCACCAATTGCAAGAGTGACTATCTAGAGCTTGAGTGGTGCACACAAATAGTGAGTCAGAGACAGAGCCACCATGGAAATGTGCTGAGATACTGCACACACACCGGGTGCCAGTGGTAGGGAAGACACTACCCTATGGCCAAGGAGATTTCCCTACAACACAAAATCCCAGGGAGGCAAGGGGAGAGGAGGACAATGAGGAGCCGGAGGAGGTGGCACCACCAAAAACAGATCATGTAAGTCTCTGCAAATAAAATAATTAAGAAGCCTAAGAGATCTCCCTACAACACAAAATCCCAGGGAGGCAAGGGGAAAGGAGGACAATGAGGAGCCGGAGGAGGTGGCACCACCAAAAACAGATCATGTAAGTCTCTGCAAATAAAATAATTAAGAAGCCTAAGAACTGCCCACTAGCAAATGTGCAAGTGTTCCCCAGACAACCTTAGCGTTGAAGCAAAATAGCAAGGGCATTTCTAGAAATTTGGCACTACCAGAATACAACCAAGCTACTAATTTGATGATCCCCCTTTGCTTGCACTATGAAGGAGGTGCTCCATATCTATGGCAATCAATATAGAATGCAAGAAATGTTGCTAGAGGCGATCCAAGAAGCTGTAGAATCCCACATCATCTTTGTGTTGGAAGATACCAAGCTTTGCACCATACATGCAAAGAGAGTGACAATACAACCAAAGGACATGTAGCTTGCATGACGATTGAGGTGACACTTCAAGCATTAGCCAAAGTGAAACATATCATTTTGTATTACACATCTTGCTTTTGTAATCAAACTTTTTGACAATGACCAAAGGATTGAGAGCTTTGTATCCACTGTCTCCAAAATAATTTAATTTTTAAGACTCCTAATTTGTTTAAGTTAAATGATATCTATGTATTGAACAAAACTTTGAGTTCACGAGCATGAAGGGGGTGAGTCTGTGCATGAACAATTAAATTTAAGCATAATCTGACCATTTTTGGTGTCCTAGGGTGTAGACAAGGTTTGGCCTTGTTTGCACCCGAGGACACCAAAAATGCAGATATCTTGTATAAAATCAAGTCTTTATGCATCAACTCAATGTTGCCTCCAACAGGCAGGGGAGTACAGTGCATGAACAATTGAATTCAAGCTATAGTATTGAATTTTTTGGTATCTTGGGGTGGCTGATCTGTACACCCTTGTCGTCATCCCCCTTTTTTGACTTTTTTGGCATTGTTAGCATCCTACGGCACTAGAAAAGCACTGCTACAACTTGAATTCAATTTTCCACACAGCACTTCACACCCCCCCTACCCCCCCCCCCCCCCCCCCCCCCCCCCCCCCCCCCCCCCCCCCCCCCCCCCCCCCCCCCACCCCCCCCCCCCCCCCCCCCCCCCCCCCCCCCCCCTGACAGCAACCCACATACAATGAGTTGTTGCGCAAAGCAAAAAAGACACCACTTACTAAATCACAACACTAAGTTCATGAATTTACAAGATAGAGAGACGACATTGAAAAAAATGTACAAGATAGAGAGGCAGATCCATATTTTTCATTACTTTTGAGAAGATAGAAATTTACATCATTCTTTTGAGGAGCCCATAATTTTCTTAGCCATTTCTTGGGGTCTCTCTTGCACGTAAGGCAACTCCCTGGCCAAGAGGGAGTGCACTATTGCCTGAGGGTTAGTTGAGCCGATAGAAGCATGTATCCCTATCTGGGCAAGCACCTTGCCACAGAAGCCAGTTCCAAATGCTATGCATACAAAGGGATCTATGCATTAGGAACACAAGATGTGTAGTTTGGGCACTGGTGCATAGACACAAAACCTTGCTCTCCAACAACCATGTCATTAAATGTCCTTGGGGAGTAGACTCATTTTGTACAATGGCAACATCACCTATCCATTGCAATTCCAAAAGAATATTTTCAATTGTAACTCGGCCTTATAGGTCGCACATCCCTATTTTCTCGAGGAACTTGCCTCCTCCTTGGGCACATTTTCTTCGTGAGAGATCTCCTTCTTTTGATTATTCTTTTCCTCATATGACTTGCTCGAGGAACTTGCCTCCTCCTTGGGCACATTTTCTTCATAAGAGATCTCCTTGTTTTGCTTATTCTTTTCCTCATGTACCTTGCAATGCATATTTTGTTGCTTAATAGTGCGATCTTCACATATAAAACATTTTGTATCCCTCAAATAGATCCAACTATGATCAAGGATAATCTCCATTTTCTCTCATATGGAATGGTGCATACAATTGGCCGTTCTCTCGAGCGAGGATCTCCTTGCTTACCCACTCTATGTGCTCCATAGACCATAACTCTGGACATGCCAAAGTGGGTTTTGAAAAAATCTTTGATAACGATGGCAAGAGAAGGAGGAGTCTCTAACTTCTCTTTGGGAATTCCACGAATAACAATGTTCTTGGAACGTCGCTCCCGTTCCTTCAACTCCTCTACATCAACATTCTCAACATTATCTGTTTGAGCCATAGCTTGCATGAGTGAGGAATTGGGAACCACATTGTTACCACATACATCAATCCAAGGCTTGTTTGTGCATATAGTTTTCATGTCGCATACATCCTGACTCATGGTGTCAAAATTCTCCTCTTTCAATACATGGTCATGCTCTACTTTGCTCATGCGCTCCTTCAAAGTATTCAAATCCACAAGAGAGCGTTTACATTCCTTGACTTCCTCTTCAAGTTGCATCAAACGTGTTGTTTGCATCTCAAGTGTCCTGTTGAGATTCTCATTCTCAACCACAAGTACCCTTAGTGTAACATTCTCCATTGCAAGTGCCCGTAAGTCTTTGCCTTGTTTCTTTACAGTCTCTTGCAACGATACCAAGTATTCCATGACCATAGTTTCTGATATCATTGGTTGAGTGGTTTTGTTGCTATCTCCACCCTTAGGAGATTTTGGATCATTTTCCACAATGGTTGTGGACTTTGTTGAAGAAGAAGAACCCTTGCGAGTGCTAGAAGACATTGTATGTTAAATAAGAGAAGAGAGTCAACTTTCTTGAACCTGTTCACTTCAGAAATGCTGCTACAAAAATGCCTTCCATAGCTCTAATTTTTTTTTGTCTTTACATCAATGCGTAGAGGGCGTCGTGCTCTTTGATTGAGGCTATAGATCACCCCAATCGGAATTCAGAGAGAGAGAGAGAGAGAGAGAGAGAGAGAGAGAGAGAGAGAGAGAGAGAGAGAGACTTTTTCACCGGCGACTGTCCATGCATAGGTGGTGTGTGTGTGTGTGTGTGTGTGTGTGTGTGATGGAAAATCGAGATGGTTAGGTGTAACCTATAGTGTTTGGGAAAAATGTGTCACATTTTAATATCGTGCTATTTTCAATTTCAAAAATTCCGGTTGAGGGTAAGGGAAAAGGAGAAATTCCACCCCAAATTATGTAGGCTTTGGAGATGAATTGCTTCAATTCTCTTTAGACATAAAATCCTTTTTTTTGTGAGGTAATTTGTGACAAATTACATGCTAGAGAGAGAGAGAGAGAGAGAGAGAGAGAGAGAGAGAGAGAGAGAGAGAGAGAGAGAGAGAGAGAGAGAGAGAGAGAGAGAGAGAGAAGGCCTTTTTCGTCGACGACTGTCCAGGCATAGGTGGTGTGTGTGTGTGTGTGATGGAGATGGTTAGGCATAGGTAGTGTTTGGGAAAACTGTGTCTCAACTTAATATCATGCTGTTTTCAATTTCAAAAATGCCAATTGAGGGGTAAGGGAAAAGGAGAAACTCTGCCCCAAATTATGTAGGCTTTGGAGATGAATTGCTTCATTCTCTTTAGACATAATTTCTATTTTTTTGCGAGGTAATTTGTGACAAATTACATGCTAAGCATTTTTATGCGAGGTAATTTGTGATAAATTACATGCTGAGAGAGAGAGAGAGAGAGAGAGAGAGAGAGAGAGAGAGAGAGAGAGAGAGAGAGAGAGAGAGAGAGAGAGAGAGAGAGAGAGAGAGAGAGAGAGAGAGAGAGAGAGAGAGAGATTTTATTATCGTCCTCGAAGGTCAAATATGACCTATGGGACCAAAGTTACATGTGATGTAGTATGTGTATGGCTGATGAGTGACTCTTGATGCTCCAAAATTGTGGTGATGAGAGTCGCAATGGAGAGCCCACACTGTGGCTCGGAGAGGAAAGTGTGTAGGTCCAAGTCATGACTGAAAATGTGAGAGAAGCAAGTTTGAATGTGACCAAAAGCTGAGCACTCTAGTAGTGTGTGGTAATCGGACTCTCAAACTTGTAGTGAGTGTAATGTGCATAGTCGATTTGACTCTTCTCCATTGCCCCAATGCCCTATCTCGCATCGAAGGAAATGGGAGCTAAGCCGAATGGCTGCGATACTGCGTATCGCCGACAAGGGGATAGGCTCAAGCATGTAAGTGTGAGTATGATTTCCTCTTTTGGTGAAGAATATGGTTTTGTAGTTGGGGGTAGTATGGGTGGTGTAATGTATGAAGCGTAGCCCACCGGATTTCTCCCAAGCCGTAATACATTGGCATTGTAGAAAAGCTTCGTTCACTTATGAGTCAATTGAAGCATCATGTAGCAAGTGTAATGCATCCCATCTCCCAAACCACTTCTTTATGTCTTGCATCCATCCCGTGCTCAAAATCTTGCTTTCATGCATCTTTTGAAATTTTTTGCTTGCTTCCCATGCAATTATAGGAAGTTGATGTGAGGGGTTTTGACACATCTTTATCATGTACTCCACAACCCTTTCCATGTCCATAACTTCAATTGGAAGAGATCCGACTCAAGAAGTAGGAGCATATATGGTGTTTGTATTTTAACTTGGAGAAAGCTTGTAAGAAAACGCTTTTGGACATTCTCAAAATCTTTCCAAGTAGACTTTGACATGCTCCCGCCCCACACTTTCAACTCCATAAAGAAGAACCGGTGTCACCAATGCATCAAGAAGATACTTCTTGAAAACACAACACTTGATGTTTCCTGCATTACACATGTTTTCAAATGCATAATATGATCTCTTTCCCCCGCTTCCATACGACGCATAGCACATTCATGCCACCTGTGATTGAACGGAACCTCAAGGCCAAGGTACTTAAAGCTCTCAACAACTTCAACTGTCTCATTGTTGTACACAATGCATGGATTCTCCTTATGGTTGGTTTTCACAAGCATAACCTTTGTTTTGGATTCATTCACAATCAGCCCACTATGGAAGAAAAAGTTCTCAACGACAACCATAAGCTTTTGTGAATCTTCTAAAGTGTGTGCTAGAAGCACTACATCATCCGCATACAACAAAAGCATGATTACCGCATTGCAAATAGTGACCTCTTCAATGCCTTCTTCTTGCATAAAGTCAAGTACAATTTGTTCCAATTGATTGATGCATAGACCAAAGAGATTTGGGGACAATGGACATCCTTGTTTAACCCCAATACTGCTTACAATTTTTTTTTGAAATTTCTCTTCCCATGCATAATTGACAAATCACCTTCTCATAGATTCGAGAAATCGCAAGCATAAACTCACTTGGCACTTGGAGTTCTTCCATCCTTCTCCACAAATTATTACGTCATGGAATCATATCAAAGGCTTTCTTAAAGTCCACAAAACAACAATAAAATCGCTTGCCTTTCATCCAACTTTCCTCCATGAGAACATGAAGAGTGACAAGATGATTAATGGTGCTATGGCATCGACAAAAACCCGCTTGTCCTTTTGCACGCTTGTCATTCTCTTCAGCCCAATCACTCAATTTCATCTCTATTATACACCCAAACAACTTTTCCATAAGAGACCCAAACATTATAGTCCGGTAGTTGTTTACATTCTTTACATCCCCTCCTTTATGCAAAGGCTTAACCCAATTAGTACTCCAATCATAAGGCATACCATATTGAAGTGCAAGGTTGAACATATCACACATCCACTTATGTGTAAAATCTCCCGTCTATTTGATAATCTTTGGCTTGATACCTTGAAGATATCCCGCTTTGCGAGTGGCCAACTTTTCAAGCCCACTGCATATATCCTCAATAGTAAAAAAAAGAGGGCATACATGGGAGTGAACCATAAAATGGCATTTTTCCAGCATTTTCTTGCTCATATAATTGCCTACAATGTGTGTACATATCCACAAGACTCAAGTTACCAAAATTCTCAACCCACTTGCCCCTCAAGTTTCTCCAAAATCTTCCACATGGATGTGCCTTTTCTTGGACTCGAAAAAGTTGTTGCTTTACTTCCCATCTTCTTCTCTTATTATTAATCAATGCCTTGTATGTATGCAAATACCTTTGGTCGTTGTCTTTGTCCATAGTTGCATCAAGATTTATCAAGGACTTTCAAGCATCTTGACATTCTTTATCAAACCACCTTTTGCGTGATCTATCTTTTTTGATACCATGGAGCTGATTTACGGCAAAGCATTCTTCGGCACAAGAACAAATAACTTTCTTGAAAAATTCCCATTTAGTTTCCAATGGTGCATCATATAGAAACTTTGTCATCCATAAATTTTGCTCAACCATTTCAATGTACATTGGTGCCCATTTAAAATCCATACATAGTGATAATTTCTCTTTCCTTTGGCTGAGATTATCATGCTTAGTTGCGTCTCTACATGAAAGGTCAATACATAAGGTCCGATGGTCGGATTTTGAGGTCCATTGGCCAAACATAAAACTCTTTATGCGATACATGATGGCTTCAGAGAGTAGTATATAATCAATCACATTGTCCCCATTATGTCTCCCACATGTATATTCATTGGTTCCACTCCACAAAGATACACCATTAGCAATGAGCATACCAACTCTTTCTCATCCATTGAAGTACGGTCATATAAGTGAACTTCCTCCAACTCCCTTGAAATGTATGGCATATCAAATTGTTGAGTATCATGTTGCAATGTTTTTGTCCGAGCATTCATATCCCCAAATACAATAACATCACCTTCGCTTTGAAATAAGAAATGTACTCTTCTAAATCAAAACATGGCTGATCTTTATCCATGCAAGCATAAAAGGGGGAATCATGATGAGGAATGTAGCAACTAGCTACAAAAATGGGTGCTCTTTTTGGTGTCATAATTTTCAGCCATACACAACCTTTGTACTTGTCATCTTTCACAATTGATACAAAATCTTCCAATCCTTTCTTAACCATACATGCTACCCTCCTTGCCCTCTTCGTTGCTTGAGATTCTTTGACCATATCAATGAATGTACATTGTAATCCTCCAAGCCGTTAATCCTTTGTGTATCATGCTCCCAAGCTTCAACACGAAGTACAACATCGGCTTTGCTTGTTAGTTCATTGTTAGTTCATCAATGCCAACCCCCGCATTCCATGGGCATCCGTTACAATTACAAAAGCATATTTTCAATTGTAACTCGGTCTCATAGGTCACGCATCCCTATTTGCTTGAGGGACTTGCCTCCTCCTTGGGCACATTTTCTTCGTGAGAGATCTCCTTGTTTTTCTTATTCTCATATGCCTTACGATGCATATTTAGAGAGAGAGAGAGAGAGAGAGAGAGAGAGAGAGAGAGAGAGAGAGAGAGAGAGAGAGAGAGATAAACGGCACAAAAATAAATTTCCACAAAAAGTATGTTAAATGTTTATGAATCATCTTCCAAAAGATCTCTACAAGAAGCATAATCCAATTCTAAGCCCATGGCTCCTAAATCAATAAAGAGATAAATAAAATTATTGTTTGTGGATGTGTTGACTTCATTATATTCAAATTCGTCATCCTCCATCTCGTCATCATCATCATCATGACAATCATCCTCACTAAGACTTGCGGCCATGGGACTTGAATCATCGATCTCTCTCTTCTCTGTCTTCCCCTCATCCAAAGTAGTAGGTGTTAGCGAGTCGAAGATGTTGTCTCTACTCCATTAGAGACAACAATGGTTCTCCCCCGAGGTGTTAGGGGAACTATG
This sequence comes from Adiantum capillus-veneris, assembly GCF_014529385.1. Classification (NCBI taxonomy): domain Eukaryota; kingdom Viridiplantae; phylum Streptophyta; class Polypodiopsida; order Polypodiales; family Pteridaceae; genus Adiantum; species Adiantum capillus-veneris. Next base: position 146,962,086 of record NC_140952.1, read on the forward strand.
AACCAAATGTTTGGTTGGTGGATTGATGGGATATAGATGACCTATAGAAGAGAAGCTTAAAGTGAGTAACATTGGTATAATTAATGTTACAAACAAGAGAGGGTAAAGAAAGTAGTCACTCACCTATTCACAATTGTGTGGCAAAACTAAATTTTCATACCTCCCTGTGTGATGCACATTAGAGTCTATCATGTAGAAGCCATTCTCATGTCATCTAGACACATTTGCCAACCACTTGCACTCAAAGATGAAGGTATGAAAGGTTCTAAAATTAACCTTTAGTATCCTTTCAATAGTCCCACAATATCTGGCTTCATCACCATTTGTGTCAAATTTGCCCATGACGCCATAGTCCATAGTGGTCCGACGCTCATCAATGTGACATGTATGAAAGTGTTGACCCTTTTACCACATAGAGTTAAAGGAAAGGCACTACAAAACAAGAAAATATCTTTTATCAATTTCAAAGATGAAATCAAGAAAAAATTATACAAAATGGTTTAAGTATATGAGTACTCTACCTTTGGTATGCGACCTCGTGCATACTCCCATTCTTTGTCAGTGATGTCTTCTCCACGCGCTTTTGCTTCGATCATTCTCTCATGAATTCACCCAAAACTAATGAGATCTAGGAAACATGCAAGGTGTCTAGGTACTGGGGGTGCTCTTCTCCCTCCACGCACTTGCTTCCATGCTTCCCTCTCCTACAAACACCTTGCCTTTGCCATTGTCCACAAGTCCACCAACTTGGTCATAACCTTTGCATCGAGGATACAAAAAATATTGACTACTTGGGATAGATCCATATCCATGTTAAATAATTTTCCCTTTCCACTTGGCAAGTGTGAGGTTATCCATGCATCCTCCTCATCTGACCACATGCGAGGCATCGAGGGATCAACTTGTAGGAAATACTCCAAGATGTAAACAAATGCCTCTTGCACGATCCACCCTTTGGCAATACATGAGTCTGGCTAGGACGATAGCCACACAAAATCCTTGAGAGTCTTTAAAAACCTCTCTAAAAAGAACATTCATCGTGCATGCACTACTCCATATATAGAAATCTCCTCAACCACTTGAACCAAGAGATGGGTTTGGCTAAGAAGAAATGATCGAGGAAAGGCATCCTCAATGGCATACACGGTTTCCACTACAAGTGTCTGAGCAGCAGGGATGGCATCTATTTCAATTTCCTTGGAGCTTACAAATCTAAAAGAGAACACACGAGAGTACACTAAGTTCTAATTGAGGGTATTGTGTACATAGGAAATTTTAGTTGAGTGGCGTACCTTACTAACTCGAAAAGCTTGAAAATAGCTTCCCTCACTTTCTTGTCCCAGCATATGTACATACTCACTGGAAAAATGAATTACAATGTCAAAATTGATAGGAATGGGATCGTGCTAGCTAGGGTGTATGAAAGAGAATCATCGTGCATCCAAGTGAGTGTGTGTGGCTAGATTAGCACTCAAGCGAATTGGTTCCAAGATCAATCGTAGACTAGAAGGCTATTGCCACCTTCTTCTTCTTCTTCATCTTTGTCTTCTTCTACCAAATACACTTTTGGGCCTTGGATTTGTAATGGAGTTACCTCTGTCCCCTTTTGAAACACTTGGAAAAAAGATGACCCTTCTTTTTGCAAATCTTGCAAGTCTTTGATGCTATACAATCCTTTGCTATGTGCCATTCTTTGCCACACTTGAAACAAGTTTTGTTACTAAAAGCCAACTGCAAAAGCTCCTCCCCCTGAAGAAGCATTCCTCCCTTGCTTCTTCTCCTCGGACATTAAAGAGTCGATGACATCTTGAAAATCTGGTGTTGGCTCCTTCTCCTCAATGATGGTCATGATCTGGTCAAAGTTAGGTGGTAAGGCTGCTAGAAGAACTACAATTTTGTCCTCCTCTGGTACTACATTGTTTACATAAGCTAGTTGTGTGGTCATGCTTTTGAGGCAATTGACCAAGCTTGCAATATCTTTGCTAGGTTCCATTTGCAATCTGTATAGATCTTTCTTTAAGCTTACTTTGCTCTTCTTTTTCCTAGCTCCAAATTTTTTTTCTAGTGCTTCCCATGCAACTGAGGAGGTATCACAATCATCAATAAAGTGTACATAATTGTCATGTACTGCAGCAATTATGATTCCTAATGACTGCTTGTCCTTGGCTTGATTTTGTGCACTCATAGCTTGTGTCAAAACTTTTGCACCACTAGTAGATGTCGGATCAGTGAGCATTGGCTTGACTATTCCCCACAAGTGTTTTTTTGTTAAATAGCCTTTTAACTTGGTTTGCCAAGTATGAAAGCCCTCCATATTAAATTTCCCAAGCCCCTTTTCTTTCATTACACTAATAGAGAGGTCTTAGCTTAGGAGACTCTCCTAACCAGTGTCTACCTCTTTACACAAGCACAAATTCTCCTTAGAAATGATTTATTTTAAGTTATTGTGCTTGGTTGCAAGATTTTAAGAGTTTTAATTGCAAGAGAAAGAGAGAGAGAAAGATCAAATTTCCTTTGGACTTTGTGAAGCTCCTCTTCACACTGGCGGTGAAGCCACACTTCACAAAAGTCAGAGTGAGATAAGAGTTGGCAATGTAATGGTTTGCCTCCTTTGAGTTGAAACTTTTTGCAAATAAGTAGGGTTAATAACAAGAAATGTGGTGCTTTGGCTTGTGACTGCTTGCGGGAGTTGTTTCTTAACAAGCTGTGTAGACACTGTCTTTGAGAATAACCTTTAAAGAGCGGGAATTCAAAGTGGGTGGACAATTGCTACAAGCGGGAACACTCCCTAGACTTGAGGAAGGTCTATGGGAATAGGTGCTTTGGAAAATGCATGACCAATGGATGGGTTTTGATGAGGACGACTGCTTTTTAACATGAACTCCAAGGTCAAGCAAGAAATCCCAAAAAAATAAATGTAGTGCCAAGAAAGTCGCGGCCTTGCAGGTAGTTGTCGATCTGAGCTGAGGATGAGTGGTGTCACAAGCCTTTGCGTAGGTCTAGTGAGGCAAAGGGATGGCAGCCTGCTGGCAGGTCAACCGACTCCAATGGACTTGATGCAAGGCTTGATAGTGCTCTCTATGTGTGGCTGAGAGCAATACGTTTTGGCGGACTCTGAGTGCATGGTACGGATTGCATGGTATCTCCCCTTCCAGAGATTTCCTCCCCGACTCCTTCTTGTTTCAGCCCTTTCCCAAAAAATCTCTTCGCCTGACAAAGCTTTGCTCTTCCCCCTTTGAAGGGGATGGCGCTACACGACGCCCTGAGGGATGGGCTCACCCAAATAGGCAATGCCCCATTCAGGAGCACTGCAGCTTCTACTAGTGCAGCCTCAGAGCTGACGATGAAGACGCCCCCCTTGCAAATGGTGACCAATCTTCAACTACCCATCTTAACCCATGCTCCTCTAACAACATACCCTCACTTAACAGCTCATTCGAGTAGCCCTACTCATGCTGCTCACTCTGCACTCAGCCTACCTCAACAAATCCACATTGGAGCTATCAGCAGTGCTCCTCTCAGTCATCAAAAGGGGATTACACAACCCACCTTTGCACAGATTGTCAACCAGCATATGGTACCTACTGCCACAAAGGGTTTTGGGGAAGAAGTTATGAGGAGAATCTTGCCTGCTACTATAGCTTACAACGATGTCAATGAAATCAGAAGATTTAGTCAACCAGGTAATCCTCATAGCTTTACTATCTCTAATGTTTGGCAGAATGTAGAGAATTACAATGCCCAACAAGGGAGGACCTTGGGGCACAATGGGGAACAGTTCTATGAGGGAAACCCTCAAACTGTTAACAACTCAACTGAACAAAGGCTTAATGTCAAACCTACTTCAAAGTACTCAAGCAAACCTGGAAGCCCTAGCAGAGAGGATAATGGAAACAAAGAAGAGGACTTGAATGGAGGTATAACAGAAGATGCCTTTATTATCCCGTTAGACACTCCGGAGGCCTGGCAGAAGCAACTGCAGGATAAAGTTCTAATTGGGCTTTGTCATGGTCCAAGACCATCATTAGAAACTCTTAAAAATTGGATTAATCAAAATTGGTTGAATAATAATTGGAGGGTAGAAAATGTTCAGTATTTACCCAACAATTATTATTTGTTTTTCTTTGAAAAACCTGAAATGGCTTTACATGTCATTAGCAACAGTCATTGGATTATCAAAAACACACCTTTGTCTCTGTTCAGATGGTTTGCAGGCTTCAATCCCAAGGGAGAAAAGCCCTCTAAAATCCCCATATGGGTTGATTTTATTGACTATCCTGTGGACTTCTATCCTTGGCTAGAAGAGCTAGGGGGCAAGCTAAGTAGAGTGATTGGTCAAAAATCAAGGGGAGGATATAATGCCAAATGGGATCCACAACTGCTCATAGAAGTGGACATAGCACAGGAGCTTAAGCAAGAGATACCCATGAACAACTCTAAGGGAAAATTGCTTCACATTCAGAAGGTTGTCTATAGGAATCTGCCTAATGCATGCTACCACTGCATGCAACAAGGTCATCTGATTAAAACATTTCCTGTCCTACATCCTCAGAACACAAATGAAAACCTTGATCAGGGGAAGGGTTTCCAACCAGTCCCTAGAAAACAGAGTAACAAAAACAATAATCCAAGAAGAGGGCAATCTAAGATTCAAAATAGATTTGCCCCCTTACTGGAGTCTGTTTTTGACCCTTATGATCCAGATTATGACTACAGTAAACATGGAGATGAGCAAAATGAAGCTCATATTAATTCACCCTCTCCCAAAGGTGATGTCACAACAAATGACACTGTCATGCAGCAGCAGCAAAACAATAACTGTCAAGCACCTGACAGTCCTGATATTCAGCCAAGAGGGACATCTGATTCCTCATCAGATGAAGATGAACCTATGATACCAAATACTCAAGCAGATAAACAACTGGAAGAAGAGAATACCTTTCTCCAACAGTTGCAACACAAAGATGATGAGTTGAAGCAACTTCTAGCTACTTCTCCCCAGATTAATACATATACCCAGATGACACAAGTTGAGGAGGAGTCCCTTCCCCAACAAAATCCCTCTAAGGCCAAAAGAAAGAAAGAGAAAACCAATGATCCTAACAGGACCTCTGTGTCACAGCTGAAACCCACCAAAGCATCTAAGAAATGACCTGTCCCAAACTGAAAATTCTGAGCTACAACTGTAAAGGACTTACAGATCCAGTTAGAGCTATGGCCATCAAGGGCTGGCTCAAAGAAAGAGAAAACCAATGATCCTAACAGGACCTCTGTGTCACAGCTGAAACCCACCAAAGCATCTAAGAAATGACCTGTCCCAAACTGAAAATTCTGAGCTACAACTGTAAAGGACTTACAGATCCAGTTAGAGCTATGGCCATCAAGGGCTGGCTCAAAGATCAAAGTATTAATGTTGACATTGTTTGTTTACAGGAAATCAAAGCTCAAGGTCAAACCCTGATCTAACCCTGATCTACAACTTGAAAAGAATCAGTTACCATTATAAATGGTTTACTACTGATCATGACAGCAGAAGAGGAGGTACTGCAATAGGGATAACTAGCAAATATTCTTATCATGCCAAAGTTTACAAGAAGTCTAATACTCATCAATGGCTGTCCATCACCCTGACTGCCCCTTTCAATTTCACTCTTATAAGTGTATATGCTTCTAATGCTATATCTGACAGATGCAGAGCTTGGGCAGAAATGAAGGAATTACCTGGTCCATTAATGGTGATAGGGGACTACAATATGGTCGAATCTCTGCAGAACAGATGGCACTTCAAAGGTCAAACTATGAATGGTACAAAAAAACTACGGTGGGATGAATTCATAGGCAAACACAACCTGGTTCACATCAGCTCTGATTCAGGTAACACTTGGTAAAATAAACAAAGTGGAGATTGCTACAGAGAAGCCAGACTAGATAGAGCATACATGTCTACAGATATGATACATGAGCATTGGCAAATTAAATGTCAGGTACATTCTTCCATTCTTTTGTCAGATCACAAGCCTATTACAGTTGACTTGGATGGATGTGAATTTAATTACAAATCTGGTTGGCCACATGTGGATAAAAATTTATTCAAGTTACAAGTTGTCAAAGACAAAATTAAAGGGATATATGCAGAATGTTTTGAGAAATATGCTTCCCCTTTTAAAGCTTGGGACCAGGTTGTCACCCTTACACTCAAAACTCTGACTGATTTTAAGTCTAAGGCTAGGGAGGCTAGGAAATAGATAAGAATGATGACTATGGAAAAGATTTCTCAGCTGGAGAAAAATCTTCCAACTAACAATCCTCCCTCTCTTGAACTCTTAGCACTTAAGGAAGACTTGAGGCATGAAGAACTCCTCCTTGCTAGCAGTGCACTTGCTTGGGCTAGGACCTTTTGGGCTGGAAAGATTGATAAACCCAATAAGGAGATGTTTAATCTCCTCAAAAAGAAAAAGGCTAAGGACTACATACCTTCTCTTAAGAATAAAGAAGGTCATACTGCTAATAACCAAAAGGAGAATATCATTATTGCTCATAATTTTTTTTCTGTTGTTTTCTCTAAGTCTCCCTCAAAAGGGGATCATATCACTCAAGCAAGAGCTAAGATAGCTCGGTTGAGGGAGAAAACTGTTACTCCCTCCATGGCAAAACAATTGGATTTGCCCCTTTCTGAGGAGGAGATTAGAGAAACCATCAGAAAAATGAGCAGAGATAAGACTCCTGGAATTGATGGTCTGCCCAATGAATTCTACATAGACTTTCAAGAATTTTTGATACCTCATATTATGTTAGTCTGGCAAGAAGCTGTTAGAGTTGGAGCTCTTCCTAACAAGTCCAATACTGGTGTTGTTAAACTCATCCACAAGAGAGGAGAGAGGGAGGACCTATCTAACTAGAGACCTATTACATGTTTGACTTCTCTATACAAAGTTTTCTCCCACTCCCTAGCCAAAAGACTCAGCCCCATTATGGATCATATTATCCTAAAGGAGCAAAAAGGTTTTATTAAGGGCATATACATTCTAGATGCAATCATTACACTTTGGGAAGCCATGGAACATGCTCAAAACACTGGACAAGACTTCGTTTTCTTCAAAATTGATTTTGACAAGGCTTATGACAGAATGGAATGGACTTTCATTCTTCAATGTTTACAGGTCATTGGATGTGGCAGAAAATTTATCAAATTTGTTCATATCTTTCTTGCCAATGCCATTGCCAGGATTGCAATCAATGGTTAGCTCACATAAAATATTTTTCTCACCTGCTCTATTAGACAGGGCTGCCCTTTAGCCCCGCTTTTGTATGCAATCTCCTCAGATGCTTTGGGTTGGTTGGTCAGGAATTGCATTAAGAAAGGTCAAATCAAAGGCATCAACATACCTGGTTCAACTAACCCTTTGTGTTTGCAACAGTTTGCAGATGATACTAACTCTTTGATGGCTAATGACAATCAGTCCATACAGGCTTTCTGGGAGTGTTTAAATACATTCTGCTTGGCTAGTGGGTCAATTATCAACCATCATAAAACTGGATTTAAATGCATTACTGGGAACACCCCTCAAATTGTTATTGATGCAAGATGCAAAGAAATTATCAGACTTCTTGGAATCCCAATGGGGTTCAAGATCACCCTCAACCAGAGATTTGAGTGGGTATTAGACAAGTTTAGAAGGAAAATTTTTGCTTGGCAAGCTATGCAAAACTCACTGGCTTCTAGAGTTTTTGTTTTAAACAATTATGTGCTGTCAACTTTAATATATTTTTTGTGCTGCTGGAAGCTTTCCAAGACACAAATCAGCAAAATCATACAGCTGGCCAGAAGATTTTTATGGGGGGGGACAACTGACTTCAAAAAAATGAGTAAGGTAAGTTGGAACACCTGTTGCTTGCCAAAAGAACAAGGAGGATTGGGTATTATGGACATAACCAGGCAAGAAGATAAATTGGCAGCCAAGTGGATAGCAAGAGCAGTTGACTCAACAGATTATTGGGCTTGTCTAATCAAAAAAGACATTAAGTTCTTTGTCTTGAAAGATTATCCCAGCTGGAAAGGATTGCCACTCAGGGATATTATATGTACTCAATACAAGTGCAAATTCAAGGGATCAGAGCTAATCAGAAGGATGTGGGCCTCTTGGCAGGAAATTAAACAGAGCAAATCACTTCCACTCATCATTTCTTCTAATTTTCATTTTTTGCTCCAGGATTCTATATGGATAGGGCAATTTGCCTATAAAGACAAACTGAAGCTTACTAGAAAAGCTCATGGAGCTTTTAAAAAAGGAGTGCTTTCCTGGAAGGATGTATACAAAGAAGGGAGATGGCTAACCACTAATGATTTAATGGCTGAATTTGACTTGACCAAGTACACAGCTCAAGAAGTTTCTGCCAGGATCTCCAAGCTTCTGGATAGGATGCACATTAGCACTAAGGCTTGTCCTCAAGCCCTGACACTCAAAGAAATAGCTCAAGTCTTCTACCAGCAGTACAAAGCTAAAGACTTTATGCCTGAGCAATTAAGGAAAAAGCTGAATCACAAATGGAATTTAGACTGGAGTTCAAAGCAGTGGCAGTACAGATTCAAGATAATCTGGGCTTTCCCACAAGCCATTAAGGTTAGCTTTCTGTTGTGGCTCATCGTTCATAGATCTATTTGGACAGGAAGAAAAGCCAAGGAAATCATAGGAGCGTCAGGACTCTGTCCTAGATGCAAAAGGCAAGAAGAGACTCTTGAACATCTCTTCTTTTACTGTCCTCACAATCAGAAATGTCTGACTGTCATACAAAAAAGAGTGAGCAGATTGTTAGCTCAACCATTAACAACTAAGAATTTCTTGGTTGGTTATATCAAAGAGCTAGATGTAACCCTTTGGAACATTTGGAGGGCTCAATATCTGTGGAGTGTTTGGACAGCAAGAAACGAGGCTCTCTTTACAGGAGGAAGCTGTGAGCCCTCTCATAAATCAAAAGCCGACATTAAAAGAATCAACAATGAGGTTTTGAGATTATTGAAGGATGCACCTGATTCCTCACTCTCACAAGTGTTTAAAGAATACAGATGGCAGCTTTGGTTCAGTAAAGCTTGTGAGAACTACTCAATTACCAGACTGTAGATGATTTATATGTAGCTTTTTCTTTGATACTGTCTTTTTCTCTCCCATGTATATAACCCCTTCTCCTCTGGGTTGTCCAACCCCAACTGTTGGATCTTGCCCCCTTTTTTCTCATTGTATTGCCTTATATTAATCAATTCCACCTTTTCTTTAAAAATAAAAAAACGTTTTGGCGGAGGTCAAACTTGATAGAATTTGCCGAGGCTTGTGGATAGTGCAAAAAGGTATCTTTGAGCACCTAGACGGTTGACGAGCAGGCTTGCACGCTTTTGCAGAGGGTGTGTAGGTAGTGAGGGTGTTGATTAGGCTTGCAGCAATGAACTCAGAGGCAATGGCCCACGATGTAGATTTGGTGATGTTGTGGCAGGTGCAAGGAGTGAGGGTGAGTTGATTAAATGGCAACAATTGTGTGGTATTGATGAGACCTTGAGCAAAAAAGCGAGCTCCGATGGTAGCATAAAGATCAGCTTTAGGCGATGCGGGGCCAACATTGGTAGCTAGTGAGGATGGCCCGAGAAGGGCGGTGAGGAATGGCGGTGGCCACTCTTTGAATGCCGATGAGAATGGCAGGCTCGAAATTTGATCAACTCAAATTTGCCAAAAAAAAAAAACTTTATAAAATTGTTTTTCTTATTTTGGGGTGGGCTCCCAACAGAAATAGTGCACGCGTGCGCGCACACACACACACACACACACACACACACACACACACACACACTCATAGAGTCTCTCTCTCACACACACACTTTTGAGCTGCTGCAAGTTTTCAAAGGATTTCATGAGTTGAAAGAGAAATAATCATGCGCGAATAATCGGCTAATTAATTGTGCATGTGAAGTCCGATTAAAGCAAGTAGGTACTCTATGGATTGCTCTCGACAATGACTTTGCCCACACGTAAATTACATGAGGTGATAATGATTATGAAGATTGATTATGCTAATGCAAAATAGGCTAAAAATGAATGCAATTGCAAAAAAAAAATCATGCACACACAATCGATGCTAAATGCAAGTTCCCTTTCACCTAATTGCCAAAGGATAATGGAGCATGCTCTTGTCCAAGTGTTGATTAGGGATTGGGATCATTGAGCTAATGAAAATAAGATTAGTGAATATTATTGACGAATGCTAATTACAAAACGCTAATCACTGTCACAAAAGCATAGCAATGAATCTAACTAGCATACCCTGGTGCTCTGATACCACTTGATGGGAATGGGATCGTGCTAGCTAGGGTGAATGAAAGAGAAACATCGTGCACACAAGTGAGTGTGTATGGTTAGATTATCACTCAAGCGAATTAGGTTCCAAGATCAATTAACTTGGACTCATAAACATGATCTTGAGTATTTTCTAAGCCATCACAAGCTCACCATAAACAAGGGAGATGTAATGCAAAATAGACTTGTGTCTAGATCTATTCATTCATGAAATGAGCTTTAAGTAGCTCTATAGCCACTGCATGTGGGATAATTCCACCTTTATTCTCCTTGACTCATAGTCTTGTACTCTAGGACAAAGCTCACACTTTACAAAAATAGCGTGAGAGAAAGTGAAATAAAGTCATACACACAAATCAATATCTAGTCAAGATGAGGAGAGGGAGAGAATAGAGAGAAAGAGTTACATGTAACATCTTGTGCCCATCATGGGACTTCAACCCTTACAATTGAACGCTTCCACCTTTCTTTGCTTTTGTGAAAACTCCCTTTAGGGACCTCATGTATCTTGTTGGTGTGCGAATAGACTCAATGGTACCCTTCACTTGATCTAGCTCTTCTTTGGCTAGCATCAATGGCTCTTTAGGAAGCACAATATTCCCATTGGGGGCAAGACTTAGAGTGGCAGAGGAGGGGAGATGTTTCAAGACCCTCAGATCCTCCCTCGTCCCCAATGAGTCCTTTTTGCCAATAATGTGGTCCCACAAGGTTTGAGCTACATTTTTGAATATGTGCATGGGATCCAAGAGGTGTTGTATTTTTAAGTCCCTACAATATGCAAGCCTTAAAAATATAGAATACATTGACATACCTTTTGGTGGAGTAGTCGGGGCCGGATCACTATTGGAGCCTTATATTTTCTATGACCTTGGGGTAAGAATCAATGGTTGTTTGGATAGATTACCTTGTGCAAGGCATCTGGACTCTCCATCATCAAATGATGGCCCACAAGTAGGACATTCATTGTGATCCGATGTGGACAAGCCTGCATACATTTCACATTGTTGGATAGGAGCTTCAAATTGTAAATAGTGACTAAAGTGGAGTATGGAAAGAACATACCAAAAATCTCTCCAAGACCAAGATAGTCGTGCATAGTCCATATAAGGATTCCCCTCACAAATTACCAAGGCTTCTCTCCTCTCCTTTGGAAGTGAGACATCTACAACGGGGATGCCTCTCCATAGCTCCTCCAACTCCTCAATGAGGGGCTCGAGGTAGACATCAATATTTTTCACCTTGTACTTCCCTAGCACAAGCAAGAAAAGAAGTATATTCCCCTTCTTAGTTGTCTCCCATGGTGAAATATGTAGTTGATGATCACCACATGCCAAGTGCTCCATGATGTAGACTTGGTGCCAAACGAATTTACACCGTCACTTGCCAGCCCGAGCCTCAAGTGTCGAGGCTCTAGCCAAAACTTTGGCCACTAAGTCTCTATGTGCCTCCATGCATGGAATCGACAGGGACACGCATCATTCCATCATTTGAGTGGTGATTGGCATTCCAAGTGATAAGCTCCACCATAGACCTACTTTTAAACATGTGTTGAATGCGAGGGATTAGTGAAAAATGTCTCAATAACTTACGGGTAGTTTTGCCCCGCTCACTCCAACCTTGTAGTGTGCTTCCCTGCACACGGGACATGAAGTAGCATATACGTGCTCATTGCGGTATAGTATGCAATTGTTGATGCACGCATGGATGCACTCATACTCCATGCCAAGTGCAGTGACATATGATCTAGCTTGCATATGGTGATCTATAGGAAGCATTGTTTCCACCAAACTACAACATAAAAAGAGATTCAATATATATGCAAACAGTAACCATGAAGTGAGAGCCATGTATTAAAAGCCTTTAGATAGAACTTACCCAAGGAGTGTATCTACACTTGCATTGCTCCAACCAAATTCTTTTTGCAAGTTGAGGACTTTCAATGATGCCCGCAACATCGAGTACTGCGCACCATTGTAGAGGGGTGTTTGTGCACTCGTCTTCAACAATCTCTCCTTTGTTGTGGCTGCCCGTTGAGTCCATGGTCAACAATCTTCCTCGCACATGTTGCCTTTGTAAGCCAATAACTCATCGACCATGTCAAACATGTGCTCGTCCTTAAGCTCAAAGTATCCCGGAGATGCTTGTGGAGGAGCTGTCGATGTAGGGCCAGTGGGAGTGTCACCATGCACCATGCCTTTGCCCAATAGCTTGTGTCGTTCTCTTTTGGCCTAGAGCACCCCCACCGAACATAGATCAATGGGAGACCTCCTCAAGAGAGCAATGAGAGGGAAATGGTACAAAAAGAATAAAATTTTGTTAAAAAAACACACTAAAATTAAAAAAATAAGTATATGTTCTATACAATAAAGAGTTATTAGAGTAGGTAGCTAATATTTCAATAGTAATGTAGTACAAAATTAGTAAACAAGCAATTTAAAAAAAAGAATTATTTAAAAAAATTAAAAGGCTCCACATAGGATATCATACAGCCTAAAGGTAGAGGAGGTGGGTTGTATACCCCCCCCCCTCGCTACCTCAGATACAAAGTATCCGTTTGAAAGGAGGTCACGGTAATAGCGGCACTAATATGCACGGTAGCACGCCTGGTAATATCTGGTGCCTAAAAAAAGAAAGGAGCAGAGTTTTCCGCTCATTTGCAGCATACTTTGCTCTTAAACTCCTTGCCATCGCCCCTTCAGCCCAAGTTCCTTCCTTCTTCCACCCCCCCAATCTCTATCTCTCCCCCTCTACTATCTCTCCCCTCTTTCTCTCTCACACACACGCAAGCGCACGTGCGTGTATGCACACGCGCGCGTGCACACACACACACACACACACACACACACACACACACACACACACACACACACACACACACACACACACACACACACACACACACACACACACACACACACACACACAGTGTCACAGCAGCTGACCATATCTACACACACACACACACACTTGGTCATGACTTCTGACCTAAATAGCATCTATGGCGCTTGATTAATGTTCTATTGTGGCTTTAGGGGATTTTTTCTTATGTTTTACATGTTTCCTTGGGGCTGTGGTGGCTCGAGCACCTCATCTGGAGGGGGTGGTAGACTTTACTCCGAATCATTGTCTGAGCTCAAGTAGTTAACTTAAATTGTTGTCGGGTAAGGAAATACTCGTGCTGTACAAATGCTTAATTTGTAATGTGGATCACATTGGTTAAGCATTCAAGCTAGTTACCATAAAGATAAAGCTTTCCCATCATTTTGTTCTGGCTACCCTATGGGTACTATCCCCTAATCTACCTCCTACTAGTTTTAGTTTTAGCTAAAACTTACTCTTTGGCCCCTCCAAAAAACCTAGGGAGCTTTCTAATTCACTATTCCTACTTAGGTTTTTACCGTGCTGTCGCGACAGCCATACCCCGTGCAGACTAACTCGCATAAAGAAAAAGTCGCCGGCCCTGGCCTCCCTACCTCCCACTCATGGATGGAATCATACCCAGATTACCTCTTACACTCTTCGATTCGAGGCGGCCGCGGCATCACCACTAATGAATATATGTCGGATTGCATCCCTCTCCCTCCACTATAAAAGGTGAGGGTGTTTTCCCCTCACTTAGGCTTGGTCTTCCTTAGCTGCTTGGAAAATCACTTGGCATAGCGACTGCTCACAGGTTTTCGTTGATCTCATGCTTTGATATCTGACTATAAATACAGGATTAAAAGAAACTGTTTTAAGAAATGATCTATTGGGATTCCTTTTGTATTTTCACATTAGCAAAAGTTCTCTTTCTCTTTTTTTTGGCTGCTTGACTGGTAAAAGATGACAGTAAAGATGGTAATATGGCTGGTTATGCACTAGCTCTGGTAATGGTATTGATTTGGGCTTTTGTATCTGATACTGATCGATCCTCTGCGAAAAAACTAGTGATGGTGCTGACTATGCAAAAAACTCTCTAGTTAACTTGAATACTGCCATATTTGATATACTGGTCTTTTTGGGATTCTTTTGAGAAATTGGCTACTGGCTGATCACATTAATAAAGGGATTTACTTTTTTGTTGTTGGCTTCTTGACTGGTGGTGAACTGCATGCTGATATAAGATATTTCATGTATATGGTTATTATTCTGGTTTTTGACACTAATGGTAAGGATAATGGCTGAATGCCTGGTGGGGATGTTGGATATGCATGCAACATTCTGATTACTGGAAGGTAAGTTGCTGGTTATGCTGCCATATTCTAATGGTTGCAATAGGATAGGATACATTTCAACAAAAAAAACAGGGGAGTTCATACTTAAAGATTTGGCTTGGTCGAGCTCATTACTTCTTGCTTTTTACCTTGGAAATTTGATTACAAAGGGGAATGCTCTATGTCCTTTTTTGGTTGCTAAAGCAAAGAGATAATATTTTTTTTGCTATTGATATTCTGCTGGCATTGCAGTAGGACTTGGTATCATTTGTGATTAGAAGCACAAAATAAGATTCTCTCTAAAAACCTATATGGTTTGCTTGCTGGCTTTGTTTTACCTACAAACAGGGATTAGTTGGCATTGGAATGCAGTTTTGCCTCTCTACCTGTTAGTTATGTGTTAAAAAAAAGGGGGGAGCTTGTAATGGGCCCGGACTAGCCGGTCATACTTGCAAGTTACATGCCTAATCTAAAGGAACATTGCAATAGGGTTCACTGGTCTTTTATGCCATTTTCTGGTTCAGATTGGTTCACATCAGTAGCTGGTCATACTTGCTAATTACTCAAGCTTAATCTAAAGGAACATTGCATAGGGTACACTGGTTTTTTTGTATGCCATTTTTTGGTTTAGATTGATTCACATCAGTATATGAGGCTTTTTGTCTTCTCTTTCTGATACTAACTGATCCTCTTCTACTGGGTTGAAGTACAGCAGATACAAGTAGATTCCCGATACAAGGGTTGCTCGATATTTTAAAAGTGTTGACAATTACTCAAGCTTACTTTATGGTTGCTGGTTTAAGTATTGCATACTGGATCCTATTTGGATCTACTGCTCTGTTTTTTAGTTTCTAACTGGATCCTACTTTGATAACCTTAGTTAAATCTGATGTTTAAAAGCTTGGTAGCACTACTGGTTCTGCTACCGAAATGGGACTCTAGCAAAATATATGAATAACTCTAGCAAAAAATAAGGATGAAAAATCCTCGAGACTTTAAATGTGCAGGACAGTAGCTAGTTAAAACTTTTTAAGTTCGACATGGATAACAACTGATAGATTCTTTGAAGCCTGCCATACATAGCCAAGTCTAACATGTCTGTTTTCTTGACTATATAGATGCAGGTGAGAATTCTATCTTGGCTTAAAGAGGGTTAACTTGCTGCAGTCCGACTTTGGAAGCATTTGATGCTGCAATTGGGATAGTTATTGATACCTTTGTACCAATCCCTTTGGAATGATACTTCATTCTTACTATATTGTACAGTTTTGATTCAAAGACTGAATTGTTTCTGTACATATCTTTGCCTTGACATCTTTAGCCAGTCGTCTTTTTGAACATCTTGTTCAATTGGTGTGTTATTTATTTAATTTAACAGCTACACACACACACACACACACACACACACACACACACACACACACACACACACACACACACACACACACACACACATTTTTGGGTCGTTCGTGAAGGAGTCTTTGAGGGGGGCTTACCACGATCGACATTGGATGCTCAACCTAACGGTCAACCATCTCTACAAGTTAAGGTAATCACATAACCTCCCCCCCTCTTTCCCTATTGTATTCTACTCCACACACACACACACACACACACACACACACACACACACACACACACACACACACACACACACACACACACACACACACACACACACACACACACACACACACACACACACACACACACACACACACACACACACACACACAAACTAATTCCAACAAGGTGTGGGACAAAGCAACAGGCAACACTGGGGTTGACACCAATCACATTACTACATAGTAGCATTCTATTGACTAGCAAACTGACCATGACACTACTAATGAAGGCATGCTTTGGCTATGGTTACAAATGGTACAAAGAGAACAAAAACACATGTTGAGATGGGACAACAAAAGCCAATACCAGTGGAAGAATTGAACAACCTAAGAAGAAGAAAAAGATAGTGGCTTTATTGAATCAACTTCGGTTGAGACTAACACCTCCATCAAAGCCTGAGCAAAAGCCTTTGTTGAGTAAATGCACTCTAGATTCAAACATTCATTTAGGAGGAGGATGTATATTTGGTTATGGATATTCATTTGGATGTTGGGTCCAAAAGAATAATCAAGAAATGGAAAATTATCAGCTACCATGACCAAAGAACCTGTAGTCTGCCAACACATCCTAATGTCATTTAGGTTTTGAATAGAATACTAGAATTTGTTTTGACACAAGATGACTTTCTTGTGAATCCCCAAACCAAGCATCTCACTACAATGAGCATCCAGAGCATAGAAATGCATTTGGAAGTTAAATTGGGGAAGAAACTAGCATACAAATGTATGCAAGATATTAGAACAATAGAAATTAAATCCTTTTAGTAAAGGTGTTGATAGCCAGAAGAGTGATGGATTATTGGATCATAATTGTGCTTGAGTAGAATGCATCCAATCCTCAAGGTGGCCCAAGGACTCAAATGACCCTCAGAGAACAAGAGCATTCTATGAAAGTCTTTTTCATCTGGTGTAGGTTTGTAAGATCCTCAATTTTTTTGGGTCTCTTTTAAAAATGAGAAAAATATAACTCCAGTGTACATTACTTTATTTTTTTTTCTAGATTGCTTGTTGTGCAATGTTGGGAGGTTTCAAACTGGAAAGCAAGGTTGTTTTCAGGTTTTTGTAGGTCAGACGAACACTTGGTTTAGTTTTAAATTTTTTTATTTTTTCTTGCTTTTTGGTGCTTTTTTGTGAAAAGCCGAGTTATATGGTTAATCTACGAGGTCTAGGACAACTACGGTTTAATTTTGTAAAAAAACACTTTTTGAGTGCTTTTTGTGCATTTCGACACTTTTAGGTGAGAAGTAGCTTAGTTTTCTAGTTTAGTTACGATGATGAGACTATGGTTCAATTTTTAAAAATTGAGTTTTTTTAAGCCCTTTGTATTTTTTTCAACTTTTGGTGCTTTTTGATGTCCCCAAAAAGAAATGTTCTTTTTAATATTGTCTAAACACAAAAATATTATTTTTGGTCACCGTATGAGTGAAAAATGGACATACAGTGGAGAAACGGGATTGAAATTTTTTTTATAAGAACTACTTAAAACAAAAGTGGCACCATAGATACACGAGAGAAGTATGGTAAGTGTCATGATTATACCGGGGCACCACAGTGTGGTCTAGTTTATGTACGGTCTCATTAGTTGCTTAGATACCAATTTAGTGGCTGGGTTACTGAAGGAAAATTGAATGATTTGGCTAGTGTTGAATTCAAAAAGAAAGGCCATGTTTTTAGAAAAAATCCCAAAAAGTAAGAGCTATTCTAGGCCAAAAAGGGGGCACCCAATTTTGCCTTGGTAAGCACTCATGCTAGCAAAATTAGCATATAAGCGACATTAGTGCTCAGGTTTTGGTGCTGAAAGTTGCATAGAATACAATGAAACTCTATGTATGTATTATATGGAGTGGTGCAAGCTCTCCATCACTATCTCCATAAGAATCTCTCTCTCGGTTGTGGGAAGAAGAACAAGATAAGGCATCTCTCTCTACTCTTTCACTAGTATATTCTCTTCTTTTTTTACAATGTACATGCTCTATCTCAACTTTGTGGTGGTGGAATCCTCCATAGCTCTCATCACCATTCTCTTGAAAGAAATCAAAAAGCCTTTCAATCACCACGGTAATCACTTCTTGGTCACGATGGTAAGAAGCTCTAAACTCCATAGCTAGGTAGAAGAATGTTAACGTGCACAAAAAATGATGTCCCGGACAATGCTAGTTAGTAGTGCTTGCTAGCATACATTCAAGAGCCAAGAATAATGTTAAATTTACTCGGTGCAAAGTTCAAACGTGGCATCTTTTTCAACTACTAAAGTCATGGTGTAGTGGATGACCGCTCTCTCTCTCTCTCTCTCACACACACACACACACACACACACACACACACACACACACACACACACACACACACACACACACACACACACACACTAATGTACTGGAATAAGTTCACTCTCTCACACCCCTTGAGTTTTTTCTCTCCCCCCCCCCCCCCCCCCCCCCCAATTGGTATTGAAAAGCTCTCTCTGCTATGATAAATTCTTTCCTTATTGTGGGACTATGACCTTACATATTCGAAGCGTGAATTTATTGAGATCATTATATGGGGAAGGCGCCCCAAATACTACTCTCTTCTACTCTCTGGACCGTGCAGACTATGGCAATCGCATGATGAATATGGGATTCCCACAGAAAGGGGCGGCTAGGCACATTCATCGCCATTCCTTTGGATGCGTGCACATATGCCTATTTAAGCAGAGGTGAGGGCACACCTTGGCCTTCACTTAGCCTTGGTTTAGGTTCTTTCTTTCTCTCTCTATTGTGTATCGTTTTGATTTCGCTGAGCGATGGAGCTTGCTGCTCAAACATCTCAGGTGCTTTTGTTCTACCAGTTTTTGTCTATTTAGGTTGCTTTAATAAGCATGGTTGGCTTTGATTATGAGCCAGTTGGTATAAACATGGTTAAAAGTCTTGAATTTTACTACTGTACCGAGCAGGTTTAGGATTATGCCTTGTTACCTCTTATGCCTTTAAAAAAAAGAGGGGGGCTGAGGTGGTGTCAGACACATGCGCGGACCGTTTTTTGCTACCAGGTGGTTGTATTGGCTTTTTCTCAAGCCGTTGCAGGTGTTGATGTTACTGGTTGTTATGGCTCTACTTTTAGCTGTTATAGGATTTGCACTACTGGTTGTAGCAATAGCGACTATGCGCATATTAGATGTTACATGGGTTCAGTTCCTTGCCGCTGCAGGACATTAATTTAATCTCTCCTTTTAGTCGCATGACATGTTGCAAGGTTTGCAGAATTGGAAGTTAATTGGGTTTTGTTATTTTAATTTGATAACTAGGCTTAAGACCAGTCTCGCCTTTGAAATTTCATATGAAGCAATTGGTTGGGGTGTTATTTCATCCAGTACCTTTGGTTATGGGATATGTAAAGTATCATACTCAGGCAGGACCGGACACTACTGTTCTTAAAAGCTGCTAATGACTTATGGATATCTTGGGATTATGAAGGTAAGTATATGGCTGGTTTTGTTTTGTCTTGGGTATAGCTTCCAAGCTATTGCTCTTAAAAATGAGGTTCCACTCTAAGAAAAATGGAGTCTTGCTACTCTGCTGCTTGGTTATACTGGTGTCTTATTGGTTATAAAAAACGAGGTAGTCATCACCCTCATCTGATACCTCTGGTTGACAAAAAGTAGTCGGATTTCACATCTCTTTGTCTAAAGAGGTACCTTTGATACCATGGGATTACTAATTTTGGATGTAAGTATATGGTTGCTTTTTTGTCTTAAGCATAGCTACTGAGCTATGGCTCTTGAAATAGTTTGACTTTTGATGGACTTCACCATTTAGAAAGTAGACTATAAAGTAATAAGAAAGACTGCTAACATACCAATTCTAATGCATAAACTAGCTTTTCTAAAGTAATTAAAACCTATAAGATGGACATGGATAACAACTGATATGGTCCATTGATACCTATAAAACATATCCAAGGCTAACTAAATTGTTGTCTTGTTTGGATGGATGCAGGTAAGGACTCTATCTTATCTTGGAGGGTTTTCTTTTCTTTGGCAAGCTACCCTACTTTAATGAAGCACTCACTGAGGACTGGGGAATTTCTTTTACTACTTGCTTAACTGAAAGAGGATCTCTTTCCTACAATCATTGTACCTAAATAATTCTAATACTCAGTTATTTTTGTACTTATCTGTTCATTGTTCCCTGGCCAGCTGTCTTTTGAATGTAAAAATTCAATTATGTCTTATTAGTTAAGATTTAAATAGCTACACACACACACACACACACACACACACACTCTCAATCTCCTGACGTTCTCCATGCTCTGTGTAAGCCAAGCTCTCTCTCTTTCTCTCTCTCTCAAACAGTCTCACCCTCTCCCTTTGCCTCGCATTCTCTCCGTGTAGCCCACTTCCTGCCCATCTCATATAGTTATGGTGAACTATACCTTGCAATCTGATATGGCAGGTTGACTTGCGCGTTCAATGGAAGTAGATGAAGGTAGTAGAAGGGATCCTTTACAGACAATGAATCTGAACTTGGAGGACCCAACTTCTACTGTCATTAGGGATTATGAAAGACAAAGAAAGAGGAAACAAAAAAGAAGATAAAACTTAAGCAGGTTCACGTTCAAGAGGTTGCCAATGAGGAGGAAAAGAAGAAGAAAATTTCATATGAGATTGTGGCACTGTTCAAGAGGAGGACTAAAGGAATTAGTACAGAATACAAGCAAGAAATTTGGAATCTAGTATCTCATCATTCTGTCGTGCAAGCAGTGTGTCCAGAGGAGTCTACTATTCAAAGTGTGATCATGTGCAATGTTCGTAACACCTTGGCGCTTGTGAAGCATCCAAAATGTAATGAGGAGTATTTGAAGCATACAACAGTGTCCATGATGCTGAATTCAAAGGAGAACATGCATATGTCAAAAGTCTCAAGACTCCTTAAAGTTTTGAGTCAATCCTTGTACAAGGCTAAATTGCGGGTGACATCGAATGCTGACGGTGGAATGTTTTCATTGGTTGCATGTCAAAAACATGCTCGTCGTGGCACAATCACACATGAATTGAAAGAGTGGGTTTACACATTTTGGAGGGAAGAGATCCATGTATCCCCCAACAAAAAAGATGTTTGTCGAAAGAGGATGGGGAGAAAAAATTACATAAAGCACCCTGTACACCTCCTTCATGAACCTCAGGTAATTGATCTAACCAAAGCACTATTATTCGAGTACACTAAAAAGCATGTGAAACTTTACAGTTAGCATACTGCTTGTTATTTACACTGTGGTTGTTTATGGTTTATTCTAGCTAGAACATGCTATATTGTATATGCTAGTTCAAATATTCAGTATGTTGATCACCTTACAGAGTGTGTTATTTATCATATTAGTAATGTTAATTAGTATACAAGCCATACCTAGAGGCACATTGTAAATGCTAGTTAGCATACGGTCATTGCTAGTTAGCATATGATAGGTGCTGATTAGCATACTGTAAGTGCTAGTTAGCATATTCTAAGTTTGTCCCCTTTGTACTCAAGGTGCTAGCTAGCATACTGTAATGCTAGTAAGCAATCTGTATGTGCCTACTAGCATACTGTAAGTGCTAGTTAGCATATTCTAAGTTTAAGTCCCCTTTGTACTCAAGGGGCTAGTTAGCATAATGTAGGTGCATCTTAGCATACTGTAAGTGCTAGTTAGCATATTCTAAGTTTAAGTCCCCTTTGTACTCAAGGTGCTAGTTACCATAATGTAAGTGCATCTTAGCATACTGTAATGCTAGTTAGCACTCTGTATGTGCTTACTACCATACTATGAGTGCTAATTATCATACTTTAAGTGTTGGCAAGCATACTGCAAGTGTTAACTAGCATAATTTGTGCTAGTTAGCACTATTTGTGCTAATTAGCATACTGAATGTGCTAATTAGCACACTAAATGTACCAATTAGCTAACTGAATGTGCTACTTAGCATACTGAATGTACCAATTACCCTATTGAATGTGTTAGTTAGCATATTGTCAGTGCTAGTTAGCATACTCTAAGGGTGAAAGCATGAAAAGGTGGTCAGGTTTTGGGAAAAAATTGGTGGATCACTTTGGTACTTTCATATTGTGTGAGGATCTAGTCTAAGTTGATTAGAAGGTACCAAGATTTGAAAACATCACTTCAAGATTTCATCATTTTTTGAAATGCAAGCATGCAGCAAAAGGTAACGTGTTGCATGCTTTTGGAGCTCACTTTCTGTTGTGCTCTGCCACTAGTGTCACGAACGCGTGCCAAGGTTGTGCTGCATGCTTTTGGAGCTCACTTTTTGCTGTGCTCTACCACTAATGTCACGAGACTGCTGACAACCATTACTTTCTCAAGGTAGTGAGCTCTCTCTCTCTCTCTCTCTCTCTCTCTCTCTTTCTTTCTTGTTGATGCTTGCTCATCTCTCTTGGGGTCAGATTTCCTTGCAGTTGTAGACTGTTGAAATGCTAGATTTCTCTCTCTCTCTCTCTCTCTCTCTCTCTCTCTCTCTCTCTCTCTCTCTCTCTCTCTCTCTCTCTACGTTGAGGGTGTTGCATTCATTAATGGATGAGTTTTGATAGTTTTTTGATTGGGACACCAGAAATGAAGACACCACCGCGAAAGTGCACCTTACTAAACAAATCACCGGTTGAGGTGTCATCCACCATCTTGCATTCCAATAGTAGAAAACGGCCCAAGAGTGGTGCAAGTTTGTCATCAAAGGACACCTTACTTGCCTCTGATAATAGCAATGGTAATCACCCATTTTCTTCTATAAATTTGTTAAATTAGTACTTTTTGGTTAAAAAATTAGATGTTAAAGGTTTGCCATTGTTTTTCCCATGTCCACATTTCATTAATTTTATTACATTGAATACATAGTTTTACATGGTGGTGGAATTGTTTTGACTAATCCCCTTCTGAATTTTTGTGCTTAATAGTAGCATCTCGGAAGGCTCAATATCCCAAGCAGACCAGATTCTGCTTTACTCGACATGAGCTACACGAGGAGTACGGTCTAAGTTCGGAAGGCAAGCTATACCAACATTTGTCTGATGAGGATGTGGCAGATGAGGATTGGTTGGCAGTCTTCACAAAGAAAAGGGAGAAGGGTGCCAGGATGTTCTTGCATATGGTGCGACCTGAATATGAAGAAGAATGTAGGTTATTGTTTCACAAAGTATATCAATCCATACCAACCAACAAAGAAATCACACACAAGTTTTCAACCTTGTTTGTATATGAGAGATGCCCAGCTGCCATGCAAAGAAGTCCAACGGGTCAGCGGAAGGTTGCATGGGCTATTTTTGGTGAATAGGTCCTAGATCACTGCAAGAAGCTCCAAGGTGGGATGGACAAAAAGATCAAGAACTGGACTGAGTGTAATGAGAATAATCAGCATGTGACTTGGACCACACAATTCACTCCAAAGGCTCTCATTGACCATGGCGAGATAACTTCTATTTCCTGCAGTTTGGGCCCTCACTCATTTTTGAATTGCAGCTCTGTTAATCTCCAAATCGTGGCGGAAGTGGAGTAGATGTTGGCTGCAAGAAAGAGTACACTGGAGAGTGTGAAAAGCACACTAAATGCAGCCCAAGTGCAACTACAAGAGAAAAGTCAGAGCATGTAGAAGATAGAGGGAACATCTTCAATTGCAGCAATGCTTCAAGGGCAATTGGCCGAACTTCAAACACTGAAAGACAGCATGGAGGGAGGAGCATGTGGTGCATCTGATTCTGAGCTAATGGTAATTGATGCAAAGATCATTGCTCTCTCAAGTGCATTGATAGCTCTAGGGGCTGATGCAAGCAACTCAAAGATTAGAGACAACGTTAACCGTATAGAGGTATGCAATGTAAAACTATACCTTGCATTTAAGTTTTTAAGTGCAATGTAAGTACCATGTGAACTTTCTAAGTGGTTCGTAGAGTTTTGGGATATTACTTGACAAGTACAACTCTCAAGATTCAACACCTGACTCTGATTATGTTTTGCATAGTACTTTCCACAAGTTCCAATGGAGTTTTTTTGGTACTTAACAAGGCACACGTAGATAGAACTACACAAACTCCGCCATTTAACAAGGATTAAATATGTCATGGTACTTTATATAAGTACCAATGAATCCGTATGGGTGCTTCACAGAGCCTAAGGATGGTAAAAACGAGGTAGAACTCTCAGATTCCACCATGTGATTTTGATTTTATACACCATGGTACTTTTTGTACTACCAATGAGGCATTGTTGGTACTGCATAGAGCTTATAAATGGTAGCAAATAGGTAGAACTTTCAAAATCCAACATTTAAGGTGGCTTGAGTAGATCATGGTACTTTATGTAAGTACCAATGCAAGTTTATTGATCAATGGTTCACAAATCTTAGTGATGGTGGTGGAAATCACAAAGTCCTCCGTTAGACTAGGATTAAAGGTACTTTGTGAGGCTAAGTAATATGGTTGCTTTTTATATGGTAGTTCAAATTCAAGGTACAACCAAGAGTACCCACATAGGAACTTTGTACATATTGTTGTATTACTTAGTAGAGTTTATAGTACCTATCATAGGTACATTGACAAAATATATGCCTGTATCTTTCAAGGTACCTTTCATAGATCGATACTTTGAAAGTACCTATGCCATGTTTTCAAAGTACCATGCATGTGTTTATACATTGTGAAAGTACATGTATTTTTTTTCCTAAGTACCATGCATGTTTTTGTACCATGGGAACGTACTTATGCCTTTGTTGCAAAGTGCCTTTCATATGTGCTTGGTAAGTTCTTATGATTGGAACTCTGAGCTTGTCCTTGGTACTCTCATAGGTACTTACAGTGTATCGTTGGTTTTGACATGGACTAATATTTACTTGTCAAGTGTGGTGCAGAAAGAACTAATTGAGCTGGCAGCATCAGAAGCTACATGTGCTACTCAAGTCACATTTTTGTGAGAGCTTGCTGGATTAAGTGAGGAGAGGTGACTCAACGTTGCTACGACCGACAGCTGGCGAGCATGGGAGTCACCAACGGGCCAAAGTGACTGTTCCAGGAGCATGTGCTGCATGTGGTTTAGGTTTTGTGGCTTTTGAAGTAGTGTGTGTGTGTGTATACACTAGAGTGTGGCAATGCATACCATGCTTTGTTTTGTTGGATGGGCTGGGTCAGAGAAAGAATGTGCCAACCCTTCCTATAAGCAGAGTATTCCAGAATCAGCAAAGTCGATGCGTGTGCATAATGGTTGGTTTTCTATTCTCCATGTCTATCGAGATGAATAGAGTTTGTTAAGAATGTAAGAAACTTTTTTGATTACACAGGCTACAAATTATGTGGTGTAGTTGCAGGTTCTAGTCATATACCATATGTGGCAACATTACTAGCTGAGGTGCCAAGCCTAAATGTTGATCCAACTCCAGATGGCCCACCATAGACATAGACATGCAATTTGATGATCAATCAACTCCAGGTGGCAAGGAAGGCTCATCCTTGGCAAGTGACAAAACTCTGGCTTGGAAGGAAGGCTCACATGTGGCAATTGACAAAACCCCAGCTGCTGCTGAGGTGGAGCCCTCTCAACAGACAATAGGTGAACCAGAACCAAAGGAAACTGAACCAATGGAAGATGCTGATGTTAAGATGACATATTTTGTAGTGCAAGAGGGGGTGGAAGTGGTGCAACACATGGTTCATGGTGATGCAGATCCAGATTCCCCTATCTTCCTTAGTGATATGGTGAAGAAGTCAAGGAAGCGAAAGAAACATGCTGATGGTAAGTTGTTTTGGCTATCCAGGACTTGGCTCCCTACAGACATTGGATGAGTTTTATTCATGTGTCTCTTTATGGTGCAGCTAGACAGTCCAAAAATACGCGAGCATGAGAGATGAACCGCTCAAAGTAGCAAAGTAACAAGGCAGAGGAAGAGACTTGGCTCCCTACAGACATTGGATGAGTTTTATTCATGTGTCTCTTTATGGTGCAGCTAGACAGTCCAAAAATACGCGAGCATGAGAGATGAACCGCTCAAAGTAGCAAAGTAACAAGGCAGAGGAAGAGAATGATGGTGAGACCTCTTTTATTCCTGACTTGTTTAGAAAAAGCATCTCAACACCTAGAGGAAGTTTGTAGGGTCAACCTCATTGATAATTTTATCTCTATAGTTCATGTTCATGCTCATCAACGTGTAAGTTGCTTGGGTTTGGTTTTAGGTGGAGATGGAAAATCAATGAGAGAGGAAGTTCAAAGTCACCGCTGTTAGGAATTGGATCGTGCTAGCTATGGTGGATGAAAGAGAAACATGGTGCAAGTGTGTGAGTGTGTGTAAGCAAGATTGTCACTCAAGTGAATTAGGTTCCAAGATAGGATTAGCTTGGACTCATAAACACAATCTTGAGTATTGACTTAGCTTAGCACAAGCTCACCATAGACAAGCATGTAGTGCAAAATGAAGTTGTTGTTTATTGATTCAAGAAATGAGCTTTAAGTAGCTCTACATCCTTGTTCCACAGTATGTGGGATAAATCCACTCTCCTCTCCTTGAGTCACACCTTAGGACAAAGCTCACACTTTACAATCCTCCCCTTGAGGTTTGGACTAAGACAAGATACTGAAGATGCATGATCCACACAGGATGATAAGCTAGTATCCACACAGGAAAAAATCCTCCCCTACAAGTAGAGAGTCTGCATCTTCAAAATGGGTCTTCCCAAACACTGCCTTCGTCTTCGTCCTTTTTGTCTTCTACTATGCGAGTCAAGTATCTTGCCTTTGTTGCTTATGTTGTTGCTTCTACTGCTGCTGCTTTCTCCACTACTACTGCCTCCACTTGAGTAGCACCAAGAAGAAGGGTGTCCCTTCCTACCACATTTGATGCAAGGTTTGTTTGTGTAGCAATCTTTTGCTACGCGTCCCATTCTTCCACATTCATAACACTTTCTTCCATTTGTTGATGTTGATGGTGAATATCTTCCCCTTGAAGATGTTGCGATCAAAACTCCTCCTAATGGGGTGAGTGAACCTCTTTGCTTTCTTTCTTCTGCTTGGACTGAGTTGATGACATCTTGAAATGGTGGTGCTGGTTCTTTCTCTTCAAGAATTGTGACTAAGTGGTCATAAGAAGGTGGAAGTGCACTTAAAAGTATGGCCACTTTGTCATCTTCTGGTACTTCAACTTGGATGTAAGTGAGCTGTGTGACAATGCTCTTAAGCCTATTCACTAGGCTAGCAATATCCTCCCCTTTAATCATAGTAACTTTGTAAAGTTGTCTTTTAAGACTAACTTTGCTTCTTTTGGCCCTAGCTTCAAAATTACTTTCTAGGACATGCCAGGCTTCATGTGCATGCTTACATTCATCTATGAAATGCACATAGTTATCATGCAAGGAAGTGATGATAATTCCCAATGCTTGTCCGTCTTTGGCCAAATTCTGTGCACTTGCTATGAGTGTAGATGCCCTAGTGTGCACTCCATCGGGTTTGGCTTGTTGCTCTAAGGCAGTGCTAATGACAGACCACAAACATTTTTTCATAAGATAGCCTCTTAATTTCGTTTGCCAAGTGTGAAATCCCTCCCCATTGAATTTCTCTATTCCCTTGTCCCCCATTTGTGCCAATAGAGGGGTCTTAGCTTAGGAGACTCTCCTAGCCAATGTCTGCCTCTTTACACGGTACACAATTGATGATAGAAAAATCTATTTGCAAAATTTTGTGCTTGGTTGCAAGATTTCAATTTTAATGTCACTTTAATAAAAAATTCTCTCAATGTGAAGTACCTCTTCACTCGAGGTGAAGTCACCCTTCACATACACCTTTGAGTTCTTCTTTGATGGCTGAAATGAACCTTCAAAGTTGGTTTTGGATGTCTTTGGAGCTCCCTTTTAAAAGCTGCTTGAGGCCGCCTTTGAATACCGGTGTAGAAGCTTTGCAAAAAACTTTGAGGCTTGAGGGGTTAAAGTGACTTGAGCTTGGGAGCTTTGGGCCTCTTGGGGTTCTCGGAGGCTTTTGAAGGCTTTGGTGTGCTTGCCTTGGAGTATTTGAGGTTGGGAGCAGCGCGGGAATGGGGTTTTTAGGTGGGCTTAAGGCTTCGAGCTTCTGGGGCCGCGGGATATGGGGCTAATGCCAATGGGCAAGTCAAGCTAAGGCCTTTGAGGCAGCGCTGTGGGAAGGGGGGGCCCGTAGGGGCAAACCTGAAATCACTTTGAAAGGCAGTTGAGCGCTCGGGCTTGAGGTCCGTGGCCGGTCGGCGGTAGGTAGGCACTCGCGCAGTCGGTCGTGATTTGACTGTCGCCGGACGGGTGCACGCAAAAAAAGCGGCAGCCGGTCGGGCCAGTGGCGGACCCGCCTTGTGTATGCAATGGAGTTAAGCTCCTCTTTGAGGTCCGCCTGGGCGCCCAAGTGTGTGGCCCCCTTTGCCTTTAAAAAGGGTCAAAGGCTCCCAAAAATAGGGTGTTCCCACCACGTGCAAGGCTAGTTAAGGCTTTGTTTTTCCACAAAGGGTTGTGAGCATTGAATGCTCTCTTAGGCACACACACACACACACACACACACACCTAAACACACTTCCCTGCTGCAAAGCACAGAGAAATAGTGGCATAAACTTTCACAATTAATTAAGCAATTATTTTCTCATAAGATGTCCAATTGGAGCATGGGAGGATGCATTGCGAAGCTCATGACATTGGCTATGGATGCTCATAAGTGACAAAGCAAGGTAGTGCCGTACTTGGGAGTAATGGAACACAAAAGATGGTAAGAAAAGTATTGAGAGAAACACCTAATAATTAAGCATAATACTAATTAACCTCAGAATTAGCCAGGAGAGTAGTGGCCCAAGGGAATCAAACCCAAGAACGTGCTCACACTGACTAATTGATGCTAATTAGTTACAAGGTATGCAATGGGAAGAGAAGAAGAGAAATACCAAGGATCCTAATGATGATTAGAAGGTGCCAATCAAATAACACACAAAAGTACAACAACAATCCTAGCTAGTACACCATAGCTCTGATACCAAATTTTAGGAATTGGATCATGCTAGCTATGGTGGATGAAAGAGAAACATGGTGCAAGTGTGTGAGTGTGTGTAAGCAAGATTGTCACTCAAGTGAATTAGGTTCCAAGATAGGATTAGCTTGGACTCATAAACACAATCTTGAATATTGACTTAGCTTAGCACAAGCTCACCATAGACAAGCATGTAGTGCAAAATGAAGTTGTTGTTTATTGATTCAAGAAATGAGCTTTAAGTAGCTCTACAGCCTTGCTCCACAGTATGTGGGATAAATCCACTCTCCTCTCCTTGACTCACACCTTAGGACAAAGCTCACACTTTACAACCGCCTCCTGCGAAGAAGTCCCCCAAAAAAAGTACTCCCCTCTAGCATCCCAGTATTATTTCCCAACCCCCAAAGCCTCGTATTTGCAAAAATTGTGACATTGAAGACACTTCGTGTCTGCACTCTCTTGTAATGACAAAATCCTTGATTCTTGCCTTTTGAATAGAAATGAGAATTTTATGTTGGCCTCCATTTCTCTATCTCTCAATTTATTGCAATCGTCACTCTTGTTTTGGTTAAAAAGTGCTTAGTCTACTCCTTGAAGTATGTAAAACCCATGTTTTTTACAGAGATACCAAAAGAAAAGGGGACTCTCAAATTGCCTGTCAAAGAAATAATAATTATCAAAGATCCACCCCCCTATATTCCAAAAACCATCACATCGCTGCCATTTGATATCCCCTCATGACTAGTATTAGTGTTTGATCTTAACGGTGTCCTCTGTACTTCATGGATTGAAGATCCTGATAACCAGGATGATCAGCCACCTGATTTTGAAACTACTAGGTTCGACCTCATCAACGAAAAGGATGACAAGTTTGACTGAGGCTTTGAAGTATTTCTGCTGTACGTATGATTTGTGCATGCCCATAGAGCGGGAATTGTTGTTCTTCAGGTACCTCTTTGTTCCCAAGGATGCAAAGTAGTTCTTAGCGTGGGCCGTGGGTTGGGAAAATATTTACATCTGGAGTTCAACAAGGTTGAACAGAGTGGACAGAATAATCAAGGCAGCTTTTGGGGGGGCTTTGTGACTACTTCAGCGGATGGGCTGGACAACAATTATATGATGTAGCCACATTCAAAATGGTAGGTGGAAAACCAGTCTTTTTCAAGAATTTGGGAAATTTTCTACAGTTGGTTCCGCGATACGCTACGAGAAATGTGCTATTGATCGACAACAGTCTTTATAAATGCCATTATAATTTGCCTGATTCCTACATCATTGTACCTGGCCTAGAGGATCGGAGTATTGCATTCTTGTCCAGGGATTTGCAAGTGGTTCTTGCCAAGTGGCGTGATGCTACGGATCGGTCAGCCGAAGCTTTCACCTTCAATGTGAAGCCTACATTGGAGGACAACTATGTTAAGGTTGCACTCAAGCGAGGTGGAAAGACGACCAGTTATAGAGAATACTTGACGGGGCCACATTTGATGCCAATGAAATTTTAGCCCTAGTATCTCATCCTTACAAAGCTCATGTAATTTTAGGAAGCCAAGCTTTGTAGAAAACCCTTGTATTGCCATGTTTTGTCATTACAGCTTAACGCTCTCTTCTAACCCATGTATATGCCTACTTCCCATGAGGGATGGTTTTTTGGATAACATTTTGAATGCCTCTATACTGAGTGATTAACATGTAACTTATCGGCAACACGAAAGTTGAATTTATAGTTATTCCATCATGTCAGTTTAACATGCTTTGGACTATAGTTTTTGTCCTTTGGACTCAATTTTTGTTGTGGGTAGTGTGTGTGTTTAGATGTGGCTGTGGATGGTGGCAGACACGTAAGTTAAGTGTTTTTGAGGCCATTTTGTGTAGTCATTAGAGGCCTCTTGTCATTACAATCATGTGTTGTAGCATTCTAGCACTAGAAAGTAGCAATACAGGTACCAACCAAGGTACTTGGTGTACCTGATGTGCATGCAGGTATTTTAAAAGGGAACTTTCAAAACACCCACAATGGTAGTTTAGGGTACCCTATCTACAAATAGATACATGTGAAGAATGTTGGGAGACTAGCAACAATGGTACTTAAAGTAACTAATTTAGAGATATGTTCCATGCATGTTACTTTGAGTACCTAATCTGCACACTTATACATTTTAGACATGCGCTAAAAACCTGTCATTGGTACTTTGAGACTACCTAGATACCCCCTTTAAGTACCTGAACAAGCAGTCAGATGCTTGAAACCTGAACTGTAGTAAGTTTTAAACTACTTTGAAGTACACATGTTGGTACAGTAAATGGGAGATAGACAGTTTTTTTCAACACTCTGATATCATGTGAGAAGTGGCGGTGGGAGAGAGAAACACATCACACATGGACTGTAGAAAGAGAGAAGAAAACCAGGAGGCTACATTTTTTAATTAGGTGTTTTGAGAGGACTCAGGTACAACAAACAAAAATTGCAGCAAAACAACTGTTTATTAGGCTCAAAGATACAAAGACCTACAAAACCATTGGCATGATGTTGTACACATTTTTGTAAACCTTTGGAGATAATATGAACTTATGTGGCTCTCCATGCAAGGGTTCCAAAGGTACCTTGATGGATCGAACCAATTGCGATGCCAATAACACTTTTGGCCGGTCAGGAGGTATGTAATAAACATCTTTGGTGTCATCAACTAGCTCATAGTAGTAGCCCTCAACCAAATTGGAATTCAAAAATATGCAGTTGTCCCAAGGATCTCTTAGAGCTCGTGTTGTTTTGTATTTCTCCTTTGAGCACCTCAAGAGGTAGAAGTCTGCTCCATCTTCATTCGTATTCATGGCAAAGTTGTCACCTACACGTAGAGCATCACTAATGGCATCATGATACATAGGCAAATTTGATCCTTCATCGTCACTTGAGTGCTCACTTTCTTTGTCACTGCTGTCTAAGGGTTCGATGGCGATATACTGCCAATTTTCGACATGTGTGTTGTTAAGGCATCACCTCCAACATTGTGACGTACAAAACTGACAAAAACATGAGAGAGCTCTGTAGCGAAGTGCACACTTGTCAGTCCTAGAGTGTCCATTCACACAATGCAAAGAGCATGACCCTTCCACTCGCTTGCAATTCCATTTCCTCTCCCTCGTCACATCTGCCACTTTGACGTCCCAAAAAATTCGAGTCACCTCTAACCGGGTGTTTTCATCATGAAATTTATGTTTCAAAATACTAACCACATCCTTGGCACACTTCATGTGGCATGCATCAGGTTTCAATTGCTCATGTGTCAGAGCCTTTTTGACAATTGCACCGGCCCCATCATGCTCTCTTTTGCCATGGCCCGATGCAAAGAAACTCCATAGCATCTCAATGCTAGTCAAAGAGTAGTACCTAGATCAATGACACGTCTCAAAGGCTAGGAGAAAACAAGAAACTGGATATCATGTTCAAGAGATTAGAGAAACTTGACATAAAGAAAAATGGTATGGATGCCTTGAATTGAGCAGCACACCCGTCTGACCAGACCTAGTGCCGCTTCAAGGAGTTGAATCCTTGCTCTTGTAGCGCCACACTATGCAACTGCTGCACAAACAATGTGTCATGCTCTTTGTCATCATAGATGTAAAAATGTATATACTTCAACACGCTGTCAGTCGCATCTCGAACATAGGTGATGTGCACCAAGATTGTGACTTGTGAAGAGTACCAATGCATTGATTGGATTTCATTTTGCTCCTTGAAAGAGTAATTCTCAGTAAATTCTATAACAGAGACTACCACGTCTCTAGGAAACCGTTGAATGCAGTCTTTGAATTGCTGAAATTGCCACCTGGCAATAAGATTGTGTTTGATGTAGGTGGTTATATTCTTTTTAAGGAAGGATGTAAAATTTGCACATCCCATTTCCTTGACTAGTAGATCCTTGTGCTTCTTGCCTTCATGATGGGCTGATGCAATGTCTTCAAACACCTATACTGAAATCTAGAATGCATTTTCAGATTCTTCTTTTGGACAGAGCACTAACCACTGCGATCCACAGTGATCACATTCTCCCTTCAAGCAAGATAGCTTATGAAACGTAGACTCATCTGGCTTCGGACATAATACCATCTCAGCCAATTTGTTGATGCTATTGTGCGTGTACGCAATAGCTCCACACTTTCCTAGATCCTCTTCTATGAAGCATACTTGACACTTGTAGCCACACCCTTCACTGTGCACTCATGTCTTGCTTTGTCTCATCTGGTTGAATGCATCTTTGAGGTATATCATTTGTATGTGAGCAATGCAACAACAATGTACATGTCCTTCAACTTGCAAACAAACCAAGGCTTCAATCCCTCAAAACATCTGAGAGAGATTTTGATGTGTGAATATTGCATTTGGAATCTCCTATAAAATTCCACCTGTCCAATGAAAAGAAAATCTCATCAAAACTTTGAGTATGTGAAGAGAAGGTTAAAGTCATTGCAACTTGAACATGCTACCTAACATGGTACTTTTTAAACCTTTTGTTTAGTACATAAGCCAATGTAAATGGTACTTTATGAAGTACTAGTTTTTGCAAAGTACCTAAGTCCTTGAAGTTGATAATTTAATAAGTACCACAAAGAGTACATTTAAAGTACCTATATACGTAGAGTTTGTATTCCAAAAGTACATGCTGGTGGTCGCATGCTAGCTTCTACCTAGTCTCAAGGTACTTTGGAAGCTTCCAACTAGACCAAGAGAGCCTATTGGTATGTACTTTCATAGTTGTAAAGGAACTTTGAGTTTACAAAGGTAGTTTTAAACTACCATTAAATGTACATTCGTTGTCCAAGAGGACCCTAATAGAACTTATGAGTCTACATTGGTGCTTTTGAGCACCAACCCCTTTGACATGGTCGTATTACTAGCATCTACATGTAGGTTCTCTAGGTAATCTTCAATGTACTATATTTCTACAAGGTACATGTAGAAAAATTGGTAGTGCTCAAGTACCTAGTCTATGCACTTTGGCCCAATGCACTTTTTTTTGGCTTTATGTATACTTGAAGTACTTGTTTGACCTCATGCTAGCTTCTACCTAGGGTGAAGGAATTTTTCATGGTTCTAAGTATTTTAGGAGATCCATGAGTATATATTGGTGGTTGAAGAGTTTCTATACAATATACCTATGGTGCTTGCTATGGTGATAGTAAAATATATATGAGTTTATATTGGTGCTCCAAGAGTACCAAAAGAATGCCTTTTGGAGCGTACACACCTCTAGGGATTCACAGACATCATTATACATGATATAATACTACCTAAATGTAGTTACTACCTACACGCATGGTACCTATAGTAGAGCATGCAAGAGAAGAAAATAATTCAAGCACTTTTAAAGCATACCTGGGACTCATCAAGCAAATGTATTGGATGCTTTATGTAAGATTTTTGCCCCATACGCTTCTCACACACATCCTTTTTGTTTGGGGACACTCGCGTCTCCGTTTTCCAAAAAGCAAACACAATGTCTTTTATCTCTTGCGTGATGCAATGACTTTGAGGTTGTTGAAGTCGACATAATTGCAATGGAAATGCTCCTGCCTCAGCCTGCTGTAATCGTGAATTAGCTGCTGAAAAATTTCGTTGATGCAACCCTGTGAACCTCGCTATCTCCGAATTGCTTATAGACCTTGATGGATCCCCTTCCCTATTCACCAATGTCATGCATAAAGCTCTTTTTAGCTTCAACTCTTCCTTAGACAAGGATGCTTTGACTTTAGTTATTGTGCATTGTATGTTGGAGAGTATAGACTTCTCTAATCCACAATGTAGCCATCGAAAATCTGGCTTCTCTAGAAGCAATCAAAAGGTGGCTTTCTTAGCTTCACAATTCATGCCTTTTGTAGCTTCTTGCCGGCAAAGCACCACTGTTTTGCAAACTGTACTCATATCTTCAGGTGTTGACAAGCATGATGCATCTCGTTCTCTTTTTCTTTAACGACTCTCTCATTTCATCATGGCCCAATACTGTCGCATCATATGTGTGTCTTCCTGGTGAATCGTGGTTGAGAAATTAGTGTGGCCATGAGGGGACATCCCATCATTTCTTGGATTGTCCTCGACCTGATCCTGAGGTGAGTGAGACCACCCCATTGGATTTGAAGCTTGATGATGGTAACCAAAGCCATTGTCTGCAATTATTGGCTGCTCGATAATGTGGCGATCATTTGGAGGATGTTATTGGTATCCAATTGCTGCTTCCACGGACGTGGGCTGCAATCTAAGCTAAAGGATCTGCCAATGTTGCTGGTGCAGCACAACCCACTCTTCCAAGGTGCTCTCACCCACACAAAAATGTTGTTGCTAAATTTCCTCTCCCAACTTGCTGATGCTTCCATCCATGGGTATCCATCCACCTTGAGTGTAGTGAGAAGGCTACTGTTGTTGAATGTCTTGTTGCCACATTTGAAGCACACCAACGTGAGGTAGAGTAGACAAGAGCCTTGCCCTTTTGAAGGTTGGAGCATGCTGGTTGCAGCTATTTTTGAGTGCATTTACATCAAGCCAGGACGTAGACATCTTTGAGGTAGATGGATGTGCAAGCCATGCTTGCTTGCTTCAAGAGAAGGAGAGATGAGGATAGATTGCTGAACAACATGCAAGTAGAGAGAGAGAGAGAGAGAGAGAGAGAGAGAGAGAGAGAGAGGGAGAGAGAGAGAGAGAGAGAGAGAGAGAGAGGGAGAGGGAGGCACTCAGCTACAACAACACGCATGAAAGTAGACAGATAGACATTTCAAGAAATCGTTAAAGTGATTGGAGCAAATATTTCAAAAAAATAAACATAAAGCGTAATCTCACAAGAACATCTTCAAAAGTGTGCTAAAGCACCATCCATAAATGCCTCTTAAAGAAGTGTCAAGGACACTACTTTTTGCACCACCTTTTCATGCTATTGCCCCTAAGTATCATATGGCAGCAACATCATATTCTCTAAAAGAAATGGAATGTGCCCGTGTGTTTTGGGAGATCAAAGTAGATGATGTAAACATGGAGGTTAAATGGAATTGTGCCACGGTTGAGAAGTCTCACACCTTGCATGCTTTGCACGGTCACAACAAGCAGGATGAAATTGCCATTGCCACAAGACCATTGGCATGCTTTTGTGATGCATGTATGAACCACATTTGGAATCACTGCACAAACAAATCTCATGTGCATCCTTGGGATTATCACATTCTGATGCCATTGTTGAATAAAGTTGAGGATGAAGAAGACACTTCGACTGATGATGCCCTTGAAGGATAGATCATTGGATATGGAAAATTCATGTATGAAGGCCACCATGATGCATTAAGTAGTGCTTTGTGTGTTGGTGACACTTTTGCAGTGAATGTACATGCTACAACCAATGATGAGAATGTAGACTTTTACTTGGTAAAGTGCATTGTAGTAAAAGAAAAGGCAAAATGGGGTTTCATTGATGAGTGGAACAATGTAATTGACAAAGGATCTTATGTCGTGCAAGGATTGTATTACAAGCATACACCTTCAAACTAGACTACAATCAACCTGTTGTTCACATACTTTCAAATCTTGTACGTTGTATCAAGATACCCATAAAACACATGCAAAGGAGAAGGCAAATGTACACAATCACCCCCGAAGATTATGAAGCAATCTATAATAGCATGCCATTCGGTTTTTGACATGAGCGTCATGGTCTTCTATTTTATTTTGTATCTTGTGTATGCTTACAACTATCACTGTATATGCTAATTGTATACTAACAAGCTTCTACAGTGTGCTAGCTAGCATAAATCGAACTAGCATACAATATATGCTAACTAGTATATATTGTATGCTAACTCGCACAGTATATGTTAACTGTATACTATCTACGGTGTATCAATTGTATCAATTGTCACTAGTATACAATATATGCTAACTAGCATATAGTGTATGCTAACTAGTACAATATATGCTAACTGGATACTCACTACCATACAGTATATGCTAACTAGCATATAGTGTATGCTAACTATCACAGTATATGCTAATTGTTTACTAACAAGCTTCTACATAGTGTGTGCAAACTAGCAAACAGTATATGCTGAGTAGAGTATACAGTATATGCTAACTAGCACAGTATATGCTACTTGTATACTAGTAACAAGCTTTTACAAAGTGTGTGCTACCTAGCATAAAGCAAACTAGAATACAGTATATGCTAACTAGCATATACTGTATGCTAACTCGCACAATATATGTTAACTATATACTATCTACAGTGTATCAATTGTAACTAGCATATATTGTATGCTAACTAGCACAATATATGCTAATTGGATACTCACTACCATACAATATATGCTAAGTAGCACAATCTATGCTAACTGGATACTCACTACCATACAATATATGCTAACTAGCTCAATGTATGCTAACTAGCACAATATATGCTAACTGGATACTCACTACCATACAATATGTGCTAACTAGCATATAGTGTATGCTAACTATAACAGTATATGCTAATTGTTTACTAACAAGCTTCTACATATTGTTTGCTAATTAGCAAATACTATATGCTGACTAGCGTATACAGTATATGCTAACTAGCATATAGTGTATGCTAACTAGCATAGTATATGCTAATTGTATACTAACTAGTTGCTATATGGTGTGCTAACTAGAATACGATATTATGCTAACTAGAATATAGTGTATGCTACTAGCACAATATATGCTAACTGTATACTAACTAGCGGCTATATGGTGTGCTAACTAGCATATAGTGTATGCTAACTACCATAGTGTATGCGAACTATATGCTTACTTGCTATTTTATAGTGTGTGCTACCTAACAAAAAACCAAATACATAATTCTGTAACACATAAAAATGGAATAGTAGGAGGCAACTGTTGAAAAGATTATCTCATCATTAATTTCCAACATCAAATAACATAACATAAGGTTTAATTTTACATTGAGAGTCACACGCCCCTAAAGATCTTTAAGCCTCCTCACATCGCTTATGTATAGACCGCGCTTTTCTGCTGCCTTTTTCTCTGCTTCTCTTTTTCCTCTGCTTTTTCCTTTCTCTCTTCTTCTAGGTCACCTCTTTGCTACTCCTTTTCTTTTCTTTCCCTCTCCAGCCTAGCTTTCTCCTCTATCTCATATGCTAGGTCAGCTTCCATTTGCTACTTCTTTTCCATTTGCCTTCTATTTTCCTTTACCAATTGTTTAAGGACTTTATCAAAAAAGTTATCAGAGCCTGTATCAAAGGTATTGTCAGCCACATACGTTGCCCGATTATTTGACTGCAGCCAAAGAAAAAGCCATTCTTTCATAGTTTTTATAAGAAATTGTTCTCTATCCTCAGCACTCTGGTCCTCTAGCTTCGGAGCAACGAGCCAAGCTTGTGTTGGGTTTTGAGACACTTTGTAGAGGCTATCATCAATTAGAAGCATGTTTTGGGCATTGTACGTTGAAGCTTTGAGAGGCCTGCAACAAAAAAATCTTTGATTACACCCTTTACAAGCATGTCATGTATGCTACATAGTATGCTTGATATGATGACTATGTGTGCAGCTAGGCCAATATGCTAATTATTATTCTCATGTATAATAGCTAGCATAATCATATATGCTAACTAGAATATCAAGTATGCAAACAAGCATACCAGGTATGCTAAGTAGTAAACCTTATAATCTCTAAGCAATTCAAGTGTACCCACAAGCTTCTGTGTGCTTGCTAGAGGACAGCATATGCTAATTAGCATATCCAACATGCTTAATAGCATATCCAACTAGCATACTGGACATGCTAATTAGCATATCCTGTATGCTAACTATCATTCTAGCTTGCATATCCGGTATGCTAATTAGCACATCCAATACGCTAACTAGCATACTGGATATGCTAATTAGCATTCAATATGCTAGCCCCGGTATGCTACTAAGCATACTCAATATGCTTACTAGCATACTGGATATGCTAATTAGCATCCACTCATCTAACTAGCATATCCAGTGTGCTAGTTAGCATACTGGATACTAATCAAGTAGGCCTACTAGCATATCCAGTATGCTATCTAGTATACTGGATATGCTAATTAGCATATCTTGTATGCTAGCTAGCATACGGGATATGCTGATTATCATATCCTATTTGCTAACTATCATTCCAGATTGCATATGTGATATGCTAATAAGCATATCCAATATGCTAACTAGCATACCTAGTATGCTAACTAGAAAACCTTGTAATCTCTAAGCTAATCCAATATGCTCCAAAATCCTTACTAGCATATAAATATTGGTAATTAGCATATCCAACATGCTTAATAGCATATCAAGTATGCTAACTAGCATATTTAGTATGCTGACTAGCATATCCATATGCTAATTAACATATTTTGTATGCTAATTAGCATTCCAACTATCAATCCAATATGCTAATTAGCATACTGGATATGCTAATTAGCATTCAATATGCTAACTCCGGTATGTAATAAGCATCCCCACTATGCTTACTAGCATACTGGATATGCTAATTAGCATCCACTCATCTAACTAGCATATCCAGTGTGCTAGTTAGCATACTGGATACGCTAATCAAGTAGGCCTACTAGCATATCCAGTATGCTAGCTAGTATACTGGATATGCTAATTAGAATATCCAATATGCTAACTGTCATATTGTATATGCTAACTAGAATATATAGTATGATAACTAGAATACCTAGCATGCTAATTAGCATATTCATTATGCTAAGTAGCACACCTTTTATTCCCAATATGATCAAGCTTGCAGACTATATGTCTTGTATGCTAGCTAGCAAGCATACATTCAAGTATGGTTTCTTATCAATCTCTGGTGTGATTGTATGTCGCTGTGTTGCAAGGTTGCACAACCATGCGATAGGTATGATTCTTTTGCAGGAGGGAGCAACACAGGTGGTCCGAAGGGAGCATGTAGCAACAAAGCAGAGAAGGTGATAGTTATGATCACAAGGGAGCTTGACCATTGCAAGGAATGGTTGGACCTCAAGGGGCAGACAACAGCCAGTACACATGTTTGTTTCGATGCTATCTTGCACCTCTCTATCCTTCATAAAACTAGCAAGGGCTAGATTAGTTAGGGTAGTTTGGAGAAACTAGCTCTGCAGCTTGGACTGCATGTGCATCAAAAGTTCAAGTTGGCTTTCAGAGTTCTACACCTTGGATTTTGCAATGTCCACCTCAACCTACAAAACCAAGACAAAAAGAGCATGGTAAGTACATGAGTTAGTTGAGCACATGTACCAAACATAAAGTGCATAGATGAAACTTACGGACACTTTTCAGTTTACAAGTTATGTCTATGTCACTATCTATGGGGTCATCTTCACCAGGAGGAAACCCCATAGCCTCTATGGTGTCTTTGGTTGTCTCTATTCTGATTTAAAGCTCCACCTTTTTCCGAGCATCCACATCATTGATTTGCAATAGAGCGTGCAACTCCATCTCAGCTGCTTGCAACCTCTGTCTCATGGCCGTGAAAATAGGATTGACCTTCGCAGTTTTTGCATTCAAAGCCCTAGCAAGTTCCAAGGCCTCTTGCACATTGTTTAGATTCTGTTTATCATATTGTATCTGTGTTTTCATATGAAGGAAAGCTGCCTTCATGCATTGCCATTCCTCCAACCCACAAAATGAAGAAGCTTCCATCTCCTGTCGACTATCTTGATGAGGTAGAAGTGTGGCCTTGGTAGATTTGGCAGTACTCTTTCCTGCCAATGCCATGTTCTCCTCGCAGATGTCAGCAAATTCATCCTCAATTTTTGAAGCTGGAAGCTCAAGATTTCATATTCTCCACTTGTTAATGGGTGAAAGCATGTTAACTTGTCATTCTTTTTCATGTCCCGGACAATGCTAACTAGCACAATTTTGACATATGCTAACTAGTACAATAACTTGAGCTACATCTCCAAGATCTATGACATATGATATATCAATAGAAAGCACTTGAAACAAGGAATCCAAATGTACAACCTCCGTCAAATTTTGATATTATTTGTAAAAAATTTACCGGACGCCCAACTTTTTGAAGATGTGCTAACTTGAAACTGCTAACTAGCACAAAAAGCGCGACAGGTTAACATGCTTTCACCCTAACATGGCCCTCATAATAGACCTTCTCTCGAATATCCTGCAAGTAATGCACCGAAAACTCGGCCCAATTGAACCTAATGGCTGTCCCGCTTGCAATCATGGCAGGACTAAGTTCTTTCACAAAACCCTTTGCAAATGCAGAGGAAATTTCCATGTTGGTTGGGGCCTTCTGGTATACACTATAGTGCAGTTTCATCATCAACTCATACATTTCGGTGTGGATGGTACTGTATTTGATGTGGTACTTGCTGGGAATCTTTGTTTGTTTGAACACAATGAACCATTCGGGATTAGTGACCTGCTCCCACCTAACCATTTTGGGATCTAAACCCTCCATGGAAAGGCCATAAGTAGCATTGAACTCTTCCAAAGTTGTACAAAATTTTTCCTGCATGGGGATCATGACCTTTCGAGCTTTCCATCGGCCTGCACACATCAAAGGGAAATGTGCTCAACTGTATTGTATCCAACAAAGGGAAATGTGTTCAAGTGTATTGCATGGAAATGTGCTCAGTTGTATTGCTCAAATGTGCATGGAACTCAACTGTATTGCTTAAATGTATTGCATGCTAGCTTCCATGAGAGCTACATAATTTGCTTCTGTG
Source organism: Adiantum capillus-veneris (assembly GCF_014529385.1). NCBI lineage: Eukaryota > Viridiplantae > Streptophyta > Polypodiopsida > Polypodiales > Pteridaceae > Adiantum > Adiantum capillus-veneris. Next base: position 147,003,948 of record NC_140952.1, read on the forward strand.
GTAGAAAGTGAGACTACTTTCTGCAACTTTGAAGCCCAAATTATTGTTGTGCCTCCAATCATAAAGACGTAGCCAGTAGTGCTCCTTCAAGTATCTTTGTCACCTGCCATATTTGTATCGGCATTCCCGTGAAAGAAAATGTCAATGCCTCTAAAATACAAAGCATTCATCGTTGTCCCTTTAAGATACCTTATTATCCACTTCACAACTTGCCAATGCTCTTTACCTAAATTATACATGAATCTACTCAAAACTCCCACTGCATGTGTAATATCTAGCCTTGTCAGACCATAGCATACATTAGAGAACCTATTGTTGTAGCATATGAAACTTTAGATATATAGGATATCTCCTCTTGTGTCTTTGAATACATATCCTTGGTTAGTTTAAAGTACTGACTAGCCAAAGGTGTAGAAATCGGTTTTGCTTCTTGCATCAAAAACCTTTCTAGTGCTTTTGTTATATAGTCCTCTTGAGATAGCTTTAGTGTCTTCTTCTCCATATCCCTTGATACCTTCATACCAAGTATCCGCTTTACAGCTCCTTTACAACACCTAAATCTTTCATTGAAAAAGATTTAGACAACTCTTCTTTTAGGTCTCTAATACGCTGCGTGTTAGCACTTGCAATCAACATGTCATCAACATATAACATTAGGATGACAAACTTTCCACCTCCTATATTCTTCGTATACACACAATGATCTGAGCTGCATCTTTTAAATCCATGTTCCAACATCCATCGGCGGTCGAACTTCAAGTACCACTGTCTTGATGCTTGCTTTAGCCCATACAGGCTTTTCTTAAACTTGCAATCCATTTTCTCAACCTTTTCTTCATACCCCTTTGGTTGAAGCATGTAAATCACCTCCTCTAAATCACCATGAAGGAACGTTGTATTTACATCCATTTGCTCAATATTTAGGTCATAAGCAGTCGTAAGGCTTAAGACAAGCCTAATTGAATTCATTTTTAGAGCTTGCCCCCTCTCTTGTAGGGATGCTTTGACTTTGTGGAGCACAAGCACCTTAGTCAGCAAGCACGACAAAGCACCTCAAGCTTGGGTAGTGTTCCCATAAGCACCTCAAGCTCCCTAGTCGGCAAGCATGACAAGCACCTCAAGCACCTTAGTCATCAAGCACGACAAGCACCTCAAGCACCTTAGTCATCAAGCACGACAAGCACCTCAAGCTTGGTCTAGGTTCCCACCTCAAGCACAACCCTGGCTTACCTAAGTTCAAAGGAGTTTTTAACACTAACCTTTGGAGGTCTTCAATGAAGCTAACCCTAAGGTCTTTTAAGCTCCATTGGTTAGCCTTGCTCTTTGACAGACCATCTCTCATTTGGACCCCTTTACCATTGGCCCCGTGTTGAGATAGATCTGTAAGCATATGTCTATATTCTAACCCTTGTTCCCGTTTATTCTCCCACATTAAATGCATGAGAAAATCATATGGGTTGGTTAGATATCAGATTTTATGACACCCTATCTTAGATCAATTTTTTTCCTTTGTTAGATTTCACCAAGACTTCCTCGAGAGGATAGCAACGAATGTTCAACACCCCAAAAAGTCACCAAAAACAAGAAGAGACCAAAATTCTCTGAGCGTAGATTGTTTTTTGCCCTTAGCAAGTTTTGGTAAATTTTGCGAGGCTGGGTACCTTGAAGGCTCGATTATCTTAATTCATTAGCTAACTCTAGGTTTTGGTCCAGAATTGGTTCAAATCATTTTGACCCAGCTTTAAGCCTCATTTTGGTATTGAAATGAGGCTTAAAGTTGATCTATGTGACCCAAGGATCCTAAAACTCATTGGCCTAGTGTAGATCCCAAAATTGCACTCTAAGCTTAAAACTATCTAAGAGCTCAAACACGTTATGTGGAGGGACAAAGTGAAAATTTTGATGCTTGTATCCTACTGTTTGGCAAAACTTATAAGGCAATCCCTAGTTCTAATATAGACAATAACCCACCTAAACTTTGAAATGAATCACAAAAGAAACAAAAGATTACATTTAGCAAGATAAACGGAACAAAAATTAAACAAAGCCTAGCCAATCTTACATTGATTCTCTACTAAATCTATTGCTAAATGGTGGTTGCAATCTCAAAGTCAAGGGGTTTGCAAGTTTTTGAAAGCTTGCAATATCTTGTTCTACTCCAATGTGAAAAAGAAAGCTAAAAATACTAACCTAAATTGTCGGTTTTGCAACCAATGAATCTAATGTAATGGCTAATCACAAAAAATGTGACATAAGCATGTGCATATTCTCTAACTTAGGTTGGCACTCTTGAGAAATGATGCTAATCCTCTAAATCATCAGTCTCGTTAGCTACCCCGCTAGTGCTTAGTGGTGACCATACTTGTGTATGGGAGTCTCACTACACATAGTGCAACAAGCTCTCTACCCTATTTACAAACTCACAAAGAATTTATCTATTTTGAAGATACCTCTTCTCAATCCTACTCACTTAATCAATTCTACTCAACCTACAATCAACAAAGTAGGCATTGGTTTGCATCGGTCAAGTATGGAATGCACAAGGAAGCACATGCATACACTCAAGAGAGCACACAAATAAGCATTGAAGTGATCACTTTTCTCTCTACACAAACACACACACAAGCATGCACATAAGGTCATAAGTACACTTGCAATGCAAGAGACAAAGATCACACACACTTGATAGAGGATTGATGAGAGTAGAGAAGGAGAGAAGCTCTTCATTGCCTCAACATTTAGCACAAAACAAACTTGCAAGCCATGGAAGCTTGAGCTTGTAGCCAAAGAAGAGGGATCTTGCTTAGAGTTTAGGTCAAAAGCCATTTCACATTGTACAAAAATGATATTTATCCCTTAAGTTGTGAATTAGTTGTCTACATGGACAATAGCTAAAAACAAGCAATCTAAGAATCTAGGAGCTTAGGAGAAACAAATTCAAATTTATGTTACATCCGGATTCTTCTTCTTCTCCTTATCCTCTTTATCCTCTTTCTAACAAACTAGTAAATGAGCATATTCAACCTCTTCATGGTTGACTTTCACCGAATTATCTCTTTGAATAGGCTTTGAATCTTCTTGCAACAGTCCTGCAATACTTTAAAAATAGGTCCAATAAGGCTCCAAGTGATTCATCTTTTAATGTCACGCAAAGCATGCACTGGCCATTTTGGCATACCTCGAGCCTGCTCATTTTCAGCCCTGTTCTCATCAAGTACATCATGTACACTTGCATTAGTGATAGGCTGACCTGTAACATTTTTTGAAACCCCATAGGCTGTACATTTGCCTCATTTCAATTTACATTCAAACTTCCACCACTAAAAAGAGGCAACAAACTGTCATAAATGTCATGTGAGCTTACATTACTGTCTCTAGTACATGACAACAAGGGTTGAATAAAAATATTTCACAAACATAACATCCCGTGAAACCAAGATACGCTTTGTTTGTGGATGGTACAACTTGTAACCTTTGCTTTTAGCGCTATAGCTAACAAAAATACATTTGACAGTCTTATCATCCAATTTTTTGCATTGCGTTTGTGGCACCAAAGCATATGCCAAACAGCCAAAAACACGCATGTGCTCAATAGAAGGCTTTTTATCATGCCATGCTTCATATGGAGTCATAGGCTACAAAGCTTTTGCAGGACACATGTTAAGTACATAAATGGCCCACATGATGGCCTCAAGCCAAAGCGAATACGACAAAGCTTGACTGACCATACATCGTGCCATTTTCGTAAGTAACCTATTTTTTCTCTTAGCAACACCATTTTGCTGAGGTGTATACGACATTGTACATTGGTGTTTTATCCCACGACTAGCCAAAAATGCAATAAATTCATGAGACATATACTCCCTCCTACAATCGGAACGGAGGATGTCCATAGTACATTTCAAGACATTTTCAACCATAGCAAAAAAGAAATTGAAGCACATAAACACTTCGAAATTATCTTTAAGCGGATATATCAATGCATGCCTGGAGTAATCATCAATGAAAGTCACGAAGTACATGTAATTGCCCAAGGATAGAGTTTGCATGGACCTACAAACATCACATGCACAAGCTACAACTTGCATGTAGCCCTAACTGAACCATCCTTTGGAAACGTCGAATGCTACATCTTACCCAAAATACAGCCTCACAAACATGTTCGGCACGTGCTTCAAGAGGCAACAAAGAAGCAACCATATTGATTTTTTGCAAACGCAGCAAACTGGAAAAATTCAGATGCCCAAATATGCATGCCAAAGTTTTGCATCTGAAATAGCCTTAAAATTCATACTTTCATTTGTAAAATTCTGCCCACACTTCTCCCATGCACAGATCTAGCAATTGTAGATACAGACAAAGTACTAGCAAAATTCTGGTAAGAATTTGGCAAAGCATCAAGAACAGTCTGCACAAGGTAACTGTCAGAAATGACTTCACCTGTAGAAATAAGTTGCTCATTTATATCCTTGATACTAGCAAGGAAAGTGTCCATTTCATTTCCCTCATGCATAATCTTTGACTCCACCTCTTTACACAGCAATGCATTTTTTGCCTCATTGCGACTTGCATAAAGACCAGCCAGAATATCCCAAGACTATTTTGCAGATTTTGTTGAACGAAAGTGAGGAGTAATAGTGTGCTTCATAGAAAATGCAATAATGCATGAGCCTACGCATCTCTTACATCCCAACAAGCTTGCTCACCTGTAGGTTTAACAACATCAATACTTGCAGAAAAACCTACAACATCCTCAACATCACCTGTATCTAGAGAACCAGGGCGTACATTAATGCCTTGCACAATGTCCTTTGACACAAGGACATGTTGCATCATATAAGTCCACATAGGGTAATTGTTCCCATCCAATCTGTCCTTAGTAGCAAACATTTTGAACAAATCTGTGTTTTTGTCAACCATGGTGAATGCTTGCACATGATGTGAAAACTGCCCAAAAATAGGAGAAAGGAAGCGAGAACAACACGTTCTATATACCACAAACCGTAGAGGACTATAAGAGACTTGTTATGCAAAAAATAGCACTGACTAAAAATTTGAACACAATAGCATGCGTAGTTCCGCATGTAGTGGAAACGGAGGTCGAAATGACTCCATATGAAAATTCTGAGTAGACCACGCTCTATGAGGTTTTTGAAATTATTTGTCAACCTGCTGACACTTGTTAAAGCTCACAAAAGTTGAAGAAAATAAGCAAGCGTGTGTTGGAGCTGCTGGCAACTAAGCCCGGGAGGACGCAACCTGCTCTGATACCAATTGTTGAAATTAGGGTTGTAGGAAAACACACGCATCTTGAAGAAGACGAAGGAATCCGAACGCACACAACAAATAGTATATTACTTTGTGCAATGGAAAGATAAGATAGCCCTAGAGTGATGGGCATATATACAATGCACGTTGGAAAAAACCTCCTAGTGAGGAAAAAAATACTTCAATGGTCCTAAGTGTGTTTACACACATCACTACCACATGTATAGGGTAACAAGCTTCAAGGAGGAGGGAGGGGGAGGGGGAGGTACATAGGGTCCATTTGAGGTCCTTGAAAAAGAGTTTGATCCTATCTCTAATGAGGGGGAGATCCCAGGGCTGGGTTTTGATTCTTACAGAGAGCTCTAGGTCAGATAACCATCAATGATTATTAGCATCCCAGAGTTGGTGCCAAGTTATCGCACCTTTATTGTGGAGTAATAGAGCCTTTTTCTTAATATTGGTAGGGAGTTTAGGGAGCGAGAGGGTAGGCCACCATATATATATAGAATCCCTTGAGGGGATAAAATACCTATGCTTAGAATCCATATTAATTCTCTCGTCGAGGCTATGATGATTCCAAGCTAAACAACAAAAGAAAAATAGCATGTTGGAATTGAGAATGTCACATTTAATGGCCTAAAAACCTGTGTGTAGCGGAAATTAGCATGAACATAGTGGGCATTTCATTAGAATAGATTCCTAATGAGAATTACAAGAGTTCTTGGGTGGAGAAAGCAACAAAAAGCATAACACCTAGTTAGATATCATGAACAATACTTTCAAAAGAGAGAGAAATTAAGCTATTGACAACAGTTGAGGACCAGATTTGCATAGAGCCGGTCCCCCCTCCAAAAGGCTTTGTATTATGGTTTCTCCCATCAAGAGAGCCATTGTACAACACAATTCTTTGTGTTCCTTCAAGACTAGCTAGTGCAATGACGATGAAAGATTCATGCACTAAGCAAAACACTTATCAAACACAACATCAATTCTCTCCGGTCTCAGACCCAAGACTTCACACACCTTCAAAGATGGTGAGAGCTAGCGGGGTATGAGAGTAGATTGAGAGGAAGAAGGAGTAGTTTTATGAGAAAGATGTACATCTCCTCACATAATCACTCATATTAGCATAGCTTAGCTTAGTAATTAGCATGGTAGAGGAGATGAGCATGCATTGAAGCTTGGCTCTTGGTTGGATTTGCATCACAAAGCCAAGAGTTGTTGGTGTAGGCCTCCATTCTCACAAGCTTGGAGTAGGTGATAAGCTTTCCATTAAAGCTTGAGAAGGAGAGAGAGTCTTCTTTACTTCACCATGAGATTGTGTGAGTGTGTGTGTCCATAATGCCTTGCAAAAATCAGCCCCCTCTCTTGCTATTTGCTCATGCTCCACTCTCATTGGACCTCCCTAGGGCTAGCCAATGATAATTAAGCAGTATAAGTGATAGCCTTTTGACATGTGTCCCCCTTTCCCCTTTTGTGAGAGCTTTATGTAATTAATAAATGCAACTAAACTCTCATTGGACCCCTTTGCCTCCTGGCCAATAGGAATCAGGTAAGCCATTGGGCTGTTGAGTACTCATTGGACCCCTTGGGAGAGTGTCCAATAGTCTTCTAGAGAGCTTAATTCTCATTGGTTCTTTTATTAAGTGTTTTTAAATTAATTAAACTAGATTTACTCTAGCCTAATTCTCATTGGTCCACCTCCAAGGCCATCCAATAGGAATTGGGTACACCTTGTGGGCATCTGGGCTAGGGAGCTTACATGTGTCCCTCATTCCCTTTGTGTAAAGGGAGCTTGTGCGTGTGTGTGTGACTTTCTCTCTCATCTCCTACAAGCAAGGCTCGCCCCCTCCTATGTAGGGATTGCTAAAGACTTTTGGGACACACACAAAGCATCCAATTTTCTCAAAGTTTGACCTTTGGACACAACCTTTGAATTTTGGAACCTTAGCATTTTGGAAGTCTTAATGGGATGAACCTTAGGGTCTTTTTAGCCCATTGTTGCACATGGCTCTTTTGCAGATGGCCCCCCCTTTGGATCCCTATTTTCCCTCCTTTGGATCCCTACTGTGGCCGGTCTGCTAGCTTAACCAATATTCTAGCTTTTTCTCCCCAAGCACTTCCCCATATTAAATGATCAGCTTAACATGAGAAAATCATTTAGGAGAATTAGATATTGATTATTATGACATTACCTCTCTCTTGAAATCATAGTCGTCCTCGACTATGGTGTAGAGAGGAAAAGCATATTCATGAGTTCTTTTCTTAGCGGGTAGAGGATCCCTATGTTACCCTACGACATCGTTCCACAATGGATGACTAGTCTATTTGGCGCTTGAGAGCCTGAGGCTGCCGCAAGCATGTCTACACATTAGTCCTATCAATCTTCCATAGTAGAGTGACAAGCTCTACTTGGTGTTCGAGAGACGTCGTCTCCGCAAACTTGATCTAAGCATGCATACTACGTCATTTTTGTGCACAATAACGAAAAAGAGAGTCTTATAAGACAAAAACTTTGTTCATTTTTAACATTTTGTACATTTGCTTACTCTTGGGAAGCATTGTAAGCATTGACAAGGTTTAGGTTATCCTTTAATTGTATGCCTTGCATCCATCTAGCATCTTCAAAAGGATAATTCTTAAACTTAATAAGATATCGTCAGATAGTCTTACCGCTTCTTAGTACCTTGTCTTCATGTCGGAGAATGGACTCGGGGCTGCAACACCTCTTCTTGGTCCTCGATCTCCAGTGGGTCTTCAGTAGTTGGTTCTTCAGGTGGCTCTCCTTTGTAAGGCTTTAATAGGCTCACATGGAAAGCATTGTGTATGAGCTAATGATTGGGCAACTTGAGTTGATAGGCCATCTCATTGATTGGCCTAAGAATCTGGAAGGGACCATAATACCTTTTTTCTAGTTTAGCATGGTACTTTTGGTGTCCCGCAGGATTCTTGCCCGTCGTGTGCCTTAATCGAACCTTGGGAAATTTTAATAAGACCCAATCATTTTCTTTAAAGGCTTGGGCTCTTCTGTGCTTTCCAGCAGCAGCCTTTTGCCTTTGTTGTGAGATAGAGATATCATCCTTAATCTTTTGAAAAGATTTTTGTAGGTCTCGGCTATACTCATCTGTAGCGAAGATCTTCCCATGTACCTTAAGGGCAAGTACTTCTCCCATTGGGATCTTTGATCTACTTCCGTTACATAGGCTTTTAGTAGATCGAGAATTGTTAGGTTAGCTATTTCACTTTGGCCATCCGTTTGTGGATGATAGGCCGAAGAGAAGTTTAGCCTTGTCCCTAAATTCTCAAAGAGACCCTTCCAAAAATTACTGGTCATTCTATATATCCGACACTATGGACATTGGCAAGCCATGATACTTGAAAATTTGTGAAATGAAGAGGGTTGCCATTTGATGGGCTTTGATAGTCTTTTTGACAGGTATAAAATGAGCTTGTTTACTGAACTTTTCTACTATCGTCCATATTCCCATGGATAGACTTAGGCAATCTAAAGATAAAATCCATGGATATGCTCTCCCGTGGTGAATTAGGGATTGGCAAGGTTGAAGCAATCCAGGTTGCTTCCCTCTATCAAATTTTGTCTTTTGCATACCACACATTTAGAAACATACTCTTGTATGTTCGCTTTCATGGCAAGCCAATAGAAATATGTTTCAATTCCCTTTAGGGTAGACTGAATCCCTCTATGCCCCGCGTAAGGAGGAGCATGAGATTCATACATTACTTTCTCATGTAGTGAGTTAGTAACACATAGTCTATTTCCATAGAGAAGATAACCATCTTGTAAAATAAATGGTTCTTCTTTCTTCCCTAATGCAAGGGCTGAAATCACATCTCTAAAATCGGGATCAATAGCATACTCATCTATCATTGAAGATAAATCATTGTGAGTTGCTATGGAAACCGCATTCACTCTCAGCCGTCTTGAGAGTGCATTAGCTACTTGATTGTGCTTGCCAGCAATGTGAGCAATATGAAAATGAAATTGCGAAAGGAAATTTTCCCACATCATTTGTTTGTCGAAGAGCTTGGTCGCGTCATGAAGTACTTAAGACTTTGGTGATCCGTTCGCAGAATGAAAGGAGTCCCCAATAAATAGTGCTTCCATGAGTCTAAGGCATGTAGAACTGCAAGGAGTTCCTTTTCATATATGCCTAGAGCTTGCTCAACACGGTCGAGCCTTCGACTTTCATAGCCTATGGCGTGCCCTTCTTGAAGCAAAACAGCTCCAAGGCAATCACCACAAGCATCACATTGGACCTCAAATGGTTTTGAGAGATCCGGTAGTGTAAGCACAGGTTGAGAGATAAGCTTTTCTTTAAGCTTTTTGAAAGCATTGTTCTCCTTAGCAGACCATGTATACCTAACGATTTTCTTTGTTAGGTCATGTAATGGTCCCACAATTTGTGAGAACTTTTCTATGAAGCGTCTATAGTATGCACACATACCTATAAAGCTTCTTAGTTCATGAAGATTCTTTGGTTTAGGCCATCCTTTTATTACCTCTAACTTTGATGGATCCATTTGGATGCCATCTTGAGAGATAATGTGACCTAAATACTGAATCTCTTGCAAGAAAAATTCACTTTTCTTTCGATTAACATAAAGTTTATTCTCTCTTAAAACTTGAAATATTACCTGGAGGTGTTGCTTGTGTTCGTCTAATGAATTAGAGTAGATGATAATATCATCAAAGAACACTCCAGTGAAGGTTCAATGAGGCCTGAACAGCTTCTCCATCAAGCGGTTGAATGTGGCTAGTGCATTGGTCAAGCCAAAAGGCATGACAATGTATTCGTAAAGACCAAACATGGTGCGAAATGCGGTCTTTACAATGTCTTGATCAACTATCCTTATTTGATGATAGCCACTTTTTAGGTCAATCCTACTGAAGTAGGTCGATCCTTGTAGCTTATCAAATAGGTCTTCTACCCGTGGAACGGGAAACCTATTCTTGATAGTGATCCTATTTAGTGCTCTATAGTCGACACACATACGATCTGTGCCATCTTTCTTTTGCACTAATAGCACAGGTGAGAAAAATGGAGATGGGCTAGGCCTAACCATGCCCTTCTCAACTAAATCATGCACTTGCCGCATAATCTCCTCTTGTTGAGCTTGAGAAACTCTATAGTTAGGCGGTGAACTTCCTGGAAGAAGTTCAATTGCATGGTCATTATTACTTCGTTTAGGAGGTAGCTCACAAGGGATGTCGTCAATAAAAACATCTTGAAACCCCTTGAGAAAATTGGATAACTCTAATTACTTTTGGTTGCTTTTATTTTCTTTTGCTAAAGCGTTAGGTTCATTTTGAGAATCTTTAACAAAAATCATGTACACGGGAATAGAGCTCTTTATTGACTTGTTGAAAGCTGGTGTATGTACAATGGGGATAGTGTTACCCATTTCCTTAGCATCTATATACATGTCTTTTTCCCTGAACTTAAAGGAGATTCTCCTTTCAGGGAATTTAACATTGGCAGCCAGGAGATCAAACCATGGTGCCCCTAGGATTACATCCTCATGCTTGAGAGGAGAGATAAAGAAGTCCTCTTTGTCCACATAGCTTTGGACATGAAGCCTCAATTTCCCGATTAAGCGAGTGACTGAAGCTTCTTGCCCCTTGAAAGCACTATCTGAGGGTAGAACATCTCCCATCTCATAGGCTTGTATACCTAGCTTGGTGGCCAACTCTATAGATATAAAATTGTGAGTAGAACCAGGGTCAAAGAGAATAAAAGCATCATGTTCTCTTACCTTTCCCCAAGCATGGCATAGAGGAGATCCTTTGTGGTGAGTTTGGTGAGTCTCCTCCTCTTGGATTTCAACCAAGGTAGCTCTAGGAGGATCTTGGCGGTTGTTCTTTTGGGGACAAGCACGGTACGCATGCCCTTGTTCTCCGCACTTGAAACACCGGTTATCCTTGCGATAATGCTCAAGCTCTTCAGGAGAGAGTTTGTTTTTACCTTTGTAAACTCCCTTCTCTTTAGCTTTGTTGGAGTTGCCCTTAGGAGACTTTTGGACATTGTCCTTCCCCTTAGGCTCGTTGGAACCCTTGTTTTCCATGGGCTTATTATTTCTTTTAGTCCCCCATTTGGAAATTGATTTGAGAGGCCACCATAGTATGGTGTATTACCGCCGATATGGTACGTGGCCTTTGGGAGTTGACATACTCCACCATTTCTTCGGTTAAGCCTGCACAAAATTGTTGCTTTTGCTCTCTAAAATCCAACTTTTTGAAGATAGTGTCTTTTAGTTGTAGGTCCCAAAACTTGTCAACATATTTGTGGATGGGATCATAGGGAAAGAGCTTTAAGCTTCGCCATTTGGTGAGTACTTTGTCTTTGGCATCGGTGGCCAAAAACTGCTTCATAATGGAAGCTCTTAAAGCTTTCCAAGTTCGTGGAGCTTCACCGGTGGCTCGTAGGCTAGACCACCATTGCCTGGCGGACTTTTGAAAGTGCATAGCTACATGGCATAGCTTAGAGGACTCTGTGAAGCCCTCATCTCCGAACGCCGCATCAAATTGTTGGATAAAGGCCAAGACTTTGTCCGTAGCACCAAAGGTGCCATCATAGGTAAGGAAAGAGATGCTCTTCCCTCCCTCTTTGAACTTCTTCAGCTTGGACGACCTCTTCCATGCGGCATAGGATTTCCTATGGCCTCTTATTTTTGATGGTTCAAAGGTTGCACCATCACTTTCTTCAGAAGGTGAAGAATTTGAGGAAGGTGGAGAAGAGGGTGACCTCTTTCTCGCCTTTTTCTTGTCTTGATCTTCATCATCTTCACCATCACTTTCATAAGAGGAAGAGGATGAAGAAGATGGAGAAGAGGGTGTCCTCTTTATCGCCTTTTTCTTCTCTTGCTTTTTGTCATCCCTCTTTGAATTATGGTGTGGAGAAGGGTGCTGATGGAGAGCGTTTAGCCCGCCGTCTTCGTGGAGCCATCTCCACCGAGGTGGCAGGAGACTCACTTCTTTCTCGTTCCTTCGGTGGAGGCTCTTGAGTTCTCCTTTGAGAAGGAGATGCATCATCAAGAAGTAAATTCTTGAGCCCTTCGTATGGGTCCTCTTCTTCTTCCTGAATCGGAGAGAGACCTCTTTTGGAAGTCTCACAAGGAGGCTTCCTAGGTGTTCTCTCGTCATGATGGGGAGCTTGGAGAATCCCATGAGCACGGAACTGCTGTTGCACTTCACTTTGGAGAGATGGATTGCCCATGGCTTGTTGAAGCCTAGAATCAAGATAGTTAACAAGCATTGGGGCATCATTGATAGCTTGCTCATTAGCAAAATCAAATTTATCAACATTAATTTCACTCTCTTTACTATTGTCAGCCATTCTAACAACTTTTAGGTATAAACTTTTTAGGTGTACTTTGGCACTTCAAGCCCTAGTTGCTACTCCTCTTTACCCCTTTAGAAAAAGCACTCAAGCTACTGTACCCGTGGCTCGAATACCATTAATTGCAAGGAATAAAAAAGAGGGTCGTTCAACACCAAAACAACACCGGCTCCTGTCAAGCTTCTAATAGCTCAATAGTCGTTAAGCCGTAGGCAAGCCCCGTAGGACTCCACTATTAAGACCATATCTCTCGACGGTGATGCCCCGTTAGTTGCACGAAGGCAGGCGCACTGCAAGGCTGAAAAATCCCTATTCTACTTACTCACAGGCGATTAATAGTACCAACCATTTATAGCTAGCTTGAGGACCTCCCTTCTTGAGCAAGAAAAGAGAAACCTTGTGCTCTGATACCAATGTAACATTTAATGGCATAAAAACTTGTGTGTAGCGGAAATTAGCATGAACATAGTGGGCATTTCATTAGAATAGATTCCTAATAAGAATTACAAGAGTGCTTGGGTGGAGAAAGCAACAAAAAGAATAACACCTAGTTAGATAGCATGAACAATACTTTCAAAAGAGAGAGAAATTAAGCTATTGACAATAGTTCAGGACCCGATTTGCATGGAGCCGGTCCCCCCTCCAAAAGGCTTTGTATTATGGTTTCTCCCATCAAGAGAGCCATTGTACAACACAATTCTTTGTGTTCCTTCAAGACTAGCTAGTGCAATGACGATGAAAGATTCATGCACTAAGCAAAACACTTATCAAACACAACATCAATTCTCTTCGGTCTCAGACCCAAGACTTCACACACCTTCAAAGATGGTGAGAGCTAGCGGGGTATGAGAGTAGATTGAGAGGAAGAAGGAGTAGTTTTACGAGAAAGATGTACATCTCCTCACATAATCACTCATATTAGCATAGCTTAGCTTAGTAATTAGCATGGTAGAGGAGATGAGCATGCATTGAAGCTTGGCTCTTGGTTGGATTTGCATCACAAAGCCAAGAGTTGTTGGTGTAGGCCTCCCTTCTCACAAGCTTGGAGCAGGAGATAAGCTTTCCATTAAAGCTTGAGAAGGAGAGAGAGTCTTCTTTACTTCACCATGAGATTGTGTGAGTGTGTGTGTCCATAATGCCTTGCAAAAATCAGCCCCCTCTCTCTCTTGGTCGACCCCTCTTGCTATTTGCTCATGCTCCACTCTCATTGGACCTCCCTAGGGCTAGCCAATGATAATTAAGTATAAGTGATAGCCTTCTGACATGTGTCCCCCTTTCCCCTTTTGTGAGAGCTTTATGTAATTAATAAATGCAACTAAACTCTCATTGGACCCCTTTGCCTCCTGGCCAATAGGAATCATGCAAGCCATTGGGCTGCTGAGTGCTCATTGGACCCCTTGGGAGACTGTCCAATAGTCTTCTAGAGAGCTTAATTCTCATTGGTTCTTTTATTAAGTGTTTTTAAATTAATTAAAATAGATTTACTCCAACCTAATTCTCATTGGTCCACCTCCAAGGACATCCAATAGGAATTGGGTACACCTTGTGGGCATCTGGGCTAGGGAGCTGACATGTATCCCTCATTCCCTTTGTGTACAGGGAGCTTGTGTGTGTGTGTGACTTTCTCTCTCATCCCCTACAAGCAAGGCTCGCCCCCTCTTATGTAGGGATTGCTAAAGACTTTTGGGACACACACAAAGCATCCAATTTTCTCAAAGTTTGACCTTTGGACACAACCTTTGAATTTTGGAACCTTAGCATTTTGGAAGTCTTAATGGGCTGAACCTTAGGGTCTTTTTAGCCCATTGTTGCACATGGCTCTTTTGCATATGGCCCCCTGTTTGGATCCCTATTTTCACTCCTTTGGATCCCTACTGTGGCCGGTCTGCTAGCTTAATCAATATTCTAGCTTTTTTTCCCCTGGCACTTCCCCATATTAAATGATCAGTTTAACATGAGAAAATCATTTAGGAGAATTAGATATTGATTATTAGGACAGAGAAAATGGTTGATGACCATAACTTTGCTTCCCAAGGAGTGTTGGAATTCTAACCATCTGTTGAGCTTGGATTTGAAGTTGTTGCATACCCAATTCCATCTAGCTTTGAGAGTTATCCCAAAACACATGGGAATGCCTAACAACCTGAAAATGTGGCCTTCTTGGATGATCTTATAGCATGATTGAAGAATCCAATTTGTTTAGTAGAGGAGGATAAAATACATATTTCTTCATGGTTGATCTTGGACTCGGAGGCCAAACAGAATAGTTTGAGAGCCAGCCAGAATTCTCTTAAGGATGACTCTTCATTGGTTAGCATAGCATTAGTGTCATCGGCAAAACTCACACAAGCACAAGCATTGCTGCTTCTCTGAGTTGGGAGATTAATCCCTTGGATAAGGCCTTGTTCCATTTTTTCCTTAATGAGGCAGTTGAGCCCATTAGCATTAGCAAAAAACAAGAGGGGTGCCAAGGGAAAACATTGCCTTATTGATCTTTATAACCCAAAAGAATCTAACAACTGTCCATCAAGGGAGATGCTTGCCCTTGAATTCCCAAAAGGGTTTTTATTCAACATCGACACCTCGTCATTGACATCAGAGACTCCCATCTGGCGGTGGGAGGCGGCCTCGGCATTGGCGATACACTTTAGCATTGGCGAGAGCGGATGGGCTCTCAGCTAGATTCTGACGTCGGCTCTCGACATTAGAGGCGACCATCATTCTTGGCACCGATGACATTGCTTACATTACGCGATGGATTTTTGACGTCCGACCTCAACACTAGCCTT
The DNA here is from genome assembly GCF_014529385.1 of Adiantum capillus-veneris. Lineage (NCBI taxonomy): Eukaryota > Viridiplantae > Streptophyta > Polypodiopsida > Polypodiales > Pteridaceae > Adiantum > Adiantum capillus-veneris. The sequence goes on from NC_140952.1 coordinate 147,019,363, forward strand.
TTGCAGACAAGCAGTTTCCCGTGGATGGTTGTGCTCGCGACATGCGTGGGTGAGGTACCTCTATCATAGAGGAGTGACACTCGACATCGGCACCAAGCACACCGATTATGCTCTACAGCATAGTTTTGAGCGTTGACTTCTTTGGTAGCTATTCGACTAGCGTATTTCAGTTCGGCATAAAAAATCGGCATCGACATTCCCATTCTACACCAACATGCAGGTACACAGGGGGTTTTTCAAGCCCACCTATATTAGTTTCTCTAGGTTTCCGGACATTTACATGCAACAGCACCTTTCAAGAAATTTTAACAATCATTTTAACAACACTTTCTCTGCAAACAGATGCGTTGATAGATGCATGCTTGTTTGAGCACCCCTAGTGCCTATTGTTAATTGAGCTCTTTTGAGAGTAGATATCCCCGTAGGTATCCTTTTTATTGAATGCAGCAACTCTTGGCGCATGTTCGTACGCAATCATTCATGTACGGTGAGTTGCGGTGACTGCCTATGTACATTGTTTGTGGTGCCGATTTGGCGTGATACTTGGGCAATTTTCCCGGTCATTTTTGAGACTCGGGCCGAAAGAGCCCTATCTGAGACTGTGACTAGTCGTTTTGAGTCTGCTTTAGCCTTTTGGAGGGTCGTTGTGTGAGGTTTCCTTTGAGCTAGGATATTCTCGAATGTTGAGGTACCTTCGGTGATACAGGTAGTTGGAGTTCCTCTCTTATGGTACCCTCACCATAGAATATGTATTTGGTCGGACTTTTTTGCTTTTGACGCCGAGTTGGCAGTCACACTACAGTTGGTTTTGAGAAATTTATGTCCAATGGTTGTTTTAAGGAGTTTATGCGCTTACTTTTGTCCTGTCAGGTTTAAGAGTTTGCTCCCCGTATAGAGGAGACTCTACTAGATTTTTCCGAGAGTCCATTTTATGTGTTCTTGGCACATTTGGTTGTTTTTACACAGTGATTTTACTACTTTTGGTTTGAGTTTCTGCTCTTGTTATAGGGAAAATTCTGTCACCATAAAATTTTTGACCACATTCTCTTGAGTCATGGCTGCGAGTAGTGCTTCCGAAAGAGAAGAGTACTACATCAAAAAGTTTGATGGCACAAACTTTGCTATTTGGAGGCAGCGTATGCAAGTTGTTTTGATCAACAAAGGCTTGATAGCACCCTTGCATGAAAGAAGAGATAATGCGTACACTGATGATCAATGGGGGAAGACTTGAATGAGCGTGCCATGGAGACCATTCGCCTGCACCTTGGTAAAATCCTTTTACTTTACCATAATGGATAAGACCAATCCCAAAGATTTATTGGATGCTCTATGTGCATCATGGGATGGCAACAATGTCTCGAACAAGGTTTTCTTGATGAAGAAGCTTATGCGCATGAATATGAAAGAGCGTATTAATGTTAGTTATCACTTGAACGAGTTCAACAATATATTTTCACAGATTACTTTAAAAGGTCTCAATTTTGGTGATAAAATGAATGCCATTTTCTTGTTATGTTCACTACCATCGTCATGCGATACCTTCAACACAGCCATAAGCAATTATGCGCTTACTGGCAAGCTAGTTTTCAGCAATGTTGCTAGTGTATTGCTCACTGAGGAGATTCGACGCCAATCTCTTGATGCGTATGTGGCTAGTGGCATCGTGACAAAAAAAGGTAGCGTGGTCGTAGTCGTGGTTGTTCTTAGGATCATAGGCAAGGTCATAGCGAGAGTTGCAGCAAAGACACGAGAAATGTTGAGTGTTACTACTACCATTAAAAGGGACATTTGACAAAAGATAACCGCACATTGCAGCGTGAAAAGGGCAAGGAGAAAGCAAAGTTTGAAAAACCTAAAAGCAGCGTAAAAATTGAAGAGATTAATGTGGTTGAGTCTCCAACCATTGAGACAGTTTCTCACTGCCAAATGACGTGTTGATTTTTCACATCAGATTTGAGTCATGATGCATTGTCAACTCTTGACGACTGTTATGCGCAAAATTGGATTGTGGACTCAGGTGCTAGCTTTCATGTGACTCCTAACAAGGAGTGGTTTTCTACATACACTGCAACGCATGGCACAATGAAGCTAGGCAACTCTTATGAGCTTACTATAAGCAGTGTGGGCAGCATCAAGTTTTCTATGCATAATGGCACTGAGTTTATGCTACACAATGTCAGACATGTACCCAAATTGACAAAGAGTTTGATGTCTATTGGTGGACAACTGGATGATTTGCACTACCATATTTACTCATGGTTCTTAGATCATTGTACTCACTTAATGTCTCTTTCGTCAAAAAGCATTCTATTTGTGTAGCCGAGCTGCCGTCTACAGAGTTGTGGCATAGCCGACTAGGTCATATGAGTCAAAAGGAAATGAAAGTCTTGCAACGTTCTGGTTATATCCTTGTGTTAGATTACTCTAACTTCTCTTTATGTGAGCGTTGCATCTATGGAAAACAAACTAGATTGACATCAGCGCCTTTGGACAAGGAGTTAGGGAGTCCTCTAGATCTCATTCATAGCGACTTCTGCAGACCTATGCCAGTCAAGTCTCTATACTTCCTGACGTTCATAGATGACTCTACTAGAAAGGTGTGGGTTTATCTCTTGAAGCAAAAGAGCCACGTCTTTAGTGTCTTTCAGAAGTTCTTAGCCCTAGTCGAGAACCAATCGGGCTTTGCGAAGTGACAATGGAGACGAGTACATCTCCTCCAAGTTCATTAACCGAGGCATTAGAAGACAGTTTACCATGCCTTATACACTTGTTCAAAACAATGTGGCTGACAGGATGAATAAAATCATTTAGGAACGGGTCACTTCTATGTTATCTACTGCTAACTTACCTCAAGAAATGGAGAAGCTACTATGACGGTTTCTTATTTGATCGATCGGTCACCTAGTACACCACTAAAGTATAAGGTTCCGCATGAGATGTGGATGGGAAAACATCCCAATTATGACAGAGTACGTGTATTCGGGCGTGAGGCATTCTCACATGTGCCAAAAACGCTTAGACAAAAGCTAGACCCCAAATCACACAAGTGCATCTTCATTGGATATGGTGTGAATGGAGAGATGGGATATTGTCTCTGGCATCCGGAATCTAAGAAGGTTATATGCAGCTCACAAGTGATATTCAACGAGTCTAAGATGCATACAAAGACAGTGAAAGACATTGAGTATCGCAGAGTACGGTTTGAGGATGTTGCCTCACCACCAGTTACATAGAATGTTGGACGTGCTAGTGATGCACCTTCCACTAGTACACACACACATGTTGCTCCAGAGAGAGTGGAATCCAGCAGTCAGGCACTTTGGAGATCTACTTGTACATCTCGTGCACTTGAGTATTTTGAGCCAAAATTGGACTATTTGCTAGTCACTGACTGCGGTGAGCCCACTTGCTACAAAGAGGCCATTCAAATGGAAGATAGCGTGAAGTGGAAAGAGGCTATGAAATCTGAGTATAACTAGATCTTAACAAATGAAACTTGGGAATTGACAGAGTTACCTGCGGGTAAGCAGGCATTGCTATGCAAATGAGTGTACAAAAAGAAATATACCACAGAAGGCTAGATTGGTTGCTAAAAAGTTCAAGCAAACAAAAGATGTAGATTTTAATAAAATCTCTTCTCACATGGTCAAGATGACTACACTGCATCTTATGCTTGGTCTAGTAACCATCCAAGACATGGAATTGGTCCAAATGGAGGTGAAGACAATGTTTCTTCCTGGGGATCTTGAAGAGGATATCTACATGAAATAGCCAGAAGATTTTGTGATGAATCCAAAGAAGCCAACACGGGCAGAACTGGTGTGTAGACTCAAGAAGGCTTTGTATGGGTTAAAGCAAGGCTCAAGGAAATGGTACATCAAGTTTGATAAGTACATTCAATCCCAAGGTTACGTACAGAGCCAAGAGGATCACTGCTTATACACAAGGAGGTTGAACGATGGTTCCCTCATCATTTTGATTTTGTACGTGGATACTATGCTCATAGCCGGGAAGTCAAAAGATGAGATTGCACTTCTCAAGGATGCCTTAAGCAAGTGAAAAATTTGGGCCATGCACATCACTTTCTTGGTGAGAGAGAGATTGCAAACGTGGTATACTTGAACTCTCACTGGAAGAGTATATTCACAAGGTCTTGTAACGTTTTAATATGCAAGGGGGGAAAGCATTGAGTACCCCAATGGCTGCATACGAAAAAACTTAGCAAGCATGATTGCCCCAAATCGGATACCCAGCGGATGCTCTAACGAAGAGCTTAGCCTCATAGCGGTTCGCACATTGCATAGAGATGATGGGCGTAAGATGAAGCTACAGTCATGCTTCACATTTGTACAGTTGTACATAATAGCCCCTATATTCTTTAGCCACTTGGGCCATGTTGGCCTTCGAATGGGAGATTGTTGGGTTTCAGGCTCAGTGACCGGTTTCGGCCAGGTGCTCGTCCACTTACATTATTTTCTTATAATGGAAATAAGGAGTTGAGAGTCATTGCTCTCATGTGCTCCACCCAATACTGTGTACTGCTTCTCCTTCCCCCTTCTCTCCTTCTCTCTCTTGCACTCACAGATCTCCATCCTCAGAGGACACTCTTTGACAAAGTTTTTAGAATGCCCACATAGAAAACAGGCTCGAGGGAGGTACTTGTACTCGATGGATTGATCAAGCAGCTCCGCATCGTCCCAATGAGGATATCAATCAAGGAGGGCATTGAAGTAGGATTAGAGATATCCATCTCTACTAAAATTTGAGGATGCCATATAGGGTTATAAAACTCCCTACATGCTCTTCTCCCCAGAACCTAACTGAGCTTGGAGATTATAACCCCTAGGTGCTAATAGAGATGCATAGGGAGATTGGGGAATTCTACCCACATAGGGTAATTTTTGCTAGCTGAGACATCCGGGTTGAACAATTTGTTCCACTTGAAGAGACACAAGGAGAGTTGCGAATCACCTATTGTCCTTTACTCAGCACATTGAAGGCACTGGATAGACTACAACTCTACCCGTCTCGGGTGCCATTGTTGGTGAATCCATTGCCTTAGGAGATCTACTAGTGGGTGAGGACCACAACAAGTAGCCTTACTACATCCCTGGCCTCTAAATATTTCTCAACCTTCCTTATTTGAGTTCTAGAAAGCAATATAGAGGGCTTACCTTCTCCCGGTCCTTGATGCCCTTCCCCAACGTTGCCCTGGCTATGTAGACCAAGAACCTCCTAGGGGGTGTATGAGTGCTTCCTCAGGGAGGAGCTCCTGAAGAAGTATGCAGATTCTGTCCTGGTGGAAGTGTGGATAGATGTCCTTTATTGGTTGCACGCGATGACAAGGATAGGAGTTGTTGTAGATGAGTGGAAAGAGAAGAAACTAGGGAATGAAGAGGGAAACATCCCATCCTCTTCACGAGGGCAAGGGGGCAGAGATGCTGATGATGCACTATGCCATAGCTTGGCAGAGGTTTGAATCGTAGTTGCTCCTCTCTATCTCTCTTTCTGGCTATTAGGGTAGGGTGCTCCTCAGGACTAAAGAACATGAGAAGCTACGTGCGCGAAACGTAACGTAGACTCGATTGTCCGATTTCAAATGGATGTGTCCGAGTTTATCTTTTTTGTCCTAGTTTTCTTTTCCATGCAGGAGATTACTTTATTGGATTTTGTTTCAGCTTTGTGGATGACGAAATGCACATGTGTCTGTGTGGTTAATTCATCATTTTGCCACAGCCTAGGTGGTGGTTCAAATCGTAGCACTGACTTGCACCTTTTTGCTGGACATCAATTCTCCTCGAGATTAGTGTGTGTGCTTGTCCGTCATGGATCCATGACGGGGCCTTCATTGAAGCCCTTGTGTTCTTCAGTCTCGTGCGGGCCACCCCAGCTTACGATAAATCAAGTTGGTTCCTTTGTCACCTTCTAGACACATCAGCTCACAAGGACTTGTGGCTTTTGGCGTGCCCCAAAGGGACGAAGCCTTAGTGATGCCTTCCCTTTTTGCTAATGAAAAATGAAAGATCGTTTTTTTTTTAAAATGCACAATTTTTTATTGGTTGGAAAAATTGGTTGGTTGGGAGAGATAGAAGATATTCATAACATAGACAAGCAAGTAGGCGTGGTGGAAGTGCGTGCCATCAATTTGCCCGAGTTTACTAAACCGATAGAAGAAACCCTTCTCTCAATGCTTTCAACAAGCAGCGATATGCTTGCAAAGGTGACGTCCTCGGTTTGAAGGGGGGGCACCCAAATTTACAAATTTTGTTGCACTTTTTACCTTTTTTCCCGAATTTACCCAAAGCGCGTCGGACGGCTCAGATTGCACCCAATCTCCGAATTGGGCGTGGGCCATTGGTCCCCTCCTGCCCATGCTCCTGTGAGATAGTGATGAGGAAGGAAGACAGCCAGTTCTCTTTCTTGGGCCAAATTTAGTTAGAACAACAATGTAAACAATAAGCAAAATACTACAGAGGAGAAACGTCCTACAGAGGGTTTCACAAAACAGGCGCCTCAAAAGGGTCTTGATTGTTCACCTCCTTCAAAGCATGGCAAGCATTGCGATGCGGGCATACTTGATCTCTGCAGTCTCTCGAGCTTTGAGTAGTCACATATTGCCTGTTCTTGAGCTCACGAGGAAAAGCAAAAGCCCCCTAGGTACTCCTGAAGACCTGTGGAATTGTTGAAATTCGCCCACGTGCAAGACCTTGCAGGGGGTGGCCCATTCTCTCTCTCTCTCTCTCTCTCTCTCTCTCTCTCTCTCTCTCTCTCTCTCTCTGTGTCTGTGGTGTAGGTTCCCAACTTCCCTGCGCATGCATAACTAGCCGCTTGCAGCTGTATTAGCATGTAGAAATGGCATAGCAACTCTCTCGCCCCCCAAGGAAGATGCACGAGCTTAGTGAGAGAGAGAGAGATCATGTAGTAGAGAGGAGATGGTGAGCAACACGGCAAGGGAGAGATTGTTGTTGTTGCTTGCTGGCGTATGCGTAGAGTGGAAGAGATGATGCTCTCGTACAAGCGATGGCACAGCTGTGTTGCTAAATAATGTTGAGAAAACATGTATGCAATGTGTGGTCTACGTTTTTGTTTGAAATGTTAGCTTCAATTTTCGGCCTCCACTCGGGAGTTTTCATCTAGTAGGGACACTCGCAAGTTTTGAGCTCTACACCTACTACTTAGGCTGGTTACACACTGAGCCCATATTTGGCGCTCACGCTCATGTGCTAACATGGCAGCCAGTTGCTGCATTTTCATTTTGTCCATAAAAAGGGGGGCACCTAAACTATGGACGGCCCAGCCCCTCATCCAAAACTCAAAGTAGCACCCTAAAGGCTCGAGCCATGGACCCAGCACTAAAAGTAACGCTCCAACCAATAGGCCATCTCGATCCATACACAAGTATGGTTGCCACCAAGCACTAGCCGGGTAGCTAACTCTATTGATTATTTTGAAGGATTAGTACGTCAACGAGTACACAAATCTTGAAGAAAGTTGATACCATCTTCAATTGTAGGCACTAGGTCTTTTTTTATGCGCATTATCACAATTTGCCCAAAGTTTGCATAGCCTTTAAAACACGACAACCTTGTCTTCATGTTGTACAGGGCATTTCATATAAGTAAATTGTGTCTAGAAGCTTTTGAGCCTATTGACAAGAGTAGATACATCCAGCTCGCCACGCTTCTTAACCAATCCATAGAGTTGCAATTTTATTGCAATCTTGGAATGATTAGCAATAGCTCCAAAGTACTGCTTTAAGGTGGTCCATGCCTCGTGTGCAGTACACTGCACATGTGTCGAGATAGTGCACAAAATTATAATTGAGTGAAGTGAGCGGGATGTTCATGGCCTACTCATCTTTGGATGCAAATTGTGCTTGGCTTTGCCTTGTCTCCACTCTTTCACCCTCATTTAGTGGTTTGAGAATTGACCATAGTTGTTTGTGCATCACGTATCCCTTGTTTTTTGCCTACCAAGTTAGCGTTCTATTTCAAAGTGTTAGCCAATTATTCATGCATACCTCTTCAGGGATTGACTCCTAAATTACGATCTCTACCTCTGCTACCTAGACATCTTTTCGCATCAATTGTTGGTGTTTATGGCCGCTACAACACCTACATGAGCATCAATATACAATTGGTATGAGTTTCGGATCACTTTCGATGTGAGCATTGGATCATAGTTAGTATATATCGAGGCTTATAGCAATTGTGTGATGCCAATGCTCATGTCGACGCGTATAGCAATGCTCAAGGGATAAAAATGCTCATTGAGCGGTGTTGGGATTTGCATCAATGGCATAAAGAGCCCCTTGTATTGAAAAGACATGATGGCTCATAGAGTGTGGATTATTCTTGGCTAACCTTAACTAAAAGAACCTCCTAATCCCAATAGTACCCATGCGTGTTCCAGACAATTATGTATGTGCTTTGGAAAATTTCCTCATAGTATAGCACTAGGGATGGGTCATAGATAGAGAAACTTGAACTTTCCACCAAACAATGCACAATGTCTAAACTAATGCACAATTGTACAATGAGATGAGAGCACCTTACCTCGACTACATAAACCCTTCTAAGAGGTGGAATCTCGTGTTTAAATGCTTTGATAGTTGCATCTACTTTAGGAAGTACCTAATCAACTATATCTGCCTCCATAGCATCTGGTTCATAATGCATTTTGGTGCATGTATGTAGGGTCCGAACTTACAATGTGATGCATTGAAGTCTTCTTTTGCATTCCACTTATGTACTTGCCTGCCCACAACGATGGCAGCAAGCAAGCATTTAAAAAAAAGCTCAAACTTGACATCTAAATGGTTGTCTGTGAGTTCCCCAACCCGCCTATACCAAGGTCGGGATGGGATCTTTGACAGGTCTCTAGGTCTGATAAAAATCAGAGTCTCTAAACAAGAAAAATCCAAGGAATAGACCTTTACCATTGACAATGGCTTGGGTCTATAGCCTTAAAAGAAGACCTAGTCTTGTCTCGCAGCGGAAACGGGACAACGTATTAAAAGTCCAAAAAAAACTATTTCGGCCCTATATCATTCACGCATGCCAGGAAGGCATTGGCTAGATGCCCTTGCCAGCACCTGAGGTCAAATGATGTATCTTCCGCCCGGTATTATGTTCAGTCCTCTTTCTTTCAGTTCTTGTTTTATTTAAAGTAAGCGGTTCCCTACGCTTTTTCCTATAGCTGCTGGCTTGTTTCCGCTTCCGGCCTGTCTTCTGAACTGTCGGAATTGGAAGAATAGGTAGGCGGAGCCCTGACCCGTATATTGTAAAAAGCTTGAAAAAGCTAATACAATAAACATCTTGGGCTAATAATCCATCGAGTTCGCAAGCGATTAGTCGAAAACAAAAAGAGGTGAAGCCGGGAGCGTAAAGCAGGTTCCCTGAACAATCTTCCACAAATTGGGCTAAGGTATCCTCAACCAACGCTTTTTTTTCCCTTAACAGATGTGAAGGCACAGCCGCTGGTGGACTTCTCTTCCAAGTGAAGAAGTTTTCTAAACGTTTTAGTGCGCAGGAATGGATAGTTACCTGACTAATCAGGTCCACCCGTCCATGATTGACAACCTTAGTCAATCCCCACTTACCACCCCGCACTCACACATGATTCTTTTGTCTTACTATCACATTGTTTTAACATTTAAAATAATGGTTTTTTTTAACGTTCCATCACAGTAATTCCTTGAAGACAGCATTGAAAGCATTCTTTTAGCAAACAGACATCTTTAAACTTAAGACAGGATACTGTCAATCAAAACATTGTCTCTTCTTGTCTCAAGACCACCTAAGGGTGAAAAAAAAACGAAACCCATTCCTTATTCATAATCCGGAGTGGATAAACACCCACCCAAGGTTCCGGGTGCCCATACACCAAATCAGTTGCCCATACAACCGGGCGGCTCCCCTAGGATAAAAAACGGTATCCTAATTTATGCAGAAACATCAAAACATGACACGGAGTAGAAACTCATCGTTCATGAGAGTAAACGACTTATCCGTGGCTAGAAAGCCATCATTATCATCAATTTATACCAAGGAGTCGGAAGTGTCTTGAGACAAGCTGTCTTAAGGATGATCAATCATATCTTTCCTAATTCAATCAATTTTAACCCAAACAATCCTTTCCTACTTTATAAACATGCACATTGGAAGTTACCTTTCATTTTTGGTCAATTATTCCTTTTCTGATTCTTACTCACTCCTTACGTATGCAATGCTAACTTATAAAAGAACTTAAACTATTTAAAGACTTAATTGAATAATGAAAAACCCACCTCGAATTGATCGGCCATCTGTTGCTGCGCTGTCACTTGAAGACTCTCTTCCGTAGGCCTACTACTAGGCACAGCTTCATCGTCGTGTGACGTTCTAGTTCTTTTTAGAGTTTTGTCCTCATCAGCAGATGTAGAATTTTCTCGGGTCCTTTTAGGTGCCATAACTTCCAATCCGTTTAAAAAGGAAGTCTAATCATTAGGTAAATTATCCGAAGCTATACTTAACCTTTGTATCCAATTTTATTCAAATCTAGGTTAAATTTATAGTCTTAATCGATAAATTCTTGATGTAGTAATTTCTTATTTGCCTATATAGACATTATAACTTTTTCCACCGCTTCCCTAAGGGTTTTCTAAGCTCTCCTAATTTTCTTATAATTTTTTATATCTTTTTCCTAATTTTCTCATCGACTTTTATGCTTGAAATCTACTTCTTTTGGGCTTAATATTTATTCTATTTATTTTATCTTAAATATTTTATTTTATTGACTTTATATCATAGGTTTACACTTACTATAATTTTGCTAAAAACTTTTGACCACAAAGTCTATTTATTTTAATTAATCTTTACCTAAAAAAATAGAACTTTTGGTCAATTTTAATTTTCTAAATTCACTAATTAACTATGGTATAATTATCGCAAGTAGATAATAATGTTTGTGACCTCTGGTAATTATATTATATTTTTTCAACTCAATTATCTAATTTTCATCTTTAACTTTTAGCTAAACTTAGGATAATTTGACTTAAATAAATATTTATACTACCTTTTTAACCTTGAAATAATTATCACGGCCTCTCTATTATGTAAGCTAACTTTGATAAATAGAATGTAATCATATAACATGATTAGCTAATTTTTTTCTTTAAATTTCAGCCAAAATTAGTATATTTTGACTTAAATATATATCTATACTAAATATTTAACCTTGAAATAATTATCAAGGCCTTTTCATCATGTAATTTAACTCTGATAAATAGCATGTAATCATAGCACATGATTTACTAATTTTCTCCTTTTAATTTGCCCTAAAAACAGTGTAATTCTATTAAGATAATTAGGTAGACTAATTATCTGAAGTTAACATAATTATCACTGATTTTTTAAGATGTAATTAATCTCTAAAAATTAACTTAAAGAATTTTGAATCAGTTTTCTATTTTTTTCCTTTTAATTTGTCCTAAAAACAGTGCAATTCTGCTAACATAATTAAGTAAACTAATTACATGAGATTAACATAATTATCAAGGTTTTCCTAAGATATAATTAACTTTTGATAATTATCTTAAAGCAATTTGAATCAATTGGATATTTTCCCTCGTTTAATTTGTCCTAAGAACAATGTAATTCTGCTAAGATAATTAAGTAAACTAATTATCTGAGATTAACATAATTATCACGAGTTCCCTAAAATGTAGTTAACCTTTGATAATTATCTTAAAGCATTTTAAATTAATTTATCATTTCTCACCTTTTAATTTGTCCTACAAACAATGTAATTCTGCTAAGATAATTAGGTAAAGTAGCTATCTGAGGTTAACATAATTATCACGGATTACCAAAGATGTAATTAACCTCTGATAGTTATCTTAAAGCATTTTGAATCAATTGGCTATTTTTTCCCTTTTAATTTGTCCTAAAAACAAATTAATTCTGCTAAGATAATTAAGCAAACTAATTATTTGAGGTTAACATAATTATCACGGATTTTTGAAGATGTAATTAACCTCTGATAATTATCTTAAAGCATTTTGAACGAATTTATTATTTTTTCTCTTTTAATTTGTCATAAAAACAATGTAATTATGTTAAGATAATTAAGTAAACTAATTATCTGAGGTTAACATAATTATCACGGGTTTGTTAAGATGTAATTATCGTCTGATAATTATCTTAAATAATTTTAAATCAATTTTCTATTTTTTCCCTTTTAACTTGTTGTAAAAACAATGTAATTCTACTAAGATAATTAGATAAACTAATTATCTGAGCTTAAAATAATTATCACGGGTTTTTTAAGATGCAATTAACCTCTGATAATTATTTTAAAGCATTTTAAAATAGTTTGATCATTTTTCCCTTTATTTTTCTCTCAAAAATAGTGTAATTCTACTTAATTAATTATGAAAATTAATTCAAAAAATTATAAGATATTTTTCATAGCATAATTACAGTCCAACACAGCTTTACTAATTATCTCATCTTAATATAAACTTAAATAGTATAATTCTCATTAATTTTATGATTAAAATGGATAATTTCAACCCTAATAGAATATAATAATTAATTAGCTTGATATCTCTAAGCTTAATCACAATAATCAACAGATAATATTTAATTAAGAGAGGATTTTTGAGTATACATAAAATTAATCTTTAATTAATTAAGATAATTGTAAATAGGTTAACCTAGCTTTGCTAATTAAGAAAGATTAAGGCTAATTATCGTTTAATTAACCAACTAGAGTTTGATCTCTAGTGATTTCTACGTAGGGGTCTCTCTAAATGAGAGAGTGTGTGCCAAGGCTCCGAGTCTGTTCAAATTGTGAAGCAAGGGTCATATTTATAGGTTTCTAGGCACTCACAGGCTGAAAAATGGCAGTAACTTGCATCCCAAGCAGCCCTATAGCTCGAAAACCGTCCCCGCTGCTAAATCTAGTCCCGGGCAGGTTCCCCATAGCTCCACACAGCCCCTCCCTAGCTTTCAGAATCAATTTTTACTAATTTCACTAATTTTTAATGATGAAAATTAGAAATATCAGTAGTTTTTAGAACCTTAGGATAAGAAAGTCTTTATTAATAGTAATTACTGAAACCATCCAATTTTACTTAACTAATTAAATTCATAGTGTAACCTTTCAAAGCTCGTAACTTTTTCAAATTTTATCGAAATTTTGTTTCGAAAATTTCTAACCCGGGGTTTGCTGTGCTTAAGATTCCAAAAATACCAATATTTGCCACGGTCGGACAATTCTACATTGCTTTTTCAATAATCATGTCAGTTTGATTAAGCTTTATACAATCTTTAAGGTTTCAGAAACTGGAAACCTTACATTGTCTACATTTTCAACTTCATACTCTATGCAACTCATTATTCAGCTAGATATATGTTGCTTCTTTGTTCCGTTTACTACCATGAGCTGCTATATATAAGCTCATAATGCACTAATACTAAAGGCACTGTTTTTTCCCTTTGGTTATCACATAAAACCCTAGTTGAGGCTCATCAATAAAACTATTTGGTTCAACCTATTTAATAAAGCCATAGCCTCTCCATCCATCATGAAGTGGTCACAGAATGCTTTTTGTTAGAATCCACCTTTGAAAACAAACTCTCATTGTTAGATTGACAATGAAAGCAAGTAGGCAAGTAAATATTCCTTGCACATCTTACTTGTTCAACCTATCTAATGAAGCCATAGTCTCTCCATAGTGAATTAGTAGCAAATTCTTCATACAACTCTCACTATCATATGGACAACGAAGGCAAGTGTTAGTAGGCCAATGGTTATTCCTTGCACATCCTTATCACACTCTATTGTTGCGATAACAGTTCGTGGCTTCTTAATAGCACCATCATTAAAGTTACCATGGCCAAATAAAGCACCTAACAACAACATGCTCAAAGCATGTTCTTAATGATTGCAATATTTCTTGGCACACTCATTGTGAACTAAAATACCATCATGGTCTATGAATCAAGAATTCTTCCTTGACTCGATCACAACATAGTATTTATATACAAGACGACGTCATATGTATGTACCTAATTCCCATCTTTCCGTAATCAAAACTAATCTTTCCTCATGTTCACAGAGAACGGCAGCTGACTTTATCTAAGGAATGGCGGGGGTTAACGCAAAGAAGCGCTATGTCGCCTAGTGGGTGTGCCATTGGCTGCTATTCTGACGTTCAAGGTTAAAATTGTGATCTCTGTGTTTGCGCTGAAAGAAGTAGGATTTTGTAACCCAATTAGGCAGCACACACCTTCCCTCTATTCTGCCACCGCCCGTCTGAACCCCAACCTAATTTGCTTTGCCTTCACTCTACAGTAAAAACAATGGTAACAAACCTCATCAACGCCAAAAATCAACTATGTTCATTGGTGTCAATCTGCACCTTCACAATTACTTGTAGGCGAGGACATGTGTAGTTTCAGGTGGACCATGGACCCTGGACAAGTTTCAAGCTACAATGCGCTAAGAATGGTCGGTAGATGATGTAAATTGACAACCCACGGCGAGAGAGAGAGAGAGAGAGAGAGAGAGAGAGAGAGAGAGAGAGAGAGAGAGAGAGAGATGAAACGAAATGAAATGTTATATTAAACATCTTCAAAAGGCCAAAATGACCTATGAGACCAAACTAATACAATCCTTGTGGATCTAATCCAATGTCTGGTTACAAAAGTAATATACCTTCATAAGTTCAGAATAGTCTAAACTCACGAATTATAAGAGGGAATAAAGCACTCATAAAACTATAAAAGCAAGGGATACAAGAAAAGAAAAGAAAAACAAAAACAAACAAACAAACTAACTAAATCACTTTGTTTGCTACGAAACAAAACTAGATAAAACAAAACATTATTAACTTAAAAATGTTTTAAGAAAAGGCATGTGTAAAATAAGTTGATGCAACTTACTTGGCTTAAAATCAAGTAAAACAAAGTAAAGTGAAAGACTAAACTAAAATCAAATAAAACGAAGTAACTAAACTAAAAGACTAAAATCGTCAAACTGAAATCAATATCATCATCATCCATGCCCGAGGATGCCCGGCATCAGGTGTTGTCCGAGAAAGTATTGCATGGGTCGCTGAAGAGCTTCATCAATGTCTGCCTTTGTAAATACTCGTATTGGGCGTCACGCATGTCGTGCTAGAATAATCCTGATTCTCTGGCGGAGCCTCCGTCGATGTTGTGGTCGCCCCCGTAGATGTGGGCGTCTAGCTCTCCCGAGCTTCGTGGCTCTATCCATTACTATACCTCTAGTATCCGTGGGCTCTGAAGTCTGTTGTGAGGCATGCTCATTTGGTTGCTCAGTCCTTGCTCTAAAGAAGTCGATGTTCTCCCTCAGTGAATTCCTCCCATTGCTTGGTCTCCTCAAGAGACTCTCCATGTGTTTGTGCAGCTCTATCAAAAACAATCCGAGACATCTCTAATCCTGATATCTCATGACTCTAGCCAACGGTCCAAAGCCCTAGTGAAAGCGGCCTGTATCTCATAGTATACCAGACAATGACAAATGTGATGTAACTCTGTCTCTGGCTCTATATGACACAACTGGCATATCCTGGCTTCTGTTGTTACTCTCCTAAATCTGCCAATCTCAATCTCTAGCTGATGCAATGATGTGCGCATCTGACCAATAGCACATCGTATCCCATAGGATAAATGAGTGTCCATATAGGCCGGTTTGATCACATATCCATCCTCTGTTAGTTGGAGGAGATAGAAATCCATCTTCGTGCCCAACTCTTATACCGGCTGTATCCATGTGCTTCTGGTATCTAGTTGAATCAAATCCTGATGTATAAGTCTAGTGATCTCTATCCGTGTGAGAGAAAGGGAAGTTGCATCCAAGGCGTACTGGAATGGAGGCAATCTATCCATGCTAAAGCCATGTGGCTGAAACCGTGATGTCATCTACCCATACCAACATGTTGTGTCCCCTTGTAGCGCTAGCTGTCGGGATGACTCAAGGGCCAACCGAGCATATCTATCTCTGGGGAGGTCCCATAAATTATGCATGAAGGAAACTCATCAAGTAAGGGCCTCATTTACAAGGAGGGGGGACAGCTAGCTCAACTCGAATAATCTCATGTGGCACTAAGGCCTTAGCCCGAATCATCCGAGAGATCATAGAGACTAGAGGCCCCTCCATACATCTCCATCCATCGGTGCTACCAAATCTGCCCTGGTGGTCCAACCCCATAGAGCATAGCTGAAGCCACTAGAGTATCAAAAAGCCACAGCTTTGTTCGAGGTTCCTAAACTGAACCTGCGAACACATCTTCTCCAATCTTCCCAAGGCTGCATAAACTCTCGTCAATCTAGTCTTTGCTGCTCTCCTCAATGAAAACGCCGATCCACTGAAGAATGCCCCAAGATAGGTGTATGCATCTATATACTCCACTGTCTCCTGGCTATATGTAAAAGTGGGTGTTGACCTCCTGACCCACTATGGTTTGGTGTTGAACACCATAACACTGGTTTTCCTAGGTTAACAGACAATCCACTATCATGGGAAAATGTGGACAAAGCATCTAAATGACGCTGCATCCCCTCCGGGGAGTCAGAAATCAACACAATATCATCAACATATAGCAATAGTGGGATCCATGTCCCTGCCAACTGTGCTCCTCTATCACCATCCCTCTCAATGTAGTCAGCAACCTCATCCACATACATGCCAAATAGTGTAGGAGATAGCGTGCAACCCTGTTTCACCCCAATAGTGAAGTGAACCAAATCAGAAATCCCCTCTACCGACTTGTATAGAGCCATGATCCCCCAGATCAACTCTTTGGGTACCCCCATCTCTTGCAGTCCGTGCATACATCTAGCTATGGGCATTGCATTGAAGGCTTTGCGGAAGTTCATAAAGCAACAATAGAACCGTCTCCCACATGATCTCCCCTCCTCAATAATGGGTCTGAGTGACAAAATATGATCAAGAGTAGAGAAACCTCTCCTGAAACCCGCTTGTCATGCTGCTCGTACACCCTCTCTCTGTGCCCATCTGCTCAACTGCTCCTCAGGGATGGATGCGTACAAACGTGCCAATGTGTGTCCAATCATGATAGTGCGGTAGTTCCCAGGCTCCACAGGGTCCCCTGTCTTGAAGATAGGTACGATCCTGGACAAACTCCAAGTATCAGGTAGCCCCTCACACATGGCAGGGTTGAACATCACTGCTAGAAGCTCTGCAAGCAAATCTCTAGCATGTATAAAATGCCTTGCTACCAGGCCATCGTGATCATATGATCTCCTAGTCTTCATCCTATCAATGGCTTTCTTTACCATCTCAAAGGTGAAGAAAGGACATGTGTGTGGGCATGGCTTTGGCGGATCTGGAAGAGGTGGCTGCCCCGAGATTGTGTAGAGAGATGATGCATACTGACCCCATACCTCCGTAGAAGTGATGACCGGTGGGGGGGATGCTCATAGAAGAGTCGCCATGCCTTGCCTGAATACTGGCTCAAAAACAACTGATATAAATCCTGCTCTAGCCGAGCTAGAAACGCCTTGTTCTTCCGTCGTACCAAACATAGAGAAGCAATCCATGACTGCCTGTGAGTATGACTCCTAGAAGTACCTCCTTTCGAAGTCGGGCTTTGGCCTCTCCGCACTCATCATACCAGCTATTTTGGGGTGTGCTCCCAGATAATCGTCGCTACCTAGGCTCAATGTGTGGGTATGCTTCTGCTGATGCATCCTGTAGAGTCTCTGTCAATATGTAAGTGAGCTCCCCTAAAGGTCTCCCAGGATCCTCTGTAAATGCCATCTATGTAGACAGAATCAATCTTTGACGTAAAAGGGTACTGGGTATACGTAGATGTCTGTGCCAATTGAGTTGTGCTAAGCTGGAATGAGACGGTAAAAGTGAAGAGTCCCCAAATCTATCAAATATCCACTGTACTCTTCGTCCTGCGAACACCTAGCCAATCCCATATCACTGACATCCAATTCTCTCAACATTTCCTTTGAGGTATCGTAGAAAGCTGTCTGAGACTAGCCCGTCCTAGCATTGAAGTCTCCCAAAAGAATGACATCTCCATCCCTAGAGAACTCCAATATGTCCTCATCCAATATCATGTAGGGTGACTCCCCATTGGGCGATGCATAATAAGATGTGTTGGGGCCAAAATAGCATATTGCAATGTAGAGTGGCCTCCCTGTCTCCGCTACTCTAACCCACATATATCTGGCCTTCTCATCCCTATGAACAAACGAATGAGGGATTGCATCTCCTCCCTAAATAGGACTGCCACACCTCCTGACCCCGTCCTCTATGCTTTGATCTCACTTCCCGCCTACAAGTAGTCTCCCAATGGTATCCAGTCACTTTAGGTAATGTGCCGCTAAGAGTCTGATGTGTACAGTGTTTCCGAGTAAACAATAATGTCTCTTCCCTAAAAGCTATTCTCAAATGCACCTACATCTAGCTTCATTGATCTATTACAATTCCATGTTGCCAATTTAAGGTTGGTCCCATAGGTCTCGCATCGTCATGTGGTACGTATTTCCAACACCACTACTTATATTAAATGAAATGAAATGTTATATTAAACCTCTTGATACAATCTTGGTGGATCTAATCCAATGTTTGGGTTCAAAAATAAAAATAAAAACAAATTGAAGTGCAAGACTAAAATCATCATCATCATCATCATCATGACCAATGCCCAAAGAGGCCCGGCATCGGGCGTTGTCCGAGAAAGTATTGCGTTGGTCGCTGAAGAGCTTCGTCAATGTCCACCTCCGTAAATAGTCATATTGGGCACGGCCACAGAGAGAGAGAGAGAGAGAGAGAGAGAGAGAGAGAGAGAGAGAGAGAGAGAGAGGCGGTTCTGATACTCAACCTGTGCAAGGAAACCCAAATTATCTGTTGAACATTCAAGCTGCCCTGCATGCTACATCTAAATGCCCACGTGAAAGCTATGAATGGTCTCATCTGTGGCTAAGACTATTTGCCAAGGCGCTCTACGCTTCACTTAGCAAGCTCAAAATTCTGCCAAAAATATGCTTGTCGAAGCAGCAAGAAGCTTGAATTGAGGCATCATCTATTTGTTGACAAAAAATTCATCGTTATCAAAGAAATTGATGTTCTTAGGTTGGATGTTTTAGTCTTTGAATATCCAGCTTCAGTCTTTACACATCCACACTACCTGACAACAGATGAAATTGTTTTGACAAGTTCAACCTGACAAAAGGGATTCAGGTAACAATCCCCTTAAAGCTGTTGACAGAAATTTGGTAAGATAAGATCTTCTCCTAAGCTGTCATCTCCTTGCTTGTAACCCTGCTAGACTTGATCAGTCGTAGTACAAATGAAAACACCATTTCTGACCTGAAAAAACATGGTGCAATTTAAGTTTCCAGCCAAGGAAAGGAAAAAGCAGAAAAGCCAAATTTCACTCTTGAAGAGTCCAGGAGAATCCTGTAAAATAAAGAAACCAGACATAGATTCTACAGAAAAAAGCAGACATTGTTCAAGATACTATTCGATTCACAACATCCCCTAAACAGATTTGCAAAGAAGCACATAAGATGATTGATACTTGGGAATGGAGGGGTATCTTGCTCGTTCAAATTCAGTTTTGAAGAGCGTGATTGGACACTCCTACTTCATCTCTAGCTTCTGAGAAACTAAATACAGTTTGATCTGTAAAGCAGCAAGCAATTACCTCGCCAGCATTACTGTCATAACGGTTCTTGGGTATAGGTTGGTTTATCAACAGTACAATTTGACGGCACAGGCATTCCTATGCCATAAGCTGCTATCAAAAGGGCTTCAGCACGACCTGCAACAAAACTATCACTTATGACAAAAGATGGCCTGCTTAGGAGGAAAGAAAGAGAGAAGGCAATAAGAGGTCTGACTACACACCATGATCTTTTTTACGATTTAGCCGTGAAGCCAGAGAGGGAAATATGAGAGATGCGCATGCTCTGCAACCATCCTGAAAGAAAACTTTTCATTAATCCAGTACAAAATAAAACTTAAGAAATACAAGACATGATCATATTAGAAATTTACATAATACCTTGGTAACGTCTTTCCCTGCTAGACCCATGGCACGCTTCCAAGCTACAGAGGATACAGGTATAACTGAGATGCCTGATGCAACCAAAGTTCCAATCCAAATTCCATAACCAAACCCTGATCCCCACCACCCCTAAAATCGATGATATCAGATCGAGTATTTCAACAGTTAAAAGTAAACAAAGACTTCTATATCACACAGGACTGTACTTGCTTTCCATCCTTTGGCAGTGGTGAATTTTGTTCTATGTATGCAACACTACCTGCAAAATTAGCAACATTGAACACGTTAAAAAGTCCGTTCGTGTGTGTGTGTGTGTGTGAGTGTGTGTGTGTGTGTGTGTGTGTGTGTGTGTGTGTGTGTGTGTGTGTGTCAAGGTTGCATCCGTCCGTACGTACGGATCCGTACGGTACGGTACAGTCGCACGGTACGGTTCCGTACATACAGATAGGTAGTGTATGTTTTTTTTTTTTTTTTTTGGTTTTGTTTTTTTAGGCACATCTTGCCATTAGTATCTAGATTTTAGACGTATTCAATCGAATACAGAATGGGGAGGTAGTAACGGGATATTCCATTCGGGATGGCTACTTGATGAAGAAAATGCTGTTGTGCGTTACACAACCGTTGAGATTGTTAACCAAATTGAAGCAGTATCTAATGGATGTTTGAAGTAGTATCTATGTCTAGACTCTATGTAGTTCCTAGTATGTATAGGCTGAAAAAGGCTAAAGTCACTATTCTTTTTGTTGTTACAAATGTTACATATTGGTCATGTACCTTAAAAGCCGATCCGTACAGAAGTACGTACCTTACGTACTGATTACATACCGTACACTCCGTACCTTTCCACCTTGGTGTGTGTGTGTGTGTGTGTGTGTGAGAGAGAGAGAGAGAGAGAGAGAGAGATGAAAAGAAATGTTATATTAAACATCTTCAAAAGGCCAAAATGACCTATGAGACCAAACTAATACAATCTTGGTGGATCGAATACAATGTATGGGTACAAAATAAAAATGAAGTAAACTGAAAAACTAAAATCATCATCATCATCAATGCCTGAGGATGCCCGGCATCGGGCGTTGTCCGAGAAAGTGTTGCATCGGTCGCTAAAGAGAATCATCAATGTCCACCTCTGTAAATAGTTGTACTTGACGTCTCCCATGTCTTGCTAGAATAGTCCTGATCCTCTCATGGAGCCTCTGTCGATGTCATGGTCGCTCTCGTAGACGTCTAGCTCTCCCGAGCTCAATGGCTCTGTCAACTAGTATACCTCTGGTATAGGTGGGCTCTGAAGTCTGCTATGAAGCTTGCTCATCTGATTGCCGAGTCTCTACTCTAAAGAAGTCAATGATCTCCATCTGTGATTGTCTCCCACTGCTTGATCTCCTCAAGAGACTCTCCCTGTGTCTGCACAGGGAGAGTCTCCCACTGGTATAGGTGGGCTCTGAAGTCTGCTATGAAGCTTGCTCATCTGATTGCCGAGTCTCTACTCTAAAGAAGTCAATGATCTCCATCTGTGATTGTCTCCCACTGCTTGATCTCCTCAAGAGACTCTCCCTGTGTCTGCACAGCTCTAGCAAAAATAACCCAAGGCATCTCTGATCTTGATATCTCATGACTTTAGCCAGCGGTCCAAAGCCCTCTCTAAATAGACAATGAAAGTGGCCTCGTGTCTCATAGTATACCGGATAATGACATATGTGATGTAACTCTATCTCTGGCTCTATATGACAACTGGCAAATCCTGGCCTCCGTTGGTACTCTCCTAAATCTGCCTCAATCTCTAACTAATGCGATGATGTGCACATCTGACCAATAGCACATTGTATCCCATGGGATAAATGAATGTCCATATAGGACGGTCTGATCACATATCCATTCTCTGTTAGTTGGAGAAGATGCTCTCTATAGAAAGCCATCTTCGTGCCCAGCTCCTCTGTCGGCTATATCCATGTGCTCCTAATATCAAGCTAAATCAGATCCTGACGAGTCTATTGATCTTTGTCCGTGTGAGAGAGAGGGAGGGTGAATCCAAGGAATACTGGAACATAGGTGGTCTATCCATGTTGAAACCATGTGACCGAAACCATGATGTCATCTTCCCATACCAGCATGTTATATCCCGTTGTAGCGGTAGCTGTCGGGATGATACAAGGGCTAGTCAAGGATATCTATCTCTGGGGAGGTCTCATAAACTATGCACGAAGAATATTGATCCAGAAAGTGCCTCGACCACGAGAGGGGGGGGGGGGGGGCAGCTAGCTCAGCTCGAATAATCTCATGTGGCACTGAGACCTTAGCCCGAATCATCCGAGAGATCATAGAGACTAAAGGCCTCTCCATACATCTCCATCCATCAGTGCTACCAGATCTGCCATGGTGGCCCACTAAGGGTCCCCAAATCTGAACTCGTAAAGCATAGCTGAAGCCACTAGAGTGTCAAAATCTAGAGCTTCGTTCGAGGTTCTTGAAACCGAACTTGCAAACACATCCTCTCGAATCCTCCCAAGGCTACATAAGCTCTCGTCAGTCTAGTCTCTGCTGCTCTCCTCAATGAAAACACCGGTCCACTGAAGACTACCCCAAGATAAGTGTATGCATCTGTATACTTCACCGTCTCCTGGCCATATGTAAATGTGGGTGTTGACCTCGTGACAAACTGTCGTGTGGTGTTAAAACACCAAAACCTTGGTTTTCCCAAGTTAACAAACAATCCACTATCATGAGCAAATTTGTACAAACTTCAAAGCATCTAAGTGACGCTGCATCCCCTCCACGGAGTCAGAAATCAACACAATATCATCAACATATAACAATAGTGGGATCCATGTCATAGTCAGAAATCTCATCCACATACGTGCCAAATAGTGTAGGAGATAGTGGGCAACCCTGTTTCACCCCGATAGTGGAGTGAACCAAATCAGAAATCCCCTCTGGAGTGAGTACATGCCCCACTACAAACCTGTATAGAGCCATGTTCCCCCAAATCAACTCTGTGAGTACCCCCCTCTCCTGCAGCCTACACATCAATCTAGTTGTGGGCACTGTATCGAAGGCGTTGCAGAAATCCACAAAGCAACAATAGAGCCGTCTCCCATGTGATCTCCCCATAGTTACCCGGAACTGGAACGGGGAACAGGAACGGGAGGGTCCGGAACGGGGAGGAGGAGGGGGGGACGGAACGGGAACGGGGCTGGAACGGTCCACCTAAAGTAAGGATTGAATTACCTCCATTCAACTTAGTCCCAAATAAACTCCTAAACAACCCCAAAACTGCCCCCTAACCTACCCTCAAACTGCACCAAATATGTTCCCCGAACAGCCCTAAATTTGCCCCCAAAAGCCAACTTTTTTCCCCCCAAATGCCTACTTTTGTCGGTTCCGCCCCACGTTTCGCCGTTCCGCCTCATGTTCCGCCCATTCCGGAACACCGTTTCGGTTACACCCCGTTCCGGAACGACGTTCCGTTCCCATCTCCGTTTCGGGAACGGGACTCGTCCAGAACGCCGTTTCGGAACATTTGGGCTGTGTTCCCTCCGTTCCCTGTTACAGTGGATCTCCCCTCCTCAATAATGGCTCTGAGTGTCAGAATATGATCAAGAGTAGAGAAACCTCTCCTGAAACCCGTCTGTCCTATTGTCCGTACACCCTCTCTCTCTATCCATCTACTCAACTACTACTCAAGGATGGATGTGTACAATCGTACCAATGTGTGTCCAATCATGACAGTGCGGTAGTTCCCAAGCTCCATAGGGTCCCCTGCCTTGAAGATAGGTACAATAGTAGACAAACTCCAAGTATCAGGTAGGCCCTCACATATGACACGATTGAACATCGCTGCTAGAAGCTTTGCAAGAAGATCTCTGGCATGTATAAAATGCTCTGCTACTAGGCCATCGTGATCATATGCTCTCCTGGTCTTCATCATGTCAATGGCCTTCTTTACCATCTCGGCAACAAAGAAAGCATGTGTGTGCATGGCTCTAGCGGATCCGGAAGAGGTGGCTACCCCGAGACTGTGTAGAGAGAGGATGCATACTGACCCCATACCTTCGTAGAAGTGATGACTAGTGGGGGAGAATGAAACCGGCCCGCAGGGCGGTGGGCGTTGGCTTTCACCCGAAATTCTTTACTTTAGACACACACATAGAGCACTTTACAAAGGGAACCTGCGACAGGAATTAACACTCGAATACACACGGCTCGGAAGCTAGAATGCCCCGAGCAGATGCCAACGACCTGTAGGCCCCAAAATTGGCGCCCCTTTCGGTACTTCTTTATACTTTGAGAGGGTAAATTACAAAGTAGAGTCCTGGGAATCCTTTACCCGTATCCCGCTCGATACCACCTGTTTTGGCAAAATTTCGGCAACATAACAACCCCAAAACTTGCGCGAAACCAATTCCCTTGCTGGAACTCACTTCCACTGGCATAAACCCTCTGATTCCTGTCCAAAAACAGTAAATACAGCTCGCTGTATTTACTGGTTTTTGCCCTGTTTTCAGTCCCAAACAGTCTCCTAACTGTCCTTTGCCAGTGGGGCACTATTCCCAATGGTTCTGGCATCCGTATGGCTGAAAAACAGTCAATTTACAGCGCATACACAGCGCTGAAAACGCACCTGTATGGTGAGGTTATGACCCTCACCGGTGCCTGCTTTGGGATAGCAGTTAGCTACCCCTGTTCCTACTCAAGGAGGCTCTTGCCTCAGCACAAAAGCATGAACCCACACAGTTGTACATCAGTCAAATGAAGAGCCTTCTTGTGGGGCATCACATAACTGCACATTGGGGGAGAGAGAGCAGTGTGTAGAGTGCAGGGCATCACTCCTAGCACCATACTGTACATGAGAGGGAAAGAAAGCACTCCATAGCTCTTAACCTGTGACAGGTTCTCAATGAAGCATCCCCCCAGCATAGATCGAGCGCCCCCTCTTTTGCGCTTGACCTATAATGCATCTGTGAACAAATAGATGCAAAAAGGAGAAGTTTTCCATGGCTGCCAAAACCTGCGTATCGCTGAAAACGCAGCAAAACAGCCCTGTAAACACGCATTTGATGCCTTCCAATGCTGAAAATGAGCTTCTTGGTCCAAGGTAAAGTCATGGGAATCTCAAAAATGCAAAGAAATGGCTGAAAATCATAGTTATCAGCCTCCAAAATTGCTCCAAAAAGTCAGATACGAGTTCTCTTCTCCCAAATTGGTAAATTGACCCAAAAGTACCACTTGACACTCATACATGCAATTTCCCCAAATTGGGCTTCCTGCTTAAAAATCTCTCAACTGGTGCATCAGTTGACTTTGCAGCAGAGTAATAAAATGTTCCCTTGGTCATACCGAAGGTAATGACGCGAATATATTTCACGGCCCAAAATAGCAGTTCCCTAATTTTTAGGAGATGCTTCCGTTGGGCTCCCACTGGTCATCTGACCATCGATCCTCATTGGGACCGCATCCAAAAGTGCAATGTGACCCAATTGTCGGATACTTTCTGTTGGTGATCCCACCTTGACTTTATGCCTTTATTGAGTTCACCAACTTGCTAAGTGCGACGAGGGGACCTATATGATCTTGCTCTGAGCCTAGACATCCTCTTACTATACGAATTCTAGTGCCGACCACTTCCCGTCTACGGGTGAAACTACCGTTCACATTGGCCATACAATGTACGACCGTTTGCTACTTCAAAAAGAGGGTTTCAAAAATAAAACCAAAACCCATTGGAAAGAAACCAACAACTGAAGTTAGCAATTGCCACATCCTCGTGACAGAGAATGCCCATAGGAGAGTCGCCACGATTCGCTTGAATCCTGGCTCAAAAACAGTTGGTATAAATCTTGCTCTAATCGAGCTAGAAACTCCCTCTTTTTCCGTCGCACCAAACACCGAGAATCAATCCGTGACTGCCTGTGAGAGTGATGACTCCTAGAAGTACCTCCCTCTCAAGTCGGGCTCTCATCTCTCTACACTCCTCATCGTACCAGCTATTCTGGGGTATTCTCCCACAACGTCGTCGCTGCTCAGGCTCAATGTGTGGGTATGCCTCTGCTGCTACATCTTGTAGTGTCTCTGTCAATATATAAGTGAGCTCCTCTAGAAGGCTCCGCGGATCCTCTGTGCATAAACGTCTGTAAATACCATCTATGTAGACAGAATCAATCTCCGAAGTGAAGTAGATGTCTGTGCCAGTCGAGCTGTGTTGAACTGGAATGAGACGATGATCTACTACTACGCAATATTCCTGGGCCCGACTATAAAATCCTGAATAGAGGATATAAAACTGGGCTGAGCCAAAACATAATCCATTGTACTAGCCCCATGTCTATGAGGAAAACAAGTGAACCCACTCGATGTTGGAAATCTCTAGAGGCCATTCAAGATGGCTAGTTTATGTGTACTCCCCATGTCTGTGAGATATTCCCCATCTCCAGTGTGCTCTTCATCCTGCGAACACCTGGCAAATCCCATATCATTGACATCTAATTCTCTCAACATTTCCTCTAAGGTATCGTAGAAAGCTGTCTAAGATTGGACCGTTCTGGCATTAAAGTCTCCCACAAGAATGGCATCTAAGAACTTCCATATGTCCTCATCCAATATCATGTAGAGTGACTGCACCTTGGGCGATGCATAATGAGATATGATGGGGGCAAAATAGCATATTGCAACGTAGAGTGGCCTCCTTGTCTCCGCTCTCACTCTGACCCACATTATCTGGCTTGATGATCTCTCCAAACAATACGAATGAGGAGCTTCACTCCCTAAATGGGACTGCCACACCTCTTGACCCATGTCCTCTATGTGTTGATCTCACATCCTGTCTACAAGTAGTCTCCCAATGGTATCCAATCACTCTAGGTAATGTGCTACCAGGAGTCTAATGCGTCTCCGAGCAAAAATAATGTCTCTTCCCTTGAAGCTATCCTCAAATGCGCCTACATCTAGCTTCATTGATCCATTACAATTCCATGCTACCATTTTAAGGTTGGTCCCATAGGTCTCGCACCGTCATGTGGTGTGTCTTTCCAAAACCACTACTCTCCCTCCTCTTTAGAAAGCAATTTTCCCTTTCTTCCTTACTGCCTTGATCTCTGGCATCATCTCTTGCATGTGCGCTACTTGTGTTAGGAGGTCATCACCCAAAAATATCCCAGTTTGCTTGAGTGTTGGTCTCTTCTTCAGGAATTCCTTCCTAGCTTCCAACGTAGGGAAACGTATAATGAGTTCTCTTTCCTTGGAACTTCCTTTCTCATCACTTCCCTTCGTTCCCACTCTCCAAGCTCGTGTGTGTGGGTTCAGAAATGCCCATGCACTTCAAGAGTTCTTTCACTTCTTCTTCTACTTTCCCAATGTCTTTGAGACCTGTAACATGCACATGAAGGGGTCTAGTCTTCCTCTTTTGCTCCTCCTCAATTGTCATATTGATTATAATGGATGTCGGTGTGGCTTCATGCATCTTATCTTTTCCTTTCTTTGGATCCTCCACCCACTTTTCAGCTTTATCAACCTTCTTTTGTGTTTTGAATAGGTGCTCCGCCCATGGAGAGGATGCTCGTGCCTTCTGCTCTTTCTCTTCACGTAGAGTTTTCACCTGCTCCTTATGCTTTCGAGCTCCTTTATCATTGAAAATTGATTTTCTCCCTCCTTTGAGGGGGTATTTTTACAAGCTGCGAGTTCTCCCTTAAGTGCTTCAATCAATGCATCATTTTCATTCATGCATTCTTCCATTTTTTATTTCCAGGATTCACGAGCAGCAAGCACAATTTCTAATCTTTTTTGCATCACACATTCCATTACATTCACTTTTGCCCTCACTATAGTCTGAATTTCGGCCTTCAATGATGTGTACATCTCATCACGCTTACCAAGCATCTCTTTGTCGAACTCTTTCCTCATATCTGCATACAAACCTTTTTTGTAAGTCTCCGCATTTGCATGAATCTCTTTTCAATGTTAAAAGGCTCAACTCCGTCTTAATCATCACTTGTACCTTCTCATACATTAAGTCATCTTTGACTCTGGAAAGTTTCTCTGCTCTCTTGGAACCTGGCGATAGTGTGCTCTCTCAAATCCTCCACCTAAATGTCACTTTCGATTTAGGCGGGGTTTCATAAATATCGTCATCCCCAACGTCAGCTGATTGGTCCATCTTCAAGCACCTCGTGTGAGGCTTCACATAAAGTGCATGTACCCCTCTCCTTGAGTTGTAGCACCCGCCCTCTCTGTGTCGTGGCTGATTTGCTATGCCCCTTTTGTGTGTGCAGATGTCGGGCTGATTGTCCGGGCTTAACTTGCCTCAACCCCAACAATTGCGATGTCTCCTTCGGGTGATTCGTTCAATCCACTCCTACCATCGGCAATGGGGCATGCTATCAACCACGGTAGACACAGGGGTTGGGTGCATAGGGTTGCAACAACGAATTGTGCAGGGCACAAGGCACAGCTGACCTCCCTACAATAGCAAGCACGCGGAGGCGGAGAGAGAGAGAGAGAGAGAGAGAGAGAGAGAGAGAGAGAGAGAGAGAAATGAAATGAAATGAAATGATATATTAACGACTTCAAAAGGCCAAAATGACCTATGAGACCATCAGATACAAAGTGATGAATCTAATACAATGTCTGAAGTACAAGTACAAAAAGTACTGAAAGTAAAAATGAAAACTGAAATGAAGTGTGAAATGTGAAATGTGAAAATGGAGAATAGGCCCTCAATGACAATCTGGGTGTCGTGCTAGAATGCCTCTGATCCTCTGCTGGAGTCTCCGTCGATGTAGTGTGCTCCTGTGTCTCGGTCGTGGTCGTCTCGATCTCCCGAGCTCAATCGCCCTGTCAATGAGGGTGCCTCTGGTATGAATGCGGGTACAACCCTGTGCTGGTGGTTGGTCTCTTGGCTCCCTCGATCCAAAGAAGTCTGTGATCTATCTCTGCGACTGTCGTACTCCATGTCTCCCCAACAGACTGTCTCTATGTCGGTGTAGCTCAAGTAGATATAAGCCAAGGCATCTCTGGTCCTAATACCTCATGACTCTATCTAGGGGTCCAAAACCCTCCCTGAATAAGCAATGGAAGCGCCCTCGTATCTCATAATACACAGTGCAGTGGCATATGTAGTGTAGCTCTGTCTCTAGCTCTCTACCGCATAGTTGACATATCCTAGACTCTGGTGGTATCCCCCTGAATCTACCCGTCTCAATCTCCAGCTGGTGTGAGGATGTGCGAATCTGACCAATAGCACATCGCAAACCATGAGATAAATGAGTGTCAATGTAGTTCGGAGGAGTCACAAACCCATCCCCTGAAAGTTGGAGAAGGTGCTCTTTGTAGAAAGCCATCTTCGTGCCCAACTCCTGTATCGGCTCTACCCATGTCCTCCTGGTGTCCAACTGTATAAGATCCTGACGAATGAGTCTAGTGATCTCCGTCCGTGTGACTGGCAGGGAGGGTGCATCCAGGGAATACTGAAAGGGAGGCAATCTATCCATGCTGAGACCATGCCTCTGAAACCATGAGGTCATCTGTGCATACCAACATGATGCATCTCCTTGCATCGCTAACTGTCTAGAGGACTCAAGAGCCAGTCTACTATATCTGCCTCTATGTGTATCCCATAGACTGTGCATAAAGGACACTGATCTGGTAAGAGCCTCAATCTCTATAGGAGGGGCGGCTACCTCCGCTCGAATAATCGCATGTGGTACAGAGGCCTTGGCTCTAATCATCCGGGATATCATAAATACCAAGGGTCTCTCCATGTTCCTCTAACTGTCATGATTCACAGATGATCCCCAAACTTGGACCCCATAAAGCATAGCTGAAGCAACCAAAGTATCAAAGAGCCATAGTTTTGTTCGTGGTTCTTGAAACTGAACCTGCGAACACATCCTCTCTAGCCCTCCTACTGCAGCATAGGCTGCTCTCCTCAGGGTAAACCTCGGTCCCGTGAATACCACCCCCAGATATGTATATTCATCTGTGTACTCCACAGTGTCCTGGCCATATACGAGTGTAGGTGCCGATCTCTTGACCCACTGTGGTGTGGTGTTAAACACCATAACCTTGGTTTTACCAAGGTTCACAGACAGTCCACTATCCTTTGCAAAGTTGTGCAATGCATCCAAATGTCTTTGCATGCCCTCTGGCGACTCTGACATTAACACAATATCATCAGCATATAATAATAAAGGGATTCGTGTCCCTGCCAGCTGAGCGCCTCTGTCACCCTCTCTGTCAATGTAGTCAGAGACCTCATCTACATACATACCAAAAGTGCAGGGAACAAAGGACACCCCTGTTTCACTCCAAAAGTGGAATGAACAATGTCAGAAATCCCCTCAGGAGTGCGTACCTGGCTAGTCACTGAGCCGTATAAAGCCATGATCCCCCATATGATCTCTGTGGGTACTCCCAACTTCAGTAGCCTGTGCATCAGTCTGGCCCTCGGCACTGTGTCAAATGCCTTGCGGAAGTCCACAAAGCAACAATACATCCGTCTCCCATGTGTCCGACCCTCCTCAATAATGGCTCTGAGTGTAAGAATATGGTCCAAAGTGGAGAAACGCCTCCTGAATCCAGCCTGACCTGCTGCTCGTATGCCCTCATTTTCTGCCCATTTACTCAGTTGTTGTTCAAGAATGGATGCATACAACCGTGCCAATGTGTGCCCTATCATAATAGTACGATAGTTCCCTGGTATCGTGGGGTCCCCTGCCTTGAAAAGAGGTACAATAGTAGATAATCTCTAGGACTCGGGTAGTCCCTCACACATGACACGGTTAAACAACCGCGCAAGAACCTCTGACAGTAAATCTCTAGCATTTATCAAGTGCTCTGCCACCAAACCATCATGATCATATGCTCTCCTAGTCCTCATCCTGTCAATGGCGTTCTTCACCATCTCAGTGGTAAAGAAGGTACTAGTGGCTGGACATGGCTCTAGGGGGTATGGTAATGGTGGTTGCCCAGGTACTGTATATAATGATGCTGCATATTGACCCTAAATCTCGGGAGAGGTAATCACTGGAGGAGAGAGAGAGAGAGAGAGAGAGAGAGAGAGAGAGAGAGAGAGAGAGGAGGAGGAGGAGGAGAAGAAGAAGATTGTTTTAACGTCGTAGGAAACTATCCCAAGAGACCTTAAAGATCTATCCAACGAGGAGAGTTGAACTCAAGACCTGTTATTCAAGAAAGAAATGGCATAACCAATCTACCACACATGGGTGATAGAAAGGTTATACCATTTTCTTCCTTTTATTAGCGCGTGTTGGGTTAAAGGCCCAAATGGTCCCCTTTTGTGTATAGTTTTAAAGGTTACTAACCTTTGGCCAAGTTCACATTGAGCTTGGCCACTAACTTAAATTGGTCCTATACTTTATAATAAAGGGAAGAGACGAGCCCAAAAATACTCACTCTCAAATTCCCCTACAGAAAATCGTGCGCTCTCTCTCTCTCTCACTTCGAGCCCTAGCACCCCTATCTCAGCATGCTATCGCCTGCTCTCCAAGCCTCAACACTTGCACATCTTCTCGTGCTCTATCACTTGCACACACTGCTGCGCGCTCATCAACTGGTATCAGAGCCAACTTAGGGTTTGCTCCCAAACCTACAAACGCTGATTTTCAGCCAAGGAGGTCGACTTTCACGCGAGATTTTGAAATTTTATCGCCAAAGGACTCGTCCCCGGATACTAGAGGGCTCCCGGCAAGTCAAATTAACCTAAAACAGGCTGAAAATAGATCAAAATCAGCAAATTACAGGTTATGACAGCAAAATACAGGTTTTGCAAATCATGTATTAAGGTGTGGGAACATCTTTACTAGGTCCCCGCTACCCGAAAACAAAGAAATTGCCGAAAAACAAGACCCAAAACAAGTGTTTTCAGCAAATTTCAGATTTACGTAGGTTTTTGCAAGTGTATTTTTGATGCATCTACATTGAGGAAAGTGCAAATTGTTGGAATCTACGCACATTTGACAAGTTTTGGCTATGTATGACCATTTGTGGCTCAATTTTGTGCAATTTGATGCTACAAATTGGGGCTTTTGCTCATACATGCTTCTACAGGCTGTGCATTAGCCTTATATATGTTCTGTGAGGCTAAAAACAACTAAAATTGTTGTTTTTGAGCACAAATTCACTCGCTGAAATTTCCTGCGCATAAATTTCAGAACTTGTTTTTTGTGCCTAAATCGACCCATTTTGCCCCAACTTGCTCCTGTGACCATTTGGAGCTGTAGTGCACACTTCTGTGAGGTTATACTCCGGTTTTGCTACATTTTGCCCAAAAATTCGGCGTATTAGCCCTCTTCTTCGTGCAACTATGGCCTCATCTTCTTCGGATGTGAAGAATCTCTTTGAGATTAGGAGGTTCGATGGAACAGGTTTTGACCTTTGGAAAGATAGGATCCAGGGAATCCTATTTCTTAAGGATTGTGAAGGGGCACTTGAACAGGTAAAGCCACAGAATATGTCGGATGAAGCATGGGTTAGCCTGAACATGAAGGCAGTTACATACATCAAAATGGCCATGACCGATGAGACAGACATTGATTTGAAAGGTCTCACAAATGCTTTTGACGTATGGGAGAAGTTAAAGGCGATGTATGAGAATACAACGCCTGTCAACCAAGTACATTTGATGCGAAAACTTGTTGACATGCAGCTAGATGAGTCCAAGAGCGCTGCAAAGCACTTGTCGTTGTTTACAGGTACTTTGTCGCAGTTACAGGATTCAAGTTTGCCTCCTTTTGATGATAAGTTGAAAGCTATCTTCTTGCTTATGACCTTACCCGATTCATGGGAAACATTGGTGGTTTCATTTGAAGCTTGTATGGGCTCAAACAATCATGTAGACAATGGTACAAGAAGTTTCCGCTTCATGCTCAAACATGGTTACAAAAGAAGCCATGCAGACCATTGTTTGTATACCAAACATGATGAGGATAGCAGCCCTATCATTCTTGTGCTCTATGTGGATGATATGTTGATAGCTGCAAAGAAAAGAAGCACTGTTGATGCTCTTAAAGGGCAGCTGAAATCTGCATTTTCAATGAAAGACCTTGGGACAGCTGAACATATACTTGGAGTGAGAGTTAGAAGGCAAAGGGACCAACGCATATTGTATTTGTCGCAAGAAAAGTACATTGAAAAGGTACTGGACAGATTTAACATGGCTGAAGCAAAGCCTCTTGGCGTGCCATTACAGCCATATGTCAAAATCTCCAAGGATGATTGCCCCAAGTCAAAGGAAGAAGCCAATGACATGCAAAGTGTGCCTTACGCTTCCGCTTGTGGTTCACTTATATATGCTATGGGTTGCTACTAGGCCTGACATAGCCCATGCAGTGGGAGTTGTGAGCCGGTTTATGGCTAATCCAAGCAGGTTGCATTGGGATGCAGTGAAGTCCATTATGAGGTACTTGAAAGGGACTAAAAACAAATGCCTCTGCTATGGTAAAGGACCATTAGGGTTGAAGGGATTTTGTGACTCAGACATGGCTGGTGATGTGGATACACGAAAATCCACAAGTGGTTATGTGTTTACTCTTGCAGGAGGTGCTGTTTCATGGTGTTCTAGATTGCAAAAGATCGTTGCATTGTCTACTACAGAGGCTGAATATATTTCAGCCACTGAGGCTTCTAAAGAAGCCATTTGGTTAGCACATCTATGCAGTGAGTTTGGTTTGCCTGACAAGGCACCCATGCTTGGTTGTGATAGCCAGAGTGCCATATGTCTGGCAAAGAATGCCATGTTTCATGCATGCACAAAGCGTATTGATGTGCGGTATCACTTTCTCCGAGAAGTGCTTGAGGATGGCCTTATTACATTGGTTAAGGTCCATACATCACAAAATCCAACAGATGCTCTCACTAAGAGCTTATCCAAAGCACATCAGCTATGCATACAAATGGTGGGAGTCATGTAGCTTAAAGGCGCCATTTATGCCTTTAAGTGGGAGGTTGTTGGGTTAAAGGCCCAAATGGCCCCCTTTTCTGTATAGTTTTAAAGGTTACTAACCTTTGGCCAGCCCCCTTTTCTGTATAGTTTTAAAGGTTACTAACCTTTGGCCAAGTTCACATTGAACTTGGCCACTAACTTAAATTGGTCCTATACTTCATAATAAAGGGAAGAGAGGAGCCCAAAAATACTCACTCTCAAATTCCCCTACAGAAAATCGTGCGCTCTCTCTCTCTCTCTCACACTTCGATCCCTAGCGCCCCCATCTCAGCATGCTATCACCTACTCTCCAAGCCTCAACACTTGCACATCTTCTCGTGCTCTATCACTTGCACACATTGCTGCGCGCTCATCAGCGCGCACACACATCCGAGAAGAAAATTGTTTTAACGTTGTAGGAAACTATCCCAAGAGACCTTAAAGATCTATCCGACGAGGAGAGTTGAACTGAGAGAGAGAGAGAGAGAGAGAGAGAGAGAGAAGAGAATTTTAAGTCGTAGGAAACTATCCCAAGAAGAGAGAGATTTATTCACGTCTTCTAGAGGCTGAATTCGGTCTACGAGACATAACAACATACATGTGTGCCCTCTGGGTATCCAGGAAAAAGGAAAAAGAGCTGAAAATAAACCTGCTACAAAACAAAATAGTCCGACTTGGGAGTGTGTATATGCATATGAGGGGTGAGGTGGATGGAGCTCTAACAATCTCTGCCTGTTGTAGTGTGACCCCTCTCTAAGTTTAGGTGGACGAAACTGGGCAGCTCTTTGAAAGAAGTATGCAAGCTGTGGCTGGCACCCACCACTGGTGGTGTGGTGTGGGTGATTGGAGGGGAATCTCCCTATGTCTAAGAATCTCTGGTAAGAAGCGACCCAAATGTCTGGTCTCTTGACTCCAATAGCACTCAAAGTGTGGGCTGTCCTGTGAAAAGGGCCACACATAGTTCTCCTCGTTATCCATCTCATGTTCATACGCTCTACATGTCCTCTGGTCTCTGTGAATCTATACTGCCCGCCCAACTTCAGACTCTACCCACTCTAGCGGACTGTGGCATATATGTGTCCATGTATAGTGGTCACTGGATGAAGCCATTCTCTAGAATAGTCATGAAGTGCTCTCGATAACATTCACATTTTGATGGAAGAGGCTATCTAGGTGTATAAATGGTGATTCTGGGTCGTAATGAAAAGATGAGAACCGCTCTACATCCAGCCATGTGCATTGAACCACTGTGCATGTTGTACTCTCACCTGCCTCTCCCAGCTGACTGGATGCCTCAAGAGCTTCGTATAAAAGTCCGTCCTACGCTAGCTCCCTCAATCTCTGGATAAAACAAGAGTGTTTGAAAGAGAATCTCCACTACCTTGGGGGATGTGACCAGCTCTGCTCTGATAGTGTCATGTGGGACGGTCAGACTCGGTGGTACTTTCCTTCCCTTTTAGGAACTCGAAAGACGGAGCTCCCTACTCAATGATCATCCAGCTCGATCTCAGAGCACGAAAGCTCTGCAAACCATCTCGGATCGCGTTTCCAAAATCCCTCACGAACAAGCTGAAGCCTACTTGCTCAGATCTCAAAGGTGGGGTACCTGCAAAACACAAACACAGTAGCAAACTCTGCGAAACTCATGTACAAGTCATCACCTGTTGCTTCCGATATGGAAAACAACCTTTGAGTGCAAACTCGTCGTGGCAACTCATCGAACCGTCACGGTAAAATCTCCACGTGCACTTCCGCACAGCTCGGACACCTTGCAAACTGATGCGGATCTGGGGCGCTAGTGGTTGTTTTATAGGCACCGGTGGCCAGCAAGAACAGAGGGGTTGGTCTACCAAAATAGAGGACATTAGGGGCTCGTCAACACAGAGGAGAGGCGCCATGAGTTTGCTTTCCATTGACAGGCATCTCAGTGGACCTGGGTGGGTGACATAGTGACAGGCGCTTTCTTTGAGGCAGTGGGACCCCCGGCATACGCATGCCAAGGCCAGCCAATTGAGGAGGCCCGACCGGTCAGTTGCGTCAGAGCCAGAGGACATGCCTGCAGTTGCTACTGACTTTTACTGTGATTCACTGTCTGCAGAGCATCAGGATGCATGCAGAGAGAGCAAGTGTGGGCACAGATGCCTTGTCTTGTGACTGAGGAGATGCGCCAGAGGCTTGAGCTGCCGCTTCAGCTAGAGGAGCTACACGCGACCCTTAGAGCACTTCTTCGTGGTAGCCGTCCAAGTGAGGATGGTTTGACTCCTAGCTTTTTCTTGGAGTACTGGGACTTGCTTGGCTCAGATCTTTGCAACACTTTTCAGTACATGTTGCACACAAGAGAGATGCCTGACAGCATGAGGGAGGGCCTGATTTACCTCATTCCCAAGGAGGGTGGCTCCTTGGATGAGATTTGACAATGGCGGCCCATCACCATCCTCAATTCATTCTACAAAATCCTTGCCAAGGCTCTGAGTTTGAGGATCCAGCCACTTCTAGAGAGCATTATACATGGGACACAGACAGGTTTTGTCAAGGAGCGTAGTATCCTTAAAAACATCTTTACTTTTTGGGAGGCTTTTGCCCTAGCATGGCTCCGTGGTGAGGATCTGGTGATACATCTTCTCAATTTTGAGAAGGCCTACGATAGAGTTGATTGGGACTTTTTGGAGGGCACTCTATGCAGGATGGGCTTCTCAGATGCTTGGATCAGAGGTGTGTCACCTCTGTACAGACGGGCACACAGTCGGGTACTTTTGTCCGGAGGTAGAGGCGATCGTTTCATGCTCACACGTTTGGTCAGACAGGGCTGCCCGCTTGCCCCCTTCCTCTTTCTGTTCTATGCTGAGGCAATGAGCAAGTTTTTGGTTTCACAGCAGGTTGGTTTATGTGGCTTAGCGCTCCCTATTCGAGGAGATGAGCTATTGGATGCTGAGTTTCCAGACGACTCAGCCTTGTACTTGGATGGCCAGGAGGCCAACCTTCACAGGTGTGAGCAGGCTCTTGAGACCTTTTGTTGTGCATCAGGCGCACTGATCAACTGGAGAAAGACAGTGGCTTTCTCGGTTGGTAGCACTCCTACACCTGATTGGATGCCAGGTGAGGGTTTCAGATGGATTCCCCCAGGGAGTGCAGTTCAATACTTAGGCTGTCAGGTTGGCTTGGACTTGTCTCCCGAGCAGCAGATTGCTCCCCTCCTCCTGTCCATCAAGAGGAAGTTGTTACATTGGAGCTCCGCACGACTTTCTCTGGCAGGCAGTGTTGTAGTAGCCAACCAGGTGTTGTTGGCTACTATGTGGTACATCACTTCTTGTTGGATCTTTTCGAGTTCATGCATCAACCAGGTAGAGAGGCTAATCAGGAACTTCCTTTGGTCAGGGCACGACACTCAGATAGCCCGGGCCAAAGTGGCTGGCACGTCATCACCTTGTTCTCAGGGGGGGGGGGGGGGGGGGGGTTGGGAATCATAGACCCAGCACAGCAGAGCAGAGCCCTTCTTGGGAAGTTTGTTGTCAAATGACTTCTTCCAGGGGAGGAGCCTCGGAAGGAGTTTTTGCTTCAACGGCTTAGTGCTAGAGTGCCTCAGGTTGGAGGCCCTTGGAGACCTTCCACCAGATGGATTTTCACAGAGATGCGCAGAGTTGGCCTGAGCAAGAGACTAGAGGACCGTTTTGCTGTGAGCCTTCTTCGATTCTGGGAGCAGCTGCAGAGAGGCTTGGAGCAGCACCAGCCTACTTGCACGGAGGAGCGCCAGAGACAGTCCCTTGTTTGAAACCCCATGGTCAGCACTCAGAGAGGCTACTTGGTTGGTACTAGGCCTCAAGTTTCTTGGGGTCCCATTGCAGAGGGTCCAGCACGCACTTTAGGTGATTGGCTACAATTCTCAGGCTTGTCAGAGGAGCTTCAGAGCACCCAGCTTCAGGGCATGAGAGGGGTGCAGAGCATGTGT
Source organism: Adiantum capillus-veneris (assembly GCF_014529385.1). Lineage (NCBI taxonomy): Eukaryota > Viridiplantae > Streptophyta > Polypodiopsida > Polypodiales > Pteridaceae > Adiantum > Adiantum capillus-veneris. Next base: position 147,057,295 of record NC_140952.1, read on the forward strand.
CAGGCCATCACAGAGGCAGTACCAGCTAAGTGGCTCATGCTTCTCGAGTCAGCAGCGCCCAGATGGATGGGGGCCTTCACGCGACTGGAGGCTCTCATTGCAGTTCGGGCTTGCTCAGAGACTGTTCCCTCCCTGTTTTTCGAGCTACAGGGTGAGGGACGCTTACACCAAGTTTCAGTAGATGCCCCACACGTGGCAGAGTGCTGTTTCCAGAGGATCCGAGTGGTGGGCATCTGTGGGAGGATTTGTGTAATAGATCCTGACCCAGCAACTCTTGCGATTGGCCACTGGAAGCTGTGCGCTTGGGAGAGTTGTCCATTGGGACGAGTGCAGTGGGATCCTAGGGAATGGTTTTGGAGGGACCCTTTCTCCTCAGCCGACCACCCAGGTGTCCCTTTCTTTCAGTACATTGTTCGTCTAGGACTTGTCTCCAGAGCAGCAGATTGCTCCCCTCCTCCTGTCCATGAGGAGGAAGTTGTTACATTGGAGCTCCGCACAACTTTCTTTGGCTGGCAGAGTTGTAGTGGCCAACCAAGTGTTGTTGGCTACTATGTGGTACATCACTTCTTGTTGGATCTTTTCGAGTTCTTGCATCAACCAGGTAGACAAGTTGATTAGGAACTTCCTTTGGTCAGGGCACGACACTCAGATAGCCCGTGCCAAAGTGGCATGGCAGGTCATCATTCTTCCTTGTTCTCAAGGAGGGTTGGGGATCAGAGACCCAGCACAGCAAAGCAGAGCCCTTCTAGGGAAGTTTATCGTCAAAGGACTTCTTCTAGGGGGGAGCCGTGGAAGGAGTTTTTGCTTCAGCGGCTTAGTGCTAGACTGCCTCCGGCTGGAGGCCCCTGGCGACCTTCGACCAGATGGATTTTCAGAGAGATACGCAGAGTTCAATGATCCACATTATCCGGTAATGGGTTTACATCAGGTGGCATGATAAAATCATCAACAATGGGCTGTTTTCAGCACCATTTTCAGCATTGTTTCGTGGCTGCAAATGCCCTTCAGGAGCCTCAATTTGCTGCCCAACATCTTCTGGCTCAAACACCACTGGATCATCTACATTTTCAGCCGTATGTGGTGCATCCTGAGGGTCAAGAATAGGCCTAACGGGTGGCTGGTCATGCTTTGAGGCACAATTGTTTTGAAGCAGCCTTGCCTCATTAAAAACAACATCCCGGCTGCATATAACCCTTTTGAGCTGAGGTTACCAAATCCTGTAACCCATTTCGCCTTCTTCACTATATCCCATGAAAAGGCCTTTAATGGACTTGGCATCTAGTTTGCTTCTCAATTCAGGTCTAATATGCACAAAAGCTTCGCAACCAAAAATGCGTAACTGATCATATGAAGCATATATGCACTACAGTTTTCAAAGCTTCTCCCCAAAATCCATGAGAGAGATTAGCTGTGGACAGCGTGCATCTCACCCCTCACAAAGTGTCCTATTGAATCTTTCACCCACACCATTAGAAGAGGGGCTGTATGGCACAGTAAGCTCTCTCTTAATGCCCAAATTTTCACAAAATTTGTTAAATTCAGCACTTGTGAACTCTCCCTCATTGTCCGTACGCAAGCATTTCAGCTTTCTACCTGTTTGGGTGGTCACAAATGCATGAAATTTCTGAAACGACAGATGAATGGGGGCCTTCACGCGACTAGAGGTTCTCATCGCAGTTCGGGCTTGCTCAAAGACTCTACCCTCCCTGTTCTTCGAGCTACAGGGTGAGGGTCGCTTACACAGAGTTTCAGTAGAGGCCCCACAGGTGGCAGAGTGTTGTTTTCAGAGGATCCGAGGGTATCACAGGGTATAAAAAAAAGAGTATTCAAAACTTAGTAAACATAATCACCAACTCATCCAAGCCTTGGTATGCTACAACAAAGCACATGTTTCTTAGAAAATGGAAGCAAGTATCTCAACATCTAAGGGTTAGAGACCGAAGGTAAATGAGAGGAAGTAAACCAACTATTCAAAGCACCTATGTTTACCATAGAAAATGGAAGCAAGTATCTCAACATAGAGAAAGAACAATACGCAAAGCAAGTAGTCCTGGCCCCTTAGTTCCCAAGTAGTCTCAAGACCAGTCAGATTATAGTAACCAGTCATTTTAAAAAAGGCAGGCACCGAAGGTAAAGATTCCACCAAAGCCATACCATACCCTAACAGTCAAAAGAAGAATCCAAAACAGGCTTTTTAGGCAGAATGAGAAACAAGCACAAGGCAGCCTTATCTTTCATAGGTAATAGACCACATTTTGAAAGAATACAAGTTCTTTTCTCATGTGTTTTGGCATGTTCGAGCAATAGTACATATTTATGGACAACCCACGAGTGCTAGTCAAGCCAAATTTTTAGATTTCAACGCTTAGACCATAGTCCAAAAGGGAAACGCTCAAGAATTGAAGGGCATGCTAGGGCCTATCATGGAGAAGTGAAAGAGGGAGGAAAAAGCCCTACACTTCTTCAGAGGGTCAAAGTCTAGGAGCCCTCACTATACTCCATTAGGGTATTCTCATAAAAATAGCCGGCAAAATAGTAGGTGATCGTCATCAGCTCTGATCAAGACCACTCAACCAAAAGCCTCAGTCTAACATTCATTAGAGCCATAAATGCTCTGGATGATCAAAATTAAAGTACCCATGTACACTCTATTGAACAAAACAGAAGGAATTTAGGCCAACACAATATGTTTTGTCATGCAATAGCATCCTCAAGCTACTATATCCATACAAATAGAAACTTCCAATGACCATATCGATAAGCTTTGACTTCAAGTCAAAAAAAATCCAATAACCAACAAAGTTATGCAACTACTAAACCCATCATTCAAAACCAAGTCCAAAAACCAAAAGCCCTTAGTCTTCTCAGTCTGAATTTGAACCAAGACAAATCAGCCAACAGCCCGAGTCATGTAGAACCGTATACGCTTAGGATGATCAATATTTAAACTATCCATGTACTCCTAGTCAAAACAAAAGGCTTTGAGTTCAGCCCCCAACAAAGCAATAGGTAACGGCCATCAGTCCTAATCAAGGCCCACACTCCAGGCTGCTCCAAATCGTTTTAGAAAGCACGAGATATAGGAAGAGACCGATATAAGTTAGGTACATCGGTAAAATTTGAAAACTCCCAGTTTTTCAAGGAAGCGAGTACTAGCCTTGTATGATTTGTCATGCAAAAGCAACCACAATCACCCGTATACAAACAAATAAACATCCCTTGTGAAGATTCAAGTTCCCATGACCATATCTCTAAGCTCTGGCCAAGTCAAAAGAGAGTCAATACCCAGCAAGCAATTAGGCAGCTGCTATAACCAGGGCAACTAAACTAAATCAAACTCCTGTCATGAAAAAAAGGCAAGCAACCCAGTTTCAACTCCAATATCTTTTGAAAGATACCAGCAAGCCATAAACAGAAGTCAAGTCACAGACCACCAAAGATTAAATCTCTTCAGAAATCCATAAACAACCAAAGCCAGGTATAGTTTAGCCAAGCTATTCAAAGTTAAACAAAGTGAGGGGCATTAATTTTCTTCACAAAAAAAAACAAATATAGTGTAGTTCAACAAGCCATTAACCTATGAGGAGGAAGCTTCATCAACATTCTCCATATTGCAAAAAAATCAGCAGTCTTCTCTCCAAGTGCAGGTAATTCTCTCAGAGACAGCCCCAGAGACAGATTACAGATTTCAACTCCTCGTCGGCTAAATCTTTAAGGTCTCTTGGGATAGTTTCCTACGACGTTAAAACTCTCTTCTTCTTCTTCTTTTCACTAGATATGGAACAGCCAGAGGAGCAGCCATCACTGCAGAGCTTGGCCCACACTCATTCAACCACTACCGGCACTCTCATCGACCGAGCACTGGAGCTACAGAGATCCAGACAGCCACGATTGAGGAGAGGGGCTACACAGCATCGACGGAGATTATAGCAAAGGATTCGAGCCATACTCTCTCTACTTCCAAAGTGCACATGAGGATGGATTCTAGTAGAAGTACTTTTGTTCTAGTTCTTGTGTACCAAGACATGGTATCAGATTCACTATTTTGTAACAGATTGGTCTCATAGGTCATTTTGGCCTTTTGAAGACATTAATATAACATTTCATTTCATTTCATTTCTCTCTCTCTCTCTCTCTCTCTCTCTCTCTCTCTCTCTCTCTCTCTCTCTCTCTCTCTCTCTCTCTCTCTCTCTCTCTCTCTCTCTCTCTCTCTCTCTCGTGCAGGTGTTCAATGCCAATCAATGAAACAATCCAAGGTAGGTATCCAAAGCTAAGTGAGGGAAAGAGTCCCTCACCTTCAAATATACCTATTGTGGGCAGCTGACCGAGAACAGCCTCCAAAAACAGAGAGTTTTCTCGCGTGAAAATTCGTCCATTTCAAAGGGGAACTATCCCATTGTGTGCGGGAGCACCAGAGACACGCGTAGACGTGGTCGCTCCACCCAAAACGATCCAAAACAGAAAATTATAGCCTGCTGTGTTTTTCTGCAGGTTTAGGGTTTTGCACCTAAACTGCAAGACAACGTCAGGGGAGCCTCGGGAAAGCCTCGGGATGCTTAAACAAGCCTTTGGGCACCTGACAGTGTTAAAACAGGGAATTACAGCACACTGAAATTGACCTGCAGCTCATTGGAAAGCTTCCTAACCGCAAGGGAAAGTGTCCTTGACATGTACTTTTGACCTACAGAGGGTTTTGTGCCATTATGCTGGCGAAATTGGGTCAAAAACTTGCAATTACTCTTCCAACCCCTGCCCTATGTCTGAATTGAGAAAGCCGAGCTCGCTGCTGCTGCCCGCACCCCCCCCTCGCCATCGCTACCCTCGCGTAGCCTCATCCCCCCTCACCTCCTGCGCGCAGCCTCTCAGCCCGCTCCTGCGTGCAACCCCCCGCTTGTTCTCAGCGTGCTGCCCCCCCGCCCACACATGCAGCATCCTGCCAGTCGCCGCCCCCTACCTACAGCAACCCGCCAGCGCCCCCCCCCACACTCACCTCGCGCTGCCTGCAGCAACCCGCCCCTCCTCGCTCGCCTCGCACTCCTCTTACCTTGCTCACCCGTCCCCTTCTCCTTCTTCACGTCGTCAGCCTCCCTGCTCACTTAATTCACCTCGCATACAGTGATGCCCTCGACCACCCTCTCAGCAGTAGACACAGAATGGCGGCTTCTGCTCCACCTCAGAGGGACTCCACTGAAGCCCCCTCACCCGACACCACGGAGCCGACCCTTCGACTTGCTCTTTCGCCAGAAGAGCAAGCGAGCTTGATGGCCGAAGTGGAGCGCTTGCAAGCCACTTCGGTCATCTGTAAGATCAGTGGCACTCGGCCAGTCGTGGCAAAGTTCGGGATTTACTACAGGCCCGTCTTCTCTTCGATGTGGGCAAAATCACTGATGTCCAGATCCTCGGGAGAGGGTACTACCAGGTAGGTAGAGTTCGAGTCTGCAGATATGACGGCCAAGGTGATTTCGATGAGCCCACTCGGCATCCGAGCAGCTCGAGCTTACTTCCGACGATGGCATCATGGTTTTGACCCTACTACAATGGTGCTTGAGGAGGAGGCATACTTGCCGATTTCGGTATGTTTCCCAGACTGAGGAGAGAGTACCTCCCTCTTCTCCCAGGATTGGTTCCATGTTCGGGACAGTTCTGAAGTCTCCGTGCACTGCAACTTCAGTTGTGGCCAAGGCCGCAGGTTTACCTACTGTGCGGGTTCTTGTTCGCGACACACACTCCCTCCCCAAGATGGTATTGTTGCCTCGGGTGAGTGGGGGATGGATCAGACAGAGTGTGGAGTATTCCGGTCTCCCGAACCAGTGTTTCATTTGCAAGCAGATGGGCCATTTGGCGAAGGCCTATCCTCGCAGGAGACCTCGACCCACAGCGCATGCACAACCTCCCAAGGCTGAGCAAGCCAAGCAGCCAGATACATAGGACACACAGGCCGGTACCTCGACAAAGACCAGTGATCAGAACGCTGACGGTTGGCAGCAGGTGCCAGGCCGCCGTCGACAGGGGCGGGCTCGCCCCATTGCTCCCCCTGGTGGCCGACCTTCTGCAGCTCAGCAGCACTAGATTCCGACTAGGAACCGTTTTGACCCCCTTTAGCAGGACCCGCCTGAGGAGGCCCCGCCCACTTCAGCTCCTCCACCACCGTCTCTTCCTTCCTCAGATGCTACTGCTCCGCCTCCTCCCCCTCCCCCACCTCCACCCTCGCCTCCCGCCCCTCCTCTTTCCCCGATGGGGCCCACAGCCTCATCTCCTAACCCCTCCTCCACTCCTCCTTAGACGCAGGGTTCTGGACACGCTTCTGCCGCCACGAGGCATTCTCTTGGTAGTGCTTTTGCTACGAGCCGTGTCGCTCGAGAGGGACAGCCCCACCTGAGGCCGCCTTTTTTTGGTGCAGGCCTCTCCCTTTGCAGCAGTCCCTCGAGGTTTGACTAGCTTCGACATACGTAGACACTGGGACTTCTTTGACTACAACTTCACTCGGTTTCTGGGTGACTCTTCTCCTGACCTGGAGGAGGCTAGCTTTCGAGTCCACGTCCTCTTTCTTGCAGCTAGACGCATTGAGGCTCTCGACACAGCAGTGGGTTTCTCCTTTCCGCTGTGTGGTAGGGATCTCACAGAGTGGACACAGCACACACTGCAGAGTCCTTGACGAGCTCCAAATTCAGGCTACTGAGTTCTCACGCCACCTAGGGGTGACAGATTTGGTGCAGACACTTTGGCCTCCGGCCAAGTTCAGCATGACACCTCCGGATGCAGCGGGTAGCAGGCACATTGTGGTGCAATTGTTTGCTAACACTCAGTGCCCTCCTTGTTATGTATTTGTGCATGAGAATTCTTGGACAGAGGATGTAGCCCCTCGGGCTACACGCTCGGCTTGGGCCTGGGCCGGACAGTCACTTCTTTCGCGCTTGTTTAGAGGTCGTTCAGATGCGGATTACTCCCCATCCAAACCGGCCTCAAAGATAGTGAGGTTGGCTGCTGCGGCACCATCTGTTTTCTCTCACTAACTCCATGAGGATCATCTCATGGAATGTGCAGGGATTAGGAGGGCCCCAATTTCAGCGTCAGAGGGGTCAGCTACATCAGGAGCTTCAGAGATGCCTTGTGGGTGGTGAGATTGACATTCTTATGCTACAGGAGCATCATCTTTGTTAGAGTCGCACTCGTCGGTGTGGTCAGATTTTGCGTGGACAATATGAGACGTTTTGGTCAACTGCTTTTAGACCTGGAGGCATCCAGGGTGGGGTATGTATGACTATTGCGGACTCTTTGCTGCAGGCCATCGTGGGCAGAGGGATTATTGTGCCACGTTGGGCTCAGTGGATCACTATGCAGGTACAGGGTTGCCTCATGGGCTTCCTGAACATCTACGCGCCCAATGTGGCGAATGCACGTGCAGAGTTTTGGTCACAGATTGTTGAGGCTCTGCTGTAGGCAGAGCAATGGCGCATTGGGGGTGACTTCAACATGTTGGAGGATCCCTTTGACAGGATTGGAGGTAGCTATACTACTGTGCATGGAGTTGAGTTGGCAGCTTGGGAGAGGTTATGTATGACTTTGCGGGTTTCAGATGTGTGGCAGCATTCTAGCTTTGTGAGGCCACCTGGCAGCCTTGGCCTTCTCTCGTTCGAACCGTAGAGCGGGAGGAGTGAATCTATCTCGGATCAATCGCTTCTACACTACTGATCACTTCTATGACTCGGGTGGGTCAATTAGCATCCTGCCTGGGACATCTTTTTCGGACCATGCACCAGTGATCCTCACTGTGACAAAGAGACAGAGGAGGGGGAGTACGATGCTACGCATCCCAAAGAGACTCTTGCTGGAGAGCGAGTGGTGGATCTTTGGACAAAGGGCTTAGACTTGCAGGATTCTCCTGGTGACAGAGAGGCCTCTCAACTTGCTCAGCTTAGTCGGCTATTTCTCCAAGAGTCTTCGGCTCGCCTGGCTGCAGCGAGAGAGGAGGAGCAACGTCTCTGACGAGGCGTTGCTTCCTTGCAGAGGATACAGGAGCAGCATCCAAACAGTCCTTGGTTGGAGGAGCAGTTGCAGCAGGCTTGCCAGGAGCTCGGCAGCACAGAGGAGAGGCGCCATGAGTTTGCTTTCCATCGACAGGCATCTCAGTGGACCCAGGTCGGGTGACAAAGTGACAGGCGCTTTCTTTGAGGCAGTGGGACCCCGGCATACGCATGCAAAGGTCAGCCAGTTGAGGAGGCCCGATGGGTCAGTTTCTTCAGAGCCAAAGGACATGCATACAGTTGCTACTAAATTTTACCATGATCTACTGTCTGTAGAGCCTGTCAGAGCGTCAGGATGCATGCAGATAGCAGGTGTGGGCACAGATGCCTTGTCTTGTGACTAAGGAGATCCGCCAGAGGCTTGAGCTGCCTCTTCTGCTATAGGAGCTACGCACGGCCCTTAGAGCACTTCCCAGTGGTAGTTGTCTAGGTGAGGATGGTTTGACTCCCAGCTTTTTCTTGGAGTACTGGGACTTGCTTGGCTCAGATCTCTGCAACACTTTTCAGTACATCCTTCACACAGAAGAGATGCCTGACAGCATGAGGGAGGGCCTGATTTACCTCATTCCCAAGGAGGGTGGCTCCTTGGATGAGATTCGACACTGGCGGCCCATCACCATCCTACAAAATCCTTGCCAAGGCTCTTAGTTTGAGGATCCAGCCACTTCTAGAGAGCATTATACATGGGACACAGACAGGTTTTGTCAAGGAGCGTACTATCCCTGACAACATCTTTACTTTTTGGGAGGCTTCTACCCTTTGCGTGGCTCCGTGGTGAGGATCTGGTGATACTTCTTCTCGATTTAGAATAGGCCTACGATAGAGTTGATTAGAACATTTTGGAGGGCACTATACGCAGGATGGGGTTCTCAGATGCTTCAATCAGAGGTCTGTTAGCTCTGTACAGACGGACACACAGTGAGGTACTTTTTTCCGGAGGTAGAGGTGATCGTTTCATGCTCACACGTTCGGTCAGACAGGGCTGCCCGCTTGCCCAATTCCTCTTTCTATTCTATGTTGAGGCAATGAGCAGGTTTTTGGTTTTACAACAAGTTGGTTTACGTGGCTTAGCGCTTCCTATTTGGGGAGATGAGCTACTGGATGCTGAGCTTGCAGACGACTCAACCTTATACTTGGATGGCCAGGAGGCCAACCTTCACAGGTGTGAGCAGGCTCTTAACACCTTTTGTTGTACATCAGGTGCATTGATCAACTAGAGAAAGAAAGTGGCTTTCTCGAGTGGTAGTGCTCCTACGAGGAGCGCCTGAGACAGCCCCTTGTTTGAAACCCCATGGTCACCACTCAGAGAAGCCACTTGGTTGGTAGTAGGCCTCATGTTTCCTGGGGTCCCATGGCAGAGGGTCCAGCACGCACTCTAGGTGATTGGCTACGGTTCTCAGGCTTGTAAGAGGAGCTTCAGAGCATCCAGCTTTAGGGCATGAGAGGGGTGCAGAGCATGTGTCAGGACATCACGAAGGTAGTACCAGCTAAGTGGCTCACGCTTCTCGAGCCAGCAGTGCCCAGATGGATGGGGGCCTTCACGCGATTGGAGGTTCTCATTGCAGCTCGGGCTTGCTCATAGACTGTTCCCTCCCTGTTTTTCGAGCTACAGGTGAGGGACGCTTACACCGACTTTCAGTAGAGGCCCCACAGGTGGCAGAGTGCTGTTTTCAGAGGATCCGAGTGGTGGGCATCTGTAGGAGGATTTGTGTCATAGATCCTAACTCAACAACTCTTGCCACTGGCCATTGGAAGCTGTGGGCTTGGGAGTGTTGTCCATTGGCACGAGTGCACTGGGATCTTGGGGAGTGGTTTTGGAGGGCCCCTTTCTCCTCAGCCGACCACCCAGGTGTCCCTTTCTTTCAGTACACTGTTCGTCTGGGACTTGTCTCCAGAGCAGCAGATTACTCCCCTCCTCCAGTCCATCAGGAGGAAGTTGTTACATTGGAGCTCCACACAACTTTCTCTGGCTGGCAAAGTTGTAGTGGCCAACCAGGTGTCGTTGGCTACTATGTGGTACATCACTTGTTGGATCTTTTCGAGTTCTTGCATCAACCAGGTAGAGAGGCTGATTAGGAACATCCTTTGGTCACGACGTGACGCTGAGATAGCCCGGGCCAAAGTGGCATGGCAGGTGAAACCGGCCCATGGAGCGGTAGGCGTTGGCTTTAATCACCCGAACTTCTTTACTTTAGACACACACATAGAGCACTTTGCAAAGGAAACATGCGACGGGAATTAACAGTCAAGTACACACACGGCTTGGAAGCTAGAATGCTCCGAGCAAACGCCGACAACCTGTAGGCCCCAAAATTGGCGCCCCTTTCAGTATTTCTTTATACTTTGAGAGGGTAAATTTACAAAGTAGAGTCCTGGGAATCCTTTGTCTATATCCAACTAGATACCACTTGATTTGGCCAAATTTCGGTAGCGTAACAGCCCCAAAACTTGTGCGAAACCAATTCCACTGCTGGAACTCACTTCCACTGGCATAAATCCTCTGATTCCTACCAAAAAACAGTAAATTCAGCACGCTGTATTTACTGGTTTTTGCCCTGTTTCCAGCCCCAAACAGTCCCCTAAATGTCCTCTGCCAGTGGGGCACTATTCCCAATGGTGCTGGCGTCCGTATGGCTGAAAAACAGTCAATTTACAGCGCATACACAGCGCTGAAAACGCACCTGTACGGTGAGGTTATGACCCTCACCGGTGCCTGCTTTGGAGTAGCAGCTAGCTACCCCTGTTCCTACTCAAGGAGGCCTTGCCTCAGCACAAAAGCATGAACCCACACAGCTGTACATCAGTCAAATGAAGAGCCCTCTTGTGGGGCATCACATAACTGCACGTAGGGGGGAGAGAGAGCAGTGTGTAGTGTGTAGGTCATCACGCCTAGCACCACACTGTACATAGAGAGGAAAGCAAGCATTCCATAGCTCTTAACCTGTGAGACAGGTTCTCAATGAAGCATCCCCCCAGCGTAAATCGAGCGCCCCCTCTGCTGCCCTTGACCTGTAATGCATCTGTGAACAAATAGATGCAAAAAGGGGAAGATTTCCATGGCTGCCAAAACCCGCGTATCATTGAAAACGCAGCAAAACACCCCTATAAACACGCATCTGATGCCTTCCAATGCTGAAAATTAGCTCCTTAGTCTTAGCTAAAGTCATGGGAAGCTAAAAAATGGAGAGAGATGGCTGAAAATCATAGTTATCAGCCTCCAAAACTGCTCCAAAAAGTCAGTTACGAGTTCTGTTCTCCCAGACTTGGTAAATTGACCAAAAAGTGTCACTTGGCACTCATGCATGCAATTTCCCCACATTGGGCTTCCTGCTTAAAAATCTCTCAACTGGTGCATCAATTGACTTTGTAGCAGAGTAATAAAATGTTCCCCTACAAATTTCATAGCCCAAAATAGCAGTTCCCTAAATTTTAGGAGATGCTTCCGTTGGGCTCCCATTGGTCATCTGACCATCAATGCCCACTGGGACCGCATCCAAAAGTGCGATGTAACCGAGCTGTCGGGTACTTTCCTTTGGTGACCCCATCTTGACATTATGCCTTTATTGAGTTCACTTCCTAGTATCCACCAACTTGCTAAGTGCGACGGGGGGACCTACATGACCTTGCACTAAGCCTAGACATCCTCTTACTATACGAATTCCAATGCCGACCAACTTCCCGTCTAAGGGTGAAACTACCATTCACATTGGCCATACAATGTCCGACCATTTGCAACTTCAAAAAGAGGGTCTCAAAAATTAAACAAAAATCATTGGAAAGAAACCAACAACTAAGGTTAGCAGTTGCCACGTCCTCGTGACAGCAGGTCATCATTCTTCCTTGTTCTCAGGGAGGGTCGGGGATCATAGACCCAGCACAGCAAAGGAGAGCCCTTCTAGGGAAGTTTATCGTCAGAGGACTTCTTCTAGGGAAGGAGCCGTGGAAGGAGTTTTTGCTTCAACGGCTTAGTGCTAGACTGCCTCAGGTTGAAGGCCCCTGGCGACCTTCAACCAGATGGATTTTCACAGAGATGCGCAGAGTTGGCTTGAGCAGGAGACTAGAGGACCGCTTCGCTGTGAGTCTGCTCCGATCTTGGGAGCAGCTGAGGAGAGGCCTAAAGCAGCGCCAACCTACTTGCACGAAGGAGCGCCTGAGACAACCCCTTGTTTGGAACCCCATGGTTAGCACTCAGAGAGGCCACTTGGTTGATAGTAGGCCTCATGTTTCCTGGGGTCCCATGGCAGAGGGTCCAACACGCACTTCAGGTGACTCGCTACAGTTGTTAGGCTTGTCAAAGGAGCTTCACGGCATCCAACTACAGGGCATGAGAGGGGTGCAGAGCATGTGTCAGGACATCACAGAGGCAGTACCAGCTGAGTGGCTCACACCTCTCGAGTCAACAGCGCACAGATGGATGGGGGCCTTCATGCGACTGGAGGTTCTCATCGCAGTTCGGGCTTGCTCAGAGACTCATACCCTCCCTGTTCTTCGAGCTACAGGGTGAGGGTTGCTTACACAGAGTTTCAGTAGAGGCCCCACAAGTGGCAGAGTGCTGGTTTCAGAGGATCCGAGCTGTGGGCATCTGTGGGAGGACTTGTGTCATTGATCCTAATCCTGCAACTCTCATAGCAGCCACAATACGGGACGGTACGTTCAATACGCGGTGTACAATACGCGTACTAGACGCATTTGTGAGAATCAAAAATAAAATACGACCAATATGATACTTTAATAAGGACAAGTGAAGCTGGTTCTCAATGACTCTTCAATGTTTAATCATAGCATACATAAACAAGCACCATGAAGCTCTAAAACACACTTGATCAACTAGCAAAAGTCATTAGAATAGAATACGTTTTGAGCAAAAATAAGATAGAATAGAAAACGTTATGAGACGTACTGTACGTTTCAATACGGGATGTCCCGTATTCTAAATAAAGTACGCGTATTATAGCTGCTATGGCAGCTCTTGACACTGGCCACAAGAGGCTGTGGGCCTGGGAGTGTTGTCCACTGGCACGAGCGCAGTGGGATTTTGGAGAGTGGTTTTGGAGGGACCCTTTCTCCTCAATCGACCATCCAAGTGTCCCTTTCTTTCAGTACATTGTTCGACTGGGACGTCATATACTAGCAACACGGAGAGAGGCTCATCCTACTGCAGCACCTCATTGGCAAGAGGAGGGTCTCACAGCTGAGTTCTTGGCAGCTTTTTGGGAGAGGTTGTGGGACTCCGGACAGCCGCGGTGAGTCACTTTGTTCCAGTGGCTGGTTGCACACCTAGCTACAACAGTTGGGAGTTGGCTTGTACATAGTGGTCTCTGGGCAGCATGTGCAGCTTGTGACCATCTTGTGGAGAGTCAACGCCACTGTCTTTGGACTGTCCTTTGGCACAGCAGGTTTGGCTTCATATTCTTCGGCTGATGCCATCTCTTTCCACAGTTCGGCAGTACACTTGGGGAGCAACTGCTTGGTCCACTTTCACGAGCCCGACACTTCAGTTTGAGCTATCCTCCACGAGCAGAATGATAGTGATGCAGAGGGGTCGACCTACACTCCAGTCTGCTACAGAGCTTACTCCACAGGAGTGGTGCAGTGAGAGAAAGGAGTGTTGGGAGCTCATCTGCGGCCTCACACTCTGGTTCATATGGCGGGCCCGCTGCTTCCGCATCTTCGAGGCTCACCTTGTACCACCAGCAGAGACAGTTCGGGATCTTTGGCTAGAGCTGATCCATACTCTCAGAGGACAATTAGAGAGACTCCACGGCAGCTACGCGGCTCACCTTGTACCACCAACAAAGACTATTCGAGATCTTTGGCTAGAGCTGATCCATACTCTCAGAGGACAGTTCGAGAGACTCCACAGCAGCTCCGACCGCATACAGGAGCGTAGAGAGGCTTTCCTTCGACTTTGACGCCCTGGGCCTTTCTTCACCATGGTCCAGGGTGTGCTCAGATGGCACTACTGTCCACCTATGTGGCTTTTCCCTCCTCCCATCTCTTCATTTAGCCTCATTCTACATATGTTGTGTTTTCATTGGGAGAGTCTCCCCCTCATGATTGTTGTAGCCCTCTCTTGTAGAGGTGGTTGTAGCCCTATGGGCAATTTCATTAACTAATAAAAGGATCTTTTTCTTGGAAAAAAAAAAAGTCATTGCCTGTCACAGGGTATAGAAAAAAGAATATTCCAAACTTAGTAAACATAATCACCAACTCATCCAAGCCTTGGTATGCTACAACAAAGCACATGTTTCTTAGTGAATGGAAGCAAGTATCTCAACATCTAAGGGTTAGATACCAAAGGTAAACGAGAGGAAGTAAACCAACTATTCCAAGCACCTAGGTTTACTGAAACCGGCCCGTAGGGCGGTAGGCGTTGGCTTTCACCCGAAAATCTTTACTTTAAACACACACACAGAGCACTTTGCAAAGAAGACCTGTAAGGGGAGTTAACACTTAAACACACACACACGGCTCGGAAGCTAGAATGCTCCGAGCAGACGCCGACAACCTGTAGGCCCCAAAATTGGCGCCCCTTTCGGTATTTCTTTATTCTTTAGGAGGGTAAATTACAAGGTAAGGTCCTGGGAATCCTTCACATGTATCCACCTAGATACCATTTGATTTGGCCAAATTTCGGCAACATAACAGCCCCAAAACTTGCGCGAAACCAATTCCCCTGCTGGAACTCGCTTGCACTGTCGTATACCCTCTGATTCCTGTCCAAAAACAGTAAATTCAGCACGCTGTATTTACTGGTTTTTGCCCTGTTTTCAGCCCCAAACAGTCCCCTAACTGTCCTTTGCCAGTGGGGCACGATTCCCAATGATCCTGGCGTCCGTACAGCTGAAAAACAGTGAATTTACAGCGCATACACAGCGCTGATTTTGCACCTGTACGGTGAGGTTATGACCCTCACCAGTGCCTGCTTTGGAGCAGCAGTTAGCTACCCCTGTTCCTGCTCAAGGAGGCTCTTGCCTCAGCACAAAAGCATGAACCCACACAACTGTACATCAGTCAAATGAGTAGCCCTCTTGTGGGGCATCACATAACTGCACGTAGGGGAGAGAGAGAGCAGTGTGTAGTGTGCAGGGCATCACTCCTAGCACCACACTGTACATGAGAGGGAAAGAAAGCACTCCATAGCTCTTAACCTGTGACAGGTTGCAAATGAGGCCTCTCCCAGCATAAAAATCAGCGCCCATTTTTCTGCAAGAAGAAAGTTCACCAAAATGTGACACTTGGCGCATTTTCAAGCATTTTCCCGTTTCGGGTTCGCCGCTTAAAAATATCCCAACCGACGCGTCAGTTGACTTCGCGGCAGAGTTATAAAGTGTTCCCGTAGTCATACCGGAGGTAATGACGCGAACACATTTCACGGCCCAAAATAGCAGTTCCCTAAATTTTAGGAGATGCTTCCGTTGGGCTCCCACTGGTCTTCTGGCCATCTATCCTCATTGGGACCGCATCCAAAAGTGCAATGTGGCCCAACTGTCGGATACTTTTTGTTGGTAGTCCCACCTTGACTTTACGCCTTAATTGAGTTCACTTCCTAGTATCCACCAACTTGCTAAGTGCGACGGGGGGACCTATATGATCTTGCTATGAGCCTAGACATCCTCTTACCATACGAATTCCAGTGCCGACCACTTCCCGTCTGCGGGTGAATCTACCGTTCACATTGGCCATACAATGTCCGACCGTTTGCTACTTCAAAAAGAGGGTCTTAAACAAATAAAATAAACCCCATTGGAAAGAAACCAACAACCAAGGTTAGCAGTTGCCACATCTCTGTGACATGGTTAATAACTGCCACGTCCTCGTGACATTTACCATAGAAAATGGAAGCAAGTATCTCAACATAGAGAGAACAATACGCAAAGCAAGTAGCCGTGGCCCCATAGTTCCCAAGTAGTCTCAAGACCAATCAGATTATAGTAACCAGTCATTTAAAAAAAGGCAGGCAATCGATAAAGACTCCACCAAAGCCATACCATACCCTAACAGTCAAAAGAAGAATCCAAAACAGGTTTTTTAGGCAGAATGAGAAACAAGCACAAGGCAGCCTTATCTTTCATAGGTAATAGATCACATTTTGAAGGAATACAAGTTCTTTCCTCATGTGTTTTGACATGTTTGAGCAATAGTACATATTTATGGACAACCCACAAGTGCTATTCAAGCCAATTTTTCAGATTTCAAAGCTTAGGCCATAGTCCAAAAGGGCAACGCTCAAGAATTGAAGGGCATGCTAGGGCCTATCATGGAGAAGTGAAAGAGGGAGGAAAAAGCCTATCACCCAAAGAAAGTACACGACGGGAAGTATAGTATGAGTGCTATATATACATCAAGGTGGCATGTAGGAAGAATGCAGAATGAACCACTAAGGAGGTGTGTAGTGCAAAGTGATGTGTCCGTCATCCAGACTGGAAAGAAGTAACGATCTTGCCCACGTCCTAAGGAAAGAGTATCTACACCGCTCCCTGACTTGGAGGACCTTGCTAAAGTATCCCATTGGCTGCGAAGAGTCTACAACAACTCATACCAAATAGATGTCAAGGTGGTCAATGACGGATGAAGGCTATCCCCATAATGTGAGCACAACAAGATTTCCACATAGCCCATAATGGGATGCTACAAATCGTAGTAAAAACCACATCCCGTGGATGAAGGTCAAACTAATGTACACTAGCAGGAAGCTTCTGGAGAGTGCCCCATCTATATCCCAAGTATGTGAGCATGAAAATCGAACTTGGAGGAGAGCCCTCAAAAAATGTGTTATCCAAGAGATTGCAAAAGCCATGCATTTGCACCACGTCACAAACCCATCGTGAGTGCCCACTCTAATAAGCAAATAGCATACCACCCTCCACATTGGCTATGCATTTGGGTAGACCCATGAACAATGGCATGAGGATTTCTATTGTAAAATACATCTCTGGCAAGTTGGGTCATGGCCAGTGCATGAAGCCCAAGGCCCTACACGTAATCTTGCACATGCAATCATCCTCATGAAATTGCATATCGTGAGGTCAACCCTGAGGCTCCATATACGTGATCAAAACTCAAGCCGAAAAGCAGGAGAAACAAGTTGATCTGACCATAGGTCTAACTGACGTGGACGGGAAGGAGGGTGTTGTGCCCTTGGAAGGATCCTCCTCCAAATGGAAACCGTGTATTCAAAAGAAAGAAAGAGGCTCCCCATCAATCTAGGTACTTGGGGTACTTTGGGTTCTTGGTACTTGGTATTGCTTGCAATCTGCGTATAAGAAGGCTTTTCTCTTACCCAAGCTCAACTCCTTGTGGGTGTACCCCTTGGTAGCCTTGCGCTCACACCAAGCTTGCTTTTTCCCACCTCACGTCGATTGGCATGTCGCAATGTGCAAGGTCCGCTCTCAATGAGTGGAAAGAGGAACGAGGGGAGATTGGACAACACCTTTTCTAGGTTACCTATCACTCTTCAAAAACATAGATTAGAGAGATAGACACGTCCAAGTGGTCTTGGGTTATGTGCAATCTCCAACAAGCAAAAAAATTTATGTGGTTCTTTATGGCTTAATAGCCCTTAAGACAGAGCGATGAAGATGAGATCGTGTCGGATGTGCGATTGGCCGGTGAGAGTGGTTAATAAGCCTGGGACACGGACACGAAGCTTCTTTGATAAAAAAAAAGTTTGTTTCTTGAGCGATGATACCGAACACTATGTAACAAAAAGGGCTCCACGTGCCAACGGAAAAGAGCAGACGAGACAACTTTAAGCATTTCAAAACAATAGAACGGAAAGAGAGATGCACGGCACACAAGACACGCAGTGGCAGAGTTTGAAACCGGCCTGTTCAATCCAAAAAGGGCGGTAGACTTTACTTCAAACCTTGATTTAGCTTTCACCCATTATTAATCGTCTATTGTACCTGTACTTTCAAGACACAACAAAGGGGAGAGGGATACAGGCTGCTAGATTGCACCTGTATGAGTAGACGGACACCAGATTGGCCCCTAACTTAGGCGCCCCTTTCGGTATTTCTTTATTGTTCAAAGGAGGGAATAAACGCTGTGGTTCCTACAAGCTGCCCCGCACAAACTCGGCTGAATTTCCACTGTTCCAGCCCGATCCCGGCAATGGAACCATGAAACCGGCCTGTTCAATCCAAAAAGGGCGGTAGACTTTACTTTAAACCTTGATTTAGCTTTCACCCATTAGTAGTCGTCTATTTTACTTGTACTTTCAAGACACAACATAGGGGAGAGGGATACAGGCTGCTAGATTGCACCTATATGAGTAGACGGACACCAGATTGGCCCCCAACTTAGGCGCCCCTTTCGGTATTTCTTTATTGTTCAAAAGAGGGAATATACGCTGTGGTTCTTTCCAAGCTGCCCCGCACAAACTCGGCTGAATTTCCACTGTTCCAGCTTGATTTCGGCAGCATAACTGTACTAGAACCCTTCACACTCAGTATTCCCACGCATTGGCCGACCTTCCCGACGCATACGGGCGCTTTGCAAAACCTGGCGAGAATCTGCAGCACGCTGAATTCTCGGTTTTCAGCCCTGAAAATGCACCAGATCACCTGTACAGCGGTCCCCTTGCGTCCCCGAACCTCCTGGGGGTATTAGGGTCCGTTTAGGGCCAAAACCCTAAACCTGCAAAAATACACAGCAGGCTGTAATTCACTGTTTCGGGCTCCGTTTCGCGTGCCGGTCGCATCCGTAGCAAGTCCTCGAGCTCCCGCACCTGTAGGGCTACTTGCCCTTTGAATCGGACGAGATTTCTGGCGTGAAACCTCTCCGAATTCACCTGTACCTGCGGGGGGATTAGCCGCTAGCTAATCCAGTACCTGTGCAAGAGGCTCTTGCCTCGGCAATCGCGCATGAACCCACACAACTGTACATTGGTCAAATGAACAGCCCACTAGAGGGGCATAACATACTGCCAAAGGGGAGAGAGAGGGCAGTGCGTAGCGTGCAGGGCATCACTCCTGGCACCGCACTGTGCATAAGAGGGAAAGCAAGCACTCCATAGCTCTTAACCTGTGACAGAGACTTGCAAAATGAGCCTCCCAGCTATAAATCACGTTTTTGCCTTCTCTATAAGTAGTAAACTGGCCTCAGAGTGCCAAGTGTCACTCATTTGTGCATTTTCCCGCTTTAGACCCTCGGGTCTAAAAATATCTCACCTGCAGCCTCTGTTGACTTGGCCACAGAGTAACAAAATGATCCCCATGTCAAACTGCACGTAATGACGCGAAGACATTTTCAGGTCCCAAAATAGCAGTTCCCTAAATTTTAGGAGATGCTGCCATTGTATCTTTCTAGGTCATCCGACCCTCTTTGTACACTGCGGCCACATCCAGAACTGAAATGTAGCCTATGTAGCAAAGGATTCCACTTTGGCTAGTCAATGACCCCACTTGGCTAACCATAGTCCTTGTCCAACCTTAGTGCTCTCTTGCCCTCAGGCCTGGACTCCCTCTGGACAGTTCCACACTAGCTATGCAATGCAGGGCAGTTAGATTTCCCGAGGGGTGTTTCCAAAAAGTGAAAGTAAATAGATAATAAGAAAGAAATCAACAAAAAGGATAGATAGTAGTCACACGCTGGTGACAGAGTTCCACCTCAAGAGAGCACTGGCCCCAAATCCTAGTGCCCCTTTCCGTGTTTCTTATATTGCTTCAACCCAATACAATGTTGGTGGCTTTGCTCTGCATCTGCTCCCGCAAGTATGTCAGAGAGGGAGAGTCAACCCTTTATAATTAAACGCCCATGGACATTCCAAAAGCAGTTACAAGAAAAGCACAAGATTAAAAGCATCTAATCTCCAAAAGCTGGCGCCTAGCAGGCTGCAGCGTAAAACGCAAAAATTCTTACAGTTGCCATAGCAAATCGTGGATCTGTCCGTATAGTGCCATGTGGCAGTTAGCGTAAAATCCGGAACGTCCATACAGTAGCTACCACGTCAACCAGTGTCCACGGAAGTCTTTAGAGGGTATGACTTTATTTTAATATCTTGGGCACCATAGGATGGGACCCAAGACTTATGGGACACCATCAAATGGGGTTCCATAAGTCAAGAGGACTTTAAACTCTTTCAATGTTTGGCCCACCCGGCGAGGAACTGTAATTGGTGAGAAATTCTCCTTCTTTGGCTGCTTCTAGGGTTTAGGCCCCTTGGTCAAGATTCTGCAAGTTGGCTAGGGTGAGGCTCAGAGAGCCCTAAGTTCTAACCCGCTGGGTCTTCAATGGCTTGGCAAGTCAGTAGTTTGTGACACAAAGCTCTGATACCAATGTAATGTGCAGCGGAAGTGATTTGTGGTGAATGCTCAGGATGAGTGCTCAATGCGTACTCAAGATACCTTTACTGAATGAGAGAGTTCCTTTTACGTCATGAGAGATGTGCAAAGACTAGAGAGAGAAGAGAGAATAATACTGTGAGTTGGGGGGGGGAGGAGAGAGAGAGAGAGAGAGAGAGACTAGAGCCGGATGGGGTCCCAAACCCCCCTCCAAGGGCCCCCTTCTCTATAGCTAGAGAGGTCTTTGCTTTAGATTGCACAAATGTTGATACGAAGGTCCTAGATGCTGAGATGCTAATGAGGTCTTGTTGTAGGTGCTTGGATCCGAGGCTAAGGGCTGAAAACTAAAAATGTTGGGCTTGCTTGACTTGGATCTGTAAACTGATGAAGAGACTATGGCTGAAATCTATGATCGATAGTGCTTTAGGGCTGAATGCTGAAAACTTTTGGCTTATCTGCTCCTACGCAGCGAATCTTCAAGCGCTAGGGATGCGGGAGCAAAAACGCCAATGCTGAAAACAATGGTCTTGTTGATGGAAAAACGCCGAGGCTATGGTGCTGAGGGGCTGACAGTCCCTAGGGTACTGCTTGTACTAACTTATGCTTGAGAAGTGACCCCTAGGGTCACTTATATATGGAATTAAAGCTGGGTCGAGCAATACCAATAACCACAATTCATATAATACTGGCTGAATGTCACTTATTAATAAGCTAATAACTCACTTATAAGAGGTGCTTCACATGCAAGTAAATACCTAGGCTGGGATACTGATGCTAGACTATGTGAACACTCCCTAGTGGCTACACCTAGCAGACACTCGTTGTGCTCATCTGCAATCAGCAGGTATGCAACTAATCTAATTGCCTGACATCTACGTCCTACGCACAGGCTCACAAGGGTGTCAGAACAATTCCTCGGTTGTACTAAACCCTAGGAGTAGGAGTTAGCTTGTTCACATGCACATAGAATTAGATGTTTATGTGACACTATCTGTGAGTTAGAAATGTAACTAGGATCTAATGTCAAGTGCTTTGTTCTATATAGCATCAAAAATCTCTTGTACATTTAAAGAAAACTTAAAAATCCAGTTCTACTTCAAATCTTGTAGATAAGTGAGACAAAATTAACAAAATGAAGTACAAGTAAATCATTGTACCTTTAGGTGCACTTAGTTCTTTAATTATGTTTGCCAATGAGCTAGGGTCATGCCGTCTTCGATATCGAGACCCTACCATGATGCGTACAGTTGGCACGTCAATGACCTGTGGTAGAATGCATTGCTCATGTTGTCAAATAGGAGAAACACCACAAAGTAGTGAATGTAGTGGCCAACAATTGAAACTTCTCTAGATATACACGTATAGAAATGTAAGATAAGCACTAAAATTCATGCAATAATCAAAGAAAACCTTAGTCAATCAAAAGATCTTCGGAGCATTTGTCAAGAACTTCCACTACTCGAGCTTGAAAATGTGGAGACTCTATTAAGCAAAAATGTCTCGTATACCCTGAACAATGCTCTGATATACCCTCAATTAGTAATGTAATATTTTTAGTTACGGCAGATAAATGAAAATGATTTTTGTGCACACAGAATGAATTTATAAATTTATTGGTACCAATTAATTATTTAAAATAGACAGGTAAATTTTTGAGTGCAATGTGCCATTTGGAAATTTATTTGTGTTCGGATAGTATGATAAGTAGAACAATATTAATATTTTTTATTGTGGTCGCCCAACAAAGTGGTCGGCCGGACGCAGACAAACTAAGTCAGAAGAGGCCAAGAAACAACAGCGTTAGCAATGCTCTAGATTGGTCAAAAATCCGAGTTTTAATGCTCGTTTTTAAGTGTAAAGTTCAAAACTTTTTAAACTACATGGCCGGGTCAATCAGAACGCTGCCAAGTTTAATAAACATAAAAAAAAACTTCTAGCGTGAGAAATGGGAAAATGGGCTAGCATTTGCGCTCTCTCTCTCTCTCTCTCTCTCTCTCTCTCTCTCTCTCTCTCTCTCTCAACGATTTCTTGTCTGGTGTCTGTGAAGGGCGCGCAGAGGCCACGCAGCGCACGGCATAGGTGTAGGGCAGCCCATAGAGCTTGTGTGCGTCCTTGTAGGGAATAGACGCACTCAGAAAAGCGCAATACAGGCTGCTCACACAAATTTCAGCACTCCGATGAAGTCCAGAAACAGTTTTCAGCCAAGAAGTACTCGTGCAGGTACCCCCTACACAAGCAAATAATAATAGAAGCTTCTTCCTCACAGGAAATTGACCTAGCCGTTCTCGGCTACAGGTATGATAAATTTCAGCCAATAGGCTTAGGAATACATGCATTTGTTTATGAATCATTTTTTTATGCTGATCATGACTTGGCACGACACTACCCGCAGCCAGGACGGAAGCACAAGGATCAGCATCCAGCGTTTTCACTCTCAACCTCAAATCAGCGTTTTCCACCCAGTAAAATCTCTGATACTGAGGGCTGAAAACGCTAGACACTAAGGCTGAAATCGCTGGCTACTGAAGGCTGAAAAACTCTGATACTGAGGCTGAGATCGCTGGCTAATGAGGGTGGAAAACGCTGATGCTTTAGGCTGAGATCGCTGGCCTCCCTGACAATCTTTTTTTAATGTAAGTTGGAGAACTACTAATAAGCGATGCTTCGTATGCAGCCATTACCTAGGCTTGCTACTAATGGTACTGTATGGAAACACTCCCCAATGCCCACACGTAGCAGACATTGGTTGTGCTCATGTGCAGTCCGAGGGTATGCAACTACTCTAAAGTGCCTGGACATACACGTCCTACGTACAGGCTCACAAGGGTGTCAGAACACGTCCTAGGCTGTTCTAAACCCTAGAAATAGGAGTTACAGCTTGTCCACATGCACACACATTAGATGTGCACGTGACATCCCCCCCCTTTCAAGGTGAGGTATTGGTACCGAGCTGCATGGCTTCCTTGTAGTCTGCCAACAACTTGAGATAATCTGTGAAAGAATCTTCGTTGAACCCACACTGCCTCGTGGGTGCCTCGATCCTTGAACTTCAAAAAGTACTGCCGTGCTTGTTTCTTTGAGCCATGGCGAAAACGATGCAGCAAAATCTGCTCCGGCTGCATGACTTCAGCTTCGTCTATGATCTCAAGTTCATCCTCTTCAAAAATGTTCTTTGGGGGATCTCCTTGAAACAACTTCGACCAAGAAACATGGAAAACATTGTGCATTGATTAAGAGTTAGGCAATCGCATTTTCATGGACACATCATTAATCTTTTTAATGACTATAAATGGACCATACATCCTAAAAGACAACTTTGGACACTTCTTTTCTACTTGCTTAAGACGATCCTTCATGATTCTAAGATAGACCCAATCCCTTTTCTTGATAGTAATATCTTGATGATGCTTATTAGCCTATTGTGAATAAGATTCCTATGCCTTGCTTGACCGAAGCTTCACACTCTCAGTAATCTCGTCCAAGGATTGGCTCTCAGCATTGGCATCAAGCAACTGACTGACCGATCTAGTCAACAAAGATTGGAACAGACAGCCAAATGCTGCCTCATACGCAGTTCTACCAATGACACTAGAATAGGAGTCGTTCAAAATTGCTTGAACTAGTGGGAGATAATGCTCCCAATGAGACTGTTGATCATGCACATATGACTTTAAGACATCGAAGGCTAACTGATTGTAGATCTCAGTTTGACCATCGGACTGTGTCTGAAATGTAGATGAAAAGTTCAACTTAGTGCCAAAATTTTCAAAGAGCGCTTGCCAAAAATGTGATGTAAACTTGGCATCTCTATCTGATACTATTGACTTTGGCAAACCACAAAGACGATACCAATGCTTAATGAACAAACGTGCTACGTCGTGCTGTGAATGTGGCCTTACAAGGAATCAACATACAAAACTTGCTGAAACAATCCACGATTGTTAAACACTGTGTTTTCCTTGAATAAAAGCTACGTGGAAGATTAGTCACAAAATCCATGGAAATGTCCTGAAATGGGCCTTGGGGAATAGGCAGCGGCATCAAAAGACCCTACTGCTTACCCCTAAGGGCTTTTACTTTTTGACAAATGGAACATTGTGTGACATACTTAAACACATCTTTTCGCATTCTAGGCCAATAAACAAATCTTTCTATTTTTTTTAGAGTGCTATTCATGCTCTGTGACCACCCGTGAGTGCATCATGTGCATCGTGCAATATGGCTTGCCAAAGAGAAGGTAACATACAAAGACAATGACGAAAATATAAGAGACCCTCACGAATGAAATTGTTGTTGTGCCCTTGGGAAGCAAGAGCCTGCAACGATTGCTTACCAAACTCGAAATCTGCATATTGATTTTTCATGTTGTCAAAAGATACTCCTTGAATGGAGACTGTAGAGCTCGACTCAAGAGCCAACATCTATCCTTTGCAACTTAACGCATCTGCAACGGGGTTATCTTTCCCAAGAACATATTAATCAAACCACCAAATTGCTCAAAAAACTGAGACGACCTTGCCTGGCGATCACTCCAATGTGCACTACGCATAGACTATAGTCACTTGAGGGCTTGATGATCAATACAAACAAGAAAATCTCTACCATACAAAAAATGCTTTCAATGCTTTAGAGAATGAATGACAGAGAGGAGTTCCTTATCGTACATAGAGTAATTCTTTTCTACACTGTTTAACTTTCTACTTGAGAGATGTAACTAGACGGCCATGCTGCTGAAGCACATCTCCTATGGCGACGTCTCCAAACCTCAAAGGGATCATCCCAAGAGGCAAGGATAAGACACGGAGCCTTAATCACCGCAACCATGAGAGCTTCAAAAGCCGCAACGACTGCCTCGGGCAAGACAACGCGCTGTCGGCCGGTCTTAATCCCTTTCAAAACATTAGTCATTAGTGCAAAATTTTCTATAGGTGCCTGACACAGACCTAAAAATGAACGCACATAATATGTTGTTTTGGGAAAATCCCAATTACGAGCATGTTCTACTTTTGCGGGGTCCAGCTTGACACCGTCTGAAGAGATGATATAGCCCAGATAAGCAACCTCGGTTCCAACTAATGAGCTAAAATGTTCTCTACATCCTATTCTGTAAGGTGCAGTGGAATGAATGTTGTATTTTCTCAAGATTAGTGATCTTTATTGCTCAAGGTTCCTTTTAGTTCTTTAGGGAAAGAGAGAGCTTTCTGTCTTATGGAGAGTGCTATGATCACGAATAAAGTGAGTGGATTGTGCGTGCAAGTGAATGAGACTGAGAGAAGGAGAGAGAAGAGATACGACACCCGAGAGGTTGTAAAACCCTCCTCCGAAGGCCCCACTATCGTCGGCGAGAGTGGTCTACTTTGATTGCACAAAGGTGTACAATGCGAATGCAATGGATTGATGCAATGGGACTATGCCGATGACGACGACGGTGGTGACGACGACGACTTGATAGCTGAAATCTGAGATCTTCTAATCGCTGAATTTCGGGACTGTTTCGGTGGCTGAAAATGACTGTTTTGGCTGCGTTTTCTTGGGCTAAAGATGGGGGAACTTCTGCAACCAATCTGGGATGTATCTGCTACCTTGCTAAAGGCTGAAAATGCTGTGTATCTGCGGCAGGTTGGGGCTGAAAGTCAAAACGCTGCAGCAATGCAAAAACGCTAGCTTGGCTGAAATTGCTGATGTCAAAACGCTGATTCTGTTGATGCTTTGCAATCCCAAAAACGCTGGGCTTTGGGGGCTGCCTGAAGGGGGAACAAACGCTAGAAAGGGTTGGACTTGATGGCGATGGTTGATCCTGAGAAAAGGCTGAGGATGGGAACTTGCCCAGCGAGGATGGGGATCCAAAACGCTGGAGGTGATGGGGGGTACTGCTGAGAAGTTGCCTGTTGAGCGGGAAGCTCCTACTGCCTCTTCTCCCAAAAAGTGCTAACTTGGGTTTGCTTATATATTAACTTAGCAAAATTGCCCTACCTACTTTTGTTGGAAAGCCACTTAAAAATAATAAGTGAAAATAACCAATAAATAGGAAAATAGGCTAAATGCACTGGAAAATTCCCCTAACTGATGCTAATGGATTCTGATGGCAATTCTGATGATCATGCTGTGTGCAACCGGAGGATATGCATCTATGCTAAGTGACTGGGCATGCACGGTCTACGAATAGACTCACAAAAGTGCCAGATCACTACTAATCTAAACTTGATCGGACTGATTGAACCCTGCTGTGGTGTAGCTTATCCACGGACACATAGGGTTGGGATGTGTCACGTGACATCCCCTCCATTTCAAAGTGAAGTACTGGTACCGAACTGTATGGCGTCGAGGGAGATCGCCAACGATCCGAAACAGGGAATTACAGCCTGCTGTGTTTTTCTGCAGGTTTAGGGTTTCGCACCTAAACTGCAAGGGAACATCGGGGGGAGCCTCGTGAGAGCCTTGGGATGAGTGTACAGGCTTTTGGGCTCCCGGCAGTGAAAAACAGAGAATTACAGCCCGCTGAATTTCTGTGACAGCTCACCACAAAGCTTCCAGATATCGAGGGAATCCGTCCTAGACAGGTGTTTTTGACCTACAGGGGTTTTTGCGCCGTTATGCTGTCGAAATCCGGTCGAAAACCTGCGTTTTCAGCCCTCGCCAGGTTTGGACAGCTTTGTGAAAGCTTGTGCTAAGTGGTCGGATCGTCTACCTTAATTTGAATAAAGAAATACCGAAAGGGGCGCCAGTCTTTGGGGCCTACAGGGTGTCGGTCTCGTGTGCGCAATGACATTCTAGTTGCTGGACGCAACTGTGTTCTCTTCCCTTCTCAGTGCTCTGTGTAAAGTTAACAGGTAATTGAGATAGTACCGCCCTGTACGTTGTACGGGCCGGTTATATGGTTCCATCGACGGGATAGTCACTTTTTCTTCAAAAAGTGCAACGTGGATTGTTGTGGGTGAAAGCAACACAGAGCTTGTCGATATGGCAGAGAAGAGAGACCAAGTACCTGAAGAGGGATCTTCCTCACATGGCACAGAGAAAATTCCTTCAACTCTTCAAGAAGAGGACAGTTTGTTTAGAACTCAACTGCGTTGTTGCATGGACATGTTTCAGCAGTTGGCTAACAACCCAAGGATGCAGGAATTCTTACAAGCTCCGACACAGGGTTTTCAGCCTCCTACACAGGGCATGACTGAGCCGTTGCAGGAAAAGGAGATTTCCAATGCGCAGAGGACTCATGATGCTCGAGGGAAAGCCCATGTGGTTGAGCAACTAGCGGTGTCCAATGATCCAAAGCAACTTGCTTTAGCTGGACAGGAACCGTTTGTGAATGGTCAAGGGAGCAATGAACAGGCTATGCGTCAGACCCTTCCATTACCTAATACTTATCCTGATTATTTTGGAGGTGGTTCAGTGTTTCAAGCTATGGTTGGACCTTCCACAGGTTATATGACAGGGAATGTGTTCGGGACAATGCAAACAGGCATGGGTAACCCTATGTACGCGAACATGGGTGTCCAACCAAGTTTTCAGGGTGCCTATGGCCAGTTTCGAGTGCCTGGAACACAATTTGGTATGGCTGGTTTTTCGCAGCCATACGTACAAAATGCAGATATGACAGGGAAAACAGTTGATGTGGGGCAAGGAGTGAAGTTTGAAACTTTCAGAGGAACTGAGGACCAATTAAAGGCTTTGACCTTCATACAGCAGTTCGATGCAGCTTATGTTGGAGGCAACTTCACGGAATCTTCAAAGATACGCAAGGCTGCCACTTTCTTGAAAGGGAATGCGCTTCAATGGTGGACCGCATTGTTGAACCAAGGTCAAGCCCCAACAACGTGGGTCCAATTCAAACAGCTTTTTGCACCTGCATGGTTGACAAACACTTTTGAAGTGGATGTAATGACGGAATGGCACGAGTTGAATGCTAAACAGTGTGCGGATATGGAAGAGTACAATAAACGGTTTTGGGCCGCACTGTTGCCAGTCACCTCTTACAGGTTTGTGCCATTGTCAGAACAGATTGAGAAGTACTGTTGCGGATTGCCCAAGAAAATCAGGGACTACTGCACAAAGACTACTGTCATGAATATGTTTCAGTTGATAGAGAATGCAAGAGTGGCCAGCAATCTGTCGAAGGGAGATTCCGATGGATTTAATAGCCACAAGAAAGGGTCCCAGGGCAAACAGTTTTCAGCCAAGGGCAATGTTGCAGCAAAGCCTTCTGAGCCTCCCACAAAGAAGCCCTCCACTGAAGAAGGTGATACATCCAAGAAGCAGTCTAAGTCTTCTTCGAGACGAGGACAAGGACAAAAGAGGCATTTTTCTGGCAAAACTTTTAAAGAAAGGAAAGCTCTTAGGGAGGCCAAGAAACGCTACATTTGTGAACAGGAAGGACATTTTGCAAATGAGTGCCCACAGAAGAAGTCACAGGATAAGGATGACAAGTCAGACCATAAAGGGAAGAAGCCAAAGCCGAGTGCAGGACTTGTTCTAGATTTGGTTCGAGACCAGCCAAACACAGATGCCACGGAGCTGTGCAAAGCTTGGGGCAAAGTTAGAGACCAGACAGCGCTGGTTTTCTTTGATCCAGGAGCCCGTGCAAATTTCATATCACCAGAATTGACATCAAAGTTGGGCATTCGTGCAAAGGATATGGGTATGACAGGCGAAGCAGGTTTGGCATGCCCAGGACATTCAGAGCCTGTTACTCCCATTCTGGGAAAGCTTCGTCTACACATTCAGAGTTATGTCGATGCGGAAGAGTTTCATATTATGCCGCTTGAGGGCTATGATGTGTTATTGGGTATCCCATGGTGTTACAGGTTGCATGCTATGGTGGATACTTACAACAAAAAGATTACCCTTGTACATAGAGGAAAGACTCATGTCCTTGATGTAAAGCTTAAAGGCGAGTCTGTTCCAGTTGTTTCTGCTTCTGCTATTTCATCTGTAATAAAGAATCATCTTTCTGCGTACTTGATCTTTGCAAAAGAAGTACCTCACGTTGTATCTAATTTGTCTACCTTAGATAAAGACAGGTCAACTTTTTTGAGTGGTTTCAGTGATTGTTTTTCGGACTCTTTGCCAGGGGAGTTACCTCCTGAGAGACCTGAGGATCATACTATAGATCTTGTGCCAGGTTCTAGTCCACCGAATAGACCACCATACACGGTTAGTGCAGCCCAACAGAAAGAGATTATGGGTCAGGTCAACGAGCTTTTAGAGAAGGGGCTGATTCAGCCCAGTTCATCCCCTTTTTGTTCGCCTGTACTCTTAGTGCAGAAGAAGGATGGTTCATGGCGCATGTGCATTGACTATCGCGCCTTGAATAAGAATACCATCAAGAACAGGTTCCCCATACCGAGGATAGATGACATTCTTGATCGGCTTGAGGGAGCGTCATTGTTTACAAGAATAGACCTAAAGAGCGGGTATCATCAGATACGCATTAGACCAGAAGATGTCCATAAGACTACATTCAGGACAACATTTGGTCTCTATGAGTTTCTTGTCATGCCATTTGGTCTCACAAATGCTCCTGCCACATTTAATAGAATGATGGACAGAATTTTTAGACCACATAGAAACTTCGTGGGTACCTTCTTTGATGACATGATTGTCTACTCAAAGTCTGAAGAGAAGCATAGGCATCACTTGACTGCAGTTTTCAATGAGTTACGTAAGAACAGGCTACTCATTAATGCGAAGAAAAGTGAGTTCTTTTTGCAAGAAATTCACTTCCTTGGGCACATTGTTTCAAAGGATGGGATACGCATGGATCCCGCTAAAGTGGAAGCAATTAGGTCATGGCCAGACTTGAAGTCCGTACATGACATTCGAAGCTTTCTAGGCTTATGTTCCTATTACAGGAGGTTCATCCGAAATTTTGCGGCGTTGCTTCTCCACTCCATGCACTGCAAGGAAAAGGAGTTACTTTCAAGTGGACAGCCAAGGAAATTTTAGCGTTCAAACACTTGAAAGAGAAGCTGACTTCAGATCCGGTAATTATTTTGCCAGATCTTTCTAAACCTTTTGTGGTTCAATGTGATGCGTGTGGCCATAGTCTTGGTGCAGTTCTAATGCAGAATGGCCGAGTAGTCGCATATGAGAGCAGAATTCTTTTGAAGACTGAAAGGAACTTGCAAGTCTATGAGAAAGAATTGCTGGCAGTAATTCATGCTCTCACTAGTTGGAAACACTATTTGCTAGGGGCTGATTTTGTTGTCCAAACGGATCATCAAACCTTGCAATATTTTCTTACACAGACGAAGTTGTCTGAGAAGCACATGCGCTGGGCAAACATCTTGTCAATGTTCCATTTTCAGATTGTGCATGTGCAAGGGAAAAAGAACGTGGTGGTTGATGCGTTGTCACGAAAGCCCCAAATTTCAGCAGTGTCAATTCCGTACCATTGTGAACTAGACGAAATGAAGACACAATATGCTGAAGATTCAGATTTTGCAAGGATCTATGACCAGCTTGTTGATGGGCAACATCATGAGCACTATATGCTTAAGAATGACTTTCTCATGATGCATGGAAAGTTATGCGTTACTAAACAGTTACTGCCAAAGATTTTGATGGAAAGTCATGCTCCACCTTATGTTGGGCATCGTGGAATTGATGCGACAGTGAAAGGGGTTGAGGCATTCTTCTATTGGCCAGCTTTGCGTCAAGATGTTGACACATTTGTAAGATCATGCTTAGTATGCCAAAAAGTCAAATTTGACAGACAAAAGCAACCGGGATTGTTGTAGCCATTGCCGATCCCTGATAGGCTATGGGAAAGTATAGCAATGGACTTTATCTTTGATCTTCCAAGGACGCAAACAGGAAATGATGGGATTTGGACTATCATTTGTAGGTTCAGTAAGCA
This sequence comes from Adiantum capillus-veneris, assembly GCF_014529385.1. NCBI lineage: Eukaryota > Viridiplantae > Streptophyta > Polypodiopsida > Polypodiales > Pteridaceae > Adiantum > Adiantum capillus-veneris. The sequence continues at coordinate 147,088,464 of NC_140952.1, forward strand.
GGCCCATTTCATTCCTGTTAGGAAGAAGATAAAGCCAAAACACATGGTCAAGATATTCATGAGCAATATCTTTAAATATCATGGGATGCCTCAGTCAATTGTCAGTGACAGGGATCCACGTATGACGAGTCTTTTCTGGAAGGCATTGTTTGAGAACATGGGCACTACGCTCAAGTTCCCTTCTTCGTTTCATCCGCAAACTGATGGACAGTCAGAAGAGGCAAATTCTACTGTCTTGGACCTGCTCAAATGTTATGTCTCAGAGCACAAGGCAACTTGGGAACACCATCTCCCATTGGTTGAATATGCTTACAATAACACTGTGCATACGTCAACAGGTAAGGCACCATTTGAGATAGTGGAAGGAGGAAAGAAAGTCCCGCCCATTTTGCAGACTAAGGACAAGATATTTGAGGCAGACGAGTATGTGCAAGATATGGATGAAACATACAGGAAGATAAAGATTGCTCTTGAGAAGACTCAGGCTAAGCAAAAGAAAGCTGCTGATCGTCACCGTCGTGAACTTGTATTTTCACTTAGTGATTGGGTACTTTTGTGCTTTGAAAAGGCCAGGTTAAGGAAAAGGAAAGGCAAGGAACGCTTGTTTCCTAAGCTCAGTATGCGATATTATGGTCCTTTTCAGATTTCAGAAAAGATCAGCGATGTAGCTTACAGGTTAAAGCTACCAGAAGGCTGGAAAATACATAATGCTTTTCATGTCAGCCTTCTAAGGCCCTTTGTTGGTGATGTGCCAGAGAATATGCTTGATGAGGAACAACCCGAAGTGGAAGAATTCGATGAAATCCTTGTTTCTGAACAGATATTGGCACATAAAGAAAGAAAGGTTAGAGGAAAAGTTGCAAGACGCTATTTGGTGAAGTTCAAGAACTATCCATCATTAGATGCCAAATGGATAGAAGAGTCTGAATTGCTTGATTCACCTCAGCTATTGCAATTGTATCTTGAAGCCTTTCAAATGGAACCCACAGTGACTTGATGCAACCTTTTTGGAGCAAGGCAAGAGCATGGTTCATGATGCTCAAGAGAGTAGTTAAGCAATTGTATCTACTCTTTCCATACAGAATTTAGCTAGAGAAGTTTGTGCTCAAGAGTACACTAGAAGACTTCTATGCTTGATATATGTGTCGTAGCCAAGTTGGTGGGATTGTTTAATCGTCCAACGCTACATTTCCGGAAGCATGTAGATCTTGGATTTCCCATCATAGAATATATGTGATATCAGGAGATATCTGCATGTATTATTGGCATGCAAGCAAGGTCGCTTGCAGTATTTCAAGGGTGGGGTGTGTCACCAGGAGGTGTATTTTTCCTGTTGCCTTCCGTAAATAAGTGTTAGATATATTTATTTTATTTTTACTTGTTTGTCCCAAAACCCTTGAAAAGGTGCAAGTGGACATTGCATGGCCAGTGTGAAACGGCTGCAGCCAAATGGGTTTCTCACATCGGGGATCTAGGTCGGTTAGACAGGGACTGCCCGGGCCAGTTAGCACTGAATTCTGATGAGTATGGAAGCTCGTGTGCGACAAACTGGAATTTGGGCCACTCGTCAAGTCACTGCAACTTTATAAGTTGAAAGGGGCCAGTAAATTAACCCACATTGTAGATGGTGGTCAAATGGTAGTCTTCAATGATGGTCAGGAGACCGATAGGGACGCCATGGAAGCATCTCCTAAAATTTAGGGAACTGCTATTTTTGACCAGAAAATGTGTTCGCGTCATTAGCTCTGGAATGACAAGAGGAACATTTTATTGCTCTGCTGCCAAGTCAACTGACGCACCAGTTGAGATATTTTTAGCAGGGAAAGCCCAAACTCGGAAACTGGGCGACGTGTCAGCCTGTGAGCGATTCTGCCACTCTAGGAGGCAAAAACGAGCTGCATATCAACAAAGGGGGCGGCGCCATTTTCAGCCTCAGGTGGATTGTAGCAAGTACAGAAGCTATGGAATGCTTACCTTGCCCTCTATGCACAGTATGGTGACGGGAGTGATGCCCCGCACGCTACATACTGCTCTCTTTCTCCCCTACGTACAGTATGTTATGTCCCACTAGTGGGCTTCTCATTTGACCTATGTACAGTTCTGGGGGTTTATGCGCGTTTGCCAAGGCAAGAGCCTTCTGAACAGGGACCGGATTAGCTAATTGCTAATCCCCCACAGGTACGCACAGTTCCATCACGAAAGATTGCGAGTTTGGAGAGTTTTCTCGCGTGAAAACTCGTCCAATTCACAGGAAAACTGTCCCATTGTGTGCGGGAGCCCTTGGGACACGCGTAGGCGTGTTCGCTCCGCTAAAAACGATCCGAAACAGGGAATTACAGCCTGCTGTGTTTTTCTGCAGGTTTAGGGTTTCGCACCTAAACTGCAAGGGAACATCGGGGGAGCCTCGTGAGAGCCTTGGGATGTGTGTACAGGCTTTTGGGCTCCCGACAGTGAAAAACAGAGAATTACAGCCCGCTAAATTTCTGTGACAGCTCACCAGAAAGCTTCCAGATATCGAGGGAATCCGTCCTAGACAGGCGTTTTTGACCTACAGAGGTTTTTGCGCCGTTATGCTGTCGAAATCCGGTCGAAAACCTGCGTTTTCCCTCGCCAGGTTTGGACAGCTTTGTGAAAGCTTGTGCTAAGTGGTCGGATCGTCTACCTTAATTTGAATAAAGAAATACCGAAAGGGGCGCCAGTCTTTGGGGCCTACAGGGTGTCGGTCTCGTGTGCGCAGTGACATTCTAGTCGCTGAACGCAACTGTGTTCTCTTCCCTTCTCAGTGCTCTGTGTAAAGTTAACAGGTAATTGAAATAGTACCGCCCTCTACGTTGTACGGGCCGGTTATACCAAGGAAGAGACATGGAATGTGACTTCCTGACATACAAACTTTTCATCTTTTCACGAAAAATCCCGCATACATTCGTGCTCATCCATGAGAGAAACATGCTCAACATACAATATGTCATGCCTAGGAAAAGGGATCACATAACGATGCTGACTAAAATACAGGAAACCTTCACGAATGAAACACTCGAACAATGCGTGCGTATCAATCATGCGAACACATAATACTTCTTGTGACGGCTCTTTGGACCAAGGCTCGAGAGCCAAGATCGCTTCTTCCGGATCTATCGAATCTTCTTGTGGGGGTTCTTTGGACCTCGACTCGAAAGCCAAGATCGAATCTTCGTGATTGATCGAATCTACAACGAGGTTAGCTTTGCTAGAAAAAGCATCCACTAACACATCATCCTTGTGAACAATCACATCATCTTCATGCTGCTTGTCTTTTCATCCAAATCATCATGCAAATCATTATCCATCAAATCATCATGCTTCTCATAATCATGCAAATCCTGTGTGTCATGCTGTGGAGAAAAAGAGACTGAGAGAGTCTCCTTATCCTTTCAACCTTATCCTGCATATTAGCAATGAGAGATGGAGAATGAGCAATGTCCTCTCCATGAATGACAATAGGAGAATCACTTTTGGCATTGAGAGTTAGTGTTAGTCAGAAAATCCATGAGAGCGTCATTATCACGAAACCATCGAATGCCCAAAATCATATCACATCCTGAGAGAGGAGAAACAACAAATCTTCTAGTGAAGGCAGTCTGTTTAATTGCAAATAACACATCAAAGCATTCCTCGGTGATGAGAGCGTCCATACCGGAACAAAAGCCAGAGACCTCGATAGGAGATCTCGGACTAACTTCGAGGCGGGCTCTCTCAACTAGAGAGGAACTGATCACATCATGCATACTACCTGGGTCAAACAATATGACAAAAGGGTGCCCCGACGTACGACCATAACATTTAATGAGAGAATCATCAATGGGAGGGTCCTAAGAAACTGTGCGCACAATCATGTTATCCTTCATTGCATTGACAAATGTAGTGGGTACTGTGGGTTCTTTAGATTCATTTGATTCAAGCTTAGGACATATTCTTTTTATGTGACCCTTAATGTGACAATGAAAACAACGACCTTCTTTAGAATAAGTGCTTTGTTCTTCCAACGTGATGTAACCTCCTACAATTCCTTGTGCTACCTTTTCATCTGGAGTAAGCTTAGGTTTAGCAATTGTGTTAGCCTTACCCTTAGATTCATTGGAAGAATTCTTTGTTAAGATAATGTTGGAAGATTGGTTAGAAGAGTTATCATTCTTACCGTTCTTACCGTTCTGAGGAGTCTGCGAGGTACTTGTGGAAGTCTTGTTCTCCTTAGGCTTTCCCTTGTTGTGCTTCATCTCCTGTGCGAGAGCAATCGCTACCGCCTTGTTGAGATCGACTGGATTGAGTACCTCGACATCGTACTTGATATACTCGTCCAATCCAAAGAGAAAAGCCTCTTTGCGCTCTTCATCCGACATACGTAATTGGGTACCTAGCTGCAAAACACGATTAGAAAAAGACATAACCGGCATACCATTTTGCTTGAGAGCGCGCCAATCGTCTTTCAATCGTGCGAGGTACTGAGGTGGCATAAACCGCGCCTTGAGCTTGTCTTGGAAATCAGCCCAACTAAAAGAGAGGGGCGTGAAATCGTCGGCTGCCTCTAGGTGCGCGGCTAGCTGTGCCTCTTGCCATGCGTGGTACCAATTAATGGCATCACCGGCAAGGTACATAGCTGCCGTCAAAACTTTGCTATTGCTTGTCTTCTTAGTTGTCGCAAAATAAGCATTAAATTGATGCAACCAAGAATGAATAACTGTAGCATCCATCTTACCGTCATACTTACTGAAAATCAACTTTTCTGTAACTGGATGGTTGGAATCCGCGTCGTGGCTTGCGCCACTTGACGAACTCCCACGATCTTTGGGTGATTCGGTCTTCGAGGCTAGGACGTGGGCAATCAATTCTTGAGTGCGTAGCTCTCGTCGAGCTTCACGCTCGGTCTCCAAAGCCAATCTATGAGCGGCACGATCGGCCTCCAATGCTGCGTTTCGTGTTGCCGCTTCTTCTTTGCTTAGTTCTTTTCTTGCGTCGTGCTCGCGTTCTAAAGCAAGGCGCTTGTCTTCCTATCTATCCATCATGGCCATCATCTGCTTCATCATTGCCTCCATAGGGTTTGGCGTGGATGGCGAAGAGGGAGGGTTGGAAAAATCTCCTGGTGGGGAGAATCCTTCGTCGCCTCTCTCATGCTCATCACTTGAATGCGAAGTATCCATGCCGCTTCGGGTGACGACCATGCACTATGATCTTGGGGTCTTAAGCTCGCGAGGAACTTGGGTTCTTGAGGGTCTTGAGGTTCTTGAGGTCCTTGATTCGTGACAATCTTGGGTTCTTGAGGGTTTCTTTCGCTTGCAAATCGCATTGGAGAAGGATCTTCTCTTCACCCGAGTTCTTCCCTTTTCTGCGGGCGCACCCCTTGGTGGCCTTGCGCTCACACCAAGGTTGTTTTCTCCCACCTCAAGTCGATTGGCCGGCCGCTAAGTGCACGGTCCGCTCTCAATGAGTGAAAAGAGACACAAGGGGAGACTGGACAAGCCCTTCTTTCTTGGGATTCCTGTCACTCTTCAACAAAACACGATTAGGAATCGCCACGCCCAAGTAAACTTGGGTTCGTGCGATCGCAACAAGCAAAACAAATTCTTGTGGTTCTTGTGCTTCTTTCCTTGAGTAATGCAGAACACTTCCAAAGCTCTGATACCAATGTAAGGTGCAGCGGAATGAATGTTGTATTTTCTCTAGATTAGTGATCTTTATTGCTCAAGGTTCCTTTTAGTTCTTTAGGGAAAGAGAGAGCTTTCCGTCTTATGGAGAGTGCTATGATCACGAACAAAGTGAGTGGATTGTGCGTGCAAGTGAATGAGACTGAGAGAAGGAGAGAGAAGAGATACGACACCCGAGAGGTTGTAAAACCCTCCTCCGAAGGCCCCACTCTCGTCGGCGAGAGTGGTCTACTTTGATTGCACAAAGGTGTACAATGCGAATGCAATGGATTGATGCAATGGGACTATGCCGATGACGACGACGGTGGTGACGACGACGACTTGATAGCTGAAATCTGAGATCTTCTAATCGCTGAATTTCGGGACTGTTTCGGTGGCTGAAAATGACTGTTTTGGCTGCGTTTTCTTGGGCTAAAGATGGGGGAACTTCTGCAACCAATCTGGGATGTATCTGCTACCTTGCTAAAGGCTGAAAATGCTGTGTATCTGCGGCAGGTTGGGGCTGAAAGTCAAAACGCTGCAGCAATGCAAAAACGCTAGCTTGGCTGAAATTGCTGATGTCAAAACGCTGATTCTGTTGATGCTTTGCAATCCCAAAAACGCTGGGCTTTGGGGGCTGCCTGAAGGGGGAACAAACGCTAGAAAGGGTTGGACTTGATGGCGATGGTTGATCCTGAGAAAACGCTGAGGATGGGAACTTGCCCAGCGAGGATGGGGATCCAAAACGCCGGAGGTGATGGGGGGTACTGCTGAGAAGTTGCCTGTTGAGCGGGAAGCTCCTACTGCCTCTTCTCCCAAAAAGTGCTAACTTGGGTTTGCTTATATATTAACTTAGCAAAATTGCCCTACCTACTTTTGTTGGAAAGCCACTTAAAAATAATAAGTGAAAATAACCAATAAATAGGAAAATAGGCTAAATGCACTGGAAAATTCCCCTAACTGATGCTAATGGATTCTGATGGCAATTCTGATGATCATGCTGTGTGCAACCGGAGGATATGCATCTATGCTAAGTGACTGGGCATGCACGGTCTACGAATAGACTCACAAAAGTGCCAGATCACTACTAATCTAAACTTGATCGGACTGACTGAACCCTGTTGTGGTGTAGCTTGGCCACGGACACATAGGGTTGGGATGTGTCACGTGACATGTTCATGTTGTTCCATGATGCAAAAAAAACGAGAATGGTATCAAGGAAAATAAACACGCATATGTCGATCATGTCACCAAAACGACTTACCATGAGACAATTAAAAGTACCCACCGCACATGTCCAAAAGCCATAACAACATACTCCCAATGCCCTCGCTCGGTCCATAAGGCAATCTTGTAGATGTCGTCCATGAATACCCTTATCTAATGATATCCACTCTTAAGATCGACTTTGCTGAAAACCTTAACTCCATTGAGCCTATCGAGGATATACTCAATGCGAGGCATCAAAAACGTGTTCTTGATTGTCATCTTGTGAGTGCCCTGTAATCTACACACAAACGAGAAGACCCATCCTTCTTGCGGACAAACAAAATATGAGCAACAAAAGGACTTACACTAGGTCATATGAATCCCTTCGCCACCAACTCCGTTAATTTCCGCTCTTAACTCCTCTTCTTGAGACTTGTTCAAGCGGTAGGTAGCCTTGCTAACAGGTTGCGCTCCTTCGATGAATTCGATGCGATGATCCTCCGAACGCTGGAGAGGGAGACGCGGTGGGAGATTATCATGCAAGAAGAGAGGCTCATACTTCTTAAACAAACTTGAATACCGTTCTGACGTCTTGAGGTCCTGAGCCACTGGAGTGGCATAAATGAACAGCACCTGAGCTCCTCGTTGTAGCTCGCGCTTAGCCTGCACATGAGAGATTAGAGGAAAAGAATGGATGCCTTACTCACCGCGAATGGCCATAGGAGAGGCACGCTCCAGGAAGAGAGTGAGCGTGTTTTCTTTCCAATTAACTTGTGGATCATGCTCTTGAAACCACTTAATGCCAAAAATCATATCACATTCAGTGAGAGGAGAAACAACAAACTTGCAGCAGAAAGATACTTGTTGAACAAAGACTAGCACACTAGGACATTCCTGCGTGATTAAACAATTCACGCTAGGAGCGAATCAGACACCTCAATGGGAGTTGCTGGAGTAGCTTCTAGGTGTGCCATCTTCACAAGAGAATCACTAATCGCATCATGCACACTGCCAAAATCAAACAAGATCACAATACGCTTACCATTCACATAACCATAACACTTAATGAGAGACTCCTCAAGATGCTCATCAGAAACTTGGGACGCACTACTTGGTTCAATTAGAACACTAACAGAGATGTGGCTTCTGTGGGTTCTTTTGTGGGTGCTTTCTTAGGACAATCTCTTTTCATGTGGCTCTTAGTGTGATATTGAAAACATCTTCCTTCTTTTCCATAAACGGTTCGTTCTTAAGGACTTAACCATCCTCTTACTATTCCTTTAGCAGATTTTTCATCAAGTGTCAACTTAGGGGTTTCCTGAGTTTTAGCCTTTCCTTTGTTATCATTGTTAGGTCAAGAGTTTTGTGCTTTAGGTGTAGAGGAAGATTGAGAAGAGGAAGAATTACCGTTGTTCTTACCATTATGTTGATTCTGAGGGCTCTAGGGGGTACTTTGAGATGACTTATTCTCCTTAGGCTTACCTTTGTTGTGCTTCATTTATTGCTCGAGAGCGATTCTAACGACATGATTGTAGTTAGTGGGTCGTTGGAAGACTTTTACGTCGTATTTGATGTACTCGTCCAAACCAAAGAGGAAAGCCTCCTTATGATCCGCATCTGACGATCCGCATCCGACTTACGCAATTGAACACCTATCTGTAAAATACGGTTAGAAAAGGGCATAACGGGAGTGCCATTTGGCTTAAGGCCTCTCCAATCCTCGTTCAATTTTGCTTGAGGCCTCTCCAATCCTCATTCAATCAATCCAGGTACTATGGTGGCATAAAACGAGCCTTAAGCTTGTCTTGGAAGTCGACCCAACTAAAGAACAAGGGTACGCCATCTGCGGCATGCTCAAAATGCTCAGCGAAATATGCCTCTTGCCAGGCTTGATGCCAATTCATGGCATCACCCGATAGCTACATGGCAACACTCAAAACTAAATTGTTATTGTTTTTCTTATTAGTCGCAAAGTAAGAATTGAATTGATGCAACCATTCATCACAAAAGCATCCATCTTATCATCATACTTACTGAAAGTTAACTTCTCAGTGACTGGGTGGTTGGAGTTGTAGTCTCTACATGGGCTATGTGATACTGGCCGGTGTCACGTGCACATCTAACCGTATGTGTACGTGGACAAGCTACTTCATGACAAGGGTTAAGTCCAGTTCAATCAATCTAGCCTAGGAAGTGTTCTGGCACCTTTGTGAGTCTGTTCACAGACCGTGCATGTCCAGACACTGAGTAGATGCATATCCTCTGGTTGCACACAGCATGATCATCAAATTTCCATCAGAACCCATCAGGAGCATTTTTACAGTGCATAGACCTATTTTTCCTATTTTAGCCATTTTTCACTTATTATTTTTAAGTGACTTTTGTTGGGAACTGGGTAGGGAAAAATGAGCAAGGATCTATATAAGAAATCCTAGCGCTAGCACTTTTGGGCAGGAGAGGCAGCAGACCACCGTGGACGTGCACCTTCTCAGCAAGACCGGCAGTCAACCTAGCGTTTTCAGCCAACAAGAACCAGCCAACGTTTCAGCTTTGCAAACCAGCCAACATTTTACATGTGCAACAACCTGGCGATAGCAGATCAGCCCTAGCGTTAGCAAAATCAGCAGAAGCCTAGCGTTTTTGGATCAGCCTGACCACCTAGCGTTTGCAAATTCATCGCGACAAAACCACAAGTAGCATCAACGTTTTTAGTTTTCAGCACATAGACCCCGCATTAGAAGTTCCAAACCTCGCAGATCTCACCTTCCCGCAGCAGATCCTCGCGACACGGTCAGATCCACCAAGTTTGCAATTTCAGCCCGGAAAACGCAGATTTCAGCATCTGCATTTTCAGCACGTCGTTGTTGCATCGTCGTCATCGCCGTCGTCACCAACATAGAGTCAAAATTCAGCAGATAAAGATTTGCAGATTTCAGCCATTAGCGTTTTCAGATTTCAGCCCGCGTCTCGTGTCGTCCTCATCATCGTCGACATCGTCGGCAAGTCCATTGCATTGTAGAGATTTGTGCAATCAATAGTAGACCACTCTCGCCATAGAAAGTGGGGCCTTTGGAGGAGGGTTTGACAACATTCTCCTGTCGTATTCTTCTCTCTCTATCTCTCAGTCTCAGCACCTTCATTCACAGTGTTTTCCACTTTGTTTGTGACCACTTGAACTCTCTCACTAAAGGCTCTCCCTTCCATAAGTATAAGGAACCTTGAGCACAGTTCGGAGCACTCATCTTGAGCAAAGTTCAACATTCACATCGCTGCACCTTACATTGGCCTCCTTGAGTGGCTCGCTCTTCAACGATAGCACTTGGAGGACCAACTCTTGCATGCGTTGCACCTCACGCTCTAGCTCCATAGCAGCCCTCATTTCTTCAACCGCTATGCGTTGAGCTTCGCGTGCTTGCTCACGCACTAGCTCCATATCTGCCCTCTTTTCGTCAACCACTATGCGTTGAGCTTCATGTTACAATTTGATGACGTGGCAGAACAGTACGGACCCCCGTGATTCAAGCTAACGTTACAATTCTGTACAGACGCTGCCTGCTGACGTGGCAGAACAATGCGGACGTTGCCTGCTAATGTGGCAGAACAGTACGGAATTCCGCTTTTTGCGCTGACAAGCTGTACGGAATTTTTGTAAATTGCGTTAACTGCTTTTCTTGCAGATTTTGGACCAAGTTGCTTTTGGAATACTTTGCTTTTGAGTTTATGGCTTTTGGGGCTCTGCTTTTAGCATCCCTTTGTGAGAATAAAAAGGGCCCTCACTTCTCAGGGCATCTGGACGCAGAGTCTGAGAGTTGAGGACCTGCCGGAGTTGTACTTTGCTCAAAGATTAATACAAAAAGAAATACCAAAAGGGGCGCTAGTCTTTGGAACCAATCTCTCTTGGCACGAAACTACGCCGGGCCGTGTCGACTCAATAAATTATGAAGTATTTTAAGTGAATCTCTCTTGTGTCGCGACGGACCTAGACTTGGAGTGCCAATGTTTGTTACAGTGGTATCAGAGCACGGCCGATTTCTCTTCAAATGGGAAATCCGATCCTTCTTCTAGCGTCACCTACGGATTCCGAAAAGAATCAGACGACTCCATCTGCCATCCTTGAAGCGAGAGGCAGTACACGAAATTCAAGCGACTTAGCAGAGAATGAGTACGGGCCACCCCCTCCCTTGCAGTATGAACTCATGGAGATGCAACGTCAACAGCGGGTTGACAAGTGCGCAAAGCAGATGCTTCAATTTGCCAAGGATCCCCAGTATGCAAAATTTTTGACCCACCACTCCATGGATGAAGTGCATACCCAGTGGCAGAAAGCCATTGAGACACCAATCAAACCGGCAATTAAGAAACCTCCTACTCGTAGGATGTTCAGTAAAGAAGAACTTCATGATGTTGTCGAAACCCGAATCAATCAGCTTCTAGACACGAAGAAGCCATCGAAGAAGCAATTGAAGAAGCGCAACAAGGCGACTGACTAGCTCGGTTACTTGGGCCGTCAATCTTCTTTTGCAACTGCGCGAAAACAGAAGAAGCGTGTGAGTTTCGAAGGACTGCGCAGTTCTTCTTCCGATAGTTCTTCTAGCTCTTCCTCTTCCGACTCGAGTGAGGAGGACAGAAAGGGTAAAAAGCGAAGCAAGAAACAAAGTTTTGGAAAGAAGAAGAAAAAGGCTCTTTAAAGAAGATCAGATTCCGACCAGTTTCTGATTGTTCTACAAAGGAGTCATCCTCTGACAGTTCGGACTTTGACGATCACATGTTTTATGCAAAGAAGAAACACTTTTACAGAGCCAATCAGTATGAGACAAGAACAAAAAGACAAAGGAATTTAAAGAGGGTGGACAGTTAGTGAAATTTGAATCCTTTTCCGGATTCCGAGATGCTCCGAAGGCTTTAACTTTCATTTTGATACAGCCTTCTTCGAAGGACATTACGCAGAGCACTCCAAAATCAAAAGGGAAGCATCGTTTTTGAAGAGAAATGCACGAACATGGTGGTCACTCTTCTTCTGAGGAAAGAAGCCCCGACCAAGTGGTTGAAGTTCAAACGGCTCTTTATTTCTTCTTGGTTGACCCAGGAGTACAAACGAGATGTGAGAACCGCTTGGAACCATCTTTGGATGACCAAGGGTGACACTTTGGACGAATATTGTGAAAGGTTTTGGGATTATTTTCTACCGACCTCTTCGTTTAAGAAAGTCACTTTCAAAGAACAAATTGAGCCATTTTGCTGCGGACTCCCTACAGAGATCCGAGATTACTGCCTTGAGCAAAACTCTGAGTCCATACACAACTGATCGGACATGCTAAGCGGGGATTCTCAATACATTCCGGTAACTTGACCTACCCCAACAGAGGACCAGACAGACCTCGGCAAATGACAATATAAAGAAGAAGAACTCCCAGAAAAAGAAGGATGCACGACCCCGTTTGACTGCGGAACAGAGAGCTGACTATCTCAAAGAGGGGAAGTGTTTTGGTTGCGGGGAACAAGGGCACATCTCCGCAAAGTGCACCAAAAAGGCACAACAAGGACAAACTGAAGAAAGGCCTGAGAGTTCTAGAGCAGCGGAAGAAAAGGCGAGATAAAACAAGGACTGGTACCGAATTGCGTGGGAACCGACCCAAGTCAAATGGATGAAAGTACGAAACTTTGCCGTGCATGGGGCAAAGTAAAAGATCAGGAAGCCCTCATTTTCTTTGATGGAGCCAAGGCCAACTTCATTTCACCTGAATTGGCGGCTTGACTTAAGATTACGTCCGACAAGATGGGGCCACCGGCGAAGGCAGTTCTAGCGGCGTTCGGACGGGATGTAGCCATTACGTGTCATTGCCAAACTTTGTTTGCATTGTCAGGGGTATTTAGGGCACGAGGACTTTTACATCATGCCTTTGGAAGGGTGTGACGTCCTCCTAGGAATCCCTTGGTACCATAAGAACGAGGTCGTGGTCGACTATCGGGCCAAGAAAGCGACTTTGACCACTGAGAAGGGCAGGAAAATTGTACTTGAGATGTAAAATTAAAGGGTGGGTCCGTCCCTATTGTATCGGCTTCGGCCATTTCAAAATTAATGAAATCCAGTCTTTTTGTTTACTCGATCTATTTGAAAGAATTGAATGATGAACAACGAACGAACATGTCTAAATTGGACAAAGAACGACAAGAATTTCTGCACACACATGCTGATTGTTTCTCAGAAGGCCTACCAGGCGAGTTACCTCCATCTCGTCCTAAGGACCACACTATTAAATTGATCCTTGGAACCACACCACCGAACCAGCCATCTTATAGTGTTAGCCGAGCCCAGAATGAAGAAATCACGAACCAAGTGAAAGACCTTCTTGAAAAAGGTCTCATCCAACCTACTACTTCACCTTATTGTTTTCCGGTTTTACAGTACTAAAGAAAGACGGATCTTGGAGAATGTGCATTGACTATAATAAAATCACCATCAAGAACAGATTCCCGATTCCAAGGATCGATGATATTCTTGACAGACTTCATGGCTCGTCTTGTTTCAGTAGGATTGATTTGAAAAACGGATATCATCAGATCAGAATTGCTCCGGGAGATGTCTACAAGACAGCCTTTCAGACAAGCTTTGGTTTATACGAATTTTTGGTGATGCCTTTTGGACTTACAAATGCTCCAGCAACTTTCAACCGAATGATGGATAGGATTTTCCGAGAGCATCGATCTTTGTGGGCACTTTCTTTGATGACATTATAGTTTTATCCAAGAATGAAGTAGAACATCGACACCATCTGCTTACAGGTCTTTCAAGCATTGCACGATCATAGATTGGTTATTAATGCCAAAAAGAGTGCATTTTTCTTGCCAGAGATACATTTCTTGGGACACATCGTCTCAGCAGCAAGAGTACAGATAGGCCCGGCCAAAATCGAGACTATCCGCGATTGGCCTGACTTGAAGAATGTTCATGAAGTTCGAAGCTTTTTGGGCTTGTGCTCTTACTACCGGCGGTTCATTCGAAAGTTTGCAAAGATAGCTTCGGCTTCGCACTTATTGACTCAGAAAGGAGTCCCTTTCTCGTGGGGACCGACAGAGGTGACTGCTTTTCAGACACTTAAGGAAAAGTTCACTACTGGACCAATGTTGGCTTTCCCAGACTTGCAAAAGCCATTCGAAGTTTATTGTGATGCTTATGATTGTAGTCTAGGAGCAGTCTTGATGCAAGAAGGCCATGTGATTGCTTATGAAAGCAGAATGTTTTCAAGGCCAAAATTGGTAGCCCAGATTTATGAGAAAGAGCTATTGGCAGTGATCCATGCTCTTACAAAATGGCGACACTATCTACTCGGAGCCGATTTTACAGTTTTTAAAGATCATCAAAGCCTGCGCTACTTCTTGTTACACAAGCAGCTTTCGGAAAAGCAGATGTGGTGGGCTAACATATTGTCACAGTTTCACTTCTAGCTTGTCCATGTTCAGGAACAGAAAAATTTGGTGGCAGATGCATTGTCTCTAAAGCCCCTCGTCTTGGCTATTTCCACGATCCATCACAGAAGCTTCGAGGATATGGTTGACCAGTACACCACAAATCCGGACTTTAACGATGTTTTTATTCGGATACAAAATGGGGAGACAATTCCAGGATATTCCATACGAGATGGCTACTTGATGAAGAAAGCAGTTGTTTAGTGTGCCAAAAGGTCAAGTTTGATAGGCATAAGGCACAAGGATTACTACAACCTTTACCCATTCCCACCCGCCCCTGGGAAAGTATTGCAATGGATTTCATCTTTGATCTCCCAAAGACACATAGTGGGTACAATGGCATTTAAACTGTCATTGACAGATTTAGCAAGCAAGCTCACTTTATTCCAATGAAGAAAACAGTCAAGCCCGACCATTTAGCGAGACTGTTCATTGCACAGATATTTCAGTTACATAGCATGCCTGAGACAATAGTCTTCGACAGAGATCCCCGATTCACGAGTTTGTTTTGGAGGGCTATTTGGGAGAACATTGGCACACGGTTGCAGTTCTCGTCATCTTTCCACCCGCAGACAAATAGGCAATCTAAGATCGCAAATTCAGTGATTTTGGATTTGTTGAAGTCTTACATCTCTGATCAGAAGACTCAAAGGGAAAAAATTTTGCCTTTGGTGGAATTTGCCTACAATAACACCGTTCACTCTTCGATGGGGAAAGCGCCATTTGAGATAATTGAAGGTGCTCAGAAGGTTCCTCCCTTTCTCAGCACTAAAGACAAGATTTTTGAAGCCGATCAGTACACGAAGGACTTGGACACTGCTTTTTCCAAGGTCCGTGAGGCTCTAGAGAAGTCTCAAGTACGACACAAGAAGGCAGCAGATCGACATCGACGCGACTTGAAATTAAAGGAAGACGATTGGGTGCTCTTACGTTTTAAAAAGGCACGCCTAAGAAAACGAAAGGGAAATGAGCGGCTTTTTTCAAAGTTTAGCATGAGGTATTATGGCCCTTTCCAGATTAAAGAAAAAATAAATGACGTCTCCTTTCGAGATACTTGGAAGATTCACACTGCATTCCATGTCAGTCTCTTGAAACCTTTTAAAGGTGAGGTGCGAGTTAATGGGGAGCCTCATGAGCAACCCAAAGTGGAAGAGAGCGAGGAGATACTCGTTCCTGAACAGAATTTGGCACACAAGGAAAGAAAAGTGAAAGGTAAAGTGATTCGGCATTTCTTAGTTAAATTCAAGTACTATCCGGCATTGGATGCGAAGTGGATGGAGGAGGAGGACCTAGCAGATACTCCTCAGATTTTGGAACTTTACCTTGAAGGATTTGGTTTAGCTTCGTCTACTCCGAGAGATCCCACAGATCAGCAGGGTTGAATCTGGTGCAGAGGGATTGCACAAGAGGGGAGTCGCTCTGCTCCTTTGTCACAGATTACCTCGATTGAATAGAGTCACTTTGGGTTTCGTGGATACTGTTGTGCTCACAATATTCTATTCTATGACTTTATGAAATGGAATTCCCGAAATTGAACATGAATGATTTGTACTCTCTCATTTGACTTGTTGAGTGCAGGAACTGAAAGGCGAAATGACTGTAGCATTTTGGTCTTATAAATCTCTATAGACATGATCGCAATAAGGATTAGTTAATCCGACATCAGTGAGGTCCAGGATGGATCTAGATGCGGTTACTAAATATGTTGCCAACAGTCATGGTCTGAGATTGGAATGAATTTTTCGTTGATTGATTTGTCATGTGACGTGATGTGACTGCCGTCTTTGTACAAGTGCTAGATGTGTCATGTCTAGTGCGTTGGTACTTAGAGTCAGTGTCTGCTGAAATGGTTTATGGCCTTGGTCTGTTTTGCAGGCGTAATCGAGGGCGATTACAATTCTTTCAAGAGGGAGGTATGTCCCAAATTGATGACGTGGTAGTTCTACCGGACAAATGATGACGTGGTAGAACAGTACGGACCCCCGTGATTCACGTTGACTGCTGATGTAGCAGTTTTGTACGGTCGTTGGCTCTTGACGTGGCAAAACGGTACAGAATACTGCTTTTTGCACTAACAGTTGTACGGAATTTTCGTAAATTGTGTTGATTCTTTTCTTGCAGATTTTGGACCAAGTTGCTTTTGGAACGCTTTGCTTTTGAGTTTATGGCTTTTGGGGCTCTGCTTTTAGCAACCCTTTGTAAGAATAAAAAGGGCCCAAGGGCCTCACTTCTCAGGGCATCTGGACGCAAATTTTGAGAGCTGAGGACCAGCGGGAGTTGTCCTTTGCTCAAAGATTAATACAAACAGAAATACTGCAAGGGGCGCCAGTCTTTGGGGGCAATCTCTCTTGGCACGGAACTACGCCGGCGGGCCATGTCGACTCAATAAATTGTGAAGTGTTTTAAGTGAATCTCTCTTGTGTCGCGACAGAACCTAGACTTGGGGTGCCCAAGTTTGTTACACTTCACGTGCTTGCTCGCGCTCAAGCTCAATAGCTGCCCACTAAGCCTCTTGTTGTAGCATCATCTCCATCATGGACTTCATCATAGTCTCCATAGAATTTGGTGCAATCCGTGGTGTAGTTGGGGACGGAGGAGGATCTGGAAACAATCCTCTTAGCTCATCACCTTCACGCAAAGTATCCAATCCGCTTTTGGTGATGACCATGCACTAAGTACTTGGGTACTTGGGGTACTTGGGTTTTTGGGGTACCAAGGTACTTGGGGTACTTGGAATACTTGGGTTCTTGGGATACTTGGGTACTTGGGTTCTTGGGGTACTTGGGTTCTGGTTGCAATCTGCGTTTAAGAAGGCGATGTACAGTTGACACTCATCTAAACGAGCTAAAATCTTTTCTACATCCTGTTCATGTTGTTCCCATGATGCAGAAAAAATGATAATGTCATCTAGCAAAAAATACACACACACGCCGATCATGTCACCTAAACGACCTACCATGAGACATTTGAAAGTACCCACGGCACCTGTCAATCCAAAAGGCATAAAAACATACTCCCATTGCCCCCGCTTTGTGCGGAAGGCGATCTTGTAGATGTCGCCCTTGAATACCCTCACCTGATGGTATCCACTCTGGATTGTGCTCACGAAACCACTTAATGCCGAAAATCATATCACATCCCTGAGAGGTGAAACAATAAATTTGCAGCAGAAAGATGCCTGTTGAAACAGCGACCAACACACTAGGATATTCTTGCGTGATTAAAGAATGCATGCCGGGAGCGAATCCAGACACCTTGATAGGAGCCGTTGGAGTAGCTTCTAAGCGAGCACTCTTTACAAGAGAATCACTAACCACATCATGCATATTGCCAAAGTCAAACAAGATGACTATACACTGACCATTCACATGACCATAACACTTATAGAGAGATTCATCAAGATGCTCATCAAAAACTTTTGGTGTACTACCTGGGTCGATCAAGACACTAATAGAAGATGTGGGTTCTGTGGGTACTTTCTTAGGACAATCTTTTTTCATATGACCCTTTGTGTGACATTGAAAACATCTTCCTTCTTTTCCATAAACGGCTCGTTCTTCAAGACTTAACCATCCTCCTATGATTCCTTGAGCAGACTTTTCATCAAGTGTCAACTTAGGTTTATCTTGAGTTTTAGCCTTTCCTTTATTATCATTGTGAGACTTTTGTGCTTTAGGTATAGAGGAAGATTGAGAAGAAAAAGAATTACCGTTAAGCTTACCATTGTTCTTACCGTTCTGTTGGATCTGAGGGTTCTACGAGGGACTTTGAGATGCCTTATTCTCCTTGGGCTTACCTTTGTTGTGCTTCATTTCTTGTGTGAGAGCTATCGTCACTTCGGCGTTGTAGTCCCTAGGGTTGAAGACTTGCACATCAAATTTGATGTACTCATCCAACCCAAAAAGGAAAGCCTCCTTGTGTTCTGCATCCGATTTACGCAATTGAACGCCAATATGCAAAATACGGTTAATAAAAGACAAAACAGGAGTGCCATTTTGCTTAAGGATGCGCCAATCTTCTTTTACCTGATCAAGGTACTACGGTGGCATAAAACGAGCCTTCAGTTGATCTTGGAAGTCGACCCAACTAAAAGAGGGGGGTACGGCATCGCGGCATGCTCAAGATGCTCAGCCAACTGTGCCTCTTGCCAAGTTTGATACCAATTAATGGCATCACCCGCTAGATACATAGCAGCAGTCAAAACTTTATTGTTGCTGGTTTTCTTCTTAGTCGCAAAGTAAGCATTAAATTGATGCAACCAAGAATGAATCCCGGAAGCATCCATCTTACCATCATACTTACTGAACGTCAACTTCTAAGTGATTGGATTATTGGAGTCATCGTCTCTACTTGCGCTACGTGATGACTCGCCAGCCTCCTTGAGTGGCTCGCTCTTCGGGGAGAGTACTTGTAAGATCAACTTTTTCATGCTTTGGTCCCGCTGCGCCTCTCGCTCTAGCTCCATAGCTGCCCTCTTTTCTTCAGCTGCTATGCGTTGAGCTTCCCTCCGTTCTTCTCGTTCTCTTTCGATGGCGGCCCGTTGAGCCTCTTGTTGTAGCATCATCTTCATCATAGACTTGACCAAAGTCTCCATAGGATGCGGTGCAATCTGTGGCGTAGATGGGGATGGGGGAGGATCTGGAAACAATCCTCTTGGTGTAGGGACTTCTTCTTCTCCAATTCCACTCTCATCACCTTCACGCGAAGTATCCAATTCACTTCTGGTGATGACAATGCACTAAGTACTTGGGTACTTGGGGTACTTGGGTACTTGATAATGCTTGCAATCTGCGTTTAAGAAGGCTTTTCTCTTACCCAAGCTCAACTCCTTCCTGCAGGTGCACCTCTTGGTGGCCTTACGCTCACGCCAAGGTTGCTTTTTCCCACCTCATGTCGATTGGCCTGCCGCCAAGTGCAAGGTCCGCTCTCAATGAGTGGAAAAGAGGAACGGGGGGAGGCTGGACAAGCCCTTCTTTTCTGTGTTACCTACCACTCTTCAAAACACACATTAGGGATCGACACGCCCAAGTGGTCTTGGGTTACGTGCGATCACACAAGCAAAAAAAATAATGTGGTTCTTTCTCATTCTTTCCTTGAGTGATGATATTGAACACTGCCAAAGAGCTCTGATACCAATGTAATGTCAGCAAAAGTGAATGATGGTGTATGTTCAGGATGAGTACTCAGTTCGTGCCCCAAGTTCCCTTTACTAAAGGGGAGAGAGAGCCCCCTTTACCTTACAAGAGATTGTGCAATAGACCAAAACAAGAGAGAATGCAAACTGTGAGTGAACGTGCTGTGTGTGTGTGTGTGTGTGAGAGAGAGAGAGAGAGAGAGAGAGAGAGAGAGAGAGAGAGAGGATCGACACCAAAAGGGGTCCCAAACCCTCCTCCAAAGGCCCCCCTCTCTATTGCTAGAGAGGTATTTGCTTCAGATTGCACAAAGTCTGGTACAATGGTTCTAGATGCTAAGATGCTTGATGACAACAATGACGACGACGGCGACGACAACGATGTTGATCCTTGGAAAGGATGAGGTACTACGAGGCTGTGGCTAAATGCTGGAGATGCTAAGGGTACTTGGAGGAATCTGCGAGTGCGACGAGGCTATGGGCTGATCTTTTATCACCGGTGGCGGCAATAGGCTGAAAACTGAAAAACGCTGATAATATGAGGGCTGAAAACTGAAACCGCTGACGTATCTGAGGGCTGAAAACTGAATCGCTGAAACTACTACGGCGATGGGAATCTGCTGGCGATGATGAAGGCTGACAACGCTGACCACTGGGGCTGAAAATGCTGGGTATGCTGATGCAAAAACGCTGGTACTGCTGAGAGGACGACGGTGGAACTGTCACTTGTGCTGCGGGTACTTGTTCCTCCTGTGCTTCCTCTGGCTTCTCCTAGCGCTCAAAGGGCTGCCTTTATAGGTGCAAAAAGCTGGGTGGAGCAGCAGTTAGAGAGACCTCACGATTCATTAAAAGCCCAAAAGTCACTTATTAATTAAGCTTGCTCATAAGAGGTGGTTCACGCGCGACTAAGAGGTAGTTTCCATGCAGTGAATTGGGGTGGACATGCGGTGAGATGCTTATGCTGGATGCTAATGGGTTGTGCAATCAGAGGGTATGCAGCTACTCTAAGTTCCTGGACATGCACGTCCTGCGTACAGGCTCACAAGGGTGCCAAAACACTTCCTAGGCTGACCTAAACCCTAGCACGTGACAAAGACGAATATATGTAGTTATGCTGAGCTTGGGGAAAAGTCGAAATCAGAAAAGTTTAATCTTCTTAATAATGAGCCAAGGAAAATTTTATTTCTCCGAGGTTGCGGCAAAGCTTAGAGTCAGAGGAGATGGGGCCACAAATAGATGCTACCTTGGCAACACCAAGACATGAAGTGGCTAGCCTCTGCAATACCCTAACATATGCTCCGCACCCCCCTCATGTCTCACAGTTGACGGCTCTAAACCTCCTCAAGAAGTGTTGTAAACTGCAGCAGGTCCCCAAAAGTGCGGACTAGGCCCTCTGCCATGGAGCCCCAAGAGACATGAGGTTGCCTACCAACCATGTGACCTCACTATGTGCTGACCAAAGGGTTCTATCTAAGTGGCTGTCTCGAGCGCTCCTCAATGCACGTGATTTGTTGCTACTCGAGCCCACTCTGCAGCTACTCCCAAAACCGAAACAAGCTCAAAGAAATATGGTCCTCCATCTCCTGCTCAAGCCCACTCTGCGCATCTATATGAAAATCAAACGAGTGGAAGGGCTCCATGGGCCCCCCAATGAAGCAACAACTCCTTCCAGGGTCCCTTGGAAGGAGACCTGAAACCGGCCTGTTCAATACAAAAAGGGCGGTAGACTTTACTTTAAACCTTGATTTAGCTTTCACCCATTATTAGTCGTCTATTTTACCTGTACTTTCAAGACACAACAAAGGGGAGAGGGATACAGGCTGCTAGATTGCACCTGTATGAGTGGACAGACACCAGATTGGCCCCTAACTTAGGCGCCCCTTTCGGTATTTCTTTATTGTTCAAAAGAGGGAATAAACGCTGTGGTTCCTACAAGCTGCCCCGCACAAACTCGGCTGAATTTCCACTGTTCCAGCCCGATTTCGGCAGCATAACTGTACTAGAACCCTTCACGGTCAGTATTCCCACGCATTGGCCGACTTTCCCGACGCATACGGGCACTTTGCAAAACCTGGCGAGAATCTGCAGCACGCTGAATTCTCTGTTTTCAGCCCTGAAAATGCGCCAGATCGCCTGTACAGCGGTCCCCTTGCGTCCCCGAACCTCCTGGGGGTATTAGGGTCCGTTTAGGGCCAAAACCCTAAACCTGCAAAAATACACAGCAGGCTGTAATTCACTGTTTCGGGCTCCGTTCCGCGTGCCGGTCGCATCCCTAGCAAGTCCTCGAGCTCCCGCACCTGTAGGGCTACTTGCCCTTTGAATCGGACGAGATTTCTGGCGTGAAACCTCTCCGAATTCACCTGTACCTGCGGGGGGATTAGCCGCTAGCTAACCCAGTACCTGTGCAAGAGGCTCTTGCCTCGGCAATCGCGCATGAACCCACACAACTGTACATTGGTCAAATGAAGAGCCCACTAGAGGGGCATATCATACTGCCAAAGGGGAGAGAGAGGGCAGTGCGTAGCGTGCAGGGCATCACTCCTGGCACCGCACTGTGCATAAGAGGGAAAGCAAGCACTCCATAGCTCTTAACCTGTGACAGAGACTTGCAAAATGAGCCTCCCAGCTATAAATCACGTTTTTGCCTTCTCTATAAGTAGTAAACTGGCCTCAGAGTGCCAAGTGTCACTCATTTGTGCATTTTCCCGCTTTAGACCCTCGGGTCTAAAAATATCTCACCTGCAGCCTCTGTTGACTTGGCCACAGAGTAACAAAATGATCCCCATGTCAAACTGCACGTAATGACGCGAAGACATTTTCAGGTCCCAAAATAGCAGTTCCCTAAATTTTAGGAGATGCTGCCATTATATCTTTCTAGGTCATCCGACCCTCTTTGTACACTGCGGCCACATCCAGAACTGAAATGTAGCCTCTGTAGCAAAGGATTCCACTTTGGCTAGTCAATGACCCCACTTGGCTAACCATAGTCCTTGTCCAACCTTAGTGCTCTCTTGCCCTCAGGCCTGGACTCCCTCTGGACAGTTCCACACTAGCTATGCAATGCAGGGCAGTTAGATTTCCCGAGGGGTGTTTCCAAAAAGTGAAAGTAAATAGATAATAAGAAAGAAATCAACAAAAAGGATAGATAGTAGTCACACGCTGGTGACATACCCCCCTCTTGAAATCTCAAACGTCCTCGTTTGCATCTATGTCGTCCATGCTTACTGTCAACACTGATGTATTCAACACATGTCGACACATATACGACACATACATGCTCATTGTCAACCCTGGTGTATTCAACACCTCGTCGACTCATGTATTGGCTGCGTGTGAACCCTGTCCCAATGACATAGTGGTAGCTTCGCACTCTGCCATTGCTTTGAGTCACTAACTTTCCAATGACAAAATGGTAGCTGCACATTTTGCCACTGTCTTATAGTACACGTTGGATCCCGTAACACTTTCGAGCATACCCAAACCGACAGTTTAAGAATGCAGTTACACATGTACTCTTTAATAGAAGCAATCACTGTATCCTTGACAGACTGACAAGAAATACTCACTTCTATAGCACTAACCAAACTTTTGGACATTCCATAAGAGCAATTGCCAAACTGACAATCTGTACAGCTCTAACATTCATGTAACAGGTATTTGATTTGAGCTCACTTTAAATACCTTGTACATCATTTGTTTCAGAAGCCATTGTCACACTGACAATCCATGTAGCTTTGAAACTCAAGGGGTCAAGGTAGGTTGCAAATCGAAGGCTTCCAGGTAAAGTGATAACACAGTTGGTGACTCTGCAAGTTCACCTTCTTCCATCCACTTAGCATCCATTGGTGGATAGTTTCTGAACTTTACCAAGTAACGCCTAGCAACCTTGCCTTTCACTTTCCTTTCTTTGTGTGCCAAAATCTGTTCAGGGACCAAGATCTCGTCAAGTTCCTCGACTTCCGGCTGATCTTCAGCTGGTATATCTTCTGGCACATCACCCACATAGGGTCTGAGAAGACTCACATGAAACGCATTGTGAATCTTCCAACTGTCAGGCAATTTCAGCCTATATGCAACATCACTGATTATGTCGCATACTTGAAAAGGCCCATAGTAACGCATGCTGAGCTTTGGAAAGAGTCTTTCCTTGCCCTTCATCTTCTTTAACCTTGCCTTTTCAAACCGTAGAAGCACCCAATCACCAAGTGAATATACCACTTCACGACGGTGACGATCAGCTGCTTTCTTTTGCTTTGCCTGAGTCCTTTCTAAGGCCACTTTGACCTTCTTGTACATTTCATCCATGTCTTGAACATACTTATCTGCTTCAAATATCTTGTCCTTTGTATGCAGTATGGGAGGAACTTTCTTGCCACCTTCAACTATCTCAAAAGGTGCCTTGCCAGTTGATGAATGCACTGTATTATTGTATGCATACTCCACCAATGGCAAATACTGCTCCCACTTTCCTTTATGCTCTGACACATAGCACTTCAGCAGATCTAGGACAGTAGAATTTGCCTCTTCTGACTGCCCATCTGTTTGAGGATGAAATGACGAAGAGAATTTGAGCGTGGTACCCATATTCTCAAACAAGCCTTTCCAGAACAAACTAGTCATGCGTGGATCACGGTCGCTAATAATCGACTGTGGCATGCCATGATACTTGAAAATATTGCTCATAAACAAGCGTGCCATCTGATCTGGCTTTATCTTCTTCCTGACAGGAATAAAATGAGCCTGTTTGCTGAATCTGCAAATAATGGTCCAAATACCATCATTTCCTGTCTGGGTTCTTGGAAGATCAAAGATAAAATCCATAGCAATACTTTCCCATGGTTTATCTGGAATAGGTAGTGGTTGCAATAACCCTGGTGCCTTTTGCCTGTCAAACTTGACCTTTTGGCATATTAGGCATTCTCGCACAAAGGCATCCACATCCCTTCTCAATGTAGGCCAATAGAAGAATGTCTCAACCGCTTTAACTGTAGCATCGATACCACGATGCCCTGCATACGGTGGGACATGACTCTCTTCCATAATTTTGCGTCGCAATGGCTTTGTGACACACAATCTGCCATGCATCATCATGAACCCGTCTTTAAGAAGATAGTGTTCATGACGTTGTCCATCCATTAGTTGCTCGAAGACCCTTGCAAAATCTTCATCATTTGCATACTGTTCTCTCATATCATCAAGTTCATGATGATAAGGAATCGACACAGCTGAAATTTGTGGCTTCCTTGACAAGGCATCGGCCACAACGTTCTTCTTGCCTTCCACATGCACAATCTGAAAATGGAACATGGACAAGATATTTGCCCATCGCATATGCTTCTCAGATAACTTTGTTTGTGTCAAGAAGTATCGCAAGGTCTGATGGTCCGTTTGGACAACGAAATCTGCACCTAGCAGGTAGTGTTTCCAACTTAAGAGCGCATGAATCACAGCCAGTAACTCTTTCTCATAGACCTGCATGGTCATCTCTGGCCCTTGCAAAATTCTGCTCTCATAGGCTACTACCCTGCCATCTTGCATTAGCACTGCACCAATGCTACTACCGCAGGCATCACACTGGACCACAAATGACTTCCTAAGATCCGGCAACACAATGACTGGATCTGAAGTCATCTTTTCCTTTAAGAGATTAAAAGCTGAAATCTCTTTCTGTGTCCATCTGAAGGTGACTGCCTTCTTTTGAAGAGCATGTAAAGGTGAAGCAATCTCAGCGAAATTTCGAATAAACCTTCTGTAATAGGAGCATAGTCCCAAAAAGCTTCGGACATCATGCACCGTCTTCAAATTTGGCCATGACTTGATCGCTTCAACTTTTGCAGGATCCATTCTGACACCATCCTTTGAGACAATGTGTCCCAGAAAGTGAATCTCTTCCAGAAAAAACTCACTTTTCTTTGCATTGATGAGCAACCTATGACTGCGTAGCTCTTTGAACACAATGGCCAAGTGATGCCTATGCTCCTCTTCATTCTTTGAGTAGACTATCATGTCATCAAAGAACGTACCAACAAACTGCTGGTGTGGACGGAAAATTCTGTCCATCATCCTATTGAACGTAGCAGGAGCATTTGTGAGACCAAAGGGCATCACTAAAAATTCGTAAAGGCCAAACGTCGTTCTAAAAGCAGTCTTGTGCACATCCTCTGATCTAATGCGGATCTGATGATACCCACTCTTTAGATCTATCCTGCTAAACATAGCTGCTCCTTCTAATTTGTCCATAATATCATCAATTCTAGGTATAGGAAACCTATTCTTGATGGTATTCTTGTTCAGTGCACGGTAGTCGATGCACATACGCCATGAGCCATCCTTTTTCTGCACCAACAACACTGGAGAACAGAATGGAGATGAACTGGGCTGAATCAGCCCCTTTTCTAACAGCTCCTGTACTTGGCCCATTATCTCTTTCTGCTGAGCCGCACTAACCCTGTACGGAGGCTTATTTGGTGGGCTACAGCCTGGCACCAAATCTATCGCATGGTCCTCGGGTCTCTCTGGCGGTAATTGAGACGGTAATGAATCGGAAAAACAGTCACTATACTGTTGTAAAAACATTGACCTTTCTTTATCTAGCACAGATAAATTTGATTCATCACAATCTGACACTTCACGTGCAAAAACCAAGTACGCAGAAAGATGCTTTTTCATTACAGAAGTAATAGCAGAAGCTGATACAGTAGGAATAGACTCCCCTTTAAGCTTTACATCCAGAATGTGAGTCTTTCCCCTGCTCTGTACAGTGATCTTTTTGTTGTAGGCATCCATGATTCCCTGTACACGAAACAACCAAGGAATACCTAACAACACATCACATCCGTCCAGTGGCATGATGTAAAATTCTTCAGCATCTACATAGGACTGGATATGTAGACGCAACTTTCCAATGATGGGTGTCACAGCCTCTGTATGGCCAGGACATGCCAAACCTGCCTCTGCTGTATACCCCATCTCTTCAGGTCTGATTCCCAACTTTGAAGCCAATTCTGGGGAAATAAAGTTGGCTTTGGCACCTGGATCAAAGAAGATAAGCACTGTTTGATCCCTAACCTTTCCCCATGCTCTGCAAAGCTCACTTGCATCTGAATTTGGCTTGTCGCCCACCATATCTGGCACTAGACCAGCCATGGGCTTCTTTCCCTTCCTGTCCTCCTTGTCTTCAGAATCAGCTGGCCTTTTCTTTGTAGGACAGTTGTAAGCAATGTGGCCAGGCTGCTCACATATAAAGCATTTGTTCTCTGTCCTCAGGACCTTCTTTTGCTCTTCTGACTTGCGAGGAAAACGTCTTTTCCATTTCTTTGCTGGTCCTTTTTCTGATTCAGCCGTAGCTTTGTCTTTCCTTGTGTTGGCCGACTCCTGAGTCCCTTTAGGAGCCTCATTGGGAACGTGCTTCTTGGCTGAATTTTTCTTGCCTGATCCTGCCTTGACGCCAGTGTTAAATTCACAATCTTCTCCCTTGAGCAAACCATTGCCAGTGTTTGCTACCTCGATGAGCTGCGTCAAAGTAGTGACTTTGGTCTTTGTGCAGTATTTTCTCAATCCTTTGGGTAGGCCACAACAGTATTTTTCTATCTGTTCTGTCAATGGCACAAACCTATAGGAAGTTACTGGAAGTAGAGCTTTCCAAAACTTCCGATTGTAATCATCCAGATTTCTGCAAGTGGCAGCATTAAGCTGGTGCCATTCTGTCATGACATCTGCTTCGAAATCATCAGATAACCATGCTGCTGCAAAAATCTGCTTGAAGTAAATCCATGTGGACGGAGCTTGCCCTTGAAGCAATAAAGTTGTCCACCATTGTCCCGCATTCCCTGTCAAGAAAGTGGCTGCCTTGCGGACCTTTGAAGCCTCTGTAAAGTTTCCCCCTGCATAGGCCTTGTCAAACTGCTGGAGGAATGAAAGAGCCTTCTTCCTGTCATCAAACCCTGTAAAGGTCGTGAATGACACTCCTTTGCCACCTTCTTTGTACGGAGTTGGCCTCTCCAGCGGCGTTAAATTGTCATATGGAAGTGACTGAAACATGGGAACACTATTAGGGTTCATTTGTGTTCCTTGGCCGCTATTAACTTGACCTGGAAATGCCATATTTGGCTGCTGATTTGTAATTCCAGCCATACCAAAATTTGCTTGTGGCATCCCAAATTGTCCCTGAGTGCTTTGAAACCCTGGTTGCATACCCATGACACTGTACATGGGGTTAGGCATCATCGTTTGAGCACCCGCAAACACTGTTCCTGGCGTATAAAACTGATTTCCAGGTGCATGACCAGCCATGCTCTGAAATACCGATCCACCTCCAAAATAGCCAGGGTGTACTGAAGGTGGTGGGAAGACCTGTTGCATAGCCTGTAAGTTGCTTCCCTGCCCATTAGAACCAGCTATAGGCTGCTGAAAGGTGGCGGGCTGAATTGGTACAGCTTGAAAAACTGGCATCTCAGCCACCTGTTCTTGCACCTTAGGCACAGGTTGTGGAGACTGCATGTTCTCCGTCAAGTGTACAGGTGTTTCCATTGACTGTGCGGTATGAATCACCTGTGTTCGAGCCTTAACAGGCTTTTGAATATGATCCAGTGACCCAACTTGCTGAGACGGAACAGGAGGTTGCAGAAAGGCTAAAAACCTTGGGTTCTGCATTACTTGTGTGAACATAGCCACAGCAGTAGCCAACTGGGTCCTGAATATATCATCATCAGTCTGTGGTGGTCTTGAGGACTCACCCACTTCATGTGTCTGTTGACCCTGTGAAGAGGAAACCTCTTCAGTCACATCATCTGGTCTGTCAGCCATAATTACAATTCCCTGTGTCTGGTCTATGATCCCCTGTGTCTTCAAGCCCAAAACTGCCCAAGGCTCACTTCTATGGGAAAAAGTGATTTAATCCCGTCGATGGAACCATGAAACCGGCCTGTTCAATACAAAAAGGGCGGTAGACTTTACTTTAAACCTTGATTTAGCTTTCACCCATTATTAGTCGTCTATTTTACCTGTACTTTCAAGACACAACAAAGGGGAGAGGGATACAGGCTGCTAGATTGCACCTGTATGAGTGGACAGACACCAGATTGGCCCCTAACTTAGGCGCCCCTTTCGGTATTTCTTTATTGTTCAAAAGAGGGAATAAACGCTGTGGTTCCTACAAGCTGCCCCGCACAAACTCGGCTGAATTTCCACTGTTCCAGCCCGATTTCGGCAGCATAACTGTACTAGAACCCTTCACGGTCAGTATTCCCACGCATTGGCCGACTTTCCCGACGCATACGGGCACTTTGCAAAACCTGGCGAGAATCTGCAGCACGCTGAATTCTCTGTTTTCAGCCCTGAAAATGCGCCAGATCGCCTGTACAGCGGTCCCCTTGCGTCCCCGAACCTCCTGGGGGTATTAGGGTCCGTTTAGGGCCAAAACCCTAAACCTGCAAAAATACACAGCAGGCTGTAATTCACTGTTTCGGGCTCCGTTCCGCGTGCCGGTCGCATCCCTAGCAAGTCCTCGAGCTCCCGCACCTGTAGGGCTACTTGCCCTTTGAATCGGACGAGATTTCTGGCGTGAAACCTCTCCGAATTCACCTGTACCTGCGGGGGGATTAGCCGCTAGCTAACCCAGTACCTGTGCAAGAGGCTCTTGCCTCGGCAATCGCGCATGAACCCACACAACTGTACATTGGTCAAATGAAGAGCCCACTAGAGGGGCATATCATACTGCCAAAGGGGAGAGAGAGGGCAGTGCGTAGCGTGCAGGGCATCACTCCTGGCACCGCACTGTGCATAAGAGGGAAAGCAAGCACTCCATAGCTCTTAACCTGTGACAGAGACTTGCAAAATGAGCCTCCCAGCTATAAATCACGTTTTTGCCTTCTCTATAAGTAGTAAACTGGCCTCAGAGTGCCAAGTGTCACTCATTTGTGCATTTTCCCGCTTTAGACCCTCGGGTCTAAAAATATCTCACCTGCAGCCTCTGTTGACTTGGCCACAGAGTAACAAAATGATCCCCATGTCAAACTGCACGTAATGACGCGAAGACATTTTCAGGTCCCAAAATAGCAGTTCCCTAAATTTTAGGAGATGCTGCCATTATATCTTTCTAGGTCATCCGACCCTCTTTGTACACTGCGGCCACATCCAGAACTGAAATGTAGCCTCTGTAGCAAAGGATTCCACTTTGGCTAGTCAATGACCCCACTTGGCTAACCATAGTCCTTGTCCAACCTTAGTGCTCTCTTGCCCTCAGGCCTGGACTCCCTCTGGACAGTTCCACACTAGCTATGCAATGCAGGGCAGTTAGATTTCCCGAGGGGTGTTTCCAAAAAGTGAAAGTAAATAGATAATAAGAAAGAAATCAACAAAAAGGATAGATAGTAGTCACACGCTGGTGACAAGACCTCTGACAATGAGCTTCCCAAGCAGAGCTCTACTTAGCCGTGTTGGGTCGATGATCCCCAGCCTTCCCTGAGAGCAAGGTAAAGTAATGACCTGCCAGGAAACTTTGGGGCCCGAGCGGACTGTGTGTCACGTTCTTACCACAAAAAGTCCTTGATCGACCTCTCCAACTGGCTGATGCAAGAACTCAAGAACTTAGCCATGTTGGGTCGATAATCCCCAGCCTTACTCCAGGTGAACAATCAGGCAGGGGAGCACGACCAACCCAGAATGCCACTCTCTTCCGCCAGTTAATCAATGCTCCCGATGCACAACAGAACACCTCAAGGGACTGCTCATACGTATGCAAATTGGCCTCAAGGCCCTCCAAAAATATGCCTAAGTCATCAGCAAACTCAGCATCCAAAAGTTCATCTCCCCGAATAGGTAATTGTAATCCACGCAAGCCAGCCTCCTGTGAAGTCAAAAATCTACTTATCGCCTTAACAATGAACATATAATAGAAACAAGAAGAGGGTAAGAGGGCATTCCTGTCATACTGACCGTGTTAGCATGAAGGGGAACCGAGATGGCATCCTTGTCGTACTGACCATGTGAGCATGAAGCGTTCCCCTCTCCCCCCCGCCAACAGCACCTGACTATGCACGCATCTGTCGAGAGCTAACACCCTCTAATCCAAGCATTTGAAAAGCCCATCCGGCGCATAGTTCCCTCAAGGAAGCCCCCGTCAACTTTGTCATAGGCCTTCTGAAAGTCGAGAAGGAGCACCACAAGATCCTCTCCTCAAAGACAAGCAAGAGCAGTCGCCTCCCAAAAGGTGAAAATGTTGTCAAGGATGCTACGCTCCTTGACACAACCCATCTGTGTCTCGTGTACGATGCTCTCAAGCAACGGCTAAATTCTCTAACTCAGAGCCTTTGCTGGAATTTTGTGGACCGAGTTGAGAATAGTGATGGACCACCACTGCCGAATCTCATCCAAAGAGCTCTCCTCCTCGGGGATAAGATAAATCAAGCCCTCACTCATGCTATCTGGCATCTCCCCAGTGTGCAAAATGTGTTGGTATGCACTACATAAGTCTCGACCAAGAACCTCCTAATCCTCCAAGAAGAAACTCGGAGTCAAACCATACTCCCTTGGGCAACTATCACAGGGGAGTGACCAGAGAGCCTCCTGGAGCTCCTTTGGATGGAGTGGGCTCTCGAGCCACTGGCGCATCTCCTCAGTGACTAAGCAAGGCATCTGTGCCCACACCTGCTCCCTACATGCATCCCGGCACTCTAACTGCGGCTGAAGTGAGAGCAACTCATGGTAAAAATCAGTAGCAACATGCATATCATCGAGCTCTCTGGCAACAACCCCATCCAGTCTCCTCAACTGGCGAGCACTGCTATGCGCATGATGAGGACCCATCATCTCAAAAAACTCACCAATAACTTTGTCTCCCACCTAGGTCCACTGAGATGCTTGACGGTGGAAGGCAAACTCGTGGCGCTGCTCCTCAATGGTAATCAGCTCCTGTCGAGCATGCTACATCTAATCCTCCATCCAAGGGCTATCTGGGTGAAGCTCCTGCATCCGTTGTAAAGAAGCAATGCACCCCGCGGGAGCTGCTTCTCCTCCTCTCATTGCCAACTCCTAGAGGAAGAAACGACTAAGCTTCATAAGGCTAGTGGCCGCTCGAGCAGCGGGGTCGCCTAGCATCCTCTCTAGGATGCAAAGCATGAGACTGCCACTCCACTGTCTATTTGACAAAGTAAGAATCACTGGCGCATGGTCTGAGAAAGTAGTCCCTACCAAAATCCATATTGAACCGCCCACGCCACAAATGTGATCACTAGCATAAACGTGATCTATCCAGGATAGATTCACGCGTCCTACTCTGCAGTTCGACCGAGAGAAAGTGAAGTCCAGACAAAACCTACATGTTGCCATACATCCGAGATCCTCAAAGTCGTGCATAGGCGCTCCCAAGTTGCCAACTCAGCTCCGTGTACAGTAGCATGGCTGCTCCCAATCCTATCCGTAGGATCCTCAAGCATGTTAAAGTCGCCCCCAATGCACCATTGCTTTGCATGATGTAATGACTCCACAATATGTGACCAAAACTTAGCCCATGCACTTACATTATAGGGCGCATGAATTGTCAAGAAGCCTAAAGGCCACCTTGAACCTGCACAGTGACCCACTGGCCCTGCCTAGCACAGTGATACCTTTGTCCACAATGGCCTGTTTCCATGAGTCTACAATAGTCATACATACACCTCCCTAAATGTCTACACGCCCAAAAGCAACTGACCAAAATGTATCATAGTGACCATGCAATATCTGTCCATAGTGCCGAACACGGCTATTATAAAGGTGATACTCCTGAAGCATACGTATATATATCACGCCACCCACAAGACATCACTCGAGCTCGTCTCAGCCTACCCCTCTTGCGTATAAACTGGGGTCCACCAAGCCACTGCACGATAATTACCAGGAAACAGCAACGGAAACTGAAAGGCTAACAACTAGGCAACGGAAACGTGGGGTATTGGGAACGAAAACGGGTCTAGAAACGGCATGTCATACTGTGTGTGTGTGTGTGTGTGTGTGTGTGTGTGTGTGTGTGTGTGTGTGTGTGTGTGTGTGTGTGTGTGTGTGTGTGAGCGAGCGAGCGCGCGCGCGCGCGTGCGTGCGTGCGTGCGTGTGTGTGTGTGTGTGTGTGTGTGTGTGTGTGTGTGTGTGTGTGTGTGAGAGAGAGAGAGAGAGAGAGAGAGAGAGAGAGGAGTATTTTAACGTCGTAGGAAACTATCCCAAGAGACCTTAAAGATCTATTTGACGAGGAGAGTTGAACTCAAGACTTATTATTCAAGAGGGAAATAGCATAACCAATCTACCACACTATATACGATCAAAGAGAGAGAGAGAGAGAGAGAGAGAGAGAGAGAGAGAGAGAGAGAGAGAGCTCAAAGTATACTATATACGATCTGAAAATGCACTCAATCATATTAAATCAAAGATCAAATATCTCAAATTACAATGTCTTCCTCAAAAAATGCTGAGGAGCTACCAGGTGCACTGGTTGGGTCATCATGATCATCATCAGACGATGAAGGATGCACCTCAATGAAACTTTCATTTTTTAGATGGAGATAATCTCCAAGCAACTTCAAATTTGCAGAGACATAAACCAAGTCATTGGTGCGCTTGGTTAGAAGCTTGTTTCGCTTCTTGGAGGCGACATGACTGAAGACACTCCACAACCAAGGGTGATGAGCTTGCACCTTGGCTAAGAATTCGCATCGCGAGTTGCTGAAGTAAAGGGGTTTCCGTGCCATAGTCCTCCCACATAATGCAGCCCCTATTTTTGTCCCGTCTGCCTGTGCGTCTGCTAAGCCAAACCTGCCTTTTCGCTCTCTATACTTGGAGAGATCATCCTTTACAGTGTGTCTGTCATCACCATCTGGAACCAGCTTTGTTAACACTTGCTCCCAGCCTGTAACCACTTCATCATCAGTCTCTTGCCCATGGCCTTGAAATTCTGGATCAAGCACAAATGTAGCTGCATGCATTGGAGAATGATAGGAGCTCCATCTCTCCTCACAAAGTGACTCCAATCGTTTTTGCTTCTCCTCGTCACACTCGACCTCCTTCACGTGCTCCACCATCCTCTCGTAGACTTTGCCAATGCAGGGCTCCTTGCTGTCAACAACTCTGAGCATATGCATAATAGGAGACACTGATGTATTGACATAGGACACAGCTTCCCAAAACCGATCATCTCGCACATCAGATCGACAAGATTTACCTGAAACTGTCTTTGATGTGGACCAATTGTTCCACTCATCACCCACCACAAGCTGCCTTAACACAATTTCAAGTTTCCCTAGCCTTTCGAGCATGAGGAAATTGTAGGCAAATCTGGTGTCGCTGTACTTCAACAAATCTTTACCTGGTGATCTCCTTCTGAATTGAGAATGAATGTACGTGTGCCGAGTGATGAAGCTTATGATGTCTTGACCTTGGGTTATAGTGGGCTCTATTCATGGTAGATTACCTGTGCCTTTTAGAAGATTGTTGATGCCGTGAGCAATGCATGGCGAGAATGTCACATGAGGGAAGGCCTTCTCCAATGCTTTCCCCGCTGCCCTGTTTGCTGGTTCTCCATCAAAAATGAATTGGATGACATGCTCCACACCAACTCGATTAACAGCTTCTGACCACTCCTGTAAAAGTTGCTCCGAGTTCTTACCTTTTGGAGGCACGTCATAAGAGAACAAGAAGTGCACACTGCCACGAGAATACACGACAGTGCCATGAATTGTTCGAGAGCGCGAATCAGTCCACCCATCGCTAATGAGAGACACACCATTCTTGTGAGAGTGAGCAGCGAAAAGAGTGTGAGCCACGCGCGCCGAAAACGCTGGAGAGAGAGAGAGAGAGAGAGAGAGAGAGAGAGAGAGAGAGAGAGAAC
Source organism: Adiantum capillus-veneris (assembly GCF_014529385.1). Taxonomy (NCBI): domain Eukaryota; kingdom Viridiplantae; phylum Streptophyta; class Polypodiopsida; order Polypodiales; family Pteridaceae; genus Adiantum; species Adiantum capillus-veneris. Next base: position 147,122,782 of record NC_140952.1, read on the forward strand.
GCAAGTGCTCTGCAAATGATGCTCTCAATACACAATCTGTATGACTACAAGACCCCTAAGCATTCTATTTATAGAATCTTAGGTTGAGGTAGGGCAAAAAATGTGTAACTGGTGCAAAAAACATAAAAGCCCAAAAATGGCTAAAAATGTGTGCACCAAGCCAAGCTCAAAAAATGACCGGCCGGACACGTGCAAAAAGTGTCTGCCCATGCAACCTACATGATGTGCGATGGGAGGCCAACCTGGGACAATCACTAGCCGTACAAAATGGCGAAGCAACGGTGGTGTAACTCTTCACACCCCCTCTGAGCACCGGATGCTGAGGCAACACAGAGGACTCGAAGGTGAGAAGCCAAAGTCCACTGAGGTACAGCCTTCGTGAAGATGTTTGCTGCATTGTCCGCTGTAGGAACATACTCCAAATGAAGATCTCCAGCCAAAACCCGCTCCCAAACATAGTGGTACTGCACCTCAATGTGCTTTGTCCGAGCGAGAAAGATAGGGTTCTTGGCAATAGCAACACAACTCTGATTGTCGCACAAAAGACAAGTCGTAGCAATCTGGGGAAACACAACTCTCCCAGTAATCTCCATAAACATATGGCCTCACAAGCAGCATAGCAAGCTGCTCTGTACTCCGCTCTGTAGAAGATAGCTCAACGGTGGGTTGCCGCTTACTGCTCCATGAAATGGGTCCCAAGCCAAGTGTGAAAACTACTACTATAGTAGAGCGCTGAGTATCTGGATTTCCGGCCCAATCTGAATCGCACCAACCAAGTAAGGTGCAACCCTTGGAGCGACCGTAGAACACACCATGGTCCAAGGTGCCGCTGATGTACCGCAAAGTACGTTGGGCACATTGCCAATGTCGCCGACGAGGTCGGGTGTTGAAGGAACTGAGGACAGATACTGTGTAACAGATGTCTGGTCGGGAATAAGTTAGCCATACGAGGCAGCCAACAACATTCCTGTACTGCTCCAAGTCAATCCGTGGGGAAGGATCGTGAAGCGATACGTTCTCTGCAGGCTCAAGAGGAGTGCCAATCAGTCTGCAGCCTGTCATCTGGAATCTCTCTAGGATAGCATTTGCATACTTCCGCTGAGAAAAGAAGATGTCGTCTGGTGTCTGAAAAATCTGGAATCCAAGAAAATAGTGAAGAAGCCCAAGATCAGTCATCACGAAACGCGTCTCCATAGATCTCATGATCAACTTGATCCTGCTAGTCCAAGAGCCTGTGAAAATGAGATCGTCCACATAGGCAATCACTATCGCAACCAAAGAGCCATCAGAGACAACATAACAGTTGGAATCTGATGAGGTACGCGGTAACCCCAGCTTCATGAGAAACTGGTCAAGTGTGAGGTACCACTGTCGTCCAACCTGCTTCAGTCCACACAATGATTTCCACAACTGATAGACCCAATCCTCCTTGCATGGTATACGAAACCCAGGAGGTTGCTCCACAATAACTTCTTTATTCAAATCTCCATTCAGAAACGCACTTTTGACATCCATCTGGCAGATAGACCAACCAAAGTTGGCTACGAGAGCAAACTCTGTGCGTATGGTAGTCATGCGAGCGGTGGGAGAAAAGGTGTCGTCAAAGTCCACGCCTAGTCGCTGTGTGAAACCCCGAGCAACAAGTCTCGCCCTGTGTTTGTCGAGGGAACCACTGGCCTTGTACTTTGTCTTGAAAATCCATTTCGTAGAAACCACCTTCCGCTTGTTGGGCCCGGGAACCAAAGTCCAGGCTTTATTCCGCTCAATAGCGTCCATCTCTGTCTGCATGGCACGCTTCCAACAATCATGCTGGAGTGCTTCCTCCACCGAGGAAGGCTCAACTAGTGAAGCCTGAATCTGAGACATGAGTGCAAAGTTCACGAACTCTGCGCCATCATAAATTTGCCGGTCCTTGAGGCGTGAAGAACGTCGAGGCTATCTAGGGTCTGGCGGGTCTGGTAACTTCGTGACGCCAGAGGAAGAAACCATAGAGTAGAGCCAACCAAGAACTAACTTCTCCTTGCAAGGTGAGACCGCCTCCACCGAAGAAGAACCATCATCCACACCACAATCGGAATCTGATGTGGCATGATAGGGTGAAGTAACTGGCTACGGTGTAGAGGGAACAGGGATAGGATCAGGTGTAGGAGGTGGACGAGGAGGAGGTAGGGAAGGTATAGGCTTGGATGCCGCCCCCTCTGCAGGTGTGCTGAAGAGCTCCATGAAAGTCACATCACGGCTAACTGTGGTGGTCTTGGCGTTAGGATCATAAAGCTGGTATTCGTCAGACTATCGTAAATAGCCCAGGAACATGAGCTTCTTCACCTTGAAGTCTAACTTATGTCGCTTCTCTTTTGGCACATGGATAAAGGCCGGACACCCAAAAACTCGAAAGTGTGAGACCGAGGGCTTTCACCCATAGTAAGCCTGATAAGGAGTCATGTCTTGCAAAGCATGGGTAGGAGAACCGTTCTGGATGTAAACCGACGGGTGGCATGCCTCTCCCACCAGTAAACCCGGGGCAAGGAAGCTCCACCATAGAGGTCCTAGCAACCTGTTGAAGCTGCTGATAACATAGATGTCCAAATCGTGCATGCCATATAGAAGAAGACTCCGTGGTTCGAGACAGAAGAGCAGTGAGGCGGTATAGGGAACCATCGCATTCACCGGGTGCAAGGATAGTACCTGTCGTAAAATCAGAAATGGTGACTGTGCCACTCCCAAAGTGTATGTCAGCTCCGTGAGAGTCCAAACTCGACACAGAGAGGAGGTTGAAGGCCATGTCCGGAACGTAAAGCGCCTCCATTGAACTGAACTTCGGGTCTAAGGTAGAACGAAAGAGGGTAATCTTGCATGTGCCAGACACTAGAATCTCATGGTTGTCACCCATAGTGACGGTCTGCCCGTGAGTCTCCCTGAGAGAGCTAAACCATGAGTGGTGGCTCCACTGTCAACAACCCAAGTACCTGACTGCGATGTAGCAAGAGCGTGGTTCGTCGTCGCGACAAGAGCCGTCCCCGCCGTCTAGTAAGAGGCTACTACTGCAGTCAAGGCTGTCTGTTTCTCCCTGTTGGCCTCGTCTCGCTTCTTTTATCTGCATTTTGATTCTTTGTGCCCTTTCTTGAGGCAATGGTAACATTCGATGTCCTTGTTCTTCTTCTTCTTCTTACCTTTACCTTTCTTGTTACCTCCTTGAGCTTTCAAAGCTCCTTCTGCATCAGCAGCACCTCCGGCTCGAAATGCAGAGTGCCCCTCAATCTCTCTAAGGGAAGGGAGAATCTCGTCCCAATTGAGAAAAGGGGTACGTCCGGATGTGAGCAAACTCTGAAAATAGGGATCAAAGAGTGGGGGAAGCTTGAATAGTAAGAGGCCAGCCATGCGTGCCGAGTTATGTCGCCTCCGGCAAAGACAAGGTCGTCCAAGAGTTCCCGCATGCGGCGGGTCAACCCATCAAGTGAGTTGAAATCCTTGAACTGGAGGTTGTACAACTCCCGTTCAAGTGTGATCTGTCTGGCAAACAAGGTCTCCTCAAACTGGTCAAGAATCCGTCTCCACAATGGATGTGCATGCTCCTCTTTGAAAACTTCCTTCGTGATGCGGTCGGAGAGGTTCATCATAAGAAAGGTGTAGACTCGTATGTCTCGATCCACCCACTCGTCAATCTGGGCCTGAGTGGCAGTGGGAAGGGAAGGTTGAGTAGCCGAATGGGTGAAATCATTCGACCATTCTCAGAGTAGATGGTAGGCAATAATTGTGCGGACTCGTGTCCTCCACACAGAATAATTGTGTAAATCCAACTTCTTCTCCTCAGCAAACTCGGTGAGGGCATAATTGTTGGATGTAGCGTTGGCAAATGCCGACGTAGTCGCAAAAGTGGAAGTGACCGTAGTCGCAGAAGACGTAGTGGCCCCCTTCTGGGACTGTTGTTGTTGTCCCTTCTGCTTCAGAGTCGACATGTCGCGTGCTCAGCGAGAAGTCCCAAAGGTAGATCCATAAGATCGCAAGTCGTCGATAAAGGTACCGTTCCCAAGGCTGTAGCAGTTCAAGATAACCGCACGGACAACCACCGGATGGTGTCCTGACGAGCAAGGGATGGTTCAACCACACAAGAGGTAAAAATTCAGCGAGCTGTCCGCACAAAAAATGTTGCAAGGGTGCTGAAAACGCTGCTGTAATAGAGATTTCAGCGTGCTTGTACGCCACCGGTCGGTGCGGGAGCGTCGTAGAGTGACAGAGGAGAGGGTTCTCGCACTTTTCAGCCGTCGAGGGGCTGAAAACAGAGAAAAAAAACAGCAAGTAATAAGTATCAAAAATGGTGCCAATTGGGTGTAGATACATGTAAGGTGTAGATCTCCAAGTTCCAGGCAGTGTAGAGACTCCTTGATTTTCCTTGGCCACTCCCGTAGGTGCACAAGATCAGCGTTTTGTGTAAAACGCCGCAAATCACCAAAAACGCCAGTAAAGCACGGAAAAACGCAGCAAGCAAGATCTGCAAAACGCATATCTGTCCAAAAACGCTAGGGTTGCAAAAACGCCAACACATGTTGGTGCCGGTTTTGGTGCGATTCTGCCGCAGGAGGGAAGCGCTAGGGAGAAGGATGCAGATCAAGGGTACAGATACAAAAACGTTGTTGTTCTTGCAGAAAACGCTAGGACTGAAAAACGTTGATCAGCGTTTTTGAGATCCACCGCGATGGAAACCAGCAGAAGTGCTAGCACGAGCCTCAGGAGGAGAAATCGATGCAGATTCTCCGCGTCTTGGTGACTGATACCATGTGAGAGTGAGCAGCGAAAAGAGTGTCGCGCCGAAAACACTGGAGAGAGAGAGAGAGAGAGAGAGAGAGAGAGAGAGAGAGAGAGAGAGAGAGAGAGAGAAAACGCAAGTGCTCTGCAAATGATGCTCTCAATACACAATCTGTATGACTACAAGACCCTAGGCATTCTATTTATAGAATCTTAGGTTGAGGTAGGGCAAAAAATGTGTAACTGGTGCAAAAAACATAAAAGCCCAAAAATGGCTAAAAATGTGTGGACCAAGCCAGGCTCAAAAAATGACCGGCCGGACACGTGCTAAAAGTGTCCGTCCATGCAATCTACATGTTGTGCGATGGGTGGCCAACCAGGGACAATCACTAGCCGTACAAAATGGCGAAGCAACGGTGGTGTAACTCTAACAATTCTTCCTCCAGCCAATGAAAACATTTTCGGATGCAGCCTCAATTGCAGCCTTCTCCTATGCCAAGAGTGTGGTCGGGATGGCTTCCGAGGAAGGGGGTGTATAAGTGGGTCCAAAAGATGCAATTTCTCTCACCATATCTCGAAAATAGGGAGACATTGTTGCGTGAAGTGGCACATGATCATGATAGAAAAACCTTGGAACTCTGGCATCAACACTTTCCTTCTTGCGAGGGTCCCAAGCGTCACAAGACGGGCACCACGTGCCAATAGAAAAGAGCAGATTGAACAGACTTTTAGCACTTCAATAACAACTGAACTGAAAGGGAGAGACAACACATCACAAGGAGTGGCGGAATTCCACCCCAGAGAGTATTGGCCCCAAACCTTGGCGCCCCTTTTGGTATTTCTTTATATTGCATCATCAAAGTACAAGCCGGTACTCCATCCTCTGCACCTCCACCCACAAGCATGCCAAAGAATGAGCCCATGGCCTCATATTTAAAGGCCCTAGGCCCAAAAGCAGTTTACATGAAAAGCCTTCAAACTCAAAAGTATCTGGTGCAAAAGCAACTGGTCCAAAAGCTCGCGCTGGAAATCAGCCTCCGTAAATCACGGAAATCCGTACAGGCTACCACGTCATCACTGTCAAAGTGAAGCGCGGAAATCCGTACAGTTCTGCCACGTCAGCATGTCAACGCAAAACCTGGAATTCCGTACAGGATGACACGTCATCAGTCAACGTGAACTGCAGGATTCCGTACATCTGTTGCTTCTGCTTCTTCACTTAGGGTTTAGACCCCTCGACCAGGATCTGCAAGTTGGCTTAGTTCTTCAGTGGCTTGACACGTCAGCAGTTTGTGACATCCCCCCTTCTTGAAAGAGTAATCGTCCGCAATTACAGCATATCTACAAACCAACTCAAATTAGCTGAAAAATTTCCGAGGGACAATCAGTTTGCTCTTTTTCTGTTAAGGAGTTGGCTTCTCCTTTCGGCTCTTTTGATCAAGGAGTTGGCTTCTCCTTTCGTCTAGATCGGAACTCTTTATATTCCGGCGTAGTAAAATTAGCCATCATACCCAAACCGCACCGATCTTCCACGGGTGTCTTGATGCACGAAAATTACATACCTAGGAAATCTCATCCAATTAGGAATATTCAGTAGTTGGCACATCACAATGCAGCTCACATATGCAAGTGACAAGACATAGAAACGTAAAGTCGGCGATGAACACTCCCCCCGCAAATAAACATCCCGGTCCAGGCCATGAGATATAGAGGCCTTTTACAACCAAACGTCCCCCAAACTGCAGCCTGCGTCGTTTGGAGGTGCTGAGAGTATCGACTGCTAAGACTTCTTGATACTCCCCTCGTAAATAACCACAAGGGTCCGGGCCATGAGTAACAACAACAATACTCCCCCCGTAAATAACCACAAGGATCCGGGCCATGAGTAAAAAAAACACTTTTCAAACATGTCCGTGCCATGAGTATAAACAAGCATTATCAAACATCATTTCTCAGTACTCCACGCAGGAGAAAAATCACCAATCATTGAAACCAGTATAAAACCAGAGTCAAATATTTCAAATCGGCACCAAGACAGGTTCCAAACAGATACCATCTGTTGCTAAATGGACTATTTTCTTATTTTCTTATTTTCTCGATTAATTTCTTTTTTATTGAAATTAGGATATTTAAAGATCTGCAGTTGAACCGTAAGGTTAGGAACTGTAGATCTACTGGAATTATTAAAAGCCACCAGGAACGGAAAACTCTGATGCGTCATATGATGGGTGACATTAAGCATCGTGAAAGGGTTTTACCGTTAGTTCGGTGGGAGAGACCGGAAAACGAATATTCCTGATGCGTCACGTGATGGGGTGATGGGAGCATCGGAAAGGGAATATCTCGTTGGTCTGGCAGGAAACCCGAGCTGGAAAGAGGAATACGCGTAAAGACGCAAGCACAAGAATAAAGATGGGTTCTGAGAAGCTTTTCTTAAAAAGCGGAATATTTTAACGAGTTTTCCGGGAAGAGCAGACCTTTCCCGCGAGGAATCTATGTTTGCATTGCATTTGTGCATGTGATTGCATCCGGGGACGCCTGGGAAGTGTTGTCAAAGGCATTGTTTTTAACTTATAAGGTTTTATTGAGCTTTTGGGCAGGTTCATACCAATTTTAAAATATGCCGGCCGCCCACTTAATAAGTGGGCAGCCACGTAGAAAATAAAGCAACAAAACCAGCCAGCGAATTCTCTCTCCCTATTTCGGGTAGAACATCGCAAAAAAAAAAAAGGTCGCGATCTCTACGTGAGCAGCTATTCGTGCCGTGGCCAAGGAGCTATAAAAGCACCACATGCCCTCACTGAAAGGAGGTTACGAACGTCAGTAAGAGAAGACTCTACCGCCAGATAACACAAGAGATCGCGAGACTACGAAGCAAGGAAGTCGCTTTTCCCGCGCAAGAGCGACAGGTATCTATTGTGGATTCGCCATACGAATTGTTGTCGCGTGTTTGTGTGTGTGTTTGCAGGTACTTCATCGCGAAGGAGAAGCAAGAAGGCTTCAGTCTACGCTTGGGAATTCCAGGAACGGAATTCGGAAATTGTCTGCGGAGTCTCGACTCCGAGTACAGACAGAAAAAGGATTGAGAGCTCGTCTCTCGGATTTCCCTTACGAGAAGGAACGACCATTGAGTTCGAGATTTAGAACGGAGGGGTTTTCTCCGGTTCTTGTGCTTGTAAAAAAGATTCTCCCTAATAAAGGATTCTCTTTAAGGGGGGGGACCAGCCCATCTTCTGGTCCCAAATACTGTGTCGAACTTCTCCCTCAACTTTGTTTAGTTGAAAGATTATTTATTTTCATCTTGTTGATTATTCGTGTGCGCTCCCGTTTGTGACAGTGGTATGAGAGCCCAGATTCCTCTCTTTCTCTGCAAAGAAGGACCATTCCGGGAAGGAACGGGAAGAATCATGACAAGCCACGGAAGGACCGCTGAAGACGAACTTCAACAAGTGCGAGCCCAACTCACGGAATTGCAACAACTCATTTCGTTGTCGGCTGTCCAAAAGGCTTTGAACGGAATCAAGAAGCCGCAAGGAACGGATGCCGATGGGCGTCAGGAAAATCCTGTTAATGGAAGCAACCCGCAGGTGGATGGTGTGGAAAAAGGTGCCGAAACGCATAAGGGATATCCGGATCAGGACAAACGGCCTTCCAAGAGCAAGGGCCAAGAAAAAGAACTTTCTCTGCTTAATGAAAGCAAGGATGTCTCTATCTCTTCTCCATCATACTCTCCTGATTATACTATTACATCTACTTCTCATACAGTATCTAAATCTTCTCCCAAGAAGAAAACTCCTACTACTTCCCTAAATGCTACTTAAGAGAAGCCCCAGTTCAAGAGGGATAACGGCAGACGTCACCGCAAGATGCGGATTTTCAAATCCGGTGACAAGGATGTGAAGTTTGATAACTACACAAGACGGAGAGATATCTCCAAGGCACTGTCTTTCATCAGGCACTTTGAAGTTGCTTTTGCCAACGGAAACTTCACTGAAAAATCCAAGTTTGCGTCATGTTGGGATGCATCTCAAGGAGACTGCAAGCAACTGGTGGCTAGCCGGAAGGTACTCAAGCCAGAACCTGGACTCAATTCAAAGCTGAATTCTATGAACAATTTCTTCCACCTGATTTCGAGAAGGACATTAGGAAGGAATGGGATTGGCTCGCCCAGAAGGAACAAGAGAAAGTCACGGCTTATGTTGACAAGTTTTGGTCGGTTCTTCTAAAAGTTACGCCTTTTATGAAGATTCCGACGAAGAAAAGATGTGAAAGTTTGAAGCAGGTCTTCAACCACCGTTTCGGAAGAGCATGAAGGTGTACCCACATGACACCCTTCAGCGGATGATGGAGTCGGCAATCATTGCCGAGGATTTACATTCCACTGGTACCCCCAGACGGATGGAACATAGCACATACCGTGCAAGGCAAAGAGCGGTCTATGATGACCATGGCCACCAAGGCAAAAAGCGTTCCCCAAAGGATCCGGATGAGCCTAAGAAGCCAGAGAGTACCGGAAAACGGCTTAAGTATCTCACACCGAACCAAGTACAACCCTTCAAAGAGCAAGGAAGGTGCTTCTACTGTGGTGAAAAAGGACATATAAAGCCCGACTGCCCTGTTCGGCAGCAACGGCAAGAACAATCATCTTCGAAGAAGGAACAATCGAAGAAGGAACCCGCTCCACCGAGCTTGAACTCCATTCCTGATGTGCAAGGGAATACAGAAACCGAGAAAGGGAAGCGCCAGCTCCTTAAAGGCTGGGGATCTATGAATAACCAGCGGGTGTTGATCCTCTACGACCCTGGATCGATGGACAACTTCATCTCACTGGAAACTGCAGAACGTTTGGGCCTTACACCGGCTCAGCTTGGAACTCTAGTCACTTCCGGATCGGCATTTGAGGGGTTGACCACCAATGCAACTCCCGTGCAAGGACAACTCAATCTCCGGATTGGTGAATACAAGGACCGCGAATGCTTTTTGATAGCACCTATCGAGGGATGTGATATCATCTTGGGTATGCCATGGCATTACCATATGCAACCGGTCCCAGATTATGTAGAAAAGACCCTCGCTTTTTAGCATGAGGGCAAGAACATTAAAATTTTTGCTGATGCAACGGATTGGCTATTCCCTATTGTAAGCCATATCTCCATTAAGAAGGAAATAAAGAAGTGCGTTTCTGCTTACTTGATTTTCGCACGTGAAAGAGATAAAACTAATGAGGGTTCGCTCTCTAGTTTAGAAATTAAACGTTTTCAATTTCTTGAAAAGTATAAAGATTGTTTCACGGATACTCTACCAGACAAGCTACCTCCGAAACATTCGGAAGATCATCGCATTGATCTCGTACCAGGTAGCTCTCCCCCAAACCTACCCCCTTATCGGGTTAGTCTTGCTCAGCAAGAGGAAATTTTGAAGCAAGTCAACGAGCTTCTAGAAAAAGGTCTAGTACGACCAAGTACTTCGCCTTACTGCTCTCCAGTTCTACTGGTGCAGAAGAAAGACGGCACGTTTCGAATGTGCATAGATTATCAATCTCTAAACAAGATCAGTATCAAGAATCGCTTTCCGATACCCCGGATTGATGATATTCTCGATAAGCTACAGGGAGCAAGCATCTTTAGTCTCATTGACTTAAAAAGCGGGTATCATCAGATACGCATAGCCCCTGAAGATGTCCATAAGACTGCCTTTCGCACAACTTTTGGACTTTATGACTTTTTGGTAATGCCGTTTGGCTTGACCAATGCTCCTGCCACATTCAATCGAATGATGGACCGAATTTTCAGCCCACACCGAGCTTTCACAGGAGTGTTCTTTGATGACATACTTGTCTTTTCAAAGACCGAGGAGGAACATCGGAAGCACTTGGATATAGTGTTTCAGAAATTGCGAAAGCATGAGTTGCATGTGAATGCAAAGAAGAGTGAGTTCTTCCTCACTGACATACACTATCTCGGCCATATAGTCTCACACAACCAAGTGAAAATGGATCCCGCAAAGATCCAAGTCGTGCAAGATTGGCCAACTCCCACTACGGTACATGATGTACAAAGTTTTCTAGGATTGTGTTCTTACTATCGGAGGTTTATCCGAGGCTTTGCTCAAGTAGCAGGACCACTTCAGGACCTAACAAGGAAAAAGATCCCTTTCAGGTGGGGATCGAGACAACAAGGTGCCTTTGGTAGGCTAAAGTACCTATTAAGCCATGGACCTATTTTGATAGTGCCAGACTTAAGGAAACTATTCGAGGTTCTGTGATGCTTCAAGTGATTGCATCAGTGCAGTGCTTAACCAAGAAGCCCATGCAGTGGCTTATGAAAGTAGACGACATAAGGATGCAGAATTGCATGCCTCGATCTACGAGAAGGAACTTATGGCTGTGATCCACGCCTTGTCTACCTGGAAGCATTATCTTCTAGGAGCGGATTTTGTGATCAAAACCGATCACCAGAATTTGCGGTATTTTCTTACGCAATGGAAATTATCTAAGAAGCAAATGAGATGGGCCAACTTTTTGTCCATGTTTCACTTCCAGATCCTCCATACGGCTGGGAGTAAGAATGTGGCTGCAGACGCATTGTCTAGACGGCCTAGGGTGAACACAGTTACTTCTGTGTATCACCAAGAATTGGAATCACTTCCAGAGTTGTATCCGAATGACCCAGACTTCTCCTCCACTTGGAATAAATTACAAAACGGAGAGGATGAATATCCCTATTCTATTCGGGATGGTTACCTCTATCACCACCAAGCAATTTGCGTGGCAGAACCATTGAGAAAGAAAATCATGGAAGAAGCACATGCTTCACCATATGCAGGTCATCGGAGAATTCTCCCTACGACCTTAGCATTGGAAAGATATTTCTTTTGGCCAAGCCTTAAAGCAGACATTGATCAATATGTCAGGGAATGCTTGGTTTGCCAAAAAGTAAAGTATGATCGGCATAAGACGCCTGGGCTACTCCAACCTTTACTTGTGCCTGATCAACCTTGGGAGAGTATTGCCATGGATTTTATTATGGATCTCCCAAAGACTCAAACTGGAAATGATGCGATTTAGACTATCGTGGACAGATTTAGCAAGCAAGCTCACTTTATTCCAATTAAGAAAACAATCAAAGCAGACCATATGGCTAGAATTTTCTAGCACAGATCTTTAAGCATCATGGGCTGCCCAAGTCTATTGTGAGTGATCGAGATCCTCGCATGACAGGCAACTTTTGGCGTGCCTTGTTTGATAACCTTGGCACAAAGTTGAATTTTTCTTCTGCATATCATCCTCAAACGGATGGGCAAAGTGAGATCGCTAATTCCACAGTATTGGATATGTTGAAATCTTATGTGTCGGAAAGACAGTCTGACTGGGAGAAGTATTTGCCCCTTGTTGAGTACGCATATAACAATACCGTGCATTCGTCTACGGGGAAAGCACCTTTTGAGATTCTCTATGGTAAGCCTTTGCTTCCACCGATCCTTGTCACTAAGGATAAGATTTTCGCAGCAGATGAGTTTGTCCGGGATTTGGACACGGCCTACGGGCAAGTTAAGAGAGCAATTTTGCGCTCTCAGGAAAAACATAAGAAAGCTGCGGACAAGCACAGAAGGAATCTGGACTTAACAGTCGGTCAATTAGTCTTACTCAACTTTGAGAAGGCAAGACTAAAGAAACAAGCGACTCATAAAGGGAAAGTGGTAAAACTTTCCAATCGCTATTATGGGCCGTTTAAGATAATTGACCAAGTGAACGATGTGACGTTCCGATTAGACTTACCATCTAATTGGAAGATCCACAATGCTTTCCATGTTAGTTTACTCCGGCTATATGTGGGACCGCCTCCAAGTCAGCCTATTGCTGAGGAACCTCCTGAGGTTGAGGAAACGGAAGAAATACTCCAACCGGAACAGATCATTCATCATCAAGAGCGGCCACTTAAGTCCGGGAAGATTACACGGAAGTATTTGGTAAAGTTTAAGAATTATTCTACTCTAGATGCTCCGTGGATGACCGAGCAGAAATTAGCACCCTATCCCGAGATTCTGGAAGGATATGTACAAGCACTACAGTTGAGGACAACTGTTTAGAAGCCAGAGGGATGTTGCTAAATGGATTATTTTCTTATTTTCTCGAGTAATTTCTTTTTATTGAAATTAGGATATTTAAAGATGTGCACTTGAACCGTAAGGTTAGGAACTGTAGATCTACTGGAATTATTAAAAGCCATCAGGAACGGAAAACTCTGATGCGTCATATGATGGGTGACATTAAGCATCGCGAAAGGGTTTTACCGTTAGTTCGGTGGGAGAGACCGGGAAACGACCGAATATTCCTGATGTGTCACGTGATGGGGTGACGGGAGCATCGGAAAGGGAATATCTCGTTGGTCTGGCAGGAAACCCAAGCTGGAAAGAGGAATACACGTAAAGACGCAAGCACAAGAATAAAGATGGGTTCTGAGAAGCTTTTCTTAAAAAGAGGAATATTTTAACGAGTTTTCCGGGAAGAGCAGACGCTTTCCCGCGAGGAATCTATGTTTGCATTGCATTTGTGCATGTGGTTGCATCTAGGGACGCCTGGGAAGTGTTGTGAAAGGCATTGTTTTTAACTTATAAGGTTTTATTGAGTTTTTGGGCAGGTTCAGACCAATTTTAAAATATGCTAGCAGCCCACTTAAGAAGTGGGTAGCCACTTAGAAAATAAAGCAACAAATCCAGCCAGCGAATTTTCTCTCCCTATTTCGGGTAGAACAGCGCAAAAAAAAAAAAGGCCGCGATCTATACGTGAGCAGCTATTCATGCCGTGGCCAAGGAGCTATAAAAGCACCACATGCCCTCACTGAAAGGAGGTTACGAACGTCAGTAAGAGAAGACTCTACCGCCAGATAATGCAAGAGATCGCGAGACTACGAAGCACGGAAGTCGCTTTTCCCGCGCAAGAGCGACAAGTATCTATTGTGGATTCGCCATACGAATTGTTGTCGCGTGTTTGTGTGTGTTTGCAGGTACTTCATCGCAAAGGAGAAGCAAGAAGGCTTCGGTCTACGCTTGGGAATTCCGGGAACGGAATTCGGAAATTGTCTGCAGAGTCTCGACTCCGAGTACTGACGGAAAAAGGATTGAGAGCTCGTCTCTCAGATTTCCCTTACGGGAAGGAACGACCATTGAGTTCGAGATTTAGAACGGAGGGGTCCTCCGGTTCTTGTGCTTGTAAAAAAGATTCTCCCTAATAAAGGATTCTCTTTAAGGGGGGAGACCAGCCCATCTTCTGGTCCCAAATACTGTGTCGAACTTCTCCCTCAACTTTGTTTAGTTGAAAGATTATTTATTTTCATCTTGTTGATTATTCGTGTGCGCTCCCGTTTGTGACACCATCCATTTCAAACAAATTCCAAACAGGATCACTAAACAAGTTCTCAAACAGATTTCAAACATAAAAAGCAATCTCGACATCAGTCAAGCTCGAAAAGTCGATTGACTTTTTATCTTGAAATCTGCACCAAAAATTAGGGTTAGGTTCCTTCCATAAGGTCGAGCCGACCGCAGCATGATCCACAAACTCTTGAATAGTCGAAACAAGCCTCGAATAGCAATGTTCTTGTGGCGGTGATGGTAGTCCCAAAACCTGGCAATCACACTGGACCTCCAAAATTATCAACAAGAGACACCTGTTGAAAGACGTCTAAACACTGCAAGTTGTAATCTGCTAGGGTTTTCGTGGCAAGCATTTTAGGATACCCCACTCTTCCAGAAGTTGAACTCGGAAGGAAGATGTCAGAAACCATATAACTTCGCGCAAATATTTTCTTGAAAGCTTGCCAAGTCCTTGGAGTCTGCGGCTTGGTAGCTATAGACTTCCACCACTGCATGGCATTGCCTCTGAGAAAAAACAACGACTCGAAACAAATCTTGGATCCTTCTCTTGCAAGTGATCTTTATTGCTTATGCCCTATAAGACATGAGCGATGAAGACGAGAGCGCAACCCGATGCGCGATGAAGTAAGGGAGGGAGTGGCTAATAACTCCGGGGTCGGGAACCAAAGATACTTCAAATAAGTTTCCGATAGACTTTGGAAGTGCCTATTTGCTCTGTCTACTCATTTGTAGGACCGATATGCTTTCAAAAAATCACGTCTGATGCTCTGATACCATTGTCACAAGACGGGCACCACGTGCCAATAGAAAAGAACGGATTGAACAGACTTTTAGCACTTCAATAACACTAAACTGAAAGAGAGAGACAACACGTGACACAGAGTGGCGGAATTCCACCCCAGAGAGTATTGGCCCCAAACCTTGGCGCCCCTTTCATTATTTCTTTATATTGCATCATCAAAGTACAAGCCGGTACTCCAACCTCTGCACCTCCGTCCAAAAGCATGCCAAAGAATGAGCCCATGGCCTCATATTTAAAGGCCCTAGGCCCAAAAGCAGTTTACATGAAAAGCCTTCAAACTCAAAAGCATTTGGTGCAAAAGCAACTGGTCCAAAAAGCTCGCGCTGGAAATCAGCCTCCGTAAATCACGAAAATCCGTACAGGCTGCCACGTCATCACTGTCAGCGTGAAACGCGGAAATCCGTACAATTCTGCCATGTCAGCATGTCAGCACAAAACCTGGAAATCCGTACAGGATGACATATGTCATCAATCAACGTGAACTGCAAGATTCCGTACATCTGTTGGCTTCTGCTTCTTCAATTAGGGTTTAGACCCCTCGGCCGGGATCTGCAAGTTGGCTTAGGTCTTCAGTGGCTTGACACGTCAACAGTTTGTGACACCACCCAATCAGCACCTCCCGTTTTCTTGTAGTCACAGTAAGAGCATGCCCATCGGGCCATCTCTTTGACCCACCACCAGCATTTACACTTTCGACCTTCACTTCTTCGCACCATGACCAATTCGAACTAGAGCCCTTTGCCTGCTTTCGCGGTGCCATTGGCAATCATATTGAGGTGGATTGCTATTGGGAGGGAGTTGTTGCTCTGTTGCTGCTACCTCCCTCCAAATTGGGGCAAGACGACTTTGTTGCCTCCTCCTTGTCAAACACTGCCAATCGTCCCAAAAGATGATTGGTTCACACTTGCAAGCAAGTGCCCGTGCGGCGTGCCCTGATACCATCAACAAAAGTGAGAGAAGTCTTCAAAGGGAGTGGACATTTGCATGGGCTATCTCAATGTACTTCCTATCCGCAACACAGTCTTTGCACCAACAAGCTTCTTCAAGTTTCAACCATGTAGAGAGAGAGAGAGAGAGAGAGAGAGAGAGAGAGAGAGAGAACTAATGAGATATAGACAAAGTAAGAGAGAGAGAGAGAGAGAGAGGAGCAAGCTTCTTCAACCATGCTAAAGAGATAGACAAACACACAAAGAGAGAGAGAGAGAGAGAGAGAGAGAGATTCCTATTCAAATTATCCATTGCAGATTTAGTTATTGTGTGTGGTTCTTCAAGTTAATTGTGTGTGTAAGAGCAGCCACAAGTCTCAGCATTCGTGTGTGTCAAAGAGAGAGAGTGAACACGATGCTGCAACGAGCGCATTTTTTTCACGCCTATTTTGTGTGCTCAGCAAATTGCCACGTGGCACATTTTTTTTAAGCCCCACGAATTAAACTACAGCCAAGCGACCCCAAGTTTTGAACCCTCTGCGCCTACCGCGTTAAAAAAAGAAAGGCCCCTTGTTCTGGAATCGAACGCTGGCGTTGCAACGTTTCACCTTGGCTTGTGCACCCGTTTCAGCGTTTCAGCCAGTTGGAAACGCCGTTTCCTGTTTCTATGCCCTGCACATTGCATGAGACTATCCTCATAGGGTCAATGAGAGAAAACCGATGCTGCTGCAGCAGCCAGCTTGGCAATCTTCGAGGCCATCTAAGATGGGGAGTAGTCCACATCCGAGCGACCCCGAGATAGACGTGCCTAAAGTGTGTGTACAACCCATGCCCATGATGAACATGTAGTCCGTAGAGCTGCATCCACTGTCCAAGAATCCTCATGTACATATACATAACAAGGCACCCTCTGGGTGTCTGCAAAGAGGTAAACCACAATGTGTCTACACCCTACTGCTCAAGTGGCGTCACTGAGGACTTGGCCAATGGCCATAGGGTCTGTATCAAGTTTGTCACTCACACATGTCGTGAGAGAACTCAAGAGCCTGAACATTAAGCCAATCCAACCCTATGTGCATAGTCCACTCTGTGTGGTCCCTTGCCACACAACTGGAATAAGAAACCAGCTATTGTGTCCAAGGCATCTGGTCCTCTGGATGCCACAAAAAGAACATGCACTCTAAAGCAAGCTGGCTCAAGGTCAGGAGATGGGTTGCCAAGGAAGCGTGTAAAGTCGTAGCCAAAAAAGTCCCATCACAGAAGAATGTCAAAGCCGGTCAGCCCTCGAGGGACTGACTCAAAGGAGGAAGCCTACACCAAAAGTGGCATCCTCAGGTAGGGCTGACCCTCCCAAACTAGTCAACTCGTGCCAAAACCACTGCCAAGAGATCTCCAAGCTATTGAGGAGTGCCTTGTTCCCTTGAGCCGGTGGTGGGGTATGAGACAGGCCAGGAGACGAGGCTGCAAGTCTAGTGGGGAAGATAGGAGGAACAGGAGAAGAGGGTGGAGGGGGGGGTGGAGGCAAGGTGGTCAAGTCGGCCGGGGGGGGGGGGGGGGGGGGGGGGTTGGGTGGGGAGTTGGCGGTGGGGAGGCTGAAGTGGATCATTGGATGGAGTCTCCTCTTGGATATCCTACTGTAGAGGATCGAAACGGTTCCATGTAGGAACCGATTGCTATTGGTCTATCGCAGGTGAGCCTGTGGGACATGTTGCAGCAAGCTTGGACACTCCAAGCGGGAAATCAATAGCAACATACAAGCAAAATCTGCATATAACTGAACTTGACTAGAGAGAGAGAAAAGGAGAGTAGACATGGCACGGCAGAGTTCTGAACCAAGATGCATTGGCCCCAAAGACTAGCGCCCCTTTCGGTATTTCTTTATTATGTCACAAGGTACAACTCCCAAGGGTCCGACTCTCTCCAAGACTCTGCATCCAGATGCCCTAAGAAGAGTGACCCTTTGGGCACTTATAAACGTACAAGGGATGCCCAAAAGCATCAGTTTTAAAAGCTCTTGCACTCAAAAGATCTACTCTCAAAAAGCCTACGCAAAAAGCTGCAAGCCAGCACAATTTGAGAAAATTTGTACAGCCTGCTACATCAGCATGTCAGTGCAAAATACAAAAATTTGCTCCAAAGTTTAAGCTTTTGCAGCCAGTTGTTTCTAGTTAGGCACGCCACGTCACCAACTTGTGACATTCCTCCCTCCTACAATCACCCTCGATTATGCCTGTAAAACATCCAAAGGATAGAACCTTTCTTCAGAAGACACCAACTCTATGTACTCATGCACTAGACTCCACAAATCCAACACTTCTACAAAGACATCAATAACTGATCAATCGCGTTTCTCTCGAGGGTCTCAGATACAAATCATCATTGTAACCTATCTAGCAGTCACATCCAGACCCCGCTAATCATCTTACATTTCAAAATCTTGGTCTACTAAATCTTGTTACTATCATATTTATATCCTTTCTTTTCACATTTCAAGCAAACCATGCACATGACCATCCCCACCAAAATACTACATTCATAGAGCATACAGTTCACAAAATCACACACTTAGTTCACACTGAACACTGTGTTTCAATCTTTCAATCTAGCCATCTCATCTTGTCCAACACTCTTGATGCACATAGATCCCTGTGCAGCCATCTCATCCTTCTGAAATTTTGATGCACTCACAACACTATCCTGCCATCTCATCCAGATAGAAACAGCGTAACCGCGAAACACGTTTCAGCAGGCCTGAAACGTGAAATGGGTGAAACGGCCGAAACGTTTCACCTGCACGGTGAAACGCCTGAAGTGAAACGCCTTTATAAAAAAAATTCCCTTAAGAGAATGGCCATTAAAAAGTTATTTATTTACATGTATATGCTATTTCAAGGTTAACATAGCATGTATCTCTACGCACTGCACTGTGAACACCTATTTTTGTCTATACATAACTCTATATATACACACTATTGGCGTTTTGGTCAGACATTTCAATGAGGCCTTAGCGTAGAGTGAAATGTTTTGGGGTGAAACGCCACGTTTCGGGGTGAAACGTTTCGCGGTTACGCTGGATAGAAATCTTCATGTACTAGAACTACATTCAGTTCTCATTCACTTAGCCATCACATACGGATCTCGCTGATCTCTAATAGATGTCTAGATGTACTAAGTTCAAATCATTCATCAGACAAAATGCTGCAGACATTTCATCTTTCTCTACATGTCTCTAACAATACACACGTGAAAGAGCACATGTCTTCAGCTCAATGAAGAAAATTTCCAATTTAATGTACATATTTTCATAAAGTCGTTCCACAAAATAGTATCAGCTTGTCAATTTTCCTAAAATCTCAAGGAGAAATTAGTGACTTTATTCAATCTAGACAATTTGTTACAGAGTAGAGTGGCCTCCCCTCTTGTGCAATCTGCACCGCACTAGATTCAACCTGTTGATTCATCGGTAACTTTTGGCATAGACACTACTAGTAATTCAAAAGCTTCAAGGTACATCTCAAAACTGAAGAGAATTTGCGATGTTCTCCTCCCCCATCCACTTTGCATTCAAGAGCCAAAACGTACCCTTGACCACATTATCCGGTGGACCTAGCTCACCCTTCTGTTCTTTTCTTGTGCCATGTGACCTGTAGGTTTCCCTACTAGCCTCCCCTATCCACTGGCACCTCAATCTCAATCGTCGAAATTCACTCATGAACCATCAGTTGATTCCCTTGCTTCCTCGGAACCCTCGAATGCATTATCAGCCGATTCCCTTACTTCTTTGGAATTCTTTGATGAACTATCATCCGGTTCCCTTCTTTCTTTTCCTTGGAAGACTTGCCCTATTGAGGTGGACACTGGCTTGTCCGTAGGATAAGTCAATGAGCCAGCATGCATACCAAAACCTTGCTCGACATGTCCCATAAGTCTCTGAATGAAGTTAGACTTCTTTAGCAGACAATACCGTCGAATCTCTTTTGGCAATCTACAGCAGAACCACTCAATCTGGTTCTTCAAAGTGATCCTCCGAAACGAGGACACTGGCAAATAGGTATCCCAAAACCTCTGGCAGTAATCATCCAAAGTGTCTTTCTTAGTCATTCTCAGATGATGCTAAGCCGTAATGACATCTTCATATTCTTCTGTTATCCAGGCAAAACTGAAAACTCTTTTGAATTTTACCCACTTCTCACATGCTTCTCTGCGCAACAACAAAGTAAACCACCATGTCTGTGCATTTCATTTCCAATAAGATGCCACCCTTGTAATAGACTTGGACACCCCAAGCCAAAGATCTAATGCAACACACGCGAGAGAAACCGAAAGAACTGCACAAAACTGAGAGAGACACGACACGGCACGGCGGAGTTCCGCGCCCAAAAGTACTTGCCCCAAAGACTTGGCCCCTCTTCTCCGTATTTCTTCATTATTATTCTTCCACAAGTACAAGGTCCAAGGGTCCTCTCTCTCTCCAGTGCTTCCACGCTAAATTGCCGGCAGAGGAGTCTTTGGCACCCTTTTAAAGGCACTTGGCCTGGCTAAATGCAGTTACATAAAAAGCTTATGTTCTATAAGCACCTAGAACCCCCAAAAGCTAGCGTCCCCTAGGCTTGTCTGTACGGCATGCCACATCAGCCTGCCAGCGCAACTTCCGCCGCATTTCGCAGACGTTCGTACAACCTACCACGTCATCACGAAGACGACAATCATTGAAAATTCACATCACATTCACATCACTATCCCCATCGAGATCTTAGATGAGAATCATGACCATTGTAACTTTTTCAGCAATCACATCCAGACCGCACTAATCTCTGACGCATGTCTTGATTGACTAAATCTCGTTATTATCATATCCACATCCCCCTCAGGTGAACAAGACAAAACGTTGTAGTCATTTCGTCTTTCAAGCATGCACTCAAACAATACAAACATGAAAGCACATGTAACAGATTCCTTTTAAGAATTCCCATTTCAAAGTACTTCTTTACATAAAGTCATTCAGCAAAATACTGTCAGCCAAACAGTATCCCTAAAATCTCAAAAAAAAATCAATGACTTTATTCCATCGAGGTAGCCTGTGACAAGGA
The DNA here is from genome assembly GCF_014529385.1 of Adiantum capillus-veneris. Lineage (NCBI taxonomy): Eukaryota > Viridiplantae > Streptophyta > Polypodiopsida > Polypodiales > Pteridaceae > Adiantum > Adiantum capillus-veneris. Next base: position 147,143,718 of record NC_140952.1, read on the forward strand.
GCCGAGTAACTCCCCTCTTGTGCAATCCGCACCGCACAAGATTCAAACTGCTCAAAAGCTTCAAGGTAAAGCTCCAAAAATCTGAGTAGTATCTGCTAGATCCTTCTCTTCCATCCCCTTGGAATTCGAAGCCAGAAAGTTCCTAAACTTGACTAAATACCGACGTATTAGCTTACCTTTCACTTTCCCTTCATTGTGAGCCAGGACCTTTTCTGGAATGAGAATCTCTGCTCTCTTCCACTTCGGGCTACTCCTCTGGCTCCCTATCCACTAGCACTTCACTTTTGAAAGGTCTCAAAAGACTCACATGGACTGCATTGTGAATCTTCCAAGTATCTAGTAACTTCAGTCTAAAGGATACATCATTTATCTTTTCTTACATCCGGAAAGCGCCATGGTATCGCATACTTAGCTTTGGAAAAAGCCTCTCCTTACCCTTCCATTTTTGTATGCGTGCCTTCTTGAACCGTAGTAGCACCCAATCATCTTCCTTCAGCTACAAGTCACATCGATGCTTGTCAACTGCCTTCTTATGCCATGCTTGAGACTTCTCTAGCCTCCTGTACCTTGGCAAAAGCAGTGTCCAAATCCTCTGTATACTGATCTGCTTCAAAAATCTTATCTTTGGTGCTCTTAATAGGTGGAATCTTCTTGACACCCTCGATAATCTCAAATGGTGCTTCCTCATAGACGTAAGAACCGTAGTATTGTAGGCAAACTCCACCAAGGGCTAATACTTCTCGCATTGAGTCTTCTATTTAGAGATGTACAACTTTAACAAGTCCAAGACCACTAAATTGGCCATCTCCGATTGCCCATCTATCTATCGGTGGAATGAGGACAAGAATTTAAGCCGTATACCTATATTCTCCTAGATTGCCCTCCAAAACAAACTCGTGAAGCGGGGATCTCTATCTGAAACTATAGATTCAGGCATACCATGTAATCTAAAAATCTGCGAGACAAACAGCTTAGCCAAATGATCAGATTTAACTCTCTTCTTTACCGAAATAAAGTGAGCCTGTTTGATGAATTGGTCGATGGCTGTTCAAATGCCATCATGCCCACTCTGAGTCTTGGGAAGATAAAAAATGAAGTCCATTGCTATACTTTCCCAAGGTCGGCTAGAAATAGGTAGTGGTTGTGTAGACCCAATGCCTTATGCCTGTCAAACTTGACCTTTTGGCACACTGAGCAACTGCGAACAAACTCGTCCACGTCCTTTTTGAGCCTCGGCCAATAGAAATACTGCTCTACATCTTTCAAGGATGTCAATGTTGCAATGGCCCACAAAAGGTGGATAGTGGCATTCTGTCAAAACCTTGTTCCTCAACCCTTGTGTAACACACAACATAGTCTTCCGCATCAAATAACCTTCCTTTATAGCCTGCAACTATCTCCCCGCTTTGCAACCGGTCAAAGATGTCTGCAAAATCTGTGGCGTACTAATCAACCATATCCTCGAAGTTCTGATGGTGAATCGCCGAAATAGCCGAAATATGTAGCTTGCACGACAACACAGTTGCCACCAAGTTCTTCTTTCCCTTAACATGGACATCTGAAAGTGAAACTGCGACAAAATATTTGCCCAACTCATTTGCTTGTCCAAGAGCTGTTTCTGGGACAAGAAGTATCTCGAACTCGGCTCCGAGTAGAAAATGGCGCTACTAAGTAAGAGCATGTATGACTGTCAACAGCACCTTTTCATAAATCTGTGCAACCCACTTTGGTTGCGAGAAGGTTCTCCTCTCATAAGCTAAAACATGGCTCTCTTGCATTAAGACCGCTCCCAGACTGTGACCACACGCATCACAGTAAACCTCAAATGGCTTTTGTAGATCTGGCAGTACCAACACTCGCCCAATTGTCGACTTCTCTTTTAGAGTCTTGAGTGCTATAATCTCAAATGGTCCCCAAGAAAAAGGAACCCCTTTTTGTGTCAGAATCTGTAACGGAGAAGCAATCTCCACAAACTTTTGAATGAACCGCCGGTAATACGAGCATAAGCCCAAAAGCTTCCAACATCATGCACATTCTTCAAATCTGGCCAATCTCTAGTGGTTTCAACCTTGGCCAGGTCCATCTTTACACCCTTTGTAGAGACAATGCGTCCCAAAGTGTATCTCTCTGAAGAAAAACTCACTCTTTTTCCCATTTACCACCAGTCGATGTTGCAATAGTGCCTAGAAAACCCGTAACAGATGGTATCTGTGCTCTGCCTCACTCTTGGAGAATACGACGATGTCGTCGAAAAAGGTGCCCATACAAATGACTGGTACTCTCTTAAAATCTTGTCCAACGTCCCATTGAACGTTGCAAGTGTATTCGTGAGACCAAAAGGCATCAATCACCAAATACTTGTACAATCCAAAGGACGTCCTGAACGTGGTCGTGTATACATCTCCATGAGCGATCCTGATTTGATGATAGTGTCACAAGACGGGCACCACGTGCCAATAGAAAAGAAAAGACTGAACAGACTTTTAGCACTTCAATAACAACTGAACTGAGAGAGAGACGACACGCGACACGGAGTGACGGAATTCCACCCCAAAGAGTATTGGCCCCAAACCTTGGCGCCCCTTTCGGTATTTCTTTATATTGCATCAACACAATACAAGCCGGTACTCCAGACTCTGCACCTTCTCCAGGAAGCATGCAAGAGAATGAGCCCATGGCCTCATATTTAAAGGCCTAGGCCCTAGGCCCCAAAAGCAATTTACATGAAAAACCTTCAAACTCAAAAGCTTCTGGTCCAAAAGCAATGCCAAAAAGCTGTCAGCGTAAATCATGGAAATCCGTACAACTACCACGTCAGCACTGTCAACGCGTTTTGCAAAAATCTGCCACGTCAACACTGTCAACGCAAAAACCGAACTGTCTGTACAGCTACCACGTCATCAGTTTTTGGCGCAAGCCTTTGTGTGTGTGTGTGTGTGTGTGTGTGTGTGTGTGTGTGCTGCTTTATTTTTATTCCTTGATGTCTCTTGGGCCCCATAAGTTGGTAGGACTTCTTCTTCTATTGTTGCTTGTTCTTCTTAGGGTTTAGGCCCCTCGGCCTGGATCTTCAAGTTGGCTCCATTCTTCAGGGCTTTGACACGTCAGCAGTTTGTGACATCCCCCCTGAAAGAAAGTAATCGTCCGCAATTACAACATATGTGCAAAACAACTCAAGTTAGCTCAAAAATTTTCGAGGGTCATTCCGAGGGACATTCAATTTGCTCTTTTTTTGTTAAGGAGTTGGCTTCTCCTTTCGGCTCTTTTGATCAAGGAGTTGGCTTCTCCTTTCGTCGAGATCGGAACTCTTGATGTTCTGGCAAGTAAAATTAGCCATCACACCCAGACCGCACTGATCTTTCGCGGGTGTCTTGATGCACTAAAATTACATACCTAGGCAATCTCATCCAATTAGGAATATTCACTGGTTGGCACATCACAATGCAACACACATGCTCACATATGCATGTTACAAGACATAGAAACATAAAGTCGCCGATGAACACTCCTCCCGCATCACTCCTCCCGCATAACCTAACAAGGTCCGGGCCGGGAGATATTCAACGACTCCCTCATCACTCCTCCCGCATAACCTAAAAAGGTCTAGGCCGGGAGATATAGAGGCCTTTTACAACCAAACGCCCCCCAGACCACAATCTGTGTCGTTTGGAGGTGCTGAGAGTAACCACTGCTCAGACTTCTTAATTCTCCTCCCGCATAACCATCCAGATCCGGGCCACGAGTAGTAACAACAACAATATTTTTCAACCAAACGCTCCCTAGACATCCCGTCTGCATCGTTCAAAGGTTTTCTAGCATACAACGGAACGCTCCCCAGACATCGGCCTGCATCGTTCCGAGGTTTTCAAGCATACAACGAAACGCTCCCCAGGCATCGGCCTGCGTCGTTTCGAGGTTCAAACAATACCAAAACAGTATTTCTAACTTCTCCAACCGGGAGTAAAATCACCAATCATTGAAACCAATATTTAAAACCAGAGTCAAACAATTCAAATCGGCACCAAGACAGGTTTAAAACAGATACCATCTATTTCAAACAAATTTCAAACAAGATCACCAAACAAGTTCAAACAGAACTCAAACTTAAAAAACAATCTCGACATCAGTCGAGCTTGAAAAGTTGACTGACTTTCCATCTTGAAACCTACACCAAAAATTAGGGTTGGGTTCATTCCATAAGGTCGTAGCAGAACACAGCATGGTCTAACAGCTCTTGGACAGACAGTGTTTCTTTGGCGGCGATGGTAGTCCCAAGATAGCAATCGCATTGGACCTCCAAGGTCTTCTGCTCGTGAGGAGACATCTACTGAGAGATGTCAAGAAATTTCAAGTTATAATCTGCTAGGGTTTCCATGGCAAGCATTTCAGGATACCCCACTCTGCCAAAAGTTGCACTCCAAAGAAAGATGTCAGAAACCATATAACTTCGGACAAAAATTTTATTGAAAGCTTGCCAAGTCCTTGGAGTGTGCGGCTTGGTAGCTATAGAGATCAACATCTACATGGCACTGCCTCTTGAGAAAAATAGTAGCTCGAAAAAAATCTCGGATCCTTCTCTTGCAAGTGATCTTTATGGCTTATGCCCTGTAAGACATGAGCGGTGAAGACGGGAGCGCGCCCGATAAGCAATGAAGGGTGGGAGTGGCTAATAAGTCTGAGATCGAAGCACGAAGCTCAAATTTCCAATGAGCTTTGGAAGTGCGATCTTGCTCTCATAGTTACCCGGAACGCGGAACGGGAACGGCAACGGGATCCCCACGGAACGGGGGAACGGCTAGGGGTCCGGAACGGGAACGTCGCGGAACGGGAGGTATAAAAAACACCCAAATAGTGCAATTTTTAGCTCCTTGTGTTTAAATACAAGGAGTATTAGAGTGCTTTGACTCTAATACTCACAAAAAACTTGTTTTGAAGACCATTCAACCTTGCTATGACTAGATGATGAGAGAGAGAGAGAGAGAGAGAGAGTGAGATGGAGAGGGAGAGATTTGAGAGAGTGGGAGGGAGAGGAAGAGAGCTTGAAGGCTTGAAGCCTTGAGCCTTGAGAGAGTGAGTCTTGAGAGGGAGAGATCTTGAGAGTGAGAGGGAGAGAGCTTGAGCCTTGAGGATTAGCTTGTGAAGAGAAAGGGGGAGGGGGGTGCATTTTATGAGTCCTTGAGGCCTCGCACACTTTCAAAAGAAGCCCAAACATTTACTTCAATTTTTTCAATTTTTGCCAAATTTGTTTGTAGCCGTTGGCTGTTCCAGGGGCATTCCGGAACGGTCCGGGGGCGTTTCGGAACGTTCCGGAACCGCCGTTCCGGTTTGCATTGGCCACCCGGAACGTCAGACATTCCGGGACGTTTCGGAACGTTCGGGAAGGGAACTGCCCCCCGGAACGTCGGAACGGGGGCTAGGGGGCGTTCCCCGGTAACTATGCTTGCTCTGCCTGCTCTTTGGTAGGACCGGTATGCTTTCAGAAAAGCACACGCTTGATGCTCTGATACCACTATCACAAGACGAGCACCACGTGCCAATAGAAAAGAAAAGACTGAACAAACTTTTAGCACTTCAATAACAACTGAACTGAGAGAGAGAGAGAGAGACGACACGCGACACGGAGTGACGAAATTCCACCCCAAAGAGTATTGGCCCCAAACCTTGGCGCCCCTTTCGGTGTTTCTTTATATTGCATCAACACAGTACAAGCCGTTACTCCAAACTTTGCACCTTCTCTAGGAAGCATGCCAGAGAATGAGCCCATGGCCTCATATTTAAAGGCCCTAGGCCCCAAAAGCAATTTACATAAAAAGCCTTCAAACTCAAAAGCTTCTGGTCCAAAAGCAATGCCAAAAAGCTGCCAACGTAAATCACGGAAACCCGTACAACTACCACGTCAGCACTGTCAATGCGTTTTGCGGAAATCTGCCACGTCAACACTGTCAACGCAAAATCCGAGCTGTCCATACAGCTACCACGTCATCAGTTTTTGGCACAAGCCTTTGTGTGTGTGAGTGGGTCCTACTTTATTTTAATTCCTTAATGTCTCTTGGGCCCCATCGGACGGGGTCCCATAAGTTGGTAGGACTTCTTCTTCTGTTGTTGCTTGTTCTTCTTAGGGTTTAGGCCCCTCGGCCGGGATCTTCAAGTTGGCTCCATTCTTTAGGGCTTTGACACGTCAGCAGTTTGTGACATCTCCCCTTCTTGAAAGAAAGTAATCGTACGCGATTACAGCATATCTGCAAAACAACTCAAGTTCGCTCAAAAATTTTCGAGCATCATTTCGAGGGACATTCAATTTGCTCCTTTTTTTTGTTAAGGAGTCTCCTTTCTGCTCTTTTGATCAAGGAGTTGGCTTCTCCTTTCATCCAGATCGGAACTCTTGATGTTCCGGCTAGTAAAATTAGCCATCACACCCAGACCGCAATGATCTTCCGCGGGTGTCTTGATGCAGTTAAATTCCATACCAAGGCAATCTCATCCAATTAGGAATATTCAGTGGTTGGCACATCACAATGCAACACACATGCTCACATATGCATGTTACGAGACATAGAAACATAAAGTCGCCGATGAACACTCCTCCCGCATAACCTAACAAGGTCCGGGCCGGGAGATATTCAACGACTCCCTCATCACTCTAGTGGTTTCAACCTTGGCCAGGTCCATCTTTACACCCTTTGTAGAGACAATGTGTCCCAAAAAGTGTATCTCTGAAGAAAAACTCACTATTTTTCCCATTTACCACCGGTCGATGTTGTAGTAGTGCCTAGAAAACCTGTAACATATGGTATCTGTGCTTTGCTCACTCTTGGAGAATACAACGATGTCGTCGAAAAAGTTGCCCATACAAATGACTGGTGCTCTCTTAAATCTTGTCCAACGTCCCATTGAACGTTGAAGTGTATTCGTGAGACCAAAAGGCATCAATCACCAAATACTTGTACAATCCAAAGGACGTCTTGAACGTGGTCGTGTATACATCTCCAAGAGCGATCCTGAATTGATGATAGTGTCACAAGACGGGCACCACGTGCGAATAGAAAAGAAAAGACTGAACAAACTTTTAGCACTTCAATAATAACTGAACTGAGAGAGAGACGACACGCGACACGGAGTGGAGGAATTCCACCCACAGAGTATTGGCCCCAAACCTCGGCGCCCCTTTCGGTATTTCTTTATATTGCATCAACACAGTACAAGCCGGTACTCCAGACTTTGCACCTTCTCCAGGAAGCATGCAAGAGAATGAGCCCATGGCCTCATATTTAAAGGCCCTAGGCCCCAAAAGAAGTTTACATGAAAAGCCTTCAAACTCAAAAGCTTCTGGTCCAAAAGCAATGTCAAAAAGCTGCCAACGTAAATCACGGAAATCCGTACAACTGCCACGTCAGCACTATCAACGCGTTTTGCGGAAATCTGCCACGTCAGCACTGTAATGCAAAATCCGAGCATTTTGTACAACTACCACGTCATCAGTTTTTGGTGCTAACCTTTTGTGTGTGTGTGGGTCCTGCTTTATTTTAATTCCTTGATGTCTCTTGGGCCCCATCGGACGGGATCCCATAAGTTGGTAGGACTTCTTCTTCTAATGTTGCTTGTTCTTCTTAGGTTTAGGCCCCTCGGCCGGATCTACAAGTTGGCTCCATTCTTCAGGGCTTTGACACGTCAGCAGTTTGTAACAGATAGCCGCTTTTCAAGTCGATTCTGCTAGAACATGTAGAACCCTATAGCCTGTCCAATATATCATCGATCCTGAGTATTGGAAACTTATTCTTGATGGTGATTTTGTTGAGAGCTCTGTAGTCAATGCACATTCTCCAAGATCCATCTTTCTTTAATTATTAAATACCAACAACACTAACGAACAGTAAGGTGATGTACTCGGCTGAACTAGACCCTTTTCTAGAAACTCTTTCACTTGGTTCATAATTTCCTCATTTTGGGCTCTGCTAACTCGGTAAGGTGGCCGGCTACCGAGAATCAAATCAATGGTGTGATCTTCAAATCACTAAGGACGTAACTCTCCCGGTAAGCCTTCAGAGAGACAATCTGCTTGAGCTCTTGTCGTTCCTTCTCAATGTCGGACAAATTTGATGTTTTATTGTCATTTAACTCATTTAAGTAGATCGAGTAAACAAACAGACTGGATTCCATTAATTTCAAAATGGCCGAAGTCGATACAAGTCGGGCGGACTTGCCCTTTATTTTACATCAAGAGTTGTTTCTCTATTCTTCTCATTCTTCAATGTCGCTTATCGCGCCTTGTACTCAACCACAACGCCATTCTTATGGAACCAGGGGATTCCCAAAAGGACGTCGCACCCTTCCAAGGGCATGATGTAGAAGTCCTCGTGCCCTAATTATCCCTAACAATGCAACCTAAGTTTGGCTATGACAAATGTAATGGAAACATCCCATCCTGGAACCGCTAGAACTGCCTTGATCAGTGGTCCCATTTCTTTTGGCGTAATTCCAAGTCGAGCCGCCAATTCACTTGAGATGAAGTTGGCCTTGGCTCCTCCGTCAAAGAAGATGAGGGCTTCTTGATCTCGCACTTTGTCCCACACTCTGCAGAGCTCCATACTTTCGTCCATTTGTTTCGGGCCAGTCCCCACAAAATCTAGTACCATTTTTGCTTTGGTTTTGTCTTTCTTCGCTCTCTCCTCTGCCGCTTTGGAACTCTCTCGCTTTTCCTCTGCCTGATCATTAGACGCTTTGGTGGGGCACTTGGCAAGTACATGCCCTTCTTCCCCGCATCCGTAACATTTGCCCTCTTTGTAGTACTCAGTGTGCTGCTCTGTTGACAATTGAGGGCCCGAAGGTTTGTTTTTCAGTTGCTTTCCCTTCTTCCAGCTACCATTGGTCGGTTCTTGTTCGATCCTGACTGCCACAAGTCTATCTGTAGGGTAAGTAAGAGTGCCTCCATCCATTGCAAACCCTTGTTTGGCATGTCCCATGAGCCGCTGCATGGACTCGGACTTCTTCTGCAAACAATAACTTTGTATCTCCTTGGGGAGTCCACAGCAAAACCGCTCAACTTGTTGCTTGAAGGTGATTTTCTTAAAGGAGGAGAGAGGTAGAAAAGTATCCCAAAATCTCTGACAGTAGACAAGCAGTGTGCCTTTCTTGGTCATCCTCACATGATTCCAAGCGATAATTACATCTTGTTCCTATTCTTGAGTGAGCCAAGAAGAGGTGAAAAGTCGCTTGAACTGCAACCACTTCGTCAGTGCTTCCATGCGTAACAGTAGGATAGACCAGCATGTCTGGGCATTCTCTTTTGAGATTCAAGATGCCACTCTTCGTACCTTGGAGTGCTCTAAGTAACGACCTCTCGAAAAAGCAATGTCAAACTGCTTGATAAAAGCAAGGGCTCTATGGGTATCCTTAAAGCCTGAAAACGTATCAAACTTTAGAGCCTGCCCACCCTCCTTAAAACTGCCGACACAGGAGGCCCTGGCACCCTTTTAAAGGCTCTTGGCTTAGCTAAAAGCGGTTACATGAAAATTTATGTTCTAAAAGCACCTGGAACTCCCAAAAGCTAGCGCCCCCTAGGGCTATCCATTCGGCACGCCACGTCATCCTATCAGTGCAAGTTCCGACGTCCATACAGCCTACCACGTCATCAGTTGTTGCACGATTTTGGGTCCGCGTTTTCATGTAATAGGTTTTAGGCTCCTCGGTCGGGGTATCATAAGTTGGTACAACTTATAAGTGGGATCTTTAAGAAGTTGGGCCACTCCGATAGGTTCCATAAGTTGGTTACACATTTACTGGCTCTTTCACTAAGGTTTTGGCCCCTTTTCTGTCTGGACTCCGTCCTTGTGACACCGTTAGTACCTTGGAGCATTCCCAAAAAAAACCTCCTAAGAAGGTAACGTCAATCTGCTGTATAAATTCAAGGGCTCAATGGGTGTCCTGGTAGCCTAAAAACATGTCAAGCTTGACCCCCATCCCTAAACTACTTGGTCTTCTTGTTCTTTTTCTCACTGTCTGAACTCTCATCAAAGGATGAGGTCTCCTCCTTTGAATTGCTAGATGGCTCCCTGTGTCTTCTAGACTTTTTCAAAAATCTACTTTTCTTGCTTTTTCTCCGCTTCTTCTGCATTTTCTCATCTTCACTAGAACTAGAGGACGACGAACTGTCGAAACTCTCTGAAGATGAAGAAAAATTTGAGTCATCCTCAAAACAAACATGCTTCTTGGATCTGCTCACCACCTCGAAAGTCGATTCCCGACCCAGATAATCGAGGATATCCACTCGTTTCTTCTTCTTCCGAGAGTGCTTTAAGCTTTGGTTTGTCTTCTTTTCAAGAGCTTTGTCAAACTCTTTTTGTGAGTACAGTTTTTGCTTTTCTACACTCGGCTTTGCTTTCTGTTGACTTGACACGCAGATGGACGGCCTCTCGCCATTTGGAGTGAACCTCGTCAAGCGGGTAATCCTTCAAATGATTCACATACTTCGGGTCTTTAGAGTACTTGATCAATCTTTTCATCCGCTCTGTCAAGATTCCCCGCTGAAAATTTGCCAAAATCTCCATTGGTTTCTTCCGTTCCTGCGCTGGTACTCAGCTTTTTTCCATCTCCCCGCAGACTATCGTCAGAGGAGTTTCATCTTGTCGGATTCTCTGCGAGAACCCATGTCTGTTGCAGAAAAGGATCAAATCCTCTGTAGAAAAAGAATCATTTGAGCTCTGATACCATTGTTGCAAGCTTGGACACTCCAAGCAGGAAATCAATAGCAACACACGAACAAAATCTGCAAATAATTGAACTTGACTAGAGAGAGAGAGAGAGAGTCGACACACCATGACGGAGTTCCGAGCCAAGATGCACTCGCCCCAAAGACTGGCGCCCCTTTCGTATTTTTTTATTATTGCTTCGCAAAGGTACAACTCCCCAAGGGTCCAACTCTCTCCAAGACTCGACATCCAGATGCCCTCAGAAGAGTGGCCCTCTGGGCACTTATAAACATAAAAGGGATGCCCAAAAGCATCATTTCTAAAATCTATGGCACTCAAAAGCATCTGCTCTCAAAAAACCCACACGAAAAGCTGCAAAACCAGCCAGCGCAATTCGTGGAAATCCGCCACATAAACGTGTCAGTGCAAAATGCATAAATCTTTTCCATAGTTCAAGCTTTTGAGCTTTAGAGTTTAGGCCCCTCGGCCAATGCTCCATAAGTTGGTAGAGGTTAGGTTTTTATTTTAAAACCCTGAACCCTTCTGTTTACGCCCCTCGGCCACACTTTCCGAATTCAATTCCTCTTGTCCTCTCGGCCAGTTCTTTCCATTTCGGCACGCCACATCACCAACTTGTGACACATGCATGTCTCTAGTACTACTTGATCTACAAAAATCTTTTGAAGTTCATTGTGATGCATGTGGGAGTAGTATTGGGGTTTTGCAACAAGATGAGCATGTCATACTATATGAGAGTAAGCTTCTGACCAAGGCCAAGCGCATCTTGCAAATTTATGAGGACGAACTCTAGGCAGTCATCCATGCCTTGAGCTCTTGGAAGCATTATATTTTGGGGGTTGATTTCACAAGTGCATATAGATCATAAAAGCTTGAGGTATTTTGTCACGAGGCTATGACAACCACTAACCTCAGTTGTTGATTTCTTTCCCTTTATCTTTATTAAATTTTTGGGACCCTCTTTTTGAAGTCACAAACACATTGTATCGCGCGATAGAAACAGCCGACGGCAGACAGATCAAATATCTCGCTCTATTCCAATCCCCAATCCTTAAAGTCTTTTATCTGCACATCAATTGCACCTTGCCTTAGTAACAATGGTGCTTCCTCATGCTCTCCATCAATGTACTCCCAATAACCTTTATCCATAAGGAGATTAGTCATTCTAAACTTCCAAGCATGGAATTTGTTCTTGTCTAGCTTCTCTCAATGACATACTTGCAGAACTTCACTACTCTTAACTATCTGTGAGCAGTTACCACTCTGTAACCACAATATGTGTATAACTCCTATTCTATAGTGCTAAACACTACCTATGAACGGTGCAGCCAAAATAAAACTTTCTGCACCACCAAAACGTAGATCTGCGAAAACTTGAACCTTAGTGTTCCTACATGCAAATTTCAAAGTCATTTAGGCCCCCCACGTGACACTTATAAGTTGGTGGGTACTAGGAAATTAACTCAAACGAGGCAAAGTGAACACTTGGCGGCTCAAAAGCCAATCTGCTAGATATCTCAGCTGGGGGCGCCCTATTTTGAGAGAGAGGGTTGCTTCTTCTTCATTAAGTGATCATACATTGTGTGTGTGAGTAGTAGGTGCAGGTTTCATAGCTTTAATTGAAACCTTGCCTTCTTCCTTGTCTTATGTAGCACAATGATTCCGCTCTCGTACACCTCTCTCCCCTTTTGAATATAGAATCGTGATGTCCAGCTCAAGGGCTATTCATCTGTATGTATAGTTGTATGAGTTCATGCGCGATTGTCGAGGCTTCCACAGGTACTGCATTAGCTAGTGGCTAATCCCTGGCCGGTTTTATATTTCCTCACTCATACCAAGTTGTCTGAGAAACAAATGTGGTGGGCATATGACCTGTCACCTCTCTTTGTTCCATTTCAAATCGTTCATGTAGCAGGTCAAAAAATGCGGTTGCAGATGCTCTTTCCTAAAACCACAAGTGCCACATCTCTGCTATATACCATCACACATTAAATGGCATGCAACAACAATATAAAGATCCTAATTTTGCTACTATTTATGAGAGCCTTATGAATGGAGAACCAGCGTACGACTACTATATTAGGGATGACTTCTTAATGCGACACACCAAATTATGCATCGCCCATCTTCTTCGGCAAAAGATGTTGGCTGAATGTCATCAACCACCCTATGCAAGATATCAAGGTATTGAGGCAACCTTAGCGCAATGGAATCTTATTTCTTTTGGCCTTCTAGAGAGCTTTTTTTAAAAATATGGAAACAATGCTAAAATTCTACTCTTATTTTCATCCACAGACAAATGGTCAATCGGAAATCACCGCTTCCATAGTTTTGAAACTTTTACAATGCTATGTATCTGAGTTCGAGCCAGCTCAGTTGTCTTCTCATTCAAATAACAGCCTACTAGGAAAAAACTGGAAAGGGTACCTCTGCCATGGTGACGTCATCACCACGTAGAACCGCCATGGCCCCGGAAACGTCGGGATCGATTCCAAACACGAATACACCTGGGTCGATTAAGCTCATGGTACCTTCAGTCATGATAGGCCCAGAAACTCCTTCAACGAGCTTGTCATTAGCTGTCGTTGGTTCATTGGCAAGACGCTGAAGGGGTGTGAGTGCAGCCAACCAGTCCTTTTGACAGAATTCCAGGGAGGCCTTCTGGCTCCTCCTTTGCCTGCCTGCGCCAAACTGGAGCCATCAATCACGGAAGACGTTATCGAAAGAAACAGTGAAGTAGGTACCTGCTTCTGACGTCGCACTAGAAGCAAGAGCCAGCAGAGGGGGATGCGATTTCTGAGAAGCTCCGCAACAGAGCACCCTGCTACATGGCAGCAACATTATGTTACGCTATGAAGTCACCGACCCATTTCATCCACACTCTCTCTGAGCCGCAGCATTCAGCTCCAGCACTGGACCAGCAGGCCTCGTAATAGCATTGCAAGGGAAGTGGACACTAAAAGCCATGTGCCATTTTAAACAAGGTTAAAAGTACCAGGTTTTTTATTCAAAACAAATCCCAGATCCTATCTATTGAAAGGTAAAATCACCTGCTTGAACACTCATATCTCTCACTCCCCCTCATTCAATGCATGGGCATCTGATCCGCCAGGGGGTACCCTCAGCACTAAAGGGCACGGGGCATTAAATGAAGCCCCAGAGGTGGGATCTACGGCTAAGAAGTTCGGGCACAAAAGAAGAGGCGCGCAGGGCCGTAGGATGCACCAGAAGTAAACTAGGACGCCGAAAAGTAAACTTGGACATGGGCACAGCTGTCCACGTTGACTTATCATGCGTTTGTTGCCCACCATGGTCAACATATGCGCATGGGGGGCTGGATAAGCCATGCGCCTCGCCCAGCGCCCACCCGGGTTCGAATCGTGCGAGCAGCACCCCACGCCCCATTTTTTTGAGCCCTCAAATCTCCTTGAGATTCGTGCGCGCACCCTCAGCCGTAGATCCCATCTCTTTGCTCCCGTGCCCTTTAGTGCTGAGGAGGGGGTACCACCTCTCTCATCTGTGACAACTTGTTATCCCCTTCTCCACAGTCTCTGAACAGAGCTCCATCGTCTCTTCTAACTGAAGCTCAGTTTCGCGAGCTGCTTCACGGCCTTCCGAAGAACATCGCACAAACTCTCGAGAAAGCTCATGTCTTTAGGCACAATGAGGGCTTCTTCTCCCAACGACCCGCTACCGAGGAGCCAGTGCACCAGTATCAGGGGCTGCTCAAGAGTCTGTCGATGGACAACCTTCCCCCTTTCCCTAGGGTGATGACAAAAACAAAGGCTCGAACTCTGCTGGTCACGACCAAGGAACTGTTGAGAGAGGTAAGCCTCGGGTTGTCCTTTCTGCTGGGCAAGTAAGGAAAACTCAGGTTGATCTTGAGAACAGAGCTCTGATAGGCTTGCTAGCGGGGCCGAGGCCACCTGCTGAATCCTTGAGAGGTTGGATCAAAAATCACTGGGGAATCATGGGCGCCGAGGTTGAAACCATCCAAGCTTTACCTAAGAATCAATACATTTTTGTGTTTAAGTCTGCTGAAATGGCTTTCACAATTCTAAGCTATGGTTCATGGCTAATAAGGAACTCGCCTCTCAGTCTCTTTAAATGGGACAAAGACTACAATCCGGAGAAGGATTCGTTAACCCATTTTCCTGTATGGGTAGAGTTCACTAATTTACCTATGCATTATCATGGTCATTTAAGAACTATTGGAGACCAGCTCGGGAGGGTGCTAGGTGGTAGACCGAAAGGGGAGTTCATCCTAGCCTGGCATCCCCAAGTGCTCATTGAAATGGACATATCAAAGGAATTACCCCAAAGCATGACTATTATGCTCGATGATGGGGAGACATTCGAACAACCTCTGTTGTATAAGTATCTGCCAAATGCTTGCTTCCACTGTGGAGCAAAAGGGCATTTTGCTAAAGACTGTCCCATAAAAAACCCTCCTCAAGAAGTGACCCCAAACACTCCAACTAACCCCGGACCTGACACTAACAAGAGAAATAGTAGACCTCAGAAAGGTACCACGGTCCCTAGCCCCACGGAGAGAAATGCAGACCTCAAGACTAAATTCAAAAATGCTAATAGGTTTGCCCTACTAGCAACTCTCCCAGAATGGGAAGACTCGGTAGTTGTTGAATCTATTGCTACCGATTCAGGTGATGAAGATGAATCTCCCAAAGACTAGAAAAACAGGTAAACAACATGGACATGGAAATGTCACTTGACCTCAACAAGGTAAGCCCCTTGTCAGACCCCAACAAAGAAAACATAGACCTTAAACCGTATAAGCCTTCCTCCCAATCCCTAATGGACATACAAAAAGACAATAAGAGAGCTCATGTGCTGCAGTGTCTGAGAGCTCTCCGAAAAATGGGCAAGGGAAGCCAAGGAAAGAGAAGAAAGGTATCAAATGAAGATAGTCTCCTGGAATTGAAGGGGTTATCTAACCCCACCAAAGCTCAGAAAGTGAGACAGTGGCTCTTCAACAATTCCTGTAGATGTAGTCAGCCTTCACGAAATCAAAATTGCAGGGGCAGAGCTAAACCAGAGATCGTTGTTGACAAGACTTGGAGGCACTCTTTTCATAAAAAAGGAGCCGGAGGCACAGCTCTAGGTGTTCCTTCCGACTGGACGATCGCCCTAAATAAAAGCCCGAGAGGTGAACATTGGGTCTCTATCTTTATAGAGGAACCAACCCCCTGCTTAATTGTCTCGATCTATGCAATTGGCTCTCAAAACGATAGGACCAAGATCTGGGATTCGTTGTCTCACATCAGGGAAAGCGTTATCATGATGGGAGACTTCAACATGGTCGAATCCACTGTTGACAGATTCAAGAGAAGAGGACTCACAGTGGCAGGTAGGGAGAAGGCTGTGTGGGGCCAGCTAAAGTCTTAGCTAGATCTATGGGACATAGGAACCCAATGAGAGTTCACCTGGAAAAATTACCGAGGGGAAAACAGTAGAAAAGCTAGATTGGATAGGTGTTATGTTAGCCTCCCCTTAGCTAATCTCTTCACCAAGCTCAAGGCTAAAACTAGGATGACATCTTGCTCCTCTGATCACTACCCCTTAATAGTCACTCTTGAGGACAAGGTCACCAAAACTAGAAACCAATGGTTCCACACTGACCCTAATCTATTCAAACTCGAGGAAGTTCAAAATATCATCAAGGCTATTTGGATTCAACCGTTCTCCAAAGGTCTTAAGCCAGCTAAAGCCTGGGGTCTTGCTGTTAAAGAAACTCAAAGTAATCTTGTTAGGATAAGGAAAGAGGTCACAAAGATCAAAAGAAAAAGAAAGGACGGTATCTATGAAGATCTTATCCGCCTTGAAACCTCGACCAGTACTGACTCCCAGATTTAGGCACAAATCACAAACTCTGAGAGGAAAAAGACCTTGCTCTTCTTCACTCCAAAATTTTCTTCAGGGACTGGTGGGCGGGCAAGATTGACAGACACACCAAGGAAATGTTTGAAATCATGAGAAAGAAACACCAGAAAGACTATGTCCCCCTTCTTGTCACAGAATGAGGTTTTGCAACTTCAGCTGAAGAGAACACAGAATTAGCCAAAACTCACTTTGCCAAGCTGTTTAGCCCCCCTGAAATAATTGGCAATGATATTATCAAGGCCAAAAATGAGCTCTGGAAAGCTAGGCATAGGGTCATCCCAAATAATGAGGCTGTGAAACTGGACTCCAACATCTCAATAGAGGAGATCAATATGGCCATTGAAGCTCTTAAGCTAGGCAAAACTCCAGGGATTGATGGGCTACCAGCCAAGTTCTATCAAACCTTTAAGGATATGCTAGCCCCCATCCTTCTTCTAGTATGGGAAGAATCTCTTAAATACAAGGCTCTTCCTGCTCCTATCAACACTTGAATCATCAAACTTCTTCACAAGAAAGGCCCTATGGAATATTTGTCCTATTGGAGACCCCTCACCATGCTAACATCAGCTTATAAACTTTTTGCCAAAGCTGTGGAAAACAGGATAATGCCCTCTCTCATGATGTGGCTCTGCAGGGGAACAGAAAGGCTTCATCAGGGGGAGAAGAATATTGGAAGCGGTCATCTCTCTTTGGGAGGGGATTGATCATGCAGAAGAGACTGAACAGGACTATGTTTTTATCAAAACCGACTTTCACAAGGCTTATGACAATTTGGAATGGTCTTTCATCATAGAAAGCTTATTGATGATGGGATTTGGTAGGATTCTTGTGAGCTTTGTGGAAACCCTGCTAGGAAATGCGAGAGCCAGGGTTGCAATTAATAACGATATCTCTAAGCCGTTTAATCTCTCCAAGACTGTTAGGCAAGGATGTCCCCTTGCCCCTTTAATGTTTGCTATCTCAGCAGATGTACTTAACTGCCTAGTTAAAAACAAAATGGACAAAGGGCTCATAAAAGGAATAGCACTGGCAGACGGAAAGCAGCAATGCCTATCACAATTTGCAGATGATACAAATGCAATGTTGATCAATGAAGATTCCTCATTGTCAGCTTTCTGGGAATGTCTACACATCTTTTGCAAAGCCTTGGGCTCCAAAATCAACCATGCCAAGACTGGGATCCGAGCGAGCAAATCACCAATCCCTGATTGGATCCTAAGACAAGGATGTGAGATAATTCAGGATGGAACAGTCTTCAGATTGTTAGGGATACCTATGGGCTTCAACGTCACGTTAGCCGAAAGATGGGCATGGGTTAGGGAGCGGTTCGCCACCAAGCTCAACAGATGGCTAGGTTTCCAAGCCTCCATTGCAGGCAGAGCCTTGGTAGTAAAGCATTTCTTAATGGCATATGTTTTGTACTTCCTCTCCTATTGGAGGCCACCCGATGTCCACCTTAAAGACATCACTAAGGTCTGCAAAAAATTCCTTTGTTCTGGTGACCCCAACAAGAAGGGAGCAGTCAAGGTAGGATGGAAAGTCTTTTGTCTCCCAAAAGAAGTTGGAGGGCTGGGGATCACAGAGATTACCAGATGGGCAGACAAACTGGCTATCAAGACCATAGTAAGAGCCCTTGAAGAGCCGGAGCAGGAATGGTCGCTCTACTCTTCAGACACTTATCAAAGTTCCATATCAAAGACAACAAAAAGTGGGTGAACTTTCCTTGGTTCACAGCCTTTTTCGGGCCTCAACTCTTCATCCCAATAGGTTCTGACCTCCTCAAATCCTTATGGGCAGCATGGAACAGATATAGAGGGCTCATCAGAGTCGATTGGGACAACAAACACTCTTTCCCCATCAGAAGCATAGACTCAATATGGCTACCCTTAGCCCCCATCCCATCAGTCACACAAAGAGAGTGCAAAACAACAAGAAGGGTGCATCTCAAGGGCATCAGAACATGGCAGGACCTTATGGAAAAAGGCAGAGCACAGATGGGCTTCTGACACAGAGCTCCTTGTTAGGTTTAAACTACTCCCATGGGAACTTAACCTCATCAGTAGAGCAGGATCAACTTGTTCCCCAAGGATCAGTATTGGACCCTTTCCTTGGATGATTCCCCTTCAACCAAAAGTGTATACTAGAAAGGAGGTTTCAAGATGCAGCACCCTTCTGATATTCTCTGCTCCCTCCCTACTCCTCTGTATGTCACTCTTAACAAGAGATGGAAAGTCAATTATAGTAAAAAACGATGGGAGTTCAAGTTCACTAACATTTGGAATCGAGGAATTCAGGCAAAGCACTCTGTCTTATTATGGTTAATTCTACACAAATCCATCTAGACAGGTGAAAAAAGAGCAGCTGCAGGATTGGGGGATGGTTTGTGTGTCAAGTGCAAAGGAAAAGAAAATATTTACTATATTTTTTGTAACTGCTCTAAGAGTCTCAAAGTATTAAAACCTTTGATTTCTGCTCTCGATTTTACTCCTAACTGAAAGAAACTCTTGCTAGCTGACTTCATAGGCACTTTTTCTTGTCTATGAAATAAAATCATAGCCGAATTTTTTTGGATCATCTGGGTTGACAGGAACAACATAATTTTTGACCAGGCTTACCAGACACCAAGTCTGAGAAAACTGTTTTGCTTTGTTAATCTGCAGGCTAACCAACTCAAGCTGGACAAAGTTACCCTATACAATGTTGAGTATAAAGTCTTGCTGGACTACTGGGAGTATTACACAAAAGCGGACATCAACAAAGCTCATGAGTTAATAGTGAACGGCTTGATTGACCATCTCAGAAACATGCTGGACAAGTGTCGGGCAGAAGACGAAACTACGAGGAGGCTGTGGTGGAATGGAATTAGGCTAATGCAGATTCTGGATGATACCCTAGTCTCCTTGTGTGTGTAATGTATTTATCATTACGATTTTATCTACTCTTCTCGAACATTACTTGTAACAGTCCATCTCGGTTTGATCCCGACAGTAATACACCCAAAGCCCACGAGGGTGAAGTAGCTTTTGTAATTTTGCCTTTTCTATTAATATAACTTTGCCACCCTTTTATGGAAAAAAAAAAGAAAGGTAAAAGAGAGTTGCCTCTATAAATAGTAGTGTCTGTAGATAGTACTCAAAGTACTATCTATTTATGAGAGTGAGCTCCCCCCCCCCCCCTCCGTGCAAGTTTGCAACTCTTCATCCTCTGCATGCTACACTGAAGACAATTGAGCACTTGTCGTATGCTCTCTCTCTCTCTCTCTCTCTCTCTCTCTCTCTCTCTCTCTCTCTTTGTGATGCACCCCCAGGTCTCAAGTACGCATGCTAGCCTAGGGGTTATCTCTCTTCCATGCGAGTGGATGGGCGCTCAGGTCCTCTGCACTGTGCAGCTTCACCCACATCCGTTATTGTGTGCGATCTGTCTATTTGTATCGCATTCATTCCCTACCAGCTTGCATGCTTTTGATATTTCCATGTCAGTGGCAATATAATTAATCTTGTAACCTTTATAGCTACTGACTAATACTAGTGTTCGTTTGAAATTAAATTTTTGAATAGGAGTCGACCGTGTGAGTACGCCACATGAAGGCTAGTATTAGTTATTAATAAAGCACCCACATCCTACTTAATGGTTTTATGATAACAAGGTAAAAAGTCACAATATAAGAGGATGACCACTCAATGCCCCACTTTATATGAAAATGGAATGGAAAAAGAAATGTCCGATGTTTCCATCATTGCTCAAACTAAATGTTTTTTTCAGCCTTTGTTTTTTCAAGGCAAACTAATTAGGTAGCCAGGATTTATATAAAATCTAAGGTATTTGTTATCACTATTACTACTTTTGGACATTTTATCAATTTTGCTTAAGTTTTATTCTCAAAGAAGTAATGTCAATAGAACTCCTAATTACCTACTATTCTTAAAGTTTAAGTGAAAAGCATCCATTTCTATTTTTGGGTGCATGCATGAAGAGAGAAAGAGAATCTCGAAATCGCGTTTTCGTGTGCATCGTACTTTTTCAACAAAAATTGACTTCTTGACTCTTCACGAGGAAGACGAGCGCTCCGAGGGCATCTTGTGTAGGTGACCTAGTGTTTTATCTCTGTTTCGAAGCCAACGAAGCCATCAAAATCTCCATCATAGCAAAGCTGCACAAGGTACACTTTTGCCCTCTTTTATGCTATTTTTTTCTCTTAATCATGACATACATACTCTTGTTGTGTAGCTCATGCTCTCTTATCTTTCACTTATTTATTTTATTATAATTCATGCTCCGTGAGATGAATAAAGAGGCAGAAGGCAAATACTCAATCATATTGACTGAGGGAAATGGTTGGTACCCAATATAGTGTTTTGAGGGAATGGTTGGTACCCAGTATGGTGTCTTGTCTTTTGATTCTTATTTATGTTTCTCTTTTTGTGTGTTGTGATTATTCAATCAATCATTTTGCTTAAAAAAAATAAAATTATAAATCAAAGTTGTGTAGCTTTCTCATCTGAATCGTTTCAATCACAACTACGAGTAACCTACTTCGAAGAAAACGCGCGATGCAAGCAATTGAAGAAAGGCAACAAAAACAATTCATGCATCGCTTACACTCTCAAGGGACAATCACAAAGTTGTGAAAATCAATCTCAAAATCAATCAAATTGCTTACAATCATCGATAAAACAAGAAGACGCTCTCTCAATTGCTTTTATTCACTGTTTTGGATTGTTCAAAGGCTTTGCATATTCATTGGAGGTCTTCTTAGAATTTTTATGGCTTGTTCAACATACACATATATTATCTTATTCACTTTCTTATGTGTTTTTTTCGTAATCTAATTCTTACATATATTTATTAGATTTATATTTAAATTTTTACTTTTCTTTTGCTTGAGTCAACCAACCAATACTCTCTTATTATGGACCAAAAGATTGATGGCTTTTTTTAAAGCTTAACAAAGAGCGCATTGCACGTACTCTCCTTCAACAAAAGCTTGAGAAGTTACAAAAGCACAGTTTTCACAAGTGCAATCATGAAGATGACAATGAAGACAAGCGAAGACCTTGATAAAGAGCACACTACACGTACTCTCCTTCATCAAAAGTTTGAGAAGTTACAAAAGCGGAGTTCTCATAAGTGCAATCATGAAGATGACAATGAAGACAAGCGGCTTATCTAAGTGATTAAGCATACTCGGGATGCTCAAGTCAAAATAAAACAAAACAAAATCTCTAAAAAGACATTTACTTTTTACAAAGTATGATGGAAAAAAGGATGCATGTATGCTTCTCTCTTAATTATCATCCTTGGATGACTACTTTCAAGAAAAAGGTTCAGCAGACGAAACAAAATCAAGTGTGTAGCAAGCCAAATGATGAAACATGCTTTTCTTTGATGGAATTTGACTCGCAAAATGACACAAACAACCACGAACTTAGAAGAAATTTTGAAGAATAGTAATGAAGCACTTTGAGTTGAGGTATCGAGAGAGCTTTTCAAGGGAGTTTTTTCTAGATTTTTGCTCAATTGAGAAAAAAACTAAAAAAAGCTTCCTCAAAAGCTCCCTCTTGGAGTCAGCTTTTAGGAGATAACTTTTTTTCTTCTCTCTCTCTCTTTCCCCCCCTATCTCTCTCTATACATCTCCTTATCTCTCTCTCTCTCTCTCTCTCTCTCTATATATATATATATATATATATATATGTGTGTGTGTGTGTGTGTGTGTGTGTGTGTGTGTGTAAAATCTTAGAGCACTGATGATGATGATGATTTTAGTCTTTCACTTTACTTCACTTTCACTTCATTTTATTTTTGTGCCCAGACATTGGATTAGATCCACCAAGATTGTATCAATTTGGTCTCACAAGTCATTTTGACCATTTCAAGACGTTTAATATAACATTTCATTTCTCTCTCTCTCTCTCTCTCTCTCTCTCTCTCTCTCTCTCTCTCTCATGCTAATTTTGAAGTGGGTGCTAGTGCCCACTTGAACATTAGTATGAGCTGCAAATACGGTGAGGACCTTGCGTCCTATATCCCCCAACAACTCCAGAACCAGGCCCGCAACCCCAAGCCGCTCACAGACAGGCTTCATGCATCCATCACCATCAAGTGCCCTCTCCCGGATTCCATATCTCCTGACCACTTCATTGCACTTGCTTTGCTATTTAGAGGCTTCTCCAGACCAAAAGAGGCATGAAAAATAAAAATAGCATTAGCTTTGCTCGGACTCCCTGATGGATTGAAGATCCAATTCCGGACATCCCAAAACATTTCAATAGGAATTCCATCCACAAACACAGTTTGGTTGCCTCGAAACTTCCACTCCAGGTTCTTCACTTGCACCACCAATTGCTTGTCCATTGTACTATACAAATATGGATCCTTCGGTGTATTGGTCTAGCACTCGATCACTATGTCGTAGGCTTTTTCGACCTCACCAATTTGAGCTTTTGCGAATAACTGCTTATTTCACAAAAACATGTTCTTTCCTCGAGATCGATGTTGCCTCAATGGTCGGCGGCCTTGCTCTAGTCTGCTGGTAAGCTTCCTTCACCTTGTCCCCCAGAAGTAGAACCACCTCGTCAAATGACACAACTGCGACATAGAACCCTTCTTTGGGCTTAGGACCGTATGCATATTTTGCATTTGACAAGTCCCAAAACACATCGACCTTGTGACCACATACTTCGAAACTCTTCACGCCGTATCTGTTCCAAAAGGACCAAGGCTTCATTTTCACTTTGCATGTGCACTCGCATGAAGGGTCATCTATAGTAACACAAAGACCTTTGTCCTTAGCATTCTTAAGCCATGTGATGGTAACATGCCTGCATAAACCAGCAAGCTTGGTCTCATATTGACTTGCATTGTCACTATGATGGCCTCAGGCAGCTTAGCCTAAAGATAAGCAAGTTATGCACTGTAAGAGACACATCAAAGAGTCTCGTGTATACTCAATTTCCCTAATCAACGCTTTTAGCGTCCGGATCATCTGCTTGAAGTGTGGTAGCAATCTGTGGAGAGAAAACCCTCCCTCCTTCACGAACTATGTCAAAGAAAACTCCTCATTTGCATACATTGAAAGTGTTTGTCATGTGTACTTTGATCTTGAGAACCAAAGGCTGCAAGCCTACTGCGCTGGAATCCAAAACCTGCTCCGGCTGAAAATGATGGCTCACGGCCCCCTTCTTGGGATAGCACACGTCTCAATGAGGGCTCAATGGTAACCCAGCAGGGTGCCGTTTGGGCGACCTGGTATCCTTGCGCGCAGGTCCGCGACGCCGAGGCCTGCAACGTGTTTCCTTGATCACTATGTTTCTGCCCAAACCCGCAGTTAACGTCGTTCATACCAATGTACTAGCGCCCACTTGAAAATTAGAGAGAGAAGAAGAAGTTGAGAATTTTAACGTCGTGACCTTAAAGATCTATGAGAGAGAGAGAGAGATGAAATGTTATATTGAACGTCTTCAAAAGGCAACTAGAGTGCTTCGTTAGCCGCAGAGTCCGAGGGTAAGACAAAACAAGAACCTCTAGAAGACAAAAACTTGGGGGGCGACGGGGGAGAGAGAGAGAGATGTATATTTTTTATTATCGTCCTGGATGGACAAATATGACCTATAGGACCAAAGTTACATGTGATTTTTTATTATCGTTTTGGGTGGTCAAATATGATGTATGGGACCAAAAGATACATGTGATGAACTATATGGATAAGTAACTCTCGATGCTCAAGGATTATGTGACGAGACACAGTGGAGAGCCCACGCTATGGCTGGAGCGGAATGTATGTAGGTATAGGTCATGGTTGAAAACGTCAGAAGCAGTTTCAAAATTCGAAGGTAAATTCTTTCCAATCTAATTCATCACAAATATGAATGTCAAAAAACTGAGAGTATCGGTGTCTCAAACGGCAAATGCCCTAGGTGTCAATGGCAGGAAGATGACATTCCTCATCTGTTCAAAGCTTTGGGCTTTGTTCCCTCTTGGAGTCGGTTAGTCTTAGGGAATTCCATAAATCAGCTTTTGGAGAGAGAGATGCAACAGTTTGTTTGATCAAGCTTACCAAAGTCCATGTATGAGAGTTCTTTTTTTTTTTGTTTGACCTTGTAGACAAGTTGAAGCTCGAGAAGTGTCGACTCTACAATATCAACAATCAGCACGATAGAGTCAAACGAATGATAATCGACACTAGAGTGGTAGATGCCAAGATGGTTGGACAAATTGCCAATGCTGAGAGACTTATTCTCAAATTGACGATGTTATTCAAGCCTTGCCTTGAGGTGTTTCTGATCCAATTTGAGAACATCTATTTTTGTATGCTTCTCTTAGGACATCAACTATGTAGCTTGGGAGTGTACCGTCCTTTGGGATATTGTAATATTTTGAACTATGCTCTTGAACATGTAGTTTTGTGTGCCAAAGAACTCTATGACAAGCCTAGGACTTGAGACATGTTACAAAGAGGAAACCAAGATACCAAGCTACCACTAGGGTGATAAAGAAAGAGAGAGACCAGAATAGCTGCTTAACTCACCTTAACAGCCTTATCAGCAGCTTCACACCCCACAATTGTGACCTTCATGTCACCTGTATGACCCACCATGTCCCCATTTGGAAGATTCACCTGCACCTACAAGCACAAATAGCTTGATGCCACATCAATAAAGAAGAAAATTCTTAACCATGAACTTGTAAATGTTATTGAAGTCTACCTAATCATACTTGCCACTTAAAATTGCGTCCCTGGCTCTCTCACCAATTTGGAGGGCTTTCATGCCAGGCTTTTCATTAAAGTGATACCTTGGTCACTCTGTCTCTCCACATAGGTCTCCAGCTTGCTATCAAAGAAGCCTGACCGATTCCCATTCCAGAAGAATGTAACATGTCCAAACTTCACTGTCTCGCTGTCTCAAGCGCCCAAAACGATTAATTTCTAAATATACTGCATAGCCCTCCTTGGCATGAGGATTAACAACAGAAAGCATGCAAAGGTATGGAGTCCTTTCTTTGCAAATTATTCACCTGATGTCCGGTCAATTTTGGGAGGGCTCACCGAGTACTTGCTAGGGAGCTTCAACTCACCATCATAGTGAAGCATACCCGCATAGTGAATTTTGGGCACACGCACCCTATCAAAGTTATCAAAGTTTGCATACTCAAGAGCTTTTGCCAACATGATCATTGTGTCTGCTCTAAAGTTGAAGGTTACAACTGCATCACCATCAACAATTGGACCAACAGATTTGCCATTTTTGTCCACAATCACAAATGGAGGATAGTATTGTTCATTGAATTTTGGATTATCTTCCTTCAATTGCATAAGAGCTTCTATACCGCTCTTGAACTTGTGAGGAGCTTCTCCAAGAACTTGTGCATCCCAGCCTCTTTTTACCACATTCTAGTCATTCTATTTCACAAAGTCCCAACAAAACTAACTCTTCAAGACTGCATTGCACACCCAAATCAAAGTGAAACAATCAACAACGACAATTCCTATTAATCATGTCTTGGCTTAAGGTGTTTGCATGGATGCATTAAGACTCATATTGAAATCTTATCAAGCTCTTTCAAACCAAAAGGCAAATGTCGGTATTTGGTAATCACAAGGTACCTCATAGTGATTCATAGTTACATGCATACGCCCTCCTCCAGATGCCAGTGAGGCATCCACTCCTTGTTGTCGTAACTCTTCTAAATCTTTCTCGAGCAAAATATTGGAAACTATATATGCAATGCTTTTCAAGTGAAAAATTTTATGAAAGGATGAGAGAGAGAGAGAGAGAGAGAGAGAGAGAGAGAGAGAGAGAGAGAGAGAGAGAGGCTACCGATTGCCGTGGTTCAGAGGTGTACCTCGAAAGAATGAGATACCGATCATAGTGCTTCAGAGGGGTACCTTGCAGAAAACCACAAGGGGGGTTAGAGGTTTGTCAAGCTCAATGTTCGTAATCAATGTTCTACCTCCTCTTGCATCCCAACAACTGCATAAATATTAATCAATATGTTCTACCTCCTCTTGCATCCCAACAACTGCCCCATAATGTTGGTCTAGTTGGACTACACGCTCAAGAGCAAACTTTTCGAGCTTGACATTTCCCCATTGTCGGCAAGCACCTAGAAGGGAGACCCAAACTGGACGATGATCAGACGATGGCATCATCGTAATTACTCTCATTGCTTTGTCAAAGAGCCTTGTACGTCCAAAAAGATCAACCATGCAAGTATAGTGTTCTTTGTTTGGTGCAATGTCATGTTTTTCCCTCATTTTATCAAAATGCATCTGACCCTCATCGACTAAACCTGAGTGGCTACATGCATAGAGCACATTGACATAAGTGATTGCATTGGGGGAAATTCCATCTTGCTGCATGCATTGAAAATAGTCAGAGCTTCGTTGGCCCGCCCTTGCTGGGCATATCCTCCTAAAAGTGCAGTCCAAGAAACTACATTTGGGGAGAAACCCTTGTTGGGGTATAAAGCCCAATGTGGTCGCCCAGGTAAGTGGGCGGGCCGCCAGGTATGCACACATATTCTTTTGTAAAAACCTAATAAGAACTCACTATGCTCTACACATTACAGTAGAGCGAGTTCACCATATCGTTGTGCTCTTCTTCTCGCACTCTCTCTCGCGTCGCACTTCCGCTCGTACTCCTTCAACTGGTATCAGAGCTCAAATCGAGGCTCGGGGCAGCACTGCAGGAGGCTAGAGTCACAAGCTCAGATTGGAATGAAATTCGACAGGCGAAGACACGGCCTCAAATCTTGTGGGAAAACCCGAAGGGCTCGGTGTGCTCAGAATTTCATTCTGAGGTCATCTCGGCCACCGTTCGGCTTCGACAAAGGTCTGCGCAGACCATTTTCGACTACGTGGTCTCAGCGGGTGCAGATCCGACTCTGCAAATTTGGGGTTTTCGGCCTACGACTGCAGGTGCTGAGGATATCGACACTTCCAGAGTGTTGATTTGTGGCTGTCTACACATCGAAGGACGGCTCACAGTTCTTAGAGGCGTGTCACATACGACACGGGCGCATCTACACACATATTGTAGGCGACATCCACTAGTTCATAAGGTAGCTTGTGTTTGCTGCTTGATATTCTAGATTTCATCCTGACATTGCAGGTACTTCCACATGGGATGTATTGTCAGAGATGATGTATGTCTGTTGAGGGTTTGCTGGCTATGAGTCACGCAGCAAACAACCGCCGCAGCGGTTACAGCATGCAGTGGGAAATTTGTGGATGTATGACTTTGTGGGAAGTCTATGTACTATCAGATTTACTGCAGCCTTTCAGATTTACTGCAGCCTTTGCTGAGGGTCGAGTGAGGTTTTATTGAGTTGGGGGATTCTCGAATGTTGAGATCCTTTCGGTGATACAGGTCTTGGAGCGATCCCTCGAGCACCCTTAGATAGGCAGCTAGGATGTATTGACTGTGAGTTAGACATTTGGGATTGCATCTTTGCTTTATTGCCGTTGAGGCATTGTCGCAGTCTATTCTTACAGGACAGTGACAAGACAGTCAGAGACAGTACAGGTGTAGGACAGGTTTACCCACAGCTTACAGTGTCAGAGAGACAGTGGTTTTTTGAGCTGTTTTTTGGTCTGTTTTTTAGTACACCAGAGCCATTTTACAAAGGAGACTCAGCCAAAATTTCTGCAGAATCTGAAGCTTTCTTGGTTCATTTGATAGGTTGATATTGGTTCAGAGGTTAGTTTACAAGGGAAACTCTGCCGAATTTTTCCCAGGAAAGTAAACTACTGTGAAGCGTAGCTATGGCTAGATCACAGGACACTGCTCTTTACAATATCAAGAAGCTGGATGGAACCAATTTCCCATTATGGAAGAAGCAGACTTGGCACGTGTTGATACAAAAGAAGCAGATAAAACCTATAAAGCTCAAAGGGATAAAACCAGAAGATATGGACGAAGATGAATGGAGCGAAATGGATGAATTGGCACTTTCTACCATTATGCTGACTTTGGCAGAAAGCGTTTACTTCAATGTAGCAGACGAGATGTCGGCTTATCAAGCATGGTTAAAGCTGAGTGATCTTTATGAGAAGCAGAGTGCAGCTTCACAAGTATACTGGCTTAAGAAGCTTGTTGACTTGAAGATGAAAGAAGGGACACCTATGTCCAATCATCTGAATGAATTCAACACAATCTACAGGCAGTTGTCAGCTCAAGGTGTCAAGTTTGATGAACCTGTTAGAGCTATGTTCCTGTTGATCACATTGCCCAGAAGTTGGGACACTTTTCGCACAGCTTTGAGTAATTCTGCACCTCCAGATGGTTTGAACATAGCAGGTGTAGAAGGAAGTCTGCTTACTGAAGAAACCAATAGAAAGACAATGGACAAAGGCAAAAGAACAGCCTTAGTTGTCAGGGGAAGGACCAAAGAAAAGTACAAAGGTGGAAAGAGGAATCAGTCTCGTAGCAAGTCCCGCAGTGCTAAAGGCAAGAGTGACATAGAATGCTACCATTGTGGCAAGAAGGGTCACATGAAAAGAGACTGCAGAGAATGGAAAGCAGAAAAAGGCAAAGAGAAAGTTGAAGACCATGGTGAGAAGAACAAGTCCTCAGTGAAGATTCAAGAAATAAATGTGACAAACACTGTTGCAGTGGATGAGAGTCTAGTGTCAGGAGACATCTACTTCTTGAAGAATACAATGGACTCAGCTCTTCTTACAGCATCTGATGGAAATGCACTGAGTGACTGGATTATAGACTCAGGGGTATCACTTCATGTGTCTCCAAACAAGGAGTGGTTTACCTCTTATGTGACCACTAAAGATCATGTTCGGCTAGGCAATGGGCAGACATGTGAGATCTTAGGTGTTGGAGATGTTCAATTGAAGTTTCAGAATGGCTCTTCTTTCACGCTGAAGAATGTGAGACATGTTCCCGCAATTACAAAGAGCTTGATCAGCACAGGTTTACTTGATGATGCTGGCTACGTCACCACTTTTGGACAGAACATGTGGAAGATATCCAAGGGTTCTATGATAGTAGCACATGGAGTAAAGTCTGGAGGACTTTACATGATTTATGTATCAAATGTCTCTAAAAATGTAATCAATGTAACCGAGCAGCCGAACGTTTCTTTGTGGCATAGCCGGTTAGGACATATGTCCAAGAAGGGAATGGAAATCTTGTCTCGTTCTGGTTATTTGCCTGGCTTTTCATTTAATGATTTTGAATTCTGTGAACATTGTCTGTATGGTAAGCAAACACAGCAGCCACATAAGCATAGAAGCAGTAGAAGAGATACACAGTTGGCACTTGTTCATAGTGATTTGTGTGGACCTATGCCTAACCTATCTCTAGGGGGAGCTTCTTACTTTATGACATTTATAGATGATTACTCGAGGAAAGTATGGGTTTACTTTCTCAAGCACAAGGATGAAGCGTTTAGTGTTTTCAAAACGTTTGTGACACTTGTGGAGAATCAGAGTGGCAAGAAGCTTAAATGCTTACGCACTGACAATGGTGGAGAGTATGTTTCAAAGGCCTTTCAGGACTTTTGTGAGTCAAAAGGTATAAAACGTGAACTTACTGCTCCTTACAATCCTCCTCAAAATGGTGTTGCTGAGAGGATGAATAGGACCATACAAGAGAAGGTCAGAAGTATGTTGTCTAATGCACAGCTGCCAAATGGGTTTTGGGCTGAAGCTGTATCAACAGCTGTTCATCTTGTAAATAGATCTCCTAGCAAGGTTTTGCAGAAGGATTCAGTGCTAGAGATGGTATGGTCAGGCAAAATGCCCTCATACAAGCATCTCAGAGTCTTTGGTTGTGAGGCATATACTCACGTTCCAAAGGAATTTAGGAACAAACTTGAGCCAAAGAGTAGAAAGTGCATCTTTCTAGGCTATGGTAATTCTGGTGAGATGGGGTACAGACTTTGGGATCCCGAATCCAGAAAGGTTGTCTGCAGCAATGATGTTCACTTTAATGAATCCAAATATCATTCTAAACCAGACAGGGTTGAGGAGATTAGAAGAGTTGTCTTCCAAGAAGATGGACCTGCACGTGCAAGACAAAATGTCAAAGCTCAAGAGGAGCAAGGACAGGATAGATTGGAACCACAGGTTGTGGCTGAGCCTGAGCCACCTATAGTGCGTAGATCTGCACGTGTCACGTGACCTCCTGATAGGTTTGTTCCATCTATGAACTATGTCATGTTGACTGATTGCAATGAGCCTTCATGTTACAAGGAAGCAGTGCAAATGAAGGACTCCAGGAATTGGCAATTGGCCATGCAGTCAGAGATGACAGCTCTGCATAAAAACAAGACATGGAAGCTAGTTAAATTACCACAGGGCAAAAAGGCTCTACCTTGTAAATGGGTTTACAGGTATAAGATCACCGCTCATGATAGTCAGCCAAAGTACAAAGCAAGGCTTGTTGCCAAGGGCTTTAAGCAAGAACAAGGCATTGACTTTGATGAAGTCTTCTCTCCGGTGGTCAAGATGACTACATTGAGATGTTTTCTTGCATTGGTTGCCATATTAGATTTGGTGTTGCACCAAATGGATGTCAAGACAGCGTTCTTGCATGGTGATTTAGATGTGGAAATTTACATGCAGCAACCAGAAGGGTTTGTTGAGAAAGTCAAGGAAGATTGGGTATGCCAGTTGTTAAAGAGTCTTTATGGCTTAAAACAATCACTGAGGGCATGGTACCATAAATTCCACAAGTTTATGCTTTCTCAAGGCTACAAACTTAGTGAGTTCAATCACTGTCTATATACAAAGAAGGCTAAGGATGGCAGTTGGCTGATCCTTATTTTTTATGTGGATGACATGTTGATCGCTGGCAAGCACTTGGAAGAAATTTCAGCTTTGAAGTCAAAGATGGCAAAATCGTTTGACATGAAAGACATGGGTGAGGCAAGTCATATACTTGGTATGCGCATTGAGAGAGACAGATCAAAGAAGTTGATTTGGTTATCTCAAACAGAGTATATTGACAAGGTTTTGCAACATTTCAATATGGAGAAGGGAAAGGCACTGAGTGTTCCATTGCAACCATATGTGAAACTTAGCAAACAAGATTGTCCTGTGTCTGAGGAAGAACAGGCTGAAATGGATAAGATTCCATATGTGTCTGCAGTGGGTAGTTTGATGTATGCAATGATTGCTACTCGCCCAGACATTGCATTTGCAGTGGGAGTAGTAAGTCGATACATGTCAAACCCAGGCAAGAAACATTGGGAGGCAGTGAAAGGAATATTGAGATACTTGAAAGCTACAAAGAGTATGCGTATATGCTATGGGAGTCAGGAGCTAAGTGTAAAGGGTTTTACAGACTCAGATTATGCAGGTGACTTAGACAACCGAAGGTCTACATCAGGGTATGTCTTTACATTGGTTGGTGGAGCAGTATCATGGCGTTCTAGATTACAAGATTGTGTTACTCAATCTACTACAGAGGCTGAATATGTTGCAGCATCAGAGGCATGCAAAGAATCAATTTGGCTTAATCGACTAGTAACAGATTTGGGAATCAAAGAAGAGATGCCTGTGTTATATTGTGATAGTCAAAGTGCTATACAATTGGCTCGCAATCCAGTTTATCACTCAAAGACAAAGCATGTGGATGTGAAGTATCATTTCATCAGGGAAATGCTCGAGGATAAGTAACTTCAGCTTGTCAAAGTTCACACCACAGAAAATCCTGCTGATCTACTTACAAAAGGACTTCCCTCAGAGAGCTTTGCGCATTTTCGCAAGCAGTTAGGTGTAGGGTAGTACATCACTTCTCTACATCTCTTGTATATTAGCTTGTATAGTAGCTTCTCTCACACTTAAAGTACCACATTGGACTTTAAGTGGGAGGTTGTTGGGGTATAAAGCCCAATGTGGTCGCCCAGGTAAGTGGGCGGGCCGCCAGGTATGTACACATATTCTTTTGTAAAAACCTAATAAGAACTCACTATGCTCTACACATTACAGTAGAGCGAGTTCACCATATCGTCGTGCACTTCCGCTCGTACTCCTTGAACCCTCCCTTTGCATTCACTGAAAACACACCTTAGCTTCCTGGCCCTGCCCCTGTCGGACATATCCTGTAATCAGTGCATTCCAAGAGACTTTGTTCTGGATAGAAAGCTGGTCAAGAACTTGTTGTGCTTTCAAAAGTACACCACACTTGGCATACATGTCAACCAAAGCATTGCCAAGCACGACATCTTTTTGTAATAGCCCCTGCCTAACAATCTCATCATGACTCTGCTTGCCCATGATAGCGTTTTGCATAATGCCACATGCCTTCAAAACACAAGCATAGGTGACTGCATCCGGAGAGAAGCCCTCACTTTGCATCCGATTTAAACAGCCACGCACTTCCTGGCCCTGATCTTGTTGGGCATATGCTGCAATCAATGCATTCTAAGAGGCTGCATCCCGGACATAAAGATCGTCAAGAACTTGTTGTGCTTTGGAAAGTACATTACACTTGGCATACATCTCAACCAAAGCATTACCAAGCATGACAATTTTTTCCAACAGTCCCCGACTAACAAGCTCGTCATGAATTTGTTTTCTTGTGTCAACGTCTTTCAAAGTGCCACAAAGAAAAAATGCAAGCATAGGTGACTGCATCTGGAGAGAAGCCCTCGCTTAGCATCCGCTGGAAACATCCCAGTGCTTCTTGGCCCTGCCCTTGTTGGGCATAAGCTGCAATCAATGCATTCCAAGAGACCGCATCTCGATCAGGAAGCTCGTCAAGAACTTGTTGAGCTTTCAAAAGTACACCACACTTGGCATACATGTCAACCAAAGCATTGCCAAGCATGACAGTTCAGCCCCTGATTGACAATCTCATCGTGAATTTGTTTGCCCATATCAATGTCTCGCATAATGCCACATGCCTTCAAAATGCAAGCATAGGTGATTGCATCTGGAGAGAAAACCTCACTTCACATACAATCGAAACAATTCAAAGCTTCCTGGTCCTGACCTTGTTGGGCATATCCTGCAATTAATGCAGTCCAAGAGATGACATCTCGTTTGGGAAGCTTGTCCATAACTTACTGTGCTTTCCAAAGTACACCACGATTAGCATACATGTATACCAACTCATTGCCAAGCACGAAATTGTTCTCCAACAACCTCTGACTAACAATCTCGTCATGAATTTGTTTGCCCAGATCAACGTCTTGAATAATACCGCATGCCTTCAAGGCACAAGCATAGGTGATCGCATCCGAAGAGAGGCCCTCACTTCGCAAGCAATGAAAACAATCCAGAGCTTCATGACCCTGCCCATGTCTATCATATCCTGCAATAAGTGTAGTCCAACGGACGACATCCCAGATTGGAACCTGCGAACTGCTTGTGGAGAAGATCCAATTGCTGTGGCTGCAACTTGTGAAATGCTTACTTCTAGGAACCTACGAACTGCTTGTGGAGAAGATCGAATTGCTCCTGAGAGCAACACAGAATGCTTTTTCTATTTTATTCACTTGGTAGCTTTTGAAGGCATAGTTTTTTTTAGAGCTTTTCGTGCTGGGTTTTTCTTTAAAAAGAGGAGCGAGGTGGGCTAACGACAGGCCAGGGATTTGGAATTGCACACTACGCTAACGAAATAAAAATGACCTATGAGACCAAATTGATACAATCTTGGTGGATCGAATCAAATGTCTGGGTACAAAAATAAAATGAAGTGAAAGACTAAAATCATCATCATCATCAGTGCCCAAAGATTGTGTGTGTGTGTATGAGGGAGGAGTGAGAGAGAGAGAGGGGGGATAGAGACAGAGACAAAGAGAGAGATATGGAAGAGAGAGAGAGAGAGAGAGAGAGAGAGAGAGAGAGAGAGAAGGAAAAAAGCTCCCTCCCTAAAGCTCGGTCCAAGAGAGAGCTTTCATTTTTATTTTTGCTCAGTTAGAAAAAATCTGGAAAAAGCTCCCTCCATTCGCATCCCCAAGTACTTTCTTTCTTCTCAATACAAAGAGAAAGCTCGACATCCATGGGATACTCTTCAAAATAGAACATGAAAAACTATTACATAGCACACAGACAAATTTTGGCACATTCTACTCGCTCTTCAAAATGCTGAATTTTTTTCTCTCTCTACTTTCAAACACAAATATATTGCTAGCTTGGAGTATACTTTGCGTGTCGAGGTCAATAAATTTTGTCTTCATATATTGGAAAGAGCAATTTCTTTAGCTCATGATAGTGAAACTTAAAAGGATAAAGATCCAACTCAAAAAGAGTAACCAATCAGAAACAATTAATCTTATCTTCCACCATCACAACGTACAAATCCTACTATGCCTCAATCAAGGACCAACAAAAATGGACGCATCATTACAATTAATATCAACCATAATCAAGCAATTCCAATCAAAGTGGTTTTGGACAAAGGAAGGTAAATAATAATGGTTCATCGTTCCTTTTTTGAAGTCACAAAACAAGCCTCCACATAGTCACAACAACAATAATAATGGTAACAAGGATAATATGAAAAAGTCGATGTGAAGACTGTTGTTTGCTACAATTGTCACAAGATGGGGCATACAGCTAACAAGTGTCCTGAAAGCAAGTCAACACCTTCCTCACACTTTATTGAGGGGATTAAAGAAGATAATGACCATCAAGTGCACAACATGGAGAGGTGTCAACATTGCCAACACTTTTGAAGATAGTAATCAAGAACCTCAAGGTAACTAGGACTACCAAGATCACATAAGTACTCCTACTTCTTAGGGCATATAACTAACAAGTGTCTTGAAAGCAAGTCAACACCTTCTTCACACTTTATTGAGGGGATTAAAGAAGATAATGACCATCAAGTACACAACATGGAGATGGTGTCCACATTGCCAACACTTTTGAAGATAGCAATGAAGAACCTCAAGGTAACTCGGACTACCAAGATCACACAAGTACTCCTACTTCTTAGGTGTATAGTCTTTTACATATGCAAGTTAAGATTGGTGATGATGCTTTTAGATTATTACGTGATGATGAGAGCACACATGATTTCATTTCTACACGTGTTGCACAAAAGTTGAAATTGCATATGACTCCCACAAATTATAAAGTAAAAGCAGCTTTCCAAGGAACCAAAATAAATTGTGCATATATGGTAAAAGATTTGTAATACCAATTAAGAGACTTCGTTGAATCACGTGATTTCCTAGTAGCACAATTGTAAAACATAGATTTAATTTTGGGGTATGCCTTTAAAACATCATTTTAACACAAAGATTGACAATGATAAGCATACACTCACTATCACACATGATGAAAAATCCTTCAAATTACAAGCTAATCAGAAGCTAAAATTAGAACCTCTTCTTTGTCACACTTAGACTAAAATCTTAGTTTGAAAAGAGAGCAAATAATTTTTGGTTCTAATCAATGAAATTGAAACATACAAATTTACCAATTGTCTTCTTCTCAAGGGTTTTTTTTAAATGAAATATAAAGAAATATTAATTAGAAGTCTATTTTCAAGATTATCTCCTTCTAGAGTGGAAGACCACGAATTGATTTCAGGTAGTGTATCACCTTGTCGAGCACCATATTATCAAAATCAAATTGAACAAAGAGAAATTCAAGATCAAATTGAGGAATAATTAAATCATGGTACTTATCGTTTGTGCATTGACTATAGAGTACTTAAGAATCACGATAAAGAATCGTTTTTCTATTTCTCGTGTTGATGATTTACTTGATAAATTAAGTGATGTATCCATTATTAGGAAGATATATCTTAGATCTGGATATCATCAAGTGCAGATGAAGGAAAATGATGTTTATAAAACTGCATTTTGGACACGAATTGATTATTATGAATTCCTTGTAATGCCTTTTGGTTTAACAAATACACCCGCTATATTTTCACGCATGATGAATCGCATCTTTTTAAAGCATCAAGATTGTGTTGTTGTTTTTTTAATGACTTTTTGGTTTTTAGTAAGAATGAAAAAGACCATTATAGACATTTGAAATTGGTTTTTAAAAAGTTGCATGAATACCAACTTTATTTAAATCCTAAGAAAATCTTATTCTTCAAAATTGAGATTGAATATTTAGGTCACATTGTCTCTAGCGAAAGGATTCCGTGTGGACTATAAGAAGATTCAATGCATCAAGGAATATCTTAGATCTCAATCTATTCATGAGATTCATTCTTTTCTTGGTTTGTGTGGTTATTATTGAAAGATCATTCGAAATTTTTGATACTTGGCTTTACCACTCACAAACCTTTTGAAAAAGAACACATCTTTTACTCAAATAACCAACATCAATTCTTTTTTGAGATACTCAAATATGCACCCACACAATATGTCCTTGTCTTATAAATTTCTGATTTCAAAAGACTTATCTTTTTTGTTACGATTGATGCTAGTGGGCGTGGTATTGGTGATGTATTAATGCAAGATAATCATCCCATAAGTAGAAAGTTGAAACCCAATGAGCTCAATTATAGCACTTATGACAAAGAATTTCTAATTGTGCATGCTTTGAAATTGTGGAAATGTTACTTGATGTGAAAGTATTGTCAAAGTCAACGATGCGAAAGCGTCCAGATCAAGGAGAGAATGCATGAGAGAGAGAGAGAGAGAGAGAGAGAGAGAGAGAGAGAGACTTTTGAACCAACCAACCTTGCTTTTTTCTATGGAATATGACTCACAAACGACACAAATAACCATGAACTTAGAAGAACTTTCAAAGAATGGTAATGAAGTACTTTCTTTCTTCTCAATACAAAGAGAAAGCTACACATGCATGGGCTCCTCTTCAATCTAGGACATGGAAAATTGTTACAGAGCACACAGACAAATTTTGGCGCATTCTACTTGCTCTTCATAATGCAGTAAATGTTTCTTGCTTTACTTTCAAATGCAAATATATTTCTGGCTTGGAGTATACTTTGCGTGCTGAGGTCAATAAATTTCATCCTCATACATTGGAAATAGTTATTTCTTTAGTTCATGATGTGGAAGCTGCAAAAGATAAAGATCCAACTAAAAAAGGGCAGCCAATCAGAAAGATTTAATCTTATCTTCCACCATCACAATGTAAAAATCCTAATATGCCTCAATCAAGGACCAACATAACCATTGGATAACGATGGATGCAACATTACAATTAATATCGACCACAATCAAGCAATTCCAATCAAAATGGTTTTGGACAAAGGAAGGTAAATAACAATGGTTCAAGTGATGATTTTAAACCTTCATCGTTTACTTTTTTGAAGTCACAAAACAAGGCTTCACATAGTCACAACAACAACAATAATAGCAACAAGAATAAAGAAAAAATCGATGTGAAGATTGTTGTTTGCAACAATTGTCACAAGATGGGACGTACACCTAACAAGCGTCCTGAAAGCAATTCAACACCTTCCTCACACTTTATTAAAGGGATTAAAGAAGATAATGACCATCAAGTGCACAACATGGAGATGGTGTCAACATTGCTAACACTTTTGAAGATAGTAATCAAGAACCTCAAGGTAACTCGGACTACCAAGATCACACAAGTACTCCTACTTCTTAGGTATATAACCTTTTACATATGCAAGTTAAGATTGGTGATGATGCTTTTAGATTACTACGTGATGATGAGAGCATACATTATTTTATTTATACATGTGTTGCACAAAAGTTGAAATTGCATATGATTCCCACAAATTATAAAGTAAAAGCAGCTTTCCAAGGAACCAAAATAAATTGTCTATAGATGGTAAAAGATTTTTAATATGAGTTAAGAGACTTTATTGATCACGAGATCTCTTAGTAGCACAATTGCAAACATATATTTAATTTTGGGATATGCCTTGAAAACATCATTTTAATCCAAAAATTGACTAAGACACACATAATAAAAAATCCTTCACATTACAAGCTAATCAAAAGCTAGAACTAGAACCTCTTCTTTGTCACACTCATACTAAAAGGTTAGCTTGAAAAGATAATACAAAATTTCTTGTTTTAATCAATGAAATTGGAACATACGAATCTACTAATTGTCTCTTTCTCAAGATTTTTTTAATTATAAAATATAAAGAAATTTTTCATGGAGATCTATTTTTAGGATTATCTCCTTCTAGAGCGGAAGACCACACAATTGAATTCGTTCCAGGTAGTGTATCACTTTGTCGAGCACCATATTATCAAAATAAAATTAAACGAAGAGAAATTTAGGATCAAATTGAAGAATATTAAATTTTGGTTTAATTAAGCCAAGAGTTCACCTTTTAATGCACCAATTCTCTTAGTCAAAAAGAAAAATGGTACTTATCATTTGTGCATTCACTATAGAGTACTTAATAAAATCCTGATAAAGAATCATTTTTCTAGTTTTCGTATTGATGACTTACTTGATAAATTTAGTGGTACATCCATTTTTAGTAAGGTAGATTTTAAATCTAGATATCATCATGGAAAGTGATGTTCATAAAACTGCATTTTGAACAAAATTTGGTCACTATGAATTCCTTGTAATTCCATTTGGTTTAACAAATACACCCGCTACATTTTCACACAAGATGAATTGCATCTTTTTGAAGTATCAAGATTGTGTTGTGGTTTTCTTTGATGACTTTTTGGTTTTTAGTAAGAATGACAAAGACCATTATGTACATTTGTATTGGTTTTTCAATTGTTGCATGAAAACCAAGTTTATTTGAATTCTAAGAAAAGTTTATTCTTTAAAACTGAGATTGAATATTTAGGTCACATTCTCTCTAACGAAGGAATCCATGTGGATTCTAAGAAGACTCAATGCATCAAGGAATATGTTAGATCTCAATCTATTCATGAGATTTGTTCTTTTCTTGGGTTGTGTAGTTATTATCAAGAAATGATTCAAAATTTTTCATACTTGGCTTTACCACTTACAAATCTTTTGAAAAAGAGCACATCTTTTACTTGGAATAACCAACATCAAAAATATTTTCAGACACTCAAATATGCACTCACACATATCCCTGTCTTATAAATTTTGGATTTCAAAAGACCCTTATTTATTGTCATGATTGATGCTAGTGGGAGCTGTATTGGTGATGTATTAATGCAAGATAATCATCCCATTCCATATGAAAGTAGAAAGTTGAAAGACAATGAGCTCAATCATAGAACTTATGACAAAGAAATGCTAGTTGTTGTGCATGATCTGAGATTGTGGAAATGTTACTTGATGGGATCTTAATTTTTGATGAAAAATGATCAATAAAGCATTGGCAAAGTCGACGATGCAGAAGCATCCAAAAAAAAAGGAGAGAGAGAGAGAGAGAGAGAGAGAGAGAGAGAGAGAGAGAGACTTTTGAACCAACCAACCTTGTCAATGAATTGATGATAATACAATGGGAGTTAGGTGTACTTATATAGCCACCTTGGTAAATTTCACTACCTAGAGTTTGACAAATAAGTAAAATAAATACCTAAAGCTAAAATAAATATTGGGAAACATTGAACAGTTCCCTTGAGATGCCTAAAATTTAGCACCATCTCTATAGCTCATAGTAGACATAAATGGTGAGACCAAGTCGATAAAGAAGCTACCATGACCACCCTAGCAACATTTGTCATTTTGGATACACCTCGGATTTACTAGTATCAATGTGTCTTTTAAAAAAGTTGAATTGTAGACCACACTACGTCCAAGAATCCCCATTCGTGAATTGTAAACACATCACGTCCAAACACTCCTAGATAATAAACTTTAAAACATATTTTATCCATAATCATAGTGTTTTAGATATGTTTGATTGATTCCCTGCTAGATGCATGTGCCTTGAACTCCAAACCACTGGTTCAAACACTTATAACTTGAAATCCAACACAAGGGTCCAAATTATCTATAGGGAGCACTAATTGCCCCTCTCTGCCACTCACAAGCCTCTCCCTAGCTGAAGCTAGTGGTGGCAACAATATCCACTTGACTAGAAGGGGGGAGCCCTTGCCAATGTAGTCACCACCACACCAATAGACTCTCTGGTTTCCTTCCCTGAGTCATTATCACTAATTTCCTCATCATGCTTGTCTTTGACTGTGTCCTTTGTAGAACTTTTTTCTTCGCCTTTGGATCTGCAATCTTGAGACAAATGACCACGCTTCCCAAAGTTGTGACAATGGCTATTGGTCTTCAGTAAGTGCTTCAACACCTTTATCAAAAATCTAAATTTTGCCTCGAGTTATTAACACAACTTCCTTGTTATTGAGAAAAGAGCCGAAATCATCAAATTCCAGCTTTTCCTTTGTGATTTGTAGCTGAAGTGTCCTAGACACCATTTTGTACACCTCATGCAATTTTGTGAGTACCAAAGTAGCTAATTGAGTACTAGCAGGTGCACTTTTCATAGCCAATAGTTGATCATGAAAAACCTTAGCCTTCATAAGCAATGACTACATGGAACCCCAGGTTGGAAATTTGATGGTAAATAATTTTCCAAAAAGGGTGATTGCTTGAATCGTCGAATCCGAATCAAACATTTTGACAAGCTTGAACCATGTATCGTTGGCAATCTTCAAAGTTTGTATGGCTAGAGAAATTTCCTTTGTAAGAGATTTTGCAATGGCCGACATTGTCTTTGCATTACTCACATCCCAATCAACACGATTTTTTATACTTGTCATCCTAAAGGCGTGTGTACCCGTTGTTGGGATCCCTCATAGGACGGAGCTCCGAGCCGTGAACTATGTCCCATAAGCCTTTTCATGTAAACCAAAGTCACATAATCAAGTTCCAATGGGCATAGGTATCACCATATAGTTTTTGGCTGGTGCATAAGCAAGGGGGGACCATGTTGAAGTTGCAAGATCTGGAAATGGTACGCACTTCAAAAAAATTTGGCCGCAAAATCCAAGCCGCTCCAAAACACTTTTGTGGATCTTGCAAGGCACCTTTCTCAAAGCAGATCAATAATTTGTTGCCCGTTTTGAACTACTTACACACCTCCCAAATCTGATCAAGAGAAAACAAAATCCTTCGGTGCTCTTCTCTAAGCTTCACCCCTAAAGCAAGTCAGTAGCGTGTCTTTTTAGGTTGAAACATCAAGAGAGGGAAAATGGGGGGATGTCAAAAATGAGGGAGACAAATGCAACAAGGGCTACAAGAGAGTATCATTTAAAACTTGAACAGAGAGGGAATGCAATGCCATTGCCTATCCCACCAAGTACCGACACTAGGGGCATTTCAAAACGCAAAACTGGAAGGGGGAGCTATGGGTGTAGATCTCGCACAAGATACTACTGCGGGTGTTTCAAAACGGAAGGATAGCATTAGAGAGGCTCCAATAGGCTCCTGTCTCTTGCATTTTAGAACACCAAGTATGGAAGAGTGACGTGATGGCACCGTTGGCAAGGAAGTGGATGGCGATTCTCTTTACGGGTTCTCGACGGTCCACTTGCTCCACCAAGTCTTCGATACCATGTCCAAGTTGACGATGCAAAATCATCTAGACCGAGGAGATAATACATGAGAGAGAGAGAGAGAGAGAGAGAGAGAGAGAGAGAGAGAGAGAGAGAGAGAGAGAGAGAGAGAGAGAGAATTTTGAACCAAGCAATCTTGGCAATGAATTGATGATAATACAATGGGTGCTAGGTGTACTTATATAATCACGTTAGCAAATTGCCCTACCTAGAGTTTGACAAATAAGTAAAATAAATACCTAAAGCCAAAATAAATATCGGGATCACATTTGGGCAGTTCACTTGAGATGCTTCAACTTTAATAATAAGCCGTCATTTGCTTTCACAAACAACTATCTCCGATTGTCATAAAAAGTGGCCATTATTCATTCAAAGTTTTTATCCATTCATTCAATATAAACCAAGTCATATAATAAGGTTGCAAATGCACTAAGTCACATGCCATCGATTAATAACCTTTCTATTGTGTGTCTGCTGAAACTTTTTCAAAACTGATTGATACTTATGCACGTGACTTTGACTTTGTTGACACATATGCTTACTTTTGTAACCATACATCTTTTGTTCATGCATAATACTTCTTTCATGATGGATATTAATTGTTTGAAAAATGATTGTGCGTAATCCTTCCTTAAAGACTGCCATGAATCACCTTATATAGGCCACCATGTTGCCACAACTATTCACATAGTAGAATCTTAGTTATATTGCACAATGTTTTGCTTGTCAACGAATCAAGCATCATCATGGTAAACAATATGGTTTGTTGATGCATTTACCTATTCTTGACTCTCCTTGGCAACATATTTCTTTCGATTTTATTAATGGATTGCTACTCACTCGTGCACAAAACGATATGATTTGGACCATCGTATATAAATTTAGCAAGCATGCTAACTTTTGACCTTGTAAGAAGACCCTCTCAGCTAAGCAAGCGGCTCTATTGTTTCTTAAGCATTATTATTTCTTGCATGGAATGCCTAAACCTATCATATGTGATTGAGATAAGACGTTTTTGCAGTGATTTTTGGGACACTTTTCAAAAATTTGTGTACTCAAATAGACGTCACTTCTGTATTTCATTTGGAATCTAATGGACAAACAAAAGCGACCAATAGCACCATTGTAGATCTTTTACAAACATACACTCATGAGAGGTCAAGAACTTGGGACACATACATTCACTTGCTTCCATTTGCATACAACTCCTCATTCATCCACGGAAAAATCACCATTTCAAATTGTATATGGGTACTCGTTGCCTACTCCTTTGTCTTGCATTTCTCATGAACTACCACATGCTGATGAAATCGTTTGACAAAACACCCAAATCTTGGAGCAAGAAAAACAAGAAATTCACAGAGCACAACATGCATACATCAAACCTGCAAATAGAAAGAGACATGGAATGCAAAGAGGGAGATTTTGTGATGCTTCACATTGAAAAGAGACATCTTAAGAGCATAGAAACCAGTCCTGTTGTCAAGCTAGCACCTCAATATGATGGCCCATTTAAAACCACTAATCATTTTAATGCTAATTCCTTTCAATTAGCTCTCCTTGACTCTTAGAAAATCCAAAACACATTTCATATAAGCCTTTTTGTCCTTTCAAAGATTCTCTACCATCACTCCCTATCATTGATGATGCACCTTTTTAAGAAGAGGATTCTAAAATCTTTGTACCTGAGACCACCATAGATCATCAAGACACTTTGATACGCAGTGGTATGTTGCATCACAAGTATTTGCTAAAGTACAAGAATCATGGCCTTGAAAGTGCCAAATGGATATCAAAGAGGTTTTTCTATGCTCATCTTAGTATCTTGAAAGCATATCAAACTTGTAGAAGCTAAAAGTTTTTATTCTTTACGTGAAGTTCACTCTTTGGCTGATGATTATGGTATTTCATACCTAAGGT
The DNA here is from genome assembly GCF_014529385.1 of Adiantum capillus-veneris. Lineage (NCBI taxonomy): Eukaryota > Viridiplantae > Streptophyta > Polypodiopsida > Polypodiales > Pteridaceae > Adiantum > Adiantum capillus-veneris. Next base: position 147,187,628 of record NC_140952.1, read on the forward strand.
TCACCCGTTGATAGTTCATTCATTAATGATTTGATGCTGAGATTCACCCTTTGACTATTAGTATGTGGTATTTGATACCTCAGGTTCACCCTTTGATATCTATTTACTGCATCATTTAGAGAAATACTTGACTGAGATTTTGCCATTTGAATAGTGTAAAGCGTGATTGCTTTTCATTGTTGTCACTATCTTCTTGTCTTTGTTAGAGGACCCACTAGTAAAGATCTCTTTCAGTTAATAGATATTTGGATATGTGGATTGCACTTATCTTTTTGGTTTCCTCTTTCAGGATATTATGATGAGTAGTGGAAAGTTCCCTCTGAGTACTTTACTTGATGCAACATATGCACATGGAGATCTACCTCATCTCCACATAAATTTTGAAGATTCCTAGTTTTTTTCTATTTTTCGCAACTGAGGGCAATTGCTTCCCTATTGGGGAGGACTTTATCACTAGTACTACTTTCAAACATTTTATGAATTTAGCTTATGTTTTATTCTCAGCAATGTAAATAGAACTCTTTTTTACCTACTATTCTTAGAGTTTAAGTGAAAAGCAACCACTTCTACTCTTGGGTGCATACATGAAGACAAAAATAGAATCCAAAAATTGCATCTTACATGCACCACAATTTTTCAGCACGATTCAGCTTCTTGACTCTTCACGAGGAAGACGAGCACTCTGAAAGCATCTTGACCAGGCAACCTAGTGTTTTACCCCCCTTTCAAAACCAACGGAACCATCACAACAAAGCTATAGAAGATACACTTTTGCCCTCTTCTATGCTAATTTTCTTATAATCATGGCATACACTCTCTTGATTGCGTAACTCATGCTCTCATATCTTTCATGTATTTATCTTATTGTAATTCATGCTCCATGAGATGAATAAAGAGACAGAAGGAAAATACTCAATAATATTGATTGAGGGGGATGGTTGGTACACAATATAGTGTCTTGTGTCTTAATTCTTGTTTATGTTGCTCTCTGTGTGTTGTGATTATTCAATCAATCATTTTTGTGAATTTTTTTATTTTTATTTAATGAATCAAAGTTGTATTGAAAGTGTTGGGAAGATTTCAATAAGCCTATAGTATTTATCGAGATTTATGACTAAAATGCCCAAAATCTTTCCTTGAAAATCAAAGTCCAAGGAAATCATAGCCAAATTTTTTTAGTATCAACCAAAAATTTACACACAAACTAGGATATGTGATCATTGGTCTCTATGGGTGGCCTACATAAACATAAGAAAATTCTTGGTTAATGCCCCTCATACAAGAAAAGGAAAAAGGTTGTCATCATTAACTTGCCATGTGGCAATAATCAAGAAGCCTTCTCCCATGGTCCACAATTGCTTCCAAGAGTTTCATGCTTTAATAAGGCCTTACAAGGGCCTTATATAGTCCAAAAACAAGAAGAACATGAAGCAAATATGCAACTAGTATGGTGGGAGGCCTTGTACATGAAAGATAGATCTATTGAAGATTGTGTCATCACAAGCTAATGGTACCTATGTTGCATCTCATGGCTGTATGGCTATTTAACCTTGCCTATGTGCTTTATCCTATTTGTAGTATTTGGCTAGGTTATGGCAACTTCATGTCCACATTACAATGTTGATCATCACATACAAGGCCTAGAGCTCCAAATTATTTACTTAATGTAAACATTAAAGGCATGTTCCATACATTTTAATTGAACTACAACCTTGCTATGTACTACAGTGCACTATGAATTTGATTGGCAAGGAGCCTTAAACAGCAATGCCGAATATTTTATTGAAAGTTCAAAATCACTTTAAGCATGGCAGTGCAAAAGTATAAGCAAGGGAAATGCAGTGATGAAAAGATAACGTCTTTTTGAGAATAGTAGCACCACTCGTTTCTCAATTAGAACCACTAGAGAAGGCAAATGGTAATCTCTCAGTTTGTGGGTGTATATAGAACAATGATAGAAGCACTAAGAGGCCCATGCAAAAGTGTACAATAATTAAAATATTTCCTCTAATTAGACCCTTTCTAGTGATTTCATTATGAATCTCTTCGGCGTTATGTACCACTCCTATAGAAAATACTCTATGATGCAATGTCATAATGTTCATTAAAACTGCATATATTTGGAAGACAATGTTTAAGTAACATTTCACCTTCCACAAATATTTTTCAAGATTAGTTTCAATATCAACCATGAGGATTTACCTTCTTATGTCGAGCTTATGTCCATGTAATTGACCTAATACTTGCAATCCATGCATACATATGCATATCAAAAGACAACTACAATCTTACAAATGCAACTCTTAAGATGGCAAGGATTCCATATCTCTATCCACATTTCCTTACAAAAGGTAAAACTATTTTCATGTCAGTTCTCCTTTCAAGATTTTGATTTGATAATTTCATGTGGATGGATTATATATGATGGAATTGTGAAACACCAAGTTGCTAAGAATGTGCCCTTCAAATAATTCTAGCATATCCCAATTATATAATGATCTTAGTCCACACACCTTAAGCACCCTATGAAAAGTGGCCTCGTATATCTTACAAAATTGTTGAATTATAAGCTATTCTAGGGAGCATGATATGATTGATGCCTCAAAAAGTAAAATTTGATATGACTTATTAGTACATGTTGTTGCAACACAAACTCAAGCATACAAGTTAAGTTCTCTTGTAGAGGTGCAAATTTGGAACATCAGTATTGTTAGCAACATCCAACCGTGGTGATCGTGTATCATAAATGTTAGAAGGTTTGACATAGGAAATAATAATAGCTCTAGTCTAAATTCAATAGTTTCCAAGGTGGAGTCCAAAACTTCATTCTCCTCATCAATAAGACCAACTTTGCTTTCCAATCTCATCACTAATTAAGGGCACCTATATACGTTATGTGTGAGCAAGAATCTCAACCATCAATTTTAATGTGAACTCAATGTGAAGATGTGTGAACTAAGTGTGCACTTTGAAGTTGTTTGAAAAGTATGCTTTAGTAGTGGTTTAATTCTTCATTTGTAACTTGTAGGGAAGTTTGCTCTTCTTATTCTTCCTAGAGAGCTTTGGTTTGGGATTAACTTTGAAGTTGTCTAAAAAATATCTTCATTAGTGTGAACTACGTGTGAAATTCAAAGCTATCACGAGAATATCATTTGTGGTGAGGAGTAAATGAGAACTCATTAGGAACATAAAGAGAATTCAGAGGATCATAATCTCGAGAAAGTCAAAACTAACTATATGAGTCACAAACATAAGATTATTAACAATCACATGCATCAATAGTCATAAAGTAGCTTTCACCCTAGAAGTGGGAAATTGTGAGTTGAAGCACCTCCAACCGTGGTATCTTCCTCCTCAAAGAATTGGGGAATTTAAAGTCAGTAAGGATCTGGGACCATAGATCCCCTCCAAAAGTGAGGTGTCCATTAGTGCAAGAGCTTTCTAGACACACAATTTTTTGCAAGCATACAATGCTCTCATGGCTTTGAGCTTGCATGCATTCTTGAGGCTAATACTCCTTTGTCTAATAGCAAAGCTTAGGGGTAAATTGTCTTCCAAAATGGTGGCAGGTTGACTTATAGGTACCAATAGTATAACAAACAATATCTAACACCAAGGGGTTTGATATGTCCCACCTTTCCTAGGTCCAATTCTTTTTGTTCATGATCGTCCAATTTTTTTTGTTCATCGTCTTGTATGTGATTTCCTATGTCACATGGAATTGCTTCAAACTCTAACTACATGTCTTGTTATAAATACTTTAGGAATGTGCATTGTTGTCAACATGCTTGAGATTGCTAGGAGAATAAACATCATCGCACATGTACCTTCACATGTCTTGTTATAAATACTTTAGGAATGTGCATTGTTGTCAACATGCTTGAGATTGCTAGGAGAATAAACATCATCGCACATGTACCTTCACCTTCTTTATATAAGTGTACCTAGTAGTTTTGCATCTTACATGAAAGGATTATGATTAAAACTACCATAAGAATAGGTGACACAGACTTTGGTTTCAATTATATCATATTTGATGCTAAAAGCTCTTACTACCAAATAGCCATTATGACTAAAGTTGTTGTATTACAAAGATGAGCATCTCAATAGTTGGATTTATATAAAAAATTTGGATAAAGGAATGTACTAAGGCTTGGACAAAGTGATGTATACAGGCCAAGCATAAACATGCTACAAAGTGATTATAAAAGTGACATGAATGCTGTAAATATTTGCAAATAAAGATGCTTCTAGTTTTTCCATTGAAATCAATGCTTAGCTAACATGACTCAACCAAGGTTAACCAATTCTTGAAAGGTAGTATTACAAAACTTCTTCTCAATGAATGTAGATGTGAAAGAGCATGTCCATTCCAAAGACTTGCTACCAAATATGATTTTACTAACATGACAATTGATGCACAATCCAAACCCTAATTTTTATCATGAACCAGCAAGAATTTAAAAAATACAACACCAAACCAATAGAATATCACTTTCTATACATTGTTTTTGTGGTCCTTGCATGGAGGAATCACAAAAGCTTATGGAAATTCTAACTAGGAGACATAATATTGAAAATAAGGGCATCACCATTTGAGAACTTACCTTAATTTCCTTGCTGGAGTAGGTCTACTAGCTATCCCTAGATTCTATTTTCTTGGCTTTGGTTTTGGTGGAGAGAAATGCTTATTACTAATGAAGATGTTGCAAAAGTAGTAGCATTTGTAACCAGTTTAAATTAATAGCACAATCTTTCTAGCTACCATGCATATGCACCACAAGGTGATAGAGCTTGAGATTGATTTATACTTTTTGCTTTAGAGGGTCACCTACAGCTTTCATCACATAAGAAAGCCTTGACACTTTCATTTTGTTTATTTATCATATACACATGCACTACAATTTATCGAAAGTTCTTTACGCAAAAAAACAATATAGGAAGAAAGTGTGGAAGCTGATTCCTCATATTCATAATCTTAGGATGTACATAATGAGCCAAGGTAGGCTAGGAGATAGGAGTGATTAAGGCCTAGCATGCAACTAAAGTTACCAAAATTAAAAGGGTCAGGGACGTGATGCTAAGGTCTATGTTCCATATTTTGATCATTGGGCTCCCAAATATGAGCATAGCATCCACATATAGGATCAAATCAAAAGACTATTATTTGTATCTTTCTTTGTGTAGAGTCAATGATCAATTTTGGTCCTATACCCTTTATATTTAATAGAAGCTTCTTCAAACCACGAAATCTTCTCTTACACACCAACTTTTCTTTTCTTTTGCAACAAAACCCTTTGGTTGCTACATGTGAAGGTCTTCATGAATATCACCATGTAAGAATGATGCCTTAACCATATCCATGTCCGTTTCAGCAACCAAAGCAAGTACTACCCAAAAGGTATTAATCTTGATAACTACATAAAAAACATCATCAAAGTCTATCACTATAAGAAAGGGGGTTGAATGCCTCTGGAATAGCTGTGCATCAACAAGCATTCTAGGAGAGAGAAACGATTGGGCACATGGGTATCACCGCCACTGGTAGCGCGGTTGTCAGCTCGCGATAATGTTTGAGGGTATCAATGCGTACGTTGTCAAGAATTGCCACGCTAATTGCTGCACTGATTGCCACTATGATAGCCGTGCTGATACCCTCCACGGAATCTATTAAAAAAAAGCATTCAAGGATCTCGGATGATTCAAGTCCCCATGTGTGAAGACTTTGCATCATCCAAAGATCCTTGGATATTTTTTTAAATATAAATATCACATTTATTTATTATTTAAGATTTAACAATATCATACAATCTTTGAAACACAAGAAACTTAAAAACAATTTATTGACAAAGTTCTTTTTATTGATCGAGAGTTCGCAAAATGTATACAAGGCCTTTCGGCCGGGCATCCAAAATAAAAGTGAAATATTTACAAGGGCTCTTGGTCGGACGTTCAAAATGTGAGGGGATTATGTTGTACAAGGGCTCTTGACGGGGCGTTCAAAATGTGAGGGGATTGTGTTAGTAAGTTAGTAACCCTCATCGTCACCTTGGTCGCCCTCGTCGTCCTCGCCACCCGATCTCCCTCATCATCCTTGCCGTCATTAGCGCCACCTCTTCGAGTCTACACAAATAACAAAGCAAACAACATAATTAGTAAACATTAAAATAAGTAAACAACAAAATAATTACTTACTTAGGCTGACTTCGTACTTGCGCAGTGATCAAGGTGTCGATGAGAGCATCGAACTGTGCTTGATTGATGTGGCCTTGTTGGGTATTCACAAGTAGGTACTATATTCGTCGTTGCGTTTCCGATACTTCACCACCTCCCTTGACACTCGATGTCCTATGATGTTTGCCTGCATATTAAGCATTATTTATATTAGTTTACGTCAAGATTATGGTTCAAATAAAAACTAAAAACGTTACTTACCACTTTGTCCTTCCAGACGTCCTTTCTGCCAGAACCCCAACTGTGAGCTTGTTGTCTTGCCCTTGCTTGCCTCTGCTAAGGATGGGAGACTCCACTATCCCTCTCTTGGAGAGCAAACTGCCACTCTGCATCATGCATATTGGCACCCCTTTTTTGGAGATTGGGGTGTTGGCGTTATTGTTTAGCGGCCTTGTGAACGGTGGACCGTTTATTACGAAGGAAAAGTCTTGAGATAAAACCTTCCATCCACTGCATGGTAAAATACTGGCCCTTGGGATTAGGAAACCGTAGCTACATTGTATCAACAATATACTGTAGGTACTAAGGATCTTATTGCTCCTAGTCGAGGAAGCAATTAGTGTAGGTAGAGTGGATCAAGCTCTTCAAGTGATTGTGGAAGCGCTTGCCATTGTTTGTGCTAAGGTCGGGGGCACCGTCTTGATGACACCTATAGTATATGCCATCATCATCGACATTTTGGAACGTCCACATCAGAACTGTACCCCGGATCTGGCAAGTCTATGGTGGATGATCCTCCTCCACCTCCTCCAAACCAAGCATCAAAACACGAGCCTCCCCCCGATCCTCGTCTCCGTTGGCTGTCAGTGGACTCTCGTCGGCCCCCAGAGCCATGCGAACCACGTCGCTCACTTTGCTTTCAAGAAGATCGACAACCACGAGGGCTAGGATGGCTTGATGGTCGAAGCGGGGAGGGTTGATGCGAGGGAATCATAGAAGAGGGTGCCAAGGGAAACGGTGAAGGAAATGTAGTAGTGGGGACCGAGGGATAGGGTGAAGGAAATGTAGTGGGGGGTGCCGATGGAAAGGGTGAAGGAAAGGTAGTGGGGGCCTACGAGGGCATGGATAAGGGTGAGGGGGATATCCCATATGGGACAGCTGATGTGGTGTATATGAAGAGAAGATCCCTTGCGAAGCTCACTCATACTCTTGCCACATGCACAAGAATGAGGCTATCTGGGGATTCATAGGGACCAAATGAGGAGGAGGGGAGTGGTCATAGGGACCGAAGCCCCCAGAAGGATTCCCAGAAGAGGAACCCACGGTTGTCCTAAAAGAGTGAAATAATTCTTTGTCTTTCCCGGCCATGTCACAACTGAAATAAGTCTTTGTCTTGCCCGCTGGCCATGTCACAACTGAAAAGATGTTAGGAAATAAGACGTAGCTATATAGATAATTGAGTAGATTACTTAATGGAGAGAGACAGATTTCACACACAAAAGATTATAGAGTAGAGAGAGAGAGAGAGAGAGAGAGAGAGAGAGAGAGAGAGAGAGAGAGAGAGAGAGAGTACACACGATATACGTGGTTCACCCAATGTGGGCTACGTCCACGGGAAAGCAGCCACTCAATGTCTTTAGTACTTCAAAACAAGAAGTAGTTTACAAAGGGATTATACCGTTAATGGAGCTCCCGCCTTGCTTCACTCTCACCACCTCACACTACCTTGTTGCATCAACTTCACACTCTAAAATGTGTGTAGAAATGGCCTCCTTTTATAGGCTAAAAGGGCTGCCCTCTCTTATGAGAGGAAGCCATGTGTAGCCGCCCTTGTGCGAATAAGTCCAAATCGGACCCTCCAATCCGCCCATGTGTGGCTGCCCTTGAGAAGACAAGTCTGCTTTTGAATTCAGCCACCGGCCATTGACTTTCGACCACCGGCCACCGGCCAACCGACGGTTGTTTTCCGACCACTTTCCGGCCGCCGGCCGGCCATAATATTCCGGCGAGGGAAAAAAAAAGTCTCGGGGGCTTCCGCCCCCGAGGCCCCTAAAGTTGCCCCTGATTCTTGGCCGTGAAAATTTTGGTTTCCGGTGAGTGATTTTCCTTTACGCATGATGGCTTCTCCTCATAATGGGGGCCTTACAAATGTGCGCTTTTACCACAAAAATTTACAAAGGGTAAATCAAGCTCCATACTTAACAAAAGAGAGAAAAAAGAAATCAAATATAACCTGAATAGACATGCCAAAACCCCTCTAATAGAGGGGGCAAATGGCATGCCGTTTGCTAGGGGTTTTGGACATTGAAGGGGGAAGGCAAAATAGGGCCAAAACAACATGAGCATGGGGGACAACCCATGGGATCACATGAGCCTTTACCTCGACTAATTAGGGCAATAAAACATAGGGTTTTGGACTCGGGTCAAATAGACTTGCCGTTTGGCCCCTCTATTAGAGGGGTTTTGGCATGTCTATTTGCATGCAATGGGCTCCCCAAGCGGGCTGCCCATAACATGCAATCTGCATGCCAAAACCTCTCTAATAGAGGGGCCAAATGGCTAATTAGGGAAATAAACATAGAATTTCAGGCTAAGGTTAAATAGACTTGCCGTTTGGCCCCTCTATTAGAGGGGCCAAACTCGTACCTGTTTGGGCATCCCATTGCATGCAAATAGACATGCCAAAACCCCTCTAATAGAGGGGCCAAACTCATGCCAAAATGACATGAGTTTGGCCCCTCTATTAGAAGGATTTTGGTATGTCTATTTGCATGCAATAGGCTCCCCAAACGGGTTGCCCATTGCATGCAAATAGGCATGCCAAAACCCCTCTAATAAAGGGGCCAAACGGATGCCGTTTGCTAGGGGTTTTGGACATTGAAGGGGGGAGGCTAAGAAAAAACATGAGCATGGGGGACAACCCATGGGCTCTGAACATGAGCATTTACCTCAACCAATTAGAGGGGTTTTGGGCTACCGGTTTGGCCCCTCTATTAGAGAGGTTTTGGCATGTCTATTTGCATGCAATGGGATGCCCAATCGGGCTGTCCATTGCATGCAAATAGGCATGCCAAAATCTTCTAATAGCTGTTTGGCCCCTCTATTAGAGGGGTTTTGGAATGCCTATTTGCATGCAATGGGCAGCCCATTTGGGGAGCCCATTGCATGCAAATAGGCATGCCAAAACCTCTCTAATAGAGGGGCCAAACGCATGCTGTTTTCTAGGGGTTTTGGACATTGATGGGGGGAGGCAAAAAAAACATGAGCATGGGGGACAACCCATGGGTTCACATGAGCCTTTACCTCGACTAATTAGAGGGGTTTTGGGCTACCGATTTGGCCCCTCTATTAGAGAGGTTTTGGCATGCCTATTTGCATGCAATGGGATGCCCAAACGGGTTGCCCATTACATGCAAATAGGCATGCCAAAACCCCTCTTATAGAGGGGCCAAATGGCATGAGTTTTGCCCCTCTATTAGAGGGGTTTTGGCATGTCTATTTGCATGCAATGGGCAGCCCGTTTGGGGAGCCCATTGCATGCAAATAGGCATTCCAAAACCCCTCTAATAGAGGGGCCAAACTCATGCCGTTTTGGCATGCATTTGACCCCTCTATTAGAGGGTTTTGGCATGCCTATTTGCATGTAATGGGCAACCCGTTTGCGGGGAGCCCATTGCATGAAAATAGGCCAAAACCCCTCTAATAGAGGGACCAAACTCATGCCAAAACGGCATGAGTTTGGCCCCTCTATTGGAAATGAAGTGGGGAGGCCAAAAAAACATGAGCATGGGGGACAACCCATGGGCTCACATGAGCCTTTACTTCGACCAATTAGAGGGGTTTTGGGCATCCCATTGCATGCAAAGAGGAATGCCAAAATCTCTCTAATAGAGGGACCAAATTGGGCCGTTTGGCCCCTCTATTAGAGGGGTTTTGGCATGTCTATTTGCATGCAATGGGAAGCCCGTTTGGGGAGCCCATTGTGCAAATAGGCATGCCTAAACCCCTTTAATAGATGGGCCAAGCGTTTGGCCCCTCTATTAGAGGGGTTTCGCCATGCCTATTTGCATGCAATGGGTAGTCCATTTGGAGAGATTGCCTGCATGAGTTTAGCATGCCAAAACCTCGAATCCAAAAATTGCGTTCATTTGTAGACACAACGAGCAGCAACAAGGCAAGCTGAGGCGAGGTGGTCTTTGCAGAGGGATGAATTCGTTAGGATGTACGTGTGGGTGAGACGAGGGAGGACAGGGAGGACATGGATGGAAAAGGCATGCGCACAAAGAGGAGGGTGGGGGGGAGGGGGCTCACAAAGGACTAAGCTACCATAGAGGGTTGGAAGGGAATGCGTGGCAGATAACTGGTGAGGATGACGAGGTGAGCAGTCTCTAATGATGTGAAATTTTGGCGTAGGAGGGGGGATATAATATTCCAAGGAAATCCTAAAATTTAATGGATTTCTTTTGAGGAGAACCAGTAAGTAACTATAGTATATAGAGAGGATACAAAATGCAAGTACTTTTTATTATATATTTTGTATTATATAAAGGAGAGATATGGATGCGTATATCAATAGAAGTATATTCTATTCATTTCAGGTATCTATGAGGCTCTAAACGAGGTAAATAACAATGCTATCTGCACGGCAATTTTTGAGGCAATAACTATGGCAAAATAGATTTTCTCTCTATTCCCCCACGCCTCTTCTCTCTACTCTCTCTCATCCTAGCGTGGCTGTCATGCGTGGCAAAGACCTCAATCTCTATTGTGTATGCCTTGCTTTTGCTTGCAATCTTTTGCAAGCAATCTAGCCTTGTGTCTCAACTTCGTGTGATTGTGTGTGACCTTCAACTTGTTGACCCATTTACATGGCAAAGCGTACTTCCCTTTGGGCAAATGCACTAAGTCCCAAGTTCGATGCTTCTCCAAAGGACCCTTCTTTGATTTCATAGCACTCTCCCACTTAAGCTTGTCATCTTGTAACATAGTCTCATCATAGCAAGAGGGCTCACCACAATCATTCAATATAATGTAATCCAAGCTTGGCATAAGCCTCTCAAGAAACCTAGAACCCTCGTTGACCTTCTCAATGTAGCAAGATTTGCATGAGAAATAATTAATCCCATTGGCATTTCACTAACACTTGATGTACTACCACTACTCTTTGCATGGCCATAATTCCTAGGAACATCACTATGCACACTTTGGTCACCTTGTGGCACATGCACAACTTGTTTTCTTCATTCATGAGTAGGTGGTGTAACATCCTAAAACATAACTATCTTCACCTCAATCTATTTGAGAGGATTATCATGCATTTCCTTCCCATTGAAGATTACATCACTGCTACAATTTTTTTAATGAGAAACTGAATTCCACAAGCAATAATCCATCTCACCACTTTCTCCATAGCCAATGAACTTTGTATAATGAAGAACCATTGGAGACCTATGGAGACGAGAGCCTAAAGGAATTGTGTACGTTCACAAGAGTCTTCCTAGGTAAGCTCCGACAAGGAAGCAAAACCTTCATGCATTGCTCAACCAACAAAGAACCATTATATGATGGACAAGAATACACTCATGTTCATAGAAAATCAAAGCAAACATAGAGGATATCCTCTTAGGATAGGATAGCAAGTATGGGCACAACAAGCCGCTCAGCCAAAAGGTCCTTGCTATAAATGTGGAGGTAATCATTGGGCAAGAGTATGTCCACACAAGGGTGAGAGCACAAAGATGTTTGGGTTTTGTGATGGTTGTTGCTGTTGACCATCACTATTGACAAAATTAATCTCCTCTATCTTTGCTTTTCCCTTGTCCTCTTTCTTGCAATCCTCCTCACCTTTCTCCTTCATCTTCTCATCTTCCCACTCAAATAATTTTTTCTTAATGTGACCCTTCTTGCCACAATGATAGCATTCAAGATCCTTCTTATCTTGAAACTTATTGCGATGTCCACAAGATTTATCGTGTTCATAGGACTTTGAATCAAGGCAAGCAAAGAGCTAGTCCTATCACAAAATAAATAATATGACAGCCAAAAGCTATGAATGGCAAAGAATATCACCAAATTTTTGAAGAATTTTGACAATATTTTTGCATAAATTTCAAATCATGATAGCCATAACCATTGAGTAGATAATATCAAAATATAGGCATAATCTGATTCAAATATGACTCCAAAAAATCAATGTCAAGTCAACTTGGTGCCATCAAGCACCTAATTCCATCTATAGACATCCTATGGCAAGGCTGTGAAGGGGAATTTCCAATTACCTAATCCACCTCAGAGTGGAGTTACTCGACCCTTAGTATTTGGTTTCAAAATACCTCTCCATGACCCTCACTAAAGGTTATGTAGACTCAAGACTCAAAATGACTGTGGTAATTTCCAAAAAATGGCACGACTGGCAACATACCCAAACTTCGCACATAACAAGTGGGAAATAGATCAAACCTCTCAATATCGACAAATATACTCCTAAACAAGCACCAAATCAAGCAAGCAATTCAAAAGTTGTTAGTCTCTCATCACAACCTAAGTTGCCTTAATCACGCATGAGAGGCGTATAAAATACTTCCAAAAAGTGCTTGAAGTCTATTGCATACGGGCATCACAAGGCCATAATCTCACTCAAGCCATTGCATACTTCTACATATGGCAACCATAAACTATTATGCATCATCAAGAAAGCAAAAGATCGCAATCCGATGAGCAACCTAGCATCACAAAAGCATGAGTAGAAGTCTCTCTCCGATCTCTTGCGGAAATCACAACTATCATAAATTGACCATAACTAACTCAGCTCGATGAAAAAAGTCACGGCCAAAAGCAAGTAGCAAATTGCATGAAAGCAAGCACACTTGCCACCATTAAAAAAGCTAGAAACCAACATCAACAAGTCATGGCAATCTATGTCATGAAAGCATCAATCCTTGGATGAGAGCATCGGTCCTCAAAGGTAAGACAATGCCTTCTTGCACACAAGTGCACAAAGAACTGTATTGAACATACCATAAATGATGCTTTTTTAGCTGCATAACCATATCTCAATGCACAAAACCATACAATGAATATTCCAAAAGATTTGCTCGCATTCAAGAGATGACCTCTCAAAAAAATCTCATCAAGCACTTTAGTGCTTGTGAAATCACCGTACACGATGCCCAAAGCGCTTCCTTGCCCACCTTGCTTCTAAGAATTTAGTTTCTACATTGCCAATTCAAGTGTAGCACTGCCAACTGTACTTCAAAGTTGCCTCATCTCCTTGCATTATTTTTAACGTTGTTTGTGAGGTTAAATTTTTAAAAATAACCTTGCTAGCCAATGTATGTTGCTACCATTGTTTTAGACAATGATTTTCCTAATGTCGCTTGCAAGCCTACAATTTATGACTTGGTTGCCATTTAATTAAGGAAAACTAGTGCTACTTTTTAAAATGACGTGTTTGTTACTTAAATTTTTGTGCTTATGGGACCTTGTTACTGCTTTAAACTCTGCTTTCAAGGTCCAAAAAATCACAGAGAGCATACATTGCATTGTTAAAAAATTGAGCTTTAACAAGCTCCCAATTCCACTTTCAACTTGACCACGACGGTCGTCTCCGCGTGCTCCCAAGTACCAAGCCACCATCGCTTGTGATACCACTTGAAAGAAGTTCCAATATGATTTATGGAGTCAAGAATTGGATCCAATCATAGTAATAAGTATCATAATCAAGGTCTCAAGAAGGAGTTTGAGGAGGAGAGAGAGAGAGAGAGAGAGAGAGAGAGAGAGAGAGAGAGAGAGAGAGAGAGAGAGAGAGAGAGAGAGAGAGAGAGAACACACAGAGTGGGGTGGAGTAGCTCAACACAGTGTGTGAGAGAGTCCCTTATTTTTCTATCTAGTAAAGAATAAGGTGTGTACAAGTAATGGACGATCAAACACCTATGGTGTGTTCGACCGGGGCAAAAGGCACACCGCCTTTACCCCAATAATCTCCCACTTAAAGGTGAATGTGCGCACCTAGTAATATGTACAAAAGGTAAAGGGAGGAATTTTGTTTCAACCTATGTCTGTTGGATCTCTCAAAGTTGATGCATGCTACCATATAGGCTCTAGCAGTGTGTGGAAGAACATATATTTGCTAGAATCAGCATGCATATCATACAGGTATCCTACAATGGCTCGCACTGCTCCATGATGCATCATGTTAGTGTCTGACAACCCCAATTGCAAATGCTCCCACTGCAACAGCTGCCATATTGGGTCTTGACACTAAGAGGTCATACATAGTCCCTAAGGCTGATGAAAAATGTGCAATCTTTGCCATCATATCCATGGTAATTGCATCAATGCCGTGTATAGTGACCTCTGTCAATCTATCTGTAGTAGGTATTTCAAAGCTCACTACATCTCCACTAGAAGTAGTCACAGATGGATGCATCGATCCTAAATCTAGGGTAGTCATCACTCCCTCATCATCCATAGGGATTGGGTTCACATCTCTTGGCATCACCATATCAGCCTCTAGCATGAGCATGTCAAAAAACTCCATATCAATCATTGCCATGGTAGGAGGAATCTATGTCCTAAGAGGATCAAGCTGCTATGTCTCACTAGAGCATGCTCGCTCTGGCTCTATGCCAACAGACACCTCATGCACAACATATGGGAGATCTCCAGAAGAGACTCGTCTCGTCTCTTGCTGACATGCTTGCAACACAATTGAGACTATGCCGTCTCCTACCTCAGATACATGCATAGAGTAGACCAAGACAATCTTTGCTCTTCTTGCAATGACTAGAGAACCACAATGCATCTAGAAGAACCACTCTCTAAGCGATACCTAACATTCACTTTCTCTCAATTGTCTCATCAAGATCAAACTGTATCAGATAAGGAACATATCACACATGACGAAGTGTGTATAATACGCCGCTAGGCAATGACAAGCATACGTCTCTTGCATCCGCTATCTCACACACTAAACTATTAGCAAGTCGCACACAACCAAGTCTCCCGTTAAAAAAACTACTAAACTACTCATGACATGGTGTGACATGGAAAACAATATCGCCATCTAGTAACCACTATGGAGAAGTGTGCTATCCATAGACATATCTGCAAGAGGTATACTCAAGGTCAGCGTGACATCACCATCACTGGCATATACCACCATTACAATTGTCTCTCTAATGTGTCAAAGATGCATCTACATCTTGCATTCATTTCCTCTGCTACCTCCTTTTTTTTAAAGAAACACCATCTAATGGTCCCTGTGTGACCACAATGCCAACATCTGAAGTGTTGACACGAATGAGACGACTATCTTATATGAGTCATCATTGTAGACTCAGAACTATCAAACATATTAACTTCCATAAGTGAATGTCAAAGTACGAGAACAAGTTGACCACTATCACCAAAACAATGTCAAAGTGGGATAAACAAGAGCTATGGCTTTACAACATATACAAGGGCAATGTGCATGAACCAATAGCAAAGAGAAGTGCACCAAACAAGGAACAAAAGGAGATTTTTGCGGGGAGAAAATGCTCTCAAAAGAGTTCACAAGCACTCATAGTACTCAAGCACATCAATGCATAAAATCTCCCACATTAGTGTAACCACACTATGCTCTGCAATCGTCACACTAATGCAAGTCTCAATTGCCAAATGTACATGTAACCAATGACTACCTATAAATTGTATGTAGTAGACTCATGATCGGAATGTCTTTTGATTGAAACAATGCATACCATAAGTCTACTTATAGCCACTACAAGCATACCATAAACCTCACTCTTGTGAGAGTAGATACAATAACACCAATCTGTGTCCTAAAAAATTGTATGCCTATTAATGTGGGAGCAAAGTCAACCACAACAAGAGGAAATCATGTCTCAATCCAATGACTGCAAATGCACCAAAATAGTGTCTGGCAATTAAGCCAAAATTATGACAAGAAATATAGGAAAAATCGAACAGAGTTCCCTTGAAAAATGAGTAAAATCTAGGGAAAGTTGGACATAATTCCCTTGCAAAATGAGTGAAGTCTCAATGCAAACTCTCAAACAACTTTTGGCTCAGGAACCTCCTCTCATAGCTGCTCTAGAGTGATGAATTTTAGTAGATCTGATTTCAATTAATGATGCTTGTAGTGGAGGTTCCTGGACACAACTTCCCTAATCACTTCCTAGTGCTCCTCCAATAGATGTGAGTACTCTTGAGGTACTTTATGGGGTTCAATTGAAGTACCCACATCTACTGGGCCTTCAAACTGCTTGTCCTCATGCTTTGTCTCTTTTTCTATATTCTCAAAGTCAGCAGGCCGTGTTTCCAAGGGTCCTTTCTCTTTGGAAGGCAGGTTCTGGAACTGCTCAACCATTGATAGTTTCTTCCTTAAATTATCCACTTCCTTCATAAGCATCTCAATGCTTTCGTCTTTTGCTTTTCCCTCTTCTGTCCATGGCCTTGCTCTTAGTGTGTAGAGCCTCTTCCACCAATGTAATTCTTGTTGTCTAAGAAATTTGTAGTGCCTGTTGCAATTTTGCGATGTGCTTCTTATAGATGTCAGTCTGCTCAGAGCTACTAGTCGGGATGAGCAAAGGATCTTCTCTAAATGCCTCTAGCTGTCTGTTCTAATAAGCTATTTGTCCTTTAAGCACATCTATTGATATCCTTTGCTTCTGAGCTAGCGCTGCCGACTCTTTGGCACTTTGATGGGCTTGTTGATATTGATTTTCCTTTTGGTCCAGGGCAAGTTTATTGCTTTGAACTATACTCTCCTGTATTTGCCTGGCCATCATCTCCTTCTCATACAACTCCTTGTACTTTTCCAGCTCTCCACTGACATGTTCTAATTGTGCATCTCTTCTATGAAGATCTTCTACCAAAAGTGTGTCGGTCTCGACCAACTCTTTGTTTTCACTCCTTGTTTTGTCCATCTCTTGCTGTATGCTGACCACCGCTAAGTTGATATCGGTATTGTTCTCTTCTTCTCTTTTGTATTTGAGAGTTATCTGCATGATTTTCTTGTTTAGATCCTTAGCTAGCTTAGAGATTAATGCTACTAGATATGATTCTTGAATGGGTGACCCTTGAGCAACAATTTCTATCATTTTTGTGGTGGTTTTTGGGACAGACTCCTTGCTCTCATCTTTCTTGATAAGTGTAATTTTTGCTTGAACGGTTATCTCTATCCTATGCTCTAATCTATCCATGTGGAACTTCCTTAAGAGAGTGTTTGGCCAAAGATTTGAGCCCTACCCTCTGGTGCCTATAGATAGATTTGGTCCATCATTTCTATAACATTGTCTTCTTGGGTTTTATCAAAGGATTTTTCTTCTGTAGTGGTGGTAATGGTTTGTTGGCGATCAAGCCTTCGCTTTGTTCTTAGCTCTATGGAGGTGGAACTTTCTGAATGTTGCTCTTGGGCCTTGATTTGTTTGGCCTCCTCCCTTTATGCTTCTTCTTCTGTTGGTTTCTTTGATGTTTGGCTCGTCTATTCTTTGATCTTGTCTCTCATCATGTCTGACAAACTTTGGACCTGCTCTTTTTTTCTAATATTTTCTATATCTCTTCTCTTTTGAGATTCTCCCCTTTGTTTTTTCTTTCTTTCTTCCTCTGCCTTTTGTTTTATTTCCTGTTCATCATCCTTGGACCTCTGCTCTCTTTGCTCCACTCTCCTGGTGTATGCAGATGCTGGCTTTGTTTCTTGTGTAGTGGGATCTAACTGTTGGAGCTATATTTTTTCTTCATCAGTCTCTGATCCTACTAACTCGAGTTGGTGGCCCCTTCATCCCTAATAAACTCTGGTTGTGTCATTTTCTTTGCTCTTGTGTTCCTTGCTGATGTAGAAGACGATGGTACCTTCTTTGCCTTGGATTGACACACTTTTTCAGCCCATTCCCTTGAATCTAGGGCATCCTCTAGTGAATATATTTCTCCGATAAGATAGGTTGCTATCTTTGTCAAAAACTCCACTTTTCCTAAGAATGGAATGTTGGATTTCTTAGCCCATTGCTTCTTTTTGATTGCTGCTACCAGCCAGTCGAATCCCCATTTGGTGAGGTCAACATACACGTGTCTGTGTTGAGGTATGAGCTTGTGTAGAGTTGATGCTAGATTCCTATATGGACTTGTGTATCTAGTTTGTCTATCAAAGTGTAGACGCTGATGCAAAACTCTCATTAAGTGCTCAATCCTCCTTTCTTTGATGCTGCTAAAGGTTGGCAGCTTCATCGTACTGAAGTCCTTATCAGCATAGTCATGTGGTTTTATCGGCTCTCCCCTTGGTAGCTTGGTGATTTTTGCTATGGTGTCTGCTTTTGGAGAGTGGTTATCAATTCATGAGCACATCTGTAATCGGATCAAACTATCAGCTCGGATAGGAAATCCTTAACTATTGGCCTAGAGATAGCTCTATTGGAATTTTATGGTGTGTAAGCAATGGTGTTGAAGTCTTTAGGCATCTGTGGTGTCTCCCATGTTTTACCTTGCTCGTCCTTCCACACACAATTGAAGACTCCAAGACCGTGTTCCACTTGAATGGACTCATCAACAAAATAAGCTCTTGACCCTGTTATGTGGTCCATGTCATCTTGATATCTCTCTTTCTCTTCTAGCTTGTGAATACTTCTGTGTCACATCTTTCTGGGAGTGTCTGATCCTGTTGAAAACAAGTGATAAAAATTCAATTTTTAGCTGGAAATGTCAGTCATTTGTGTAGGTAGTTCCCTTATAGTTAGTTTGGTCATTAATCTTGAATTCAGTGTGTCCAATTTTGGCATATGAGGTGTCATTGGTATCCTCTTGAGATGTACTTCCTCATGGTCTACTCCGGTCTTTGAAATTTGACAGATGATAGCAACCGCGATCAGTGTCAATAATGCCAAATCTGAGAAATTTTCACATATTTGGTATATTCATCTTCTCCATTTCCCATCGATGCTATGTATGATCAATTTGGACACCTTAAACCTCAAATTAGGCCCAAAAAGTATTTGGACTCTTTCTGACTTGCCCTTCTTGGAGTCAAGTTGGAATTTTGACTTTGGACCTGTCCTTATGATTTCATTTTTGTGTTCTACTCTTCAAGTGGGTTCTCTGAATTGGCAACATGCTATGGCTGTCCTTTTTCTTGGCTCAACGTGCACTTTTTAGGTCAAGTGGCAACAATCGTGGTATTTGTCAATTGTGCTCATTCTTAGCAAGAGTGGTACTGTCTGATCCCTCTTGGTGTGTAGTGTCCACTGTCACCTTGCATGGTCAATTTGGATCACTGGTTTGGTCATAACTTAAATTTTCCTCTTACTGAAGTTTTTGTTTGTTAAGCAAGCCTTAGTTATGGTTTTGCAGTTGGGTTCAAAGCTTCCATGTAGCTTCCTATGATCACTAATGAGCTTCTAGAGGGTTGGGTTGTAAACTTTGTCCTACGGGCTAGCCAATTTGCTTGTTAAAAAAAAAACACACTGAAAATGCACATTCTATTATTAGTTGAACTCTGACCACCTCTTTGCTCTATTCCCTATGGTAATGGGTTCCTTATGGTGAGGTGGAACTTATTGTCCAAAAATTCGAGGCTTTTACACAAGTTTTGCCTAGTTTTGCATTATTCATGGCTGTTGGATTCTAAAATCTATAAATCTATGTGTGAATAGTCCTTGTTGGTCCAACTTGATCAAATGAAGTGTCTATAGACTTCTCTTCACCTGTAGAAACTAATGGTCCCAAATTTTGCGTGGCATCAGCCCTGTGGTAGCAATCGTGGTATGTGTCAGATGAGGCCATTTTGCACGAAAGTCATATGGCTGGGTTTTGCATGCTAAGGAGAACCTATTGGGACCGTGCACCTACTTTATGTGAGGGAAAAATCTGAGTTCTTGGGCACTTTGACTATTCTTGATGTGTTTTAGGCATCCATAAGAGGCGATCATAGCCTCATTAATTCCCTCTTGAAGTGGGCTACCTACTAGTATCTTATATCTTTGGTTCGGTATTTGATTGCAGCTATCACAGTAGGTGTCATTGGGCACCGTAGCAGATCTAGAACATATTTTTTCATTCCTCATGCTTTGGGGGTCCTTTTGATGCATTGTACCTGTAATTTGGACTTGCCCACTTTGTAGAGTGCTCATGTTTCTACGTGAGGTGCCTATACCTTGATTTTGTGTTTTTGCAGAGTGGGTTAGTATTTGGAATGCATGGACATATTCTATAAGCATGATAGAACTCATCGCTAGCTCCGCTCTCCATGGGGATGCCTGATTTGTGCATATGGGCTCTCCGAAGGTCACACGTACTCGCTTGCTCGCTCTCTCCTACAAGGTCTCTTTGCGAAAATGACTAGGAAATCCCCCTAAGTTAGTATAAGTGCCTAGTGCTTCCCGAAACCCATTTTCCTTTTTGATCCCATCTTTCCCTCTGCATACCTTAGATTTCCAACGGATCTTGAATTTTTGTGTTTGGACTTTGTATGTCCCAGATTCGACAGGTTTACCTTTCGGGTCACCGTTGTCGTATTTAGGTCAAAATTTGACATCTTCCACTTGTTTCCAAACTTTTTCAATGAGTACCTTCTATTATGGTATTTTGACATTTGGCTTTGAATTCTTTTTTTTTTTGGATTTTTATTTAGAATTTTTAGAAAGAAAGTCCAAAAAGGTACTGAAAAAATTGTGGTTAATCCCAAATTTAGCAAAATCAAGCCAAAAATTATCCAAAATTACCCCAAAATTAGGTTAATAATTTTCAATTAAGAAAATAAGATTTCTTGCTATGTACAAAGTGTTTTAGCCACTATTGGTCTATTTTGTGCCTTTTCTCAAATTTTGACCAAAGTTGACCCTATAATTAGAAAATAAAATATGAAAAGCTTTTGTGTATGGAGTATATACAAGAGTATGGGGTTAATTTTGGCCCTGACATGACCTGATCCCCTTGTACTTACTTTTTATGCATTACTTGCACTTTAAAAAATAAAATTGTAATAAAGCATAACAAGGTTTAAACCATAATAAGACAATGCCTAGTAATATATATAAAGAACCTTTTGCCTTGAGTTTTGTCATGTCTCCCCCCTCCCATGTTCGAGTCCTCCTGGTGGACGAATTGGAAATTATGGTTACAAGGTGCGTGGAGCAATATTTCGAGGCCCATATAGCTTCTATTAGAGTAGTGCAACCCGAGATTTCGTAGGCATCTTGAAAAATTCGACAGGATTAGTCGCATTGATGACTTGTTTGGGCTATTTTGTCCACTATAGTTGGTGTTTTTGCAGTTCCTTACTTTACCTACGGATTTCATGTTTGCCTTATGTTGTTGCCATTGGGATCTAGATGCAAAGGTGATTTGTTTGTGCTTGGCATAACTCTTTGGCTACCCAGACTTGCTTTGTTGACTTGGTGGGTTGTTGATTTGCCGATTGGTTCTTGGTTTGTTGGTTGAGCCTCTTAGAGAGTTGTGAAATACTACGCTTAGGAATCCAAACAAGTTCTTCTGTTCTATGAGCTTGAATCAACTTCTTTGGCACCCATATTTTGGTGATAGATGCAGGGGTGGTGGTGCGTATGGGAATGTGAGGTGGTACTGAAGTTTGCGGTAGCTTATGAGTTTTGATTGATTATTTTGCATTTAACTCATCTTTCTTGACCCATACCTGCTTTGTTTTGAGTTGTTGCTTGGATATCCATCTTTCCCTTTTGTTTGGCATTTGTTTCGTCAGATTGTAGGTTGGTTTTGGTGTGGATGAAGCAATTGTTACCTTTGATTAGAGTGTTGGTTTTTGTGGCGACTCTTTGGGCATCCATTGCATGTTTCTTGTAGGCAAGGGATTTTTTCCCTTGTCAGTAGTCTTTTCCATTATTGGCCCTGTTGTTGTGACTTTAGTTAATGGAAGCACTTGACTCTCTGTTTAGACTGAATTCGTACCAGATTGGATTTCCAATCTATCTTAACATTGTACCTCCTTTGCCATGGGTCACTGGATCCACTCTATCTTCCTCAAATTCTAGTATGGAAATAGCATTGATTCTCCCCAATGGTCTCCTTTGTTGTTGCTGTTGTCGTAGAAGCCTTCGTTTAGCCATTTGTTCTTTAGCTTTTGTTTGTGCTTCTTCAACTATTTGTTTCTTTTCTTTTGCTCATTGTTTTTCACTATGAATCTGATGTAGCATCTCCTGTGTTAGTGGTAGATGATACTTCGCGAGCTCACATCCACTAATCCAATTATGAATTTCTTCTCCTTCCAATGTCGCAAGCTTGATGACCCCACTAGCTACTCTCAAAGTTGGGATTAAGAATTCAATTGGCAGAATGACATTAAGACCAAACACCATATTGTAAGGTGTTGTTCGGATGTCTTATAGGCCACTCTATATTCTCATAAACCAGACTGTAACTTCTAGTCCCAATCCGTTCGTGAATTTGTCAGAATTTTTGTCAATACTGTGCAAAGTTTCTTGTTAGTAGCTTCAACCTATCCATTGGCTTGTGTGTGATATGGGGCAGACTTCTTATGAATAACCATGAATTTGTCAAGAAGATTTTCAAAAACTGCATTTATGAAATGTGTGCCTCTGTCACTGACAATTTCTATGGGTGATCCAAATTGTACAAAGACATTTTCATATAGAAACTGTGCAGTGGTTTTGAAATCTTCTTTTTGTGTGGCTTTTGCTTCAGCCCATTTTGTGAGATAGTCCGTGGTGACAATGATATATTGGGCACGGGATTTGTAAGCAGGGGGTGAGATTGGTCCCACAAAATCTAGACCCCACTTAGCAAATGCTCCCGCTCCCATCAATCGCCATAGTGGCATCTCATTTCTCTTTATAGGTACCTTGGGACGCTGGCAATCATCACATCAATGAACATATTCATCCACATCCAAGTGAAATGTAGGCCACCGTGTTCCCATATTTAAGACAATCTTAGCTGTCTTATCTCCTAAGAAATGGCCTCTTCTAATTCCTTCGTGTTATTAGCAAGCCCTAGTTATGGTTTTACAGTTGGGTTCAAAGCTTCGATGTAGCTTCCTATGATCACTAATGAGCTTCTAGAGGGTTGGGTTGTAAACTTTGTCCTATGGGCTAGCCAATTTTCCTATTAAAAAATAAAACACAATGCACATTCAATGTAAGTTGAACTCTGACAAGCTTTTTGCTCTATTGCCTATGGTAATGGGTTCCTTATGGTGAGGTGGAACTTATTGTCCAAAAATTTGAGGTTTTCACACAAGTTTTGCCTAGTTTTGCAATATTCATGGTTGTTGGATTCTAAGATCTATAAATCTATGTGTGAATAGTCCTTGTCTTTCCAAGTTGATCAAATGAAGTGTTTATAAACTTCTCTTTACCTGTAGAAACTGCTAGTCCCAATTTTTTCATGGCATGAGCCCTAAGGCACCAACCGCGGAATGTGTGAGATGAGGCCATTTTGAACAAAAGTCATATGGCTGGGTTTCGCATGCCAATGAGAACCTATTGGGACCCTGCACCTGTAGTTTGGTAACCTTTACTCTATGTGAGGGCAAAATCTGAGTTATTGGGCACTTTGATTGTTCTTTATGTGTTTTAGGCATCCATATGAGATGATCATAGCCTCATTCAGACCCTCTAACATTTACTTGGGCTTTTGTATTGAGTAGAGCGATCGTTTCTACTTGATTGTTGCCAATCTTGACCTTGATCACTCGATCCTTTCTATCTTCATCAAATTCTAGTATGGAAATAACATTGACCGGCAATCGTCTCCCTTGTTGTTGTTGTTGTTGTCGTAGAAGCCTTCCTTTAGCCATTTGTTCTTTAGCTTTTGTTTGTGCTTCTTCAACCATTTGTTTCTTTTCTTTTGTTCATTGTTTTTCACTGTGAATCTGATGTAGCATCTCCTAGGTTAGTGGTACATGATATTTCTTGAGCTCGCATCTACTAATCGAGTTATGAATTTCTTCTCCTTCCAATGTCGCAAGCTTGGCGGCCCCACTTGGTGACGAATTTTTGATCACGAAGGGTCCTATCGCTTTCTTTTTGACTTTTTAAGTATGATGTTTTAGGGTATAGACCAAGTTGTAGTCCCCTGTTTTAAATTCTTTTGACCGCACATGTTTATAGAAAAACTCTTTTTGGCGTCTTTTTTGAGCATAGATAGATGCTATAGATTGAAGGTGTAGCTCATCTAGCTTTTCCAAATTGTCTAGTCTTGATGACAATTCATGACCTATCCACTCTAGTTGTTTAGCTACTCTCAAAGTTGGGATTAAAAATTCAATTGGTAGAATGCCATTAAAACCAAACACCATATTGTAAGGTGTCGTTCAGATGTCTTATAGGCCACTCTATATGCCCATAAACCAGACTGTAGCTTCTAGTCCCAATCCGTTCGTGAATCCGTCACAATTTTTGTCAATACTGTGCAAAGTGTCTTGTTAGTAGCTTCAACCTATCTATTGGCTTGTGTGTGATATGGGGCAGACTTCTTATGAATAATCATGAATTTGGTAAGAAGATTTTCAATAACTTCATTTATGAAATGTGTGCCTCTATCACTGACAATTTCTATGGGTGATCCAAATCGTACAAAGACATTTTCATATAGAAATTGTGTAGTGGTTCTGGCATCTGCTTTTTGGGCGTCTTTTGCTTCAGCCCATTTTGTGAGATAGTCTGTGGTGGCAACAATGATATATTGGGCATGGGATTTGTATGCAGGGGGTGAGATTGGTCCCAGAAAATCTAGACCCCACTTAGCAAATGCTCTCGCTCCCATCATCCGCCATAGTGGCATCTCATCTCTCTTTATGGGTACCTTGGGGTGCTGGCAATCATCACATCGCTTAACATATTCATTCAAATCCAAGTGCAATGTAGGCCACTGTGTTCTCATAGTTGAGACAATCTTAGCTGTCTTATCTCCTAAGAAATGGCCTTTGCTAATTCCTTCGTGTTATGAGCAAGCCCAAGGTATGGTTTTGAAGTTGGGTTCAAAGCTTCCATGTAGCTTCCTATGATTACTAATGAGCTTCTGGAGGGCTGGGTTGTAAACTTTGTACTATGGGATAGCCAATTTGTCTGTTAAAAAAAGAAACACACACTGAAAATGCACATTCTATGATAAGTTGAACTCTGACCATCTTTCTGCTCTATTCCCTATGGTAATGGGCTCCTTATGGTGAGGTGGAACTTATTGTCCAAAAATTCAAGGCCTTTACACAAGTTTTGCCTAGTTTTGCAATATTCATGGCTGTTGGATTCTAAAATCTATAAATCTATGTGTGAATAGTCAGTCCTTGTTGGTCCAACTTGATCAAATGAAGTGTCTATATACTTCTCTTCACCTGTAGAAACTGTTGGTCACAATTTTTGCCTGGAATGAGCCCTGTGGCAGCAACCGCGGTATGTGTCAGATGAGGGCATTTTGTAGGAAAGTCATATGGATGGGGTTTCGCATGCCAAGGAGAACCTATTGGAGCCCTGCACTTGTAGTTTGGTAACCTCTACTCTATGTGAGGGAAAAATCTGAGTTCTTGGGCACTTTGATTGTTCTTGATGTGTTTTAGGCATCTATATGAGGCGATCATAGCCTCATTCAGACCCTCTTGAGGTGGACTACCTACTGGTATCTTATATCTTTGGTTTGGCATCTGATGGCAGCTATCACGAAAGGTGTCATTGGACACTATGGTAGACCTTGAAAATATTTTTTTATTCCTCGCTTTGGGGGTCCTTTTGATGCCCTATACTTGGAATTTGGACTTCCCCACTTTGTACATTAGTCATGTTTCTATGTGAGATGCCTATACCTTGATTTTGTGTTTTTGCTGAGTGGGTTAGTATATGGCATGCATGCACAGATTCTATAAGCATCATAGAACTCACCGCTAGCTCCACTCTCCATGGGGATGCCTGATCTGTGCATATGGGCTTTTTGAAGGTCACACATACTCGCTTACTCGCTCTATCAGCAAGGTCCCTATGTAGAAATGACTAGGAGATCCCCCTAAGTTAGTATATGTGCCTAGTGCTTCCCGAAACCCATTTTCCTTTTTGATCCCATCTTTCCCTGTGGATACCTTAGATTTCCAACGGATCTTCAATTTTTGCGTTTGGACTTCGTATGTCCCAGATTCGGCAGGTTTACCTTTCGGGTCACCGTTGTCGTATTTAGGTCAAAATTTGACATCTTCCATTTGCTTCCAAACTTTTTCTATGAGTCCCTTTGACATTTGGCTTTGAATGAAAGTCCCAAAAGGTACTTAAGAAATTGTAGTTAATCTCAAAATTTAACAAAATCAAGCAAAAATTATCCAAAATTACCCCAAAATTAGGTTAATTAATTTCAATTAAGAAAATAAGCTTTCTGACTATGTACAAAGTGTTTAAGCCACTATTGGTCTATTTTTGTGCCTTTTCTCGAATTTTGACCAAAGTTGACCCTATAATTAGAAAGTAAAATATGAAAAGCTTTTGTGTATGGAGTATATACAAGAGTATGGGGTTACTTTTGGCCCTGACATGACCTGATCCCCTTGTACTTACTTTTTATGCACCAAATAGCTTTATTTTGTGCTTTTTCAACTATTTGTTTCTTTTCTTTTGTTCATTGTTTTTCACTAAGAGTTTGATGTAGCATCGCCTGGGTTAGTGGTAGATGATACTTCTCGAGCTCGCATCCACTAATCCAGTTATGAACTTCTTCTTCTTCCAATGTCGCAAGCTTGACGGCCCCACTTGGTGACAAAGTTTTGATCACAAAGGGTCCTATCCCTTGCTTTTTGAGTTTTTAATATGATGTTTCAGGGTATAGACCAAGTCGTAGTCCCCTGTTTTAAATTCTTTGACCACACATGTTTATCGAAAAACTCTTTTTGGCATCTTTTTTGAGCATAATAGATGCTATAGCTTGAAGGCATAGCTCATCTCATTTCTCTTTATAGGTACCTTGGGACGCTGGCAATCATCACATCACTCAACATATTCATCCACATCCAAGTGCAATGTAGGCCACCGTGTTCCCACAGTTAAGACAACCTTAGCTGTCTTATCTCCTAAGAAATGGCCTCTACTAATTCCTCCGTGTTATTAGCAAGCCCTAGTTATGTTTTTACAGTTGGGTTCAAAGCTTCCATGTAGCTTCCTATGATCACTAATGAGCTTCTAGAGGGTTGGGTTGTAAACTTTGTCCTATGGGCTAGACAATTTGCCTATTTAAAAAAAAAACACACTGAAAATGCACATTCTATGATAAGTTGAACTTTGACCAGCTTTTTGCTCTATTCCCTATGGTAATGGGTTCCTTATGGTGAGGTGGAACTTATTGTCCAAAATTTGAGGCTTTTACACAAGTTTTACCTAGTTTTGCAATATTCATTGTGGCTATTGGATGCTAAAATCTATAAGTCTATGTGTGAATAGTCCTATTGGTCCAACTTGATCAAATGAAGTGTCTATAGACTTCTCTTTACCTGTAGAAACTGTTGGTTCCAATTTTTGCATGGCATGAGCCCTGTGGCAGCAACTATGGTATGTGTCAAATGAAGCCATTTTGCACAAAAGTCATATGGCTGGGTTTCGCATGCCAAGGAGAACCTATTGGGACCTTGCACATGTAGTTTGGTAACCTATACTCTATGTGAGGGAAAAATCTGAGTTCTTGGGCAATTTGATTGTTCTTGATGTGTTTTAGGCATCCATATGAGGTGATCATAGCCTCATTCAGACCCTCTTGATGTGGGCTATCTATTGGTATCTTATATCTTTGGTTTGGTATCTGATGGCAGCTATTGTGGTAGGTGTCATGGGACTTTGTGGCAGACTAGGAACATATTTTTATCATTCCTCGTGATTTGGTGGTCCTTTTGATGCCATGTACTTGTAATTTGGACTTCCCCACTTTGTACATTGGTCATGTTTCTATGTGACGTGCCTATACCTTGATTTTGTGTTTTTGCTGAGCGGGTTAGTATTTGGCATGCATGCACATATTTTATAGGCATTATAGAACTCATCGCTCGCTCAGCTCTCCATGGGGATGCTTGATTTGTGCATATGGGCTCTCCAAAGGTCACACGTACTCGCTTGCTTGCTCTCTCCTTCAAGGTCGCTATGTGGAAATGACTAGGAGATCCCCCTAAGTTAGTATATGTGCCTATTGCTTCCTAAAACCCATTTTCCTTTTTAATCCCATCTTTCCTTGTGCATAGCTTAGATTTCCAACGGATCTTCAATTTTTGTGTTTGGACTTCGTATGTCCCAGATTCGACAGGTTTACCTTTCGGGTCACCGCTGTCGTATTTAGGTCAGAATTTGACATCTTTCATTTGCTTCCAAACTTTTTCTATGAGTCCCTTCTAGTATGGTATTCTGACATTTAGCTTTGAATTCTTTCTTTGTTTTTTTTGGATTTTTTATTCGATCTTTAGAAAGAAAGTTCCAAAAGGTACTTAAAAAATTGTGGTTAATCCCAAAATTTAGCAAAATCACGCCAAAAATTATCCAAAATTACCTCAAAATTAGGTAAATTATTTTCAATTAAGAAAATAAGCTTTCTTGCTATGTACAAAGTGTTTAAGCCACTATTGGTCTATTTTTATGCCTTTTCTCAAATTTTGACCAAAGTTGACTCTATAATTAGAGAATAAAATATGAAAATCTTTTGAGGATGGAGTATATACAAGAGTATGGGTTACTTTTAGCCCTAACATGACCTGATCCCCTTGTCCTTTCTTTTTATGCATTACTTGCACTTAAAAAAAAACAAAATCGTAATAAAGCATAACAAGCTTTAAACCGTAATAAGACAGTGCCTGGTAATATATAAAAAAAAACCTTTTGCCTTGAGTTTCGTCATGTTTCCCCCCTCCCATGTCCAAGTCCTCTCGGAAGAATTGGAAATTATGGGTACAAGGTGGGTGTAGAAATATTTCGGGGCCCATATAGCTTCTATTGGAGTCGTGCAACCCGAGCTTTCATAGGCATCTTGAAAAATTTGACACAATCGATCACGTTGATGACTTGCTTGGGCTGTTTTGTCCACCATACTTGGTTTTTTTGTCGTTCTTTACTCTGCCTACGGATTTGATGTTTGCCTTATGTTGTTGCCATTGGGATCCAGATGCAAAGCCGATCTGTTTGTGCTTCACATAACTCTTTCGCTACCCAGAGTTGCTTTGTTGACTTGGTGGGTTGTTGATTTGCCGATTGGCTCTTGGCTTGTTGGTTGAGCCTCTTAGAGAGTTGTGAAATACTATGCTTAGGAATCAAAACAAGGTCCAATATTCTATGATCTTGAACCAAATTCTTTGGCACCCATATTTTGGTGATAGATGCAGGGGTGGTCTGTATGGGAATGTGAGGTGGTACTGAAGTTTGTGCTAGCTTATGAGTTTTGATCGATTCTTTTGCATTTAACTCATCTTTCTTGACCCATACCTGCTTTGTTTTGAGCTGTTGCTAGGGTATCCTTCTTTCCCTTTTATTTGGCATTTGTTTCGTCAGATTGTAGGTTGGTTTTGGTGTGGATGAAGCAATTGCTACCTTTGATTAGAGTGTTGGTTTTTGTGGCAACTCTTTCGGAATCCATTGCATGTTTCCTGTAGGCAAGGGATTTTTGCCCCTATTAGTAGTCTTTTCGATTATTGGCCCTGTTTCTGTGACTTTAGTTAGTGGAACCGTTTGACTCTCTGTTTAGTCTATATTTGTACGAGATGGGAATTCCAATCTATCTTAACATTGTACCTCCTTTGCCATGGCTATCGTAGCAATAATTTGTGTTGGCTTTGATGATATTCTACCACATAAATTTGTGTGGTAGTCATATTGATTGATCTAAAAAAATAAGGTTACCAACCCTAATGCTTTGATTTGGTGGTTAGTATAGTTCTGCACCTCGTGTGATGTCATTTGAAGCTCTACATGTTGACCAATGTGTGGACATAAGCTGAGGAAATAATATTTCCTTGGGCTTTTGTATTGAGTAGAGCGGTCGTTTCTACTTGATTGTTGCCAATCTTGACCTTGATCACTGGATCCACTCTATCTTCCTCAAGTTATAGTATGGAAATAGCATTGATCCGCAATGGTATCCCTTGTTGTTGTTGTTGTCGTAGAAGCCTTCGTTTAGCCATTTGTTTTTTAGCTTTTGTTTGTGATTCTTCAACTATTTGTTTCTTCTCTTTTGTTCATTGTTTTTCACTATGAATTTGATGTAGCATCTCCTGAGTTAGTGGTAGATGATACTTCTTGAGGTCGCATCCAGTGAACTAGTTATGAATTTCTTCTCCTTCCAATATCACAAGCTTGACGGCCCCACTTGGTGACAAATTTTTTATCACAAAGGGTCCTATCCCTTGCTTTTTGAGTTTTTAAGTATGGTGTTTCAGGGTTTAGACCAAGTCATAGTCCCTTGTTTTAAATTCTTTTGATCGACATGATTATCGAAAAACTCTTTTTGGCGTCTTTTTTGAGCATAGATAGATGCTATAGATTGAAGACGTAGCTCATCTAGCTTTTCCAAATTGTCTAGTCTTGATGACAATTTGTGACCTATCCACTCTAGTGATTTAGCTACTCTCAAAGTTGGGATAAAGAATTCAATTGGCAGAATGACATTAAGACCAAACACCATATTGTAAGGTGTTGCTCGGATGTCTTATAGGCCACTCTATATGCCCATAAACTAGACTGTAACTTCTAGTCCCAATCCATTCGTGAATCCATCACAATTTTTGTCAATACTGTGCAAAGTGTCTTGTTAGTAGCTTCAACCTATCCATTGGCTTGTGGGTGATATGGGACAGACTTCTTTTGAATAATCATGAATTTGTGAAGAAGATTTTCAATAACTTCATTTATGAAATGTGTACCTCTATCACTGACAGTTTCTATGGGTGATCCAAATTGAACAAAGACATTTTCATATCGAAACTGTGCAGTGGTTCTGGCATCTGCTTTTTGTGTTGCTTTTGCTTCAGCCCATTTTCTGAGATAGTCTTGGGCGACAATGGGGGCATGGGACTTGTAATTTGGGGTAGTGATGAAGAGCGCTCCATTCCAACAATAGAAATGAGCCCCAAGCACCTGCACCACCTGAACCCTCTGCAAGAATGCTTCATACCCAGACCTACTTCCAGGTAGATAGACACCCACAGGAGGTAACTATACGTGAACATTCTTATGGAAAAAAAAGATGTAAAAAAATAAAATGATAAAGTGTTGGATGGGAGAGACTCACACACCCATGAAGTGCATGCAAACACTACCTAGATAAACATAATGTCAATCGAGGACACAGATGACACGATAGGCACACGGAGGAAATCTCTTAAGCTTGTCAGACTGAGACCATCCTACACATACAACACTCAGAAAGGCCAACTAAACCACAATCAAGAACCTCACTGCTCTCAACTACACCACCTAGCCACATACACACATACTAAAGGTAACTCACCTAATCATGCCAGATTCGTACGAAACTTAAGGAACACCATCCCCTCACTAGGATACACCTGTCCCTAAGCTTCTACACTCAAAACCCTCACTCTAAACTCGTCTGCGGAAAACGCGTAGGATGACAGAGTAGAATTTTGAAAGTGCCCGAAACTGAAATTTATGAGTACATATGCGTAGCTTATGTTGCCATGATTCTATAGATTACTAGCACGTAGAAAACAGACATCGTTTGATACACTTACGGCCACAAATAGCTCGTAGATGCGTCGACGTGTGCGCTTCGTCTCGCGTGGAATGCTTGGCGTCGTCGCATAGCTCTCCTCGAGCCTACAACAATGGTGCAGTCGGATCTCCAATGTGTTGAGCGAGCCGGGCGTAGCGAGAGGATGAAGCTCACGCTCACTCTCTTTCTCTCTCACACACAGTAGACGGCAACGCTAAATTTTGATTATGATAAAAGTCTTCTTTACAAAATGACCTAGGTACCTTATATACTAATGCTACCTTACGTTTAACCAAAAATGGGGTTGAAAGGGTCAAATGGCTTTGTACTTACAATCTGGAAGTGCCATTGCACCCCGGCTTCTAAAACTAGAATAACTACTCATTACAAATGACGTTTATAGCCATAATCCGCAGCATTTCATAACTCGCAAAAGATAAGACTTTGGTACGAAACTTGAGTTATGTTGTGTTGTTGACCCATCGGTCAACATCCCCCCCTTCCGCATTCATGTCGTCCCTGACATGACCTGATTGTCGATGGTCTGTGCTGTCATTTTGTTGTTGTAAAGAAAGTATAGACTATAGCCTTTGCAGTAGCTTGTCTTGTTCGTCCAATCTGATGTACATAGTCTTCACATGATTTAGGAAAATCATAATTGATGACGAACTTTATGATTTAGGAAAATCATAATTGATGACGAACTTTATGTCTTTCACATCCACGCTCCGAGCTGCAGCATCTGTTTCTGTCATTATAGGTCTACTACCAGATCTAAAATAAAAAAGAACCCAATGTTGTTTAACTTGACTCTTATCATCATGGATAGAGAAAGCTCCATCCATCATTTGCTCCAGCAAATCTGTCAATTCGGAGTATTTGTGATTCTCAGAAACAACTTCTACAATCTATAGAATTGAGTGATTGGCTTTCTGATCTTGTGAGCCAATGACAACTTTGTAAGGATTTTGTAGAAATTGTATGGCTAAACCCTTAACTTCTTTAGGCCAAGTTGCACTCCAATGCAAAGTCTGTCTGTCAGGCTGAATCCAGGACTTAATTATTCTAATTTGAGGTTCAAAACCCCGCCGAGCATTCGATGCGCATTATCAAGGACAAGCTTTTGAGATCCTCTGATTATCCTTATGTCGGCTCTTTGTCATTGAGGACTTCTTTGTTCTTGAGTTATGTTGTGTTGTTGACCCAGCGGTCAACACTTTGTTGTTGTTTTGGCTTCATCTGTTGCACTGCTTGTATCTTTGTCGAACCACAACATGAACTATGATCCATTAGAGCGAACGTCTATCATCATAACCATTCAGCTTTTGAGATCCTCTGATTACTTTTATGTCTGCTCTTCTTCATTGGGGACTTCTTTGATCCTGTGCAATCATGTTGTTAGTGTTGTCTGCAGCTTTGTCATTGTAGGCCATTCTTCAACTCGCCATTGAGGAGAAGTATGCTATGATCTGAAATTGGTGCTCCAATTCATTTGTCAATTGATTTGAGTAGCATTTCCTTATTGTTGATGTAGAAGGAATATGTACAAGAGGATGGTGATTGGTGTCTTTAGATTAGGGTCTAAAACCTGGATGACCAAAGGGAAAAAACCCGGTGGGAAAAAAAATGCCTTTGGTATACGCTCTTATTGGAGTTGAGCAGTTGAACGTGAAGTACATGTTCATGAAAGGTGAGTGCTTGGGTAAAACACGGAAAGAGTGCCTGATGCAAGTGCCAATTATGGGACACTCTATATGCATATGAGAAATTTGTCACCAAAAGCATGCAATGTGAAAGAAGGAGATGATGGGTGTTTTGAGGAATAAATGTAGCACATGTGACATCAAAAGATGTCTCAATAGCTTCCACCTTTCCAAGAAGGGTTGTTGATGTAGAATTTTCTCCACTCATATCTCACTGTGCTCAGTACGTGAGTGTCTTTTGGACCTTCTCCTTCACTTCACCAGACTTAAGTACATAGACTTCGACTCTTTTGCTCACCTATACCAGCATGAGCGACACAACATAAATATGCTCAACTCTTCCAGCTTGAGCAGTACCTAGAATAGCTAAGACGCTTAGACCACAGAGAATATTACTTGAAGCTTTGGGACTAACACCTCACTCATTTTGTGGCTTAGCTACTCGACTCTGACTTGTATGACTTGTCGGTTGCATGTTGACACTGCTTTGTGACAAGTCTTCGGCTGTTATAGTGGCTGTTGAGACATACTTCGTGAAGTTTCATCGTTTTCCTGTACCTTCTTCTCTTTGTAGTGCTCAGGCCTTTCGTCAGTCTTTTCTTCATGTGGATTATGGATTTTTAAAATTTTTCTTAATAATAAACAAAGAAAATCTTAAAACAACTCAACAAAAGAAAAATCATTCAAATAGAAATCTAAATGCTATGTACACTATACACATGTCCCTAGGGGCTCATATATGGATTTTGTCCCCATACTCCTCTGTAACACTACTATGAGGGCATATACTCTAAATTTCGTCAAAAATTTATCACAATAAAATGCAAAAATTCAATGCATCTCACAAAACATTGCCCTCTAATAGTCATAATATTAGGTCCGCATTCACAATGCCTCCCCCCTTCCTATTCGGTGTCATCCTTTACGACAGGGTATCGCAAAGGGTATGTGTTGTGCTTGGGCAAGTAAAAGTTGTGCCTATGCAGGCCTTGTAATGTAGCCCTATTATGCATACACAGTCAATGCATGGAAAAGTTTATGTTGTGCAAGATGTGGGTATAAGCAATTTTCTTATTGGCATTTGTTGGCGAGGCTTCCTATTCTAAGCAATGTAATGGTCTTTGAAGCTCCTTTATCGTTGCTTGATTGAAGAGACTTGCTCTCTTCTAACTGTACTGTAATCGTAGGAAGAATTGTAAGAATTCAAGCGGTGATGCACTGACAGCAGTATTGTTGTTCTTCTTTGGGACCCATTTCTTTGCGATTATTGGCTGTTTTGTTGCTGACGCTTGTTGGGGAACCCATACTTGCCCATGCTTCGTTTGTGTTTGAAGAGACTTCTTTAGGATCCACCTTTTTGTTGTGTGAGTCAACAGTGTTCTTTGCTTCAGCCCTTGTACGCTTGGTTGGGGATGGGATTTAGGCTTTGAAAATTGATACTGTGGTTGTTTTGGAATCAAAATGAATTCCTGACTTTTTTGTGCTTGAATCAACTTCTTTGGAGCCCAAACCTGAATTGTGAAAGCTTGCGACTTTGTGATATTCTTACCCGTTCGTGCACGCTTTCCTTGATTTTGTTTTGGTGTTGGATCTTGTGATTTTTCATTAGAGATCTTTGTCTTCTTGATCCATATCTGTTTTTGGCCGATCTGGCTTTTTGGTATCTAGATTTGTCGAGCTTTTTGGCTTTGACTTGTTGTCTTGTTCCGCTGACTTGTCATGGTTGTTGTTGAAGGGGTTGGTGATAGTGATGGCCTGAGTTGATGATAGGGGATGTCGTAAGATTCATCACTATCGCTACTATCCTCATCAAGGTTGACTTCTTGTACTTTCCCTTGATTTTTTGGCTGGTAGTAGAAAGTTACTGTCTGTTTGCTCGTGGGTGGTAGTTTCTTGGAGGACTTTTCTACCCCATTGATTAGAGCATTGTTAGCTGGTTGCTCTAGTCGTATTCCTCCTAGCTGAGTCTTTGCATCCTTATTAGGAGCCATGTATGAGGATGCTTGTGGTGACTGTGTCTTCACGGAGGACTTTGGAATCCACTTTTGATGCACTTTATTTGTGTAGCGATGACATTGATTCCCGGGTCGTTGATCTTCTTGAAGCTCGAAGTGTTCTACAGAGTCATAGAACTCGTCATCTTCTTCATCTTTTGATTCTCCACATTTCTTTGTTTGCTCCTTATTTCGAGAGCTTGTTGATGTCTGGATCTCTTCGTTTTCCTGGATTACAATCACTGCAAAATAAGGAACGACATCATAGCCATTTTCATCACAAAACTTTGTTGTGGGAGCATCCTCCACGGCGCACACGTCCAGAGTAGCCAAGATGTGTTCCCATCCAAAAGGCTCTAACTCTTCTTCAGGAAATGGTTCTAGGATATAGTCCATATCCTCTATAACCCATTCTAGGATACATTCCTCACGTTTCAAGCTACCACATTGTGAAGCTCCACACATCCACAGTTCTTTAGGCTTACCTAACCAAGCTGGAAGTTCTGATCCTGCTACTGTGGCGGAATCAAACTCCTCAACCGGTGTTCTCGTCACATCCCTATAGCTATGGTCTCTCAAGTTTACCTTTGTTATGGTTTCCATATGTCTCAGGTATATATGGTCATAACCCCAATCTTGGACCATTTTCAATTGTCGCATGAATGGTCTTCCCAGAATGATGTCATAGTTGTTCTTCTTGCCAAAGTCAACAACAGCAAAAGTATGTTCATATTGAATGCCACAAGAAGTAATAAGTACTTTTTCTAGCAGTCCTAGGGGCTTTTCCTTGTGTCCGTCTGCGAGCTGCAGGGTCATTCGTGTGGATCTCAAGGCAGGTTTTCCCCACTTTTTCCAAACCTCTTTGGTTGCGATGGCCACACCAGCTCCACTGTCAAGGATTTCCATGGTTTTTACACCATTGAATTCCAAAGGAAGGGTGGTGTTTCCATCTTCTCCCTCGTAATACTCGCCTACTTTGTTTAATGGCACTGGCCTAGTGTTTAGTTGAGGCATTTCAAGCTCTTTGATGCTTTCCTTGATTCGAGTCATTGGGGTTTTTACACCAAATTTCTCTAGACACTTATCCACATTAGCCCACATGTTGGGTCTTATTCTGAGCAACTCGGCTAACATTATTGTACATGTGACTGGGGTAGATAGAATATCTACTAGCCCCTTTGAATCGATGGCCTTGTTGGGAGACAGTCTCAGTGATGGGACTGCAACCACATCTGGCTTGGTTTCGTACTCTCCCATGTAGGACGGTAGTGTTCTTAGCGAATGGGGTTGACTATCCATAGATTGTACAGATCCTTTATCGCCCCAATACGATCGCACGTCCAGTTTCATTTGAGATCCAGTCTCAAATTCCTCTATTGGTGGTCGAAACACTCCTCGTTCATCACCAGTCTTGTCTACTCGTCTTCTTAGGTCATTGGCTTCATTGGCCTCTCTGACTTGTTTCCACAATTCGTCAAGACCATCTATCTCTTTACAATCCTCAGGTATAGCTTGGTGAAATCCCTCGAAAGAGTTATCCGTGGTATTCAGTACTATCCTTGGTTCTAATGCTAGGCCTTTGAGGTTTGGTATGTGTTCATGACTAGAATCTAGCTCTTTTAGTTCCTGGTTTGGTGGGATTACTTGTGTAGGCGTGACACGGATCACATCCTCAGGTTTTGCAACTGGTGGTTCTAGTAAAGCTTGGGCTGTTTGAATCATTTTCTTGCACATTTCAAACCTTTGCTTTTCTAGTCCTGCATAGGGATATGTCATCCACCTGTATTCTTGGGTTTGGTTGTTTTTGAGCCTCACATCATAGGCTTTCAAGAGGGCATCTAATGTCTCATCAACCTTCTCTGCCAACACAGCTCCTCCTAAACTAGCACGTCTCGGTTTCTCATCCGTGGATGGTTCTTCTAGAGGTTTAACCATCTGTGTAAGAGAAGGTGCCTCCTTTTCCTCATGTTGTTTTATCTTCTCCTCAGCTTCGGTAAGCTTCTCAGCTACGGATTTTTGCTCTCGTTCCCTGCGTGCTTTCATCCTAGTCTTTCTAGCTTTCCAACTATTTCGTTTGCTCTTGGTTTTCTGACTAGGTGCGTCTGTCTTTGGACTCATGTCACTTTCCGTGTTATTTGTCTCTGGATTCCCATCAGCTTTCTTTTGGGCTTGTGCTCTCGTAACCACTTGAAATGGTACGACATTTTCATTTTCTGAGCTACTAGGTAGCTGAACAATCTCTGATACATTTGTCATGATTTTCCTGATTTGGTTTGGTTTTTTTGGGCAATCGGGGATCAAGTGAGTGATGCCACACTCAAGACAATAGGCATTTACTTCAGTGATCTCCGTATGAGGACATTGTTTGACCAAGTGGTTGTCACGACTTTTGTGACAATCTGTCTCTGGTTGAGGAGATTCTTTTAGCATTTCCTGTTGGCTATAAGCAAGCTTTGACCTAGATAAGCCGCTATTTGCAATGAATCGCAATTTCCTTTCGTCCATTTCATACCTTCTTTCTTTCAAATGAAACCCAGGAGGTGGAGGTTGTACCGGCCTCACCACTCCATGTGTTTCTCTCACGTTTTGTTGCTCCGAAGGGTAGTACTCACTTTGGTTGCTATACCACATTGTAGCTGGTACTAGCGTTGGTTTATTTGATGCTTCCATCATTGGCATGTATCTCATGTCTACCTACATTCTAGCACCTGGCAGCGGAGGTTGTTGTCCTAAGACAAGCTGTGGCCTTAAAACTCCTACTGGTCCTGGCGCATTCCCCGTAATGTATCTAGGTGGAGTAGGTGCTTCTGGAACAGGTTGTACATACCTCTCCCTAGCATTTTCCATGCTATAATAGCACTCTTCCCCCGTATGGTTCGTCCATTTTCTCTCAATTTCACACCACTTCGGCTCTCCCGAATCAGACCTTACAAGAGGAATCAACCTCTTGACCAAGTCGTCGATAAGCTTTTCTTGATCAATAGGTGCCGTTGGCTTGGCAATGGACTCACTTATCTGTGAAACACTGTGCTGAGAGGATGTGTCATCTCCTTCACTCTTTAAGTCGTTTTCTTTGTATGCCTCACAGTTATCCACTAGATAAAGAGCTTCTTTGATCAACTCGTTTAGCGTCATCCTCCTTATCATATGCAGATCCTTATGAAGGCCCGCATGTCTCATTCCCTGGATAAAGATCAGCATCAGTCGTGCTTGCGTAGGTAATTCCGCTCTCGGACATAGCTTAACATATCTCTTGAGCTGTGATGATGCTTTGCGTACTGATTCATTCTCTTTCTGTTTGAATCTATGGATTTGCGAGATCGTGTTGTGAGCAATGCCTTTTGGCGAGAATTCTTCAATAAACTCCTCAAACAGCTCATCTAAGGTCTCAAAATCCCATTTTTCCATTGAGTCGAACCATGTAGCTGCATCATCTTCTAGAGTCAATCCAAATCCCGCAAACTGTGTCGCAAAATCTGAAACTTCCTCTGCTCTAATCACTCTTCTAAAAGCCGCTACGTGATCTCTCGGATCTTTATCTCCGGAGTATTTTCTGTTTACCCATTTCTGGACTTGGGATGGTCTAACTCGTCGATTGTCTACAAGTCTAACCAGAGACTCTCCCAATCCTTCTCTCGTTATCGCTCTTGAAGGGAATCCTGGTGGCTCTCTTCTTGGAATTCCTACAGGAATTCTCGTGTTTGGTGGAGGCATTTGTGGTCCTTCATTGACCAAATATCCACCTCTTTCTAGTACAGTCTGTGGATTTGTGCTTTCTACAACTCTGTATTCTCGTCCGTACTTGTCAACAACTATAGATCTCCATTGACAGTCGACTCCGTATGTGTAGACGTATAAGAGCTTGTAATCCGTTATCTCTTCTAGGTATGGATCTGAGCACCTATAAAGACTGACCTCATTGTCGTCAATGTATCTATATAGTACTTCACTCTCATGAACAAACATCCAAACTCTCTCAACATGATGGATCTTTATCAATTGCAAGTTTGGAAGATCCATTGTGGGAGGATATTCCTCTATCGTCGGGATCTCCAAGCTTGTGTAAGCTGCGTTTGAATCTAGGGTAGACATGATTTCTGGGCTTAAGAGCTTTTTCTTGGTTCAAGTAGACTTAGTCCACTGTGTTCAAGTGCTTTGGTTAGGGAGAAGTCGAAACTATGTCCAAAACCGCAACCGTTTCGTCACAATTCTCGCAAATTGTCGCTTTTATTTGACTTCCGGATGACTTTTGAGACCTCAAACGACGTTTTTTTTCAAAGTTGAACTAAACGGTTGCCGTAGGCATGCATTTAGTTCAGGTTTTGCTCTAAGATCTGTAGAGCCGCTCTCAAGCTACGTTTTGATATAAAAACTTTTCTGATCTGATACCGTTTGTGAAAGTTATGGCCAAAATAGTGAAAGGCAGTTTAGAATGGTCAAAATGAGTCCAAATTCAAATTTAAAAGAAGATTTGGGATCTCTGTGACACTGTGAACACTTCTGTATGGTCAAAAGTACAGTTGGACCCTAAAACTGGCCTAGAGACATCCTACGCGTAGGATGTCTATATGCTCAGAATTTAACAAAATTTGGTTCAGAGACTCCCCTTAAGTCCAGCAACACAATGGTATGCTCAGATTTGAGTTTGGATGTCAAAAGTGGCCTTGAGACATCCTACGCGTAGGATGCGCGTAGGATGTCTTTTTGCTCAGAATGACTTGAAATTTTCACCCCAGCTTCTCCTTGATGTGCTGATCACAGTGGTGTGCTCATAAGTTGGTTTGGAGTCCTAAATCAAGCTGGAGACATCCTACGCGTAGGATGTCTAACTGCTCAGATTTTGTCCAAACTTGATCCCAAGATTCTCCTAGTGCTCAGCAACCCAATGGTATACTCAAAATTGAATTTGGATGCCAATAGGTAAAGATTTAGGCTGCAAGAGCTTCTAGTGCACTCCAAGAGTAGGATGTCTGACAATTCTTGTCTTTACTTGGTAAATAGGTCAAACAAGGTCCAAATTCACTTTTGAAAAAAGTTCTGGAATCCTTGAGACACTAAGAACCTCCCTATATGGCCAAAATAGAATTTTGACCACTTTATGCCCCTGGAGACATCCTACGCGTAGGATGTCTTTTTGATCTGTTTCAGCTCAAACTTGCACTGTAGCTTCCCCTTGATGTGCTGATCTCACAGCTCTTTTTACTTTTTGATTCTGACACCTATAGGTTGGTCAAATGATCAAGAATCTGCTCTAGAAGCCTGATGTCTGTTCTAATGAATTCCTAAGTCAAATCAACTTCAAATTGGACCAAATTTGCCTAGG
Organism: Adiantum capillus-veneris; assembly: GCF_014529385.1. Classification (NCBI taxonomy): domain Eukaryota; kingdom Viridiplantae; phylum Streptophyta; class Polypodiopsida; order Polypodiales; family Pteridaceae; genus Adiantum; species Adiantum capillus-veneris. The sequence goes on from NC_140952.1 coordinate 147,228,478, forward strand.
AGGCTTGCCTAAGGCTATACAACACCCTGCTATGTCCACAGTTTGAATTTGGCCTCTAAATCATGCCTTAGACATCCTACGCGTAGGATGTCTAACTGCTCACAATTGCCCCAAATTTGAACCACAGACTCTCCTTAGGGTGCTGATCACAGTGGTATGCTCAAAATTAAGTTTGGAGTGCAAAATCACACATATGACATCCTACGCGTAGGATGTCTTTTTGGCTTGTTTGACCCCAGACTTGACCCAAAGCTTCCTCTTGATGTCAGCAACCCAATGGTATGCTTAGATTTTGGTTTGGATTTCAAAAGTCCCCAATTTTAGCTGTTCTAGTCTTTTTCAATCAAAAGTGCTAAAGTCTGCTTAGGACCCGCATTTCTCCCCCAAATGAGATGAAAACTCTCTCAGTCACTCAATATATCATGCAGATCATGCTCCTGCAGCCATCCTATGGTTTTGGTCTTGGAATAATGCCTTGGCACAATTTGGGCAGGATGTCTAGCAATTCTCGTCTTTTGGCTTTGATATGTCAAAATTTGGTCAAATTTCCACTTTCCAGGTGAAAATAGGTAGAACCTACCTTCTAAACACACTGGTAACCTCAGATTTTCCAAAAAGTGCCCAGATCACCCTGTAGACATCCTACGCGTAGGATGTCTACTGCTTATTTTTTGAGAGTGAAGTGTCCCTGATGCTTCCTTATGCTCTCAGCAAGTGCAAGTATGCTTCACAATTGCAAAAACATGCAAAAATCACTCAATTTAAGCCTTTTCTGAAATCTTACGTTTTCTGACTCCGTCTTTTGGCTTTTGGTCAACAAAAATAGGGAAAAACACTCAAGTCAATATGTTACTAGGGTAAAACCTACCCTCTGAACACATTGGTCAACTCATAATTTTCAAATTTGGTCTCCAGAACCCCCTTGAGACATCCTACGCGTAGGATGTTTATGTTTACAGAATTGCAGGTTTTCTTCACAGAACCCTTGCAAATGCTCTTTTATATGCACAGCATCAGTCAGTCATACAAAAATATCCACAAAAGCTTGTTTAATGCATTTTTACCCTCAAAAGCACACTTTTTCGTGATTTCAAATGCAATCAAGCACTTTAGCAAATAATTCAGTGTTGAATAGCTCTAGATCAGAATCAGATCACTTACCTAAAGCTACTCCTACAAATCATATGGGGTTTTGCATCTATGAGTAGAAAAACGCTTCACTGCCACACACATATGAGTAGAAAAACGCTTCACTGCCACACACGGACTAGTAAACGCTTTTATCACCTCACAAATCACTCGACCACCAAAAACTACTCTAATCCACAGATCCTAAATAAACCTATCTAGTCGCAGACCCTCGACAAGACACACGCTTCCTGGCTATCCACTTGATCGCGGAATATCCTCTTCCGGATCCACTTAAGAAAAACGCTTTCTTTAGCCGAAACTAAATCAAGCAACCATCACACGAGTGTTAGTAGGAAATCTACTTAGGTCCTTGTGTCCCCGGCAGCGGTGCCAATGTTGGACGGGAGAGACTCACACACCCATGAAGTGCATGCAAACACTACCTAGATCAACATAATGTCAATCGAGGACACAGATGACACGATAGGCACACGGAGGAAATCTCTTAAGCTTGTCAGGCTGAGACCATCCTACACATACAACACTCAGGAAGGCCAACTAAACCACAATCAAGAACCTCAGTGCTCTCAACTACACCACCTAGCCACATACACACATAAAGGTAACTCACCTAATCATGCCAGATTCGTACGAAACTTAAGGAACACCATCCCCTCACTAGGATACACCTGTCCCTAAGCTTCTACAGTCAAAACCCTCACTCTAAACCCGTCTGCGGAAAACGCATAGGATGACAGAGCAGAATTTTGAAAGTGCCCAAAACTGAAATTTATGAGTACCCATGCGTAGCTTATGTCGCCACGATTCTATAGACTACTAGCACGCAAAAAAAAAGACATCGTTTGATACACTTACGGCCACAAATAGCTCGTAGATGCGTCGGCGTGTGCGCTTCGTCTCGCGTGGAATGCTTGGCGTCGTCGCGTAGCTCTCCTCGAGCCTACAACAATGGTGTAGTCGGATCTCCAATGTGTTGAGCGAGCCGGGCGTAGCGAGAGGATGAAGCTCATGCTCATTCTCTTTCTCTCTCACACACAGTAGACGGCAACGCTAAAGTTTGATTATGATAAAAGTCTTCTTTACAAAATGACCTAGATTCCTTATATACTAAGGCTACCTTAGGTTTAACCAAAAATGGGGTTGAAAGGGTCAAATGGCTTTGTACTTACAATCTGGAAGTGCCATTGCACCCCGGCTTCTAAAACTAGAATAACTACTCATTACAAATGACGTTTATAGCCATAATCCGCAGCATTTCATAACTCGCAAAAGATAAGACTTTGGTACGAAACTCGAGTTATGTTGTGTTGTTGACCCAGCGGTCAACATAAAGCTCAAGGGTAAACCTCATGTTTTACCTCTAGTGAGAACTCTAGAGAGTTTGCCAAAAGGGGTGTTTGAGAGGATGGGCCATTGTTTGTATAGGCCCCTCCAAACGTGGCACCTCTTTGAAATTTTGGAGGGAATATTAAGCCCATCGGGCTACTAAGGGTTTCCATTGGGCGAAGCAAATATCCCAAAGGGCAAATAGGAACTCTTGATTTTAATAGGTCAATGTGAATTTGAGTGTTAATAACATGATTTATTACCACTTCACACTTCCTATGAAGACGTGAATGAAATTCTTGCTCTTGACCTTCTTACAATATTGATACCAACACCTTTTGTGACTAGTCATCTATGAAACTGATAAAGCAGTTAGCACCACCCAAGGACATTCTAGGCATAGGCCCACACACATCACTATGTACATGTGAAAGAGCTCACTTTTATGAGTGCCAACTCATCAAGTTCCACCCAAATTTCTTATGGCATGTCCTTTGGTGTGACTCCTTTCAAGTTGATGGGATCTGTCTACTTCTTTTGCACCAAAACATGCTAGATTTGTTGCTTCCAAAATGGGAGTTAGAGCCATCCATCGTCTTGATGTTATACAAAGCTATCTACAACTTGCAAAAGATAGAAAATTGTTTGTTACTGATCTTTGACCACATGGTAAAAACCAACAAAATTTCAATAGACAAATTAGTCCTTTGAACATGTGCCAAAAACACCACCAAGTGTCAAGCATGTGTGGAAAAATTTTGGCAGAGCTTTGGCAGTATAGGAATACTTACTCAAAGACCATCAAAGAAAAAAATATCACTATAATCTCAAAGAAAACCACTGATAGGATACTCTCCACAACTCACATGCATCAATAAACAAATGTATGCAACTCACTGACTGATTGTCCCACAAGTCCATACATGGATCAAGCTTTAGAAAGGGGTTGTCGGGAGATTGTTGTAGCACCTAATTTATCACACTAGTGTGCTTCTACTTTGGCAACCAGTTAGCTTCACAAAGTCTCACCATGACCTCACAATCTAGCATTTAAATCTCAAACTATTTGTTTATACATCCCACAATTCCATACATAGGGCCATCCACAAGCTAGTATGTATACCAGCAATACCCAAAAGCTACAACAATGCAAACTACACTGTCACAACGACTGCAATAACCCATAAACATCTACAAATTGTATCTATGACTAGATGCCTTCTCCCTTGCAACCTGTATTCACCTAAGAAATACACCTGTTGCAAAAGAATGCAGGAAACAGGGGTGCAATCGGAGATGTGGAAAATGCCTATATAAAGCTTGTGAGGCCCTAACAGAGGACAAAACAGCCAAAGATGCCTACTCTAGAGTATTCATGTCCAATGTGCTTATTTGTAGTACTCAATGTCTTGTCTGCACTCACCAAAGCTCTCCTCAATTTGTGATAGTGACCCAATGCATTCTCTTCTCTATGCTCACATATGCCCAATGGGCTTATTTATAGCACTCAATGTCTTGTGTGTGCTCTCCAAATCTCTCCCCAATCTGTGACAGTGACCCAACACTTTGCTGGGTATTCTCTGATACCAGTTGAAGAGCACACAAGCAAGGATGGAGGCACCCCGGGGCAGTCACTTATCAAAAGACCCCTATATCACGTGCGTTCAAGAGGTAATTAATAATACCCCAATATACATACTATACTTACACTGTGAGCCTATTTAAAAAACCCCCACCCCCCTCTGTATGTATACATTTTTATACATTTTGGTCTTTTAATAATCCTCTCCGGTTAACTCACGTGATATCATACACATTCTAAAAAGTGACCGCCCCGAGGGAGGCACAAGGGAGAAGGAGAAGTGTGAGCAAGAAGGAGAGAGAGACACAAATACAATGGTGGACTCCTTATCACTAATAACAATAGGGTTTGCAATTAGGTCTCCTCAATCTCAAAAAAAATGAAAATTCTTTCAAAACATATTAAGTGCATAAGTGAAGGGTAAGTTTAAGAAATGAAAAGACAGATGAAGGTGGAAAGTCAAAAGACATATGAAGGTGGAAAGTCAAAAGACATATGAAGATGGAAAGTCAAAGGACCTTCTGTGTTCATATAAAGAGGTGTTTCTCTTCTCCTTTATTGCTTCTTTAGTGTTTTCTTCTCTTTAAAGTGTTCTCTCTCTCTCTCTCTCTCTCTCTCTCTCTCTCTCTCTCAATGTTGTATCCGTCCTTCCTAGCTAATTCTATTCCAAATCTATGTGCTTTGTCATTGCCTGTAGCTATGTGCTATAGACTAGAGCATCTTTTTTGTTGTTGTTGAGAGAATCTTTGAATTAGGAATACCTTTTATTTTTAATTAGGGTTTGTGAGTACTTCTTACTTAACCTAGAAAGAATAGTGTCCAACTACCCAGCCACATATAGCATGCACATTGGGCTTTACATCCCAACAATGAGTGACCTGCTTTAGAGTGATTAGGTGAAGAAGTGAACGAGTCAATAACGTGTTCACGGGAAGTAAACACATTAAAAAGGTTGATCACGTGAATATTCGTCCCTAGGATGCATTAGAAAAGAGGCAAGAAGAACGAAGAAATGAAAAGGAAGAGGCTAGAGTCCGAGATGGGAATTGTCACACAAAAAGAAGAACAAAGCAAAGAGAAGATCCTCTAACAAATGAAGGCATGCCAAGAAAGAATGGCAACACATGAAACTTATAAATTTTAATTCTAATTCTTTTAATTGAGTGACTAGTACGTACTCAAAATGGAGTCAAAAAAATTTATACTTATAACATATGTAGCTTGTAAGAAGACACATGAACATGTGCATTTTTTAAAGGACATCAATATATAATAATTATCTATAGTACTCACAATCTTAACTATATATGTTTGAGTATGTGTGTGTGTGTGTAAAGTGCTATAATGAAGCATTATAATAAAAAGAATTATTTATATAATATGTATATAATAACGATATATATAATCATATAATCAATATGTTTATACATAAGAAATTATATACATACAAAAATATGATATTACAATAAACAATGATGTATACAAATATATAGAATTATATTTATGAATATAATGCTATATTAAGAAAAAATGTAATAATGAGATATGTGTATGTGTGTGTGTGTGTGTGTGTGTGTGTTACAACCCTCTTTTTAAACATTGGCTTACCCTCCTTATTAAATAGAAATTTGTTTTTTCCTTTTAAAAAGGGCCGTGATACCCCTATATCCATGGGATTTGGGCTTAGTATAAGTGGGATTAGAAGCCATCAAGCGAGTATTATTTTCATAAATATGTCAAAATTTAATTGCTTCTTCCAAATTTTTAGGTGCACTTGTTTTCACATCTCACTTGAAGTGTCTATTTAATCCCCGTATAAACCCTCTTGTTTTGTGAAAGTCATCTATTCGCTGAAGCTTGAGGATTATTTCTCTATACTCTATAATGAAGTGTGTTTGATTTGCAAGTTTCTGGTTTTGAACTTTTGCAATGAAAATCATTTTTGCGAGCTTTTTGACTTTAAACTTGGAGCCTTTTGTAACGACACAAAAAGCTAGTTAAAAAAATAGCCATTACTCATACGATACACACCAAGAAACATGCATAAGTTTCCAAAAGTCCTAACTTTCAGCTTGAACATCCATCAAAATATGAACCACAAAGCTTACATCTATAAGAAGAGGGGATTCAAAAAAGACTTCAAAGGGTGGAGAGAAGTAATTCCATATCTCATACACAAGAGATGACTCCTTCGATGCATAGCTCTAGACCACTTTGTTTTTCCATAGGTTCACTACACGATAGGGTGTATCTTGCATGTTTGCCCTGATCTTGCGTGTTTAGTGTGTTTCTTGCATGTTTGCCAATGTTGACTTGCCTGTCCAAATGACCACAAAAGAATGCATCACTGTATTATACTATAAATTTTATTGATTTACTTAAAACTTGAATAAATATTTAATACATTTCAAATATTGTATTCTTGCTGCTTGATAATAAATGTATGAGAATATATTATATTATAAATTAAACTAATTTATACATATATATTATATTTTTCAATATAGAAATAGCATTATATTATATCATATATATATAGCTATACTATATATAATTATATAACTATATAGCGTATATCTATATATAACTACATTATATATATATATATATTTATACAATTATATACATCTATAATGTCCTCTCCTTCCCAAGGTGAGAACCCAAAAACTGTAATAGCCAGCAAACCAAACGTCAAGAGACATAATATGTGCAAACATCTACCAAACATAGTGCGAAATAAATTGCACAATGACCATATGCACAAACCCAAAGACATGATGACCATATGCACATAAGGACAAATCCAAAGGCAATGACTAATAGTCTCATCCAAATGTAAGGTGTAGTGTGAACAAGTCTGATCATAACCGACATTTCCAGTCCGTGACTAATAGTCTCATCCACATGTAAGGTGTAGCATGAACAAGTTTGATAATAGCCAACATTTCCAACCCATTGTGCCCATTGGCAAAGCAGTGAATAAGCATGGAATGTTCGATTACCTTGTAAAAACCATGGGACCCAGCCCTTGAGTAATAATCTAAGATATATAAATATGTCTCCCTTCGCGTGTCGAGCGTGATTAAGTGCTCTGTCCTCATTACACCGTGAACGCGGCCTCTCCTCCCTGGCTATGGATCTCCCCATTCATGGGTACCTGCGTGCCTTTGATGCTACCACACACTCACAAAGGAAGGCAGCTTGGCTCACTCATTACTCCCACTCAGAGGACTGACAGTCCACCCTCTATTTAAACAGGTGAGGGTGCACCTTTGCCCTTCACTTAGCTAGTGTTGTTTTGTTGTGTTTTTCTGAGAGGATTTACTACCTGCTTCACAAATTGAGCTATGGAGCTCACCACTCAAGTGACTCAGGTTTTTTCGTTCGTTAAAGCCATTGACACCTCTTTAAAAGCGAAAACCAGTGATTATCTTGGAAGGATATATGAGCGCACCATAGCAAAGGGAGGTGGACCAAAGAATGTGACTGCAATTGTCACAAATAATGCATCCAATTACAAGGCTACAGGAAGAGCTATCCAAGTTAAGTACCTTGAAATTACTTGGGTGCCATGTGCCGCGCATACTCTTAATTATTAAAAGACATTGGAAAAATGACCGTCATAAAACAAACGTTGTTGGATGCAAATTATGTGGTGAAATTTATTAGAAAGCATCAATTTTTGTATGCTCTTTACCCAACATAACTTTGTAGATATTTTGTGCAACAAGGTTTGCAACCGCATACTATGTTCTTGCCACCTTGCACCAAGTGAAGCCTGCATTAATTGAAATGGTAACCAATAGAAGATGGGATGCTTGGCTCAACAAGTATCCTAGCTACCAAGAGGCAACTGCAAGACGTGTACAGCTTGTGAACTCGCAAGTTTTTGGATGCAATGTAGAGAGAATTGTCACCCTGGCCAAACCATTTGTAGATCTTTTGCGAATAGTCGACAAAGACTCTTTTGCCTTTGGTCGATTGTCTTTGGTCGAATCTATTAGTACACGTCCAAGGTATTACGCAAAGTAAGAGAGCATGCTGGCTTTGGTGCAAAGGAAAAAGCTTCTATAATCACAGTTGCCAACAAGCGATGGTGCAAATGCATACGCCGTTGCATGATGCTGTATTTGTCTTGGATTCTAAATTTCAAATGCACCAACAATCGGCCAATAAAAAAGTCATGAGCGACTTCAAAACAGTGTGCTCTCAACTATTAGGACAAGATGATGGGAAGACTGCTTTTCATCAGCGAGTCGATTATGCTAATATAACTGGCATGTTCAAGGATCCATGGCATATAGATGCCATTGCACACACAAGTGCCCCTCTATGGTGGAAGGAGTATGGTGGGGAGAAAGTGGAGTTGCAACACATTGTTGTTAGAGTTCTATCTGTTGCTGCATCAAGTGGAAGCTGTGAGAGAAATTGGTCGGCTTTTGACTTTATGCATACCAAGAAACGAAACCGGCTTCATCCTAAACGTGAATGGTAATGGAAAAGGATCCTTAATGGTATGGGCATTCAGTTTTTTGTAGTCCACACATAGTCTTAATTTTATGTTCTTCTTAAGGACTACCACCATAGAAAACAACCAATCACTACTTGCTACCTCTGTGATGAACCCTGCTTTGAGAAGATTGTTAATGTCCTTCTTAACCTTCTTAACATAGTTAGGGTTCATTCTATACCTTTGCAACATAACTGGTATGGCATCTTGATTCAGTGGAATGCGCCTTGTATTTTTGGAACAGTACCTTTGCCTTCTCTTTGATCTCCAGCTTTAGGTGCTTGTTAATTTTGATCATTCTAGGATTGTATTCTGAACCAAGATTCCACTCCTCTACCTCTTGTTCATCAGGGAGTAACCAATTTTGGGCCTCCTCCCTTTCGTTTGTCTACCGACTCTGCTTCTTTTTCAGGTCAAATGCCATCAATTGATCATTAAAAGGATTACTTGTTTCCAAAATATTGTTCTAAATTTTTGGTGTCAGTGCTGATGGATCTCCCTCATCAACATTTTTCCGAATTGGTCTCCCTTTTTGGCTTGAAATTAAATTTATCTTATGCTATGTGTTCTAACAGATGCCCATCTAGATGAATTGGTCGTTCCTCAGAGATCAGTTTAGTAAACTATCTGGATTTGTTTACTTTGCCTTTCATCTTGTTCCTTATTCATAAACACAACACTCAAATCAATCTCTATTAAAGGGAAAATATTCAATAAAGCAAGAATTCTTTCAAGCTTCTTCCTTCCATACTTCTTACACAATTCCTTAGGTCTTAGAGCCTTCTTCTAGCTTTTGGTATTATCGGTTTTGATCTGAATTCTTCTACTGGAGCCCTGAATGGTTAAAGTCTGATTTGCATAATCATGGATGGCTCCAACAGTTTTGAGCCAAGGTCTTCCTAACAACATTCCATAAGCTCCTTGCACATCTACTTTTGAACTTCTATTTTCCTAACTTGATCTGCATATTCTCAATGAGTTCAGCAGCTTGGACTACTTTGTGGTCAACCATCCTCATTCTGAATGAGGCTGGCTTCATCTTGGTTATCCCCAACTTCTGCCTCAGATGCTTACCGAGGATGTTTACTTCAGCTCCCCCATCCAGGATTACTCCAGACAATGGTTCCAGTTTGTAGTCCATCTGAATCATTGGAACCTCATCATTCCAAATGGCTGCCAAGTCCACTGCTCTGGCTTCAGCTTCAACTTTTCTCTTTTGTTTGATGAATTTCGCAGTTGCTAGTAATGCTCGTTTGATATCATCTAATTTGATTGTCAACTTTTGTATCCTTTCATAGACTTTGATGTAAATCTCATCTTGCTCATTACCAAAACTATTGTCTAAACTAGAAGATTTGTCTTCAGAATCTTCACAATTTTATTCTGCTTCCTGGCTGGCCGCTGGATGAACCTGAGAAGAACCCTCTAATTGAGCAACCTCTGGAATTAGAGAGTGAGGTGCTCCTTGTTCATATTATATGTATAATGAATAAGGGCATGTACACATGGTGGGCGGGCGGTCGGACACTCGATGTTCGGCCCGGGCTAAAGGTGTAACGCCTTTACCCCAACAAACTCCCACTTAAAGGCAATACATCGATAAGTGAGACCTCTAGCTAAACTACTAGTATGTACAAGAAACTAAGTGAGAGAGTCTCTCAACCTATGCCCACTGGCTCACTCTGTCAATCTACACGCAGTCGTATCGGCTCTAGTGGTAGGCGAGCGTGTGTACCCACGCTAGAGCCTGCATGTAAATCCCGCAGACTACTCTGTATGGTTTGCAAAACTCCACTATGCATCATGTTAGTGTCAGCCATCACACGACTAAAAACCCCTGTTGTAAATGCTCCCACTATAGCTACTAGATCGGGCCTCAACATTAACAAGTCGAACATGAGACGCCCGAACACTGACAAAATCTACGCAAACCTGGCTGTGCTCACCTCCCTTGTGCTATCTGCAATCACTGCATCATCAAGACCATCCATCATGTATGGATGTGTTAATACCGATGCTGGGAAACCTACGTCCTTGTCATCAATAGGCAAAATTGTGCGTCCTAGCACCAACTCATCAACCTCTAACATGAGCATATCAGAGAACTCCATGTCTGTCCAGCTCTATTTGTATCTCTGAGGAGCAGACCCGTTCTACCTCTGCGTGCACAAACTCTGACAACGCCTGTTATGTCTCACTAGAGCACTGTCGCTCTACCTCTATCTCTACAGAATCCACTGCCACGTCGTGCACAGCTAAATGCTTTGTCTCGTGAGCATGGTGGAGCTCACCTGCGAGATGGAGACACGTCTTGTCTCTTGTTCAAAGCATGCCAGCAACAAAACCGAGACCACGCCATCTCAAACCTCAGACACATGCATAGGATATACCAGGCCGCTGCAGGCTCCTCTGGCAATCACTAATGAACCGCAATGCATCTGGAAAAACTCCTCTCTAAGCAGTATCTAACAACCAAAAGCTCCTAACTGTCTCACTGAGATTAATCTCTGTCTCAGCTTAGAAACATAGCGTATATGTAGCGTGTATGATGTACCATTGGACAAAGACAAACAAACATCTCATGCACCCTCTATGTCAAACACCGAACCATTGGCCAAGTGTAGACAACCAAAACTCCCACTAGAGAAGGTGCTAAACCAGTCACGATTCGGTGTGACATGGAAAACTGCATCCTCATCTAACAACCAACGTGGAGAAGTGTCACTGCTCAAAGACATGTAATCAAGAGGAACGTTAAAGACATATGTGACATCACCATCACTAGCATATGAAGCCACTGCTTTAGCATGTGTCAAAGCTGTATCTGCATCTCGCATACATCTCCGTTGCTATCTCATATGTCTGAAACAACGGCGCCTAATGTGCCTTGTGTGACCACAATGCCAACATTGTACGTATTGGCAAGAACGAGACCGTCGTCTCTCATTGTCACACATGTCTGATGCCATAAGTGAACGTAAAATGGCAACAAAGTGGTAGATCACTCGACCACTACACAATCATGAAAACCATGATCAATCGCATCAAAACCTGATGCTTGCATATGCACAAACAACTCCAAAATCTTCTATCTGAAAGCATAATCAGGGACAAACTGCTCAACTGAGCGTAAAGCGCATAACCATATACACAAGTAGAGAGCAAACTAGCTCAAAACGCATCCCACAAGAGAAACTGCTCACAAAAATCTGCAAAAACCTGTGAAACGTGTGATTGGCAAAGTCTGTAGCCACACAAGCATACGCTAATCCTCACTCCTGCGAGAATGGATACAAGAACACCAAACTATGTCCTAGCTGACAAAACCTGTCAAAATGGGAATATATCGACCACTGTACAAGATGGCATAACACTGCAAACTTTTATGGCGAGAAGACGAAAAAACAAACAAACATAATTTCCTTTGCAAAATGAGTCAAAACCCTGGCAAAATAAGCACTCCTGATTGAGTGTCTGTATGGACGTATACTTGTCCAAAAACACCTGTAAACCTGCTACCAGTGAGTTATAGCTAGCTCAAGCTGTATCTGCATAATGCATACATAGAATGAAACTGCACCAAACTATGCAAACAAGCTCTGTATAATGCTCCACACAGTTGTACATGAGCACTACATGTGCTGCATAATCCACACTGAAAAGATTGCGCAACCTGTGAGCAAAATCGTTGGGAAACTGGTAAACACTGTCTCATTAGTCGGTAAACACGTCGACGAAACGCCGCCAAGAGCCAAGTTCGCTCAAGGAAAAATCGCTTTGGAATGGTCCGTCGAAGCCGAAAAATTGAGAAAACGTCGAAGCCGAAACGCCGTAGAGAGTACGTCCGAGCCGTCTTCTGTCGCCGGGCGAAAGCGCACTAGCGTAATAGCTGCCTGATTGGTGTCGAAAACTGATGCCGAGCTAATGTCAAGAGCCGAGGCCGAGCTGATGCGAAACACCGAGAAAAACCGCCAAAATCGGTGTCGAAACCGATGCCAGAATGGCTAAACGCCAATGCTCAAAGCCGATGTCAAGCCAATGCGGAACACCGAGAAGAACGCTAAAGCTGAGCCGCTAAATCAGTGTCATAAACTGACGCCAATAGCCGATGCTCAAAGCCGTAGAGGAGATATGCCGAGAAAATCGTCGAATCAGTGTTGAAAACTAATGCCGATGTTGCCTCCCGCCGCCAGACGGGAGTCTCCGATGCTGAGGAGAACGTCGAGGAAAAGTGGCCGACGTCGGGTGATGCCTGGGCTTACTCACCGAAGTCACGGTCGTCGGAGATTGCAAATCCCTGCTCTCGCTCTCTCTCCACTCGCTCCCTCTCTCTCATGGCTCTCTATCCCTCCTATCTCTCAAGCTCTGTCAGCTTGGGTGTGTGTGAGAAAAGACGGGGAGTCGGGGTTCGGTGGTCGGGGCTGCTGGGGTGTCGAGGTCCCCCGTGGGAGCAAAACCTTGCACACAAAAAGTGTGTGAGGCTCAAAAGATTAAAAATTTAATAATTAATTTCCAGTCGAACTGCAGAGGTCTCTGTCGTTGTTGAAAACCTGCAGAACTGCCGACTTGCTACTCCCTTGCGGTAGCACACTTAGGGCGGCGTTCTTCCTCCATGGCAAAATTTAATTGGTTGAAGTTGAACCCAACCTTACACTCCCTTGGAGCCTGCAGTAGTTTGTATGTGTGTGTGTGTGTGTGTGTGTGTACGTACAAACAAGCTCCACTGCTTGATCTGGCTCAAGTCAAGCTACCCAATTGCCAGCGCGCGTGTGTGTAATCACACACCACCAAAAAACTCAAGCCGTCGATTTGGCTTCGGTTCTGCCTGCCTTGCTCGATCCTCACTGGCTTTTCTATGCTCGACACAGCTGGCTGCTCCCCCTAATGCTTCAAGGCTTCGATTCTCTCAAGCTTTGTCTTGCTTCCAAGCATGCCTTTGCTCGTAATTTACTGCCCCTCACTAGCTGCTGCTCCAAGTGCTTGGCTCACTGCCTGAGTGCACCCAATGCTCAGCTTCGAGCTCCAATTCCAACCTCCTCTTGCTGCTGCCGATTTGCCTTCGACTGCCTGCTCGGTTCTCAGCCTCTCGGTTTTTTGTATAGTATCACCACCATTGCCAAACTTTTCTAAAGCTCGAATTGCTCCTGGCCCGACTCTGGAGAGCTTCTCAAGCTTCAAAAAGCCCTTCTCAAGCTTTTCCAAGCTCCCCTCCTTTCTGCCCGAAGCATTCCTGTCACGCTCTCGACTCTGCCCGTGAGCTCATGGTCTTGTGAATGCCTTTTCCTGCAGATCTCAAAGCTTCCAAATCTTCCCCTTTGCTCAAGCTCCTGTTGCCCTGCCCTGTTTCTTGCAGAGATCCCAAATGCTCTTTAAGATTCTCCAAGCCCGAAAGGGGCCGTGCACACCGGGATTGGACCACTGAGATCCGATATCCTCGATCTCCTTCGATCGAGCCCCGATCCGTGTTGGATCTATTGCCACCACCAAGCTCAAACTTGAGCTTTGAGCTCCGACATAACTGGCCAGTTCGGTCGCTTCCAAGTCGGTCGTCAGAGAGCGATCGCGCACACGGTTCACCACCATAGCTCTAATAACACTTGTGAGTGCGTGTGTGCGCGGATACGTGCGTGTGCGGTGTAGTGCGTGCGGCAAAGGGGAGAAGCACGAGACCGGTATGGGTGGAGCAACCTCTGGAACTAGAGATTGAGGTGCTCCTTATTCATACTAGTACAGCCGCGAAGCCCGCCTCTCTCTCTCTCTCTCTCTCTCTCTCTCTCTCTCTCTCTCTCTCTGCGCGTCACTGTGCTCCCGGAGCTGCAGGCCACACCCACCACTTGAAGGAGGTTCTGACGCGTGGCAGGGAGGGGGAACCGGAATTCCCTCCCCCTTTATCCTTAGTATAGATATGTATAATGAATAAGAGCATGTACACATGGTGGGCGGGCGGTCGGACACTGAACGTCCGTTGGCCCGGGCAAAAGGCGTAGCGCCTTTATCCCAACACACCCTGACTGGCACTGGTTCTGATGCCTTCTGGTCAGTAGTTTCTGGCTTCAAACCTTTTGGGCATTGGGCATCAAAGTGTCCATACTTGTCGCAATCGTAGCAATTTAGGTTTTGTTTTTCATAATTTTCTCGTCCTCTGTCTCTACCAATGTCTCTCTGACACCTATCTCTACCAGCACCAGTACTTGTACTGACTTCATTATCCTTTGACCCACTGGTCCCATCTGTCTTGGGTGCTGCAGGATTGGTTAGTACGATCATTGATAAGTCCTTACCATTCTTGAAGTGATAGAATTCTTATTCCACAGTTATTCCATACGTGACCATATGCTTTTCAATAAGTGCATTCATAAGTCCTACGATCTTAGGATCTGTACTTTGAACACTTGGATTTTTGTCTTCTTGACTGAGGGTCTTGTCTTTGCGATTTCAACGATTTGCTTGGACATTTCCTCCAGTCTTCTGGTCCATGACCCTTTCTTCTTTCCCTTCCCCTTATTATCTGATTCACTCTTTGATGAGATCAAAGTGGAGGTTCAACTGGAATCCTCTTCAATAGAAGACTCAGTCTCATTAGATTGCCTTTTCTTATGTCCCTTTTCTTTCTTTGCTTGCTGCTCCAATTTCCAAGCTCTTACACTAAATCGTTGATATCCTTTCTTGGTGTTGTACTTCATGTTGTCTCAATTTCTTGCTTCTGAAGCCGTTCCGAAACCAAGCTCTCATTCTTTTCTAAGAAGGTGGTTCCTGTAGCTGTTAAATTAATTCTTTGATTGTTTCAACGTAGCTTCTGACAGACAACTTCCCTAGCTTGATTTTATCAACCTCACACAAAATATCCTCATCTCCCCTATTGTCTGAGTATCCCAGTTTGAAAGCCTTAATACGCTTGCTATAAGATCTAAGTCAGCAAGCTCGATAGTGGTGATACCATTTTCGTGCTACCTCCTTCAATGTTTGTGGAAAATACTCCCCTTATTCATCTTCATCAATGTCTTTAAGTTCTGTATATTGTTCAAAGCCTGAATATGCACATCGGGATAATCTCTTTTCCCACCTTTGAGCACTGTGAAGGAAAACTTCAGATTACTAAAGTGTTCAGCAACATGATTGGTCGTGGCTTTATGCGCTGGCTTCCTGTTGTACTGATCAATGTCAGCATTCCAGTCTCTATCTATTTCTATTTCCGATACAGTGTCCTCAACTTTGTTCTTAGCTGGCTTCCGTGCGGATGTGTGACTTCTTTTGCCACTCTCACTTTCTTTAGTATGTCTTCGGTTGTTCTGAGATGCATGGGATCGACTCCTCCTTTTGGCTTGCTCAGCCTGTCTTTGCCTGGAATGAGTAGAGTGCTGAGAATCCCTTGATTCATCAGTGGTGCTTGGTCCTGAACCCAAATCTGTCTCATTTCCAAGTTGCTGTTCGATTTCAGAGCCTCGCTCTGACTCTTCTATAATTGGACTGACGCGGTTGGGATCTTCCATGAATCTGGTAGCTGGCCTTCGATCTCTTCTGGGTGGCATGTATGGTCTGTATTTGCTCTAACACCAACTCGGAGATAGTTCGCTTGTATAGAGCAGCTTTAATTCAAGCCACCATGATCACTAAAATGGAATGAGCTGAATGCGTTTAGACAACTATTCCACGTTGGTAGTTAGAGTTGGTTCAATTGAGACTAAAGACTTCAGATCAAACTTCAGTATACAGAAAGACGAAACTGGAACTGAAAATATGAAACATACTAGAAACGACAACTGAAACTAAAATTGTATTGTTTTGATTAGACAAGTGTACAACTGGAATCAGCATCCTAGCATACTGAATTGCGTGTTCAACTTAATGAGAGTACAAAGTACATCATCCAATGGCTCAAGATACAAATATGAGACTTGGGGTTAGGGATCTAAACTTTAGGCTCTTGAGTATCAAACATTGGGTTATCATGTATTCGGTCCCCAAAAAGAAGTAGTGGGTCCTATTTATAGTCATCGGACTAACTAACTGTGTATTGTGTCGGTTATTGTGGTAACTGTCTCTGGGTTACTGCTTCCAAAAGCTTCCAGCCCCGCCTTTTGCCAATCTTCTGCTAGGGACTGTTCTTGCCTTCTAAATGTTCACAAGTCACGAATGGAGATTCTTGGACATAATGTGATCTACATTTCAATTTTCTTTGAGACAAACGATGCTCAAGATGGCATTCTTATCAAGTAAAAAGATTGGTGAAAGCATAAGCGAGATGTATTCATTGGAGTGTACAACTGCTAGGGTGTCCATGGTAACTTCATCATCAACTTGGTCATCCTGCATATGTCCACTATGAGCTGCAAAGAGGGTGTTGAAGTTACAACATCTCATACAATGTGATCCCAATATTTATTTTGGCTTTTGGTATTTATTTTACTTTTTTGTCAAATCTTGGTAAGGGCAATTTGCAAAGGTGAGTATACAAGCACCACCTTGCTCCCTTTGTAAATCATCAATTCATTGCCAAGGTTGGTTGCATCTCTCTTTCTCTCTCATCTATTCTCCCCATTGTTTTACGCTTCCGCATCGCCGACATTTAACAGAGGCCACCTGCTATTCTGTGGGTACCTCTATATTTGAGCAAATGATTCTCTGCCACGTTGGCTGCACTGCTTAAAATTCATGCAAACACCATTGTTACCCATGCAAGCATCGCAGGTATCCCTCATGGATCATCGCATTTGCAGCCGCAATACCAGAGGAGGAATGGCCCTGATGAATTAGCTGGAAGCTTTTCGGGACGATGGAGAAGCGCTCCCGTCCGCTTTTGTGCGCTAGCATACCCTTGGCACTTCAGGAAGCTGCTTCGGAAGGGGGAAGTAGTGAGAGTGTGGTAGAGATGAGTGTGTGCCTTGAGCTGCTACAAACATCAATCTCAAAAAAAAGGCGCCCACACCAGCCAACACCCCGAACCCAAGTCTACCAAATAAAATGATTCTCAGAGGGGGAAGGCTAGCTAGGACGTAAAATTAAGTTTCCTGGTCACTTTCTTGAATACAAAGCCAAGCTCCAACCAACCAACTGTGCAAAAAAGACATGGCCAAGCTACTCCTCTGAGGACAATTCTGCTGTACGACATTCAAATGTTGAGCTCTGTGTAACTCTGCCTTGGCTAGAGTGCAGATCCTATCCAAGCATACCTTTACCAAGCATATCCAATGTGAATCCTATCGACGTTGCAGGGGTGCAAATCGGCAGCCTCACCACACAAAATTTTCGTGTCAAATTATATCCGGTCGGATAAAATTAACGAGGTAGGAGAGCAGATCCTGCAACCATCAAGACGTATCTAGTTGCCCCCAGTTTCTCTCTTCAACGTTCCAAAATTGGTTCGTAAAGGAATTTGGTTTGTTTTCCTGTACGAGAATTGTGTGTGGTACAAGGACCAAGTCCTGCTGCAAATTCGCCTCAAAAACTTCCAGGGTAACTTGCCTACCTTCACCAAATGCAAACCTTTGGGTATGTTTATATTTGTTTTGCGAAACTAGGTAAATATATGTCATGGACCCGGCTTAGCCTACAATTACATCACACAAAATGTTGGCTTCCACTCCTAACAAATGAGGATGACAATACCCAGAAATTGGCAACTTTTCTGATGCTACAATGGCTTCCAACTTTTTTGCCTCTTCTTGCATACCAGCAGCTGCATAGATCTTACTCATGAACAGATATGGTACAGGAGATTTGTCATCAAGTTCAACTGCAGAATTAAAGGCCAGTAGTGCAAGTTTGGCATCCCCCCATTTCTGGCAAGCACCCAACAAAGCAAACCACATGGGGAGATGATCAGATGACGGCATCTTCTTAATCATGTCCACTGCCTTGCTTAACTTCCCCATACGGCCAAAAAGATCCACCATGCAAGTATAATGCTTGAAGGTGGGTCCAGTACTAGACATTTTTATATCCTCAAAAAACATTTGCCCATGATCCTCTAGACCTGAGTAACTGCACGCACTAAGCACAACAAGAAGTGTCACAACGTTTGGCTCTATACCTTCTTCTATCATTTTCTTGAGCAAATGAAAAACAAAGTCATGCCTGCCAGTTTGGGCATACCCCGCAATAAGTGCAGTCCAAGAAACCACATCCCGTTCAGGAAGCTCCTCAAACACTTCTTGTGCCTTGCTTACTGCACCACATTTTGCATACATGTCTACCAGAACACTACCAAGGATGCCAACCTTTTCCAATAGCTCCTCTCTCACCATTTCAGCATGGATTTCTTCACCCTTAACACTCGCTCCTGTGCTGCCACACACTTTTAAAACAAGCACGAAGCTCACTGCATCGGGGGAGACACCCTCATGATTCATCTGGTCAAAACACTCTAGTGCTTCTTCACTCCTCCCGTGCTCACAATACCCTGCAAGGAGTACATTCCACGAGACGACATCGCGAACAGGAAGCTGATCAAACACTTGTCGTGCGAGAGAAAATGCGCCACATTTTGCATACACATCTAACAAAGCAGCCGCAAGCACATTATCTTTCTCCAATAAACCTTCTCTAGAGATCTCTTCATGTATCTCTTTGCCCTTTTCTATGTCTTTTATGCTCGCACAGGCATAAAGTACACATGAAAAGGTAACTGCATCAGGAGAGAAGCCAACATGTTTCATCAACTGAAAGCAGCATAGCGCTTTCTGACTTTGCCCATGTTGGCTATAGCCAGCAATAAGTGCAGTCCAAGAGACGACATCCTGCATGGGGAGTTGATCAAACACTTGTTGAGCCATTGCAAGGTCACCACACTTTCCATACATATCCACAAGAGCATTTCCAAGTGCACCTACCTTTTCCAGCAACCCTCCTCTTACTATCTCCAAATGAATCATTTTGCCTTTCTCGAGTGCATCAGAGATGCTGCATGCTTTTAACAAGCAAGCAAAAGTTATGCTGCTTGGAGAAATACCCTTCCGTTTCATAGCTTGAAAACAATTAAACGCTTCCGTACAGAAACCCTGTTGGCAATATCCTGTGATAAGTGCATTCCAAGAAACCACATCCTGGACTGAGAATTTATCCAACACTTGCTGTGCCACAGACATTGAGCCACATTTGACATACATATGGACTAATGCAGTAAGAAGCACATCATCCTTGCCTAGTAAGCCCTTTCTAACAATCTCATCATGTAGCTCTTCCCCTTTGCCATCTGCTCCAATTTCTCCACAAGCTCTTAAAGTGCATGCAAAAGTTATTTCGTTCGGAGTAACACCCTCAAGTTTCATCACGTCAAAACACTTGAGGGCCTCCTCAAACTGCCCATACTCAGAATGTGCTGCAATGAGCACATTCCAACAAGCTGCATTTCGAGTCAGAAGTTCTTCAAAGACTTCTTGAGCCTTTGAGATTAAGCCAAGTGCAGCATACATTTCCACCAAAGCAGCACCAAGCAATCCATCATTTCTTAAGAAACCCATCTCGGCGATTTCATTGTGTATTTCTGTTCCAATGTCAGCTGCTCCTGTGCAGCCACAAGCTCGCAGGAGGCAAGCAAAGGTTATGCAGTTAGCAACGAGCCCCTCACTCTTTATTTGCTTATAATAGTTCAGGGCAACCTCACTATACCCATGCTGGATGTATCCTGCAAGAAGCACATTCCATGAGACAATGTCGCGGCCAGGAAGCTCCTCAAATACTAATTGTGCCCTTGCCAAGGCACCACATTTGGCATACATATCCACCAGTGCAGTACCAAGCACATTATCGTTCATCAACAACCCTCTCCTTGCTATCTCCTCGTGTATTTCTTCACCCCGTCTGATTGCTCCCATGCCACCACAAGCCTTTAAAATGCTAAGAAAGGTTACTTTATTGGGAAAGAAACCCCCAAGCTGCATCTGATGAAAACAGGAAAGTGCTTGCTCACAATACCCATGCTGACAATACCCCGAGATTACAGTAGTCCATGAGACGATGGTTTTAAACAAAAGCTCGTCAAACACCAACTGTGCCTTTGCAAGTGCACCACACTTGGCGTATACATTAAGTAAGGCATTGCCAATGAAGATGTTTGAAAGCAAGCCTCTTTTGAGAATATCAGCATGCAAGATACTGCCTTTGCCTGTGTCCTTCTGTTTGGAACACAATTTGAGGGAACCCACGATAGCAACATGCTCTGGTGAAACGTGACGGTTGGAATTGCTACAAACGACATCTGTTTCATACTCCCTTCCATCTTCATGTTGACAAGCATCAGCATTTGCATCCTCTGCTGCGCAATGCTCTCCATGCTTCTGTTCTGATATTCTCACATGCAGTTGCCGAACTCCTCTTCGACTCAAGTCGTCATGAACCCAGCAGGACCTTCCACAAGCCATGCCTCAAACCCTCAAGGATCTCCTGATAGTGAGATCGATCTGTCAAGGAAACCCAACACAAGTTAGCAAACCAATGCATACCTGCTTTGCTCCAAGCGCGATCATCTGCCCCGATGTCCATGGCCTGCTGCTGATGACCTCGTGGCAAGAACCTGCGAAGTTACTTGCACGTCAGGTTACCACTCCACGCGAAGGCTTCCTCTCTCTGGGCCGGCGGCAGAATGGAAGACTACCCACTGGGTTACAAAATCCTTCGGACCGTGCTGCGGCCAATGGCACACCCACCGCTGCTGGTTATCACTCCCGCCATTTTCTACACTAGTACGGCCGGCCGCTTTCTCTCTCCCTCTTTATCGCGTGCACAGTAGCTTGTTGGCACTGCCTGCAGTGATATAGGCGTGGTGCCTCACGGCAGGCGTGGTGCCTATGAAATGTTGTACGCAACTTTTAGGCTTTTTGAAAGATGCTATTCTTTGGAGCCATGCGTGTTGCAGTAAAAATAGCACGCACTTTAAAAAAACCGACAGCAGCAAACTCTCCTTGGTCGCTCTCGTCTCAAGCAATACTCTGTAAGCAATTCTCTCTCTCTCGTTGGCAACGCTACTTTGAAGAGGAACGTTATGCTTGTCTCTCTCTCTTTGTCTCTGATCAGGCAGTGCCGCCGTCGTCAAGTTAGTCACGGCCTTGTTTTATTGGCACTGTCATTAAGGCAGGGTCTAAAGGTAGGAAATTTGTTCCCGTGGCCATAGGGACTTTGGCCAATAAAAATATGGCATGAGGGGTTTATTTTTTGAGGTGGACGGCATGCAGAGAAATTGTTATTTTTTGTTCGGACGTGGTGGCTTCAATACTAACGGTGTTTTTTTGGGGCTGTTGCTTCACTTCTGTAGTGCGTGCTTTCTCTCTCTCTCTCTCTCTCACACACACACACACACACACACACACACACACACACACACACACACACATAAAAACACACACACACACACACACACACACACACACACACACAACTGTGTTGCGCAAGGATTGGTATCTACAAAAGCTGACACAGTTTCGTTACAAATTCCAGGTATGTGGCGAGGCACAATTGTGGGATAAGATAATTTAGTTAATAATTTTGCTGCATTGCGGCTTACTTGAGGCTGCTTGCCCAGCACTCTCCAAAGTGCAACTATAGACCTTAGCTTTCAATGTGACGGTGTGCTATTACTTTTGTTGTGCATAGATTTGAAAGTTGTGTCCTCAGGTCTCTCTTGTATTGTAGAGAAACTTTTTCTTTGGGCCTAGTTAGAAGGATTAATGTGATGATAGTACTACTCATGGATTTCAGTTTATTGAAAAGATACAAGACTTAAGTACATGTTTGACTACACTTGGAGAAAGCCCTTCTTCGTGTGTTTGGGCTAAGTCATATTATGTTTTCCCTCTCGGGGTTCTCAATATTTTAGTGGGGCCTTGAATGCTGGATTTCTGTAGAAGTTAGTGTCAATTATCTGAATCTTGGTAGGTCCAGGAGTGACTGTTGATGTGTTAACATACCAATTCTGAGCATTGTGTGAATCAATGAATTAACCATACTTGATTCAATGTAGACATGAACATTGACCAGTTTTCATTCAATTTTACACGGGCCAAATGAAGAAGACAAAAGTTGCTCGACCATTTCATGATGTTGCCTAGAATCTCAACTTATAGACCTGTATTTAAGTTATGAGCATTTTATCAAGTTGAGGTCTGGATATAATTAACAGCCCTTAGTCATCTGAGTCTATTTCTGGTTGTTAGGAGATGCACATTGGTACTCAAGCTTCAAGTGGTTGTGGTCTTTGACATTGAATGTAATGTTTTTGGATTGATCATTCTGCGCAGATTGCAGATACTGTCATACTTTTTGACAGCGATTGGAGTCCCCAGGTTAGTTTATGCATTCATAGATTATGTTAAGTTTCCATCTCGAATGGGGTTTTTTTTTTCTTTTGGGGGTTTTTGTGGGGGGGGGGGTTTTGGGGGGGGGAGGTTTTGTCATATGTTTTGTGATGTCCACTGTTTACAGCTCATTGTAGAAGTAATTGTGTTTGATTTGTGAGCCGTTTTTTGTTTTATGGTAATTACATGGACTATACTTGTATCTAGAACTTGGTTTGAAAGTCTAAAAAACATGATCATGTACGTGGTGGAGCAACGTTATGGCATTATTATCTATAAAGCAAGAGCCGGTGGTGTGCAAGACATTTATGAAGTCAACACATGTTGAAAGTTTGAGTTGAACTTTATGTTTTCCTAGTCAAAGAGTGGATATACATGTCAAATTAAGTCAACACAGTGAAACCACGTTGATAACGGTGTGCTCATTTTAGCTCTTCAATGTGGGGTTGCAATCAAGGTTTAACATCGATGGTTGGTCTTGCCTGGATTCATCCAGCGACATATATAGTATAAAGAGAGTTGGTGGTACCAACGACCTTTTGACGTATACAGCATAGAGAGAGTTGGTGGTACCAGCAGAGCTTTTGCCAGCGATCCAAGGTTGGAGCCATTACTGCAGCATGAGGTTCCTTATAAACCTGCATATATTTATTCGTTGTGGGTTTTGGAGCCATCCTGCGGCATGCGGCTCTACTTAGAAACACTGATAGTTTCGTTTCCTTTCTGTACGTTAGAAACGTGACATAATGAGGAGGTAGCTTAGTGCATCATGTGGCTTCCTCATTCCATTGTCATACTGCTTGCATGACATATTTGTTCTACAGCTATTTTTGCCCATTGAGGCCTGTTTTTCATGTGGATGAACTTCAAAAGGGGTCACATATTGAAGATTGTTTCTATAGCTTTTCCTTCAATCTCCAGAATATGTTTTGGCTTTTGAGACCTGTAATTTCCGAGCCAACGCAACTTGGCAAGATCCTAGAACTCGTAGTGCTTTGTACCTGTTGAAGGCTATTATACATCGAGCTGGACTCGATTCCTGCCCCATGTATTGATTTCTCTCTGATTATAGCCGAACGTAGAAGCTTATACTGTATTACTTGGCCTAGCAATTTCTTTGCTTGCAGTACCATTCTTCCAGCCAAATTATGCCCGAGAAAACTGCATGCCACTTTGGACAGTACGATTTGTGAAATGGTGGAGTTTGTATAGGCTTCAAGACTTTGCAACAACATCAGTAGCAAGTGACCTTAAGCGCACGATATACCTTGCATGGTGGTATTGGGCCTTAGGTGCCGAAGTTGGTGAGGATGTTTTTCTGGATACAACAGATATTAGTGAGTCAGCTTTGGTTACGATTGGCGATAGTCACTGTGACTGAAGGTGCTACCATACAAGCTCACCAGGTGTCAAGGGGTATTGTATGGTTTTCTCCACTTTTTGCAGGAAGGGGGCCATGGATGGGACCCTACTCTTTTGCCAGTCTTGGGTTACATATTCCATCTGGGCAATGCAGGTGTGGAGCAAGTTGATATTTTTTTAGTATGCATTCATTAATATAATGCACTTTTGATGAATGTGGTGAAGCTGTCCTTCAATGAAGTTTTCATGTGTTGTAGGACCTTCAGCCAAGGCGCTTACTGTTTTCGTTCTCTCTATGCATTCAACATTTCTTGGGATTGTACCTTGTAAACTTTGTAATGACCATCTCAACACTGCTTGTATATTCTCTTTTCATATGGTTAGAATCCAAGTTTTTTCAGTTTCCCCAAAAGTTATTCTTGGAATCGGAATGTGTTTACATTGCATTGCCATTAGCTGCAGTCCTCCCATGGCATCTAACAATGTTGATTCCGCTCCTAACATACCAAGATGACCTAAGTACATTATTCAAACCCATGGCAGAGGTAATTGACAAAAGAGTATTCCTTTCCCTGACAACTTGCTTCATAGGGACTTATGCAGTCCACTGTGTTATTTTGTGCACTCTCACTTGTGTGCTGAAGTGGTGCTTAGTTGGTAAATGGAAGCCCAACAAAGACCTTTCTCCTAGCTCCAACGCGGGATTTTGCCTTTGGTTGGTCCATCGACTTATAACCTCTGCACACACCAAGTTCGCAATGTTTTTGTCAGGAACTGAGGCTCTTTGCATATATATGAGAAGCATGGGATCCAAGGTGGGATTTATGGCTTCCATCAAAGGGGTGAATCCTCTCACTAACCCGGACCTTTTGAATTTGAATGCCAAATGCCACTTGGGCGATTTTGCCAAGATTATCACCAGCATGATGCACCAAGGAGGCAGCCTGTGCTCACTTGAGGCTAGACTAGGAGCCCACAAGTGTTGCAGGTGCTCATAGTGTGATACTTCCTGGCACCACATTTGAAGAGCGAGTACTTCTTGGAGCCATGTCAGTGGCCAAAGGGTAGCACGTTGAAAAAGGACAGCATCTATGTCGGTGTGCAAAAAGCAACAGCTCAATGGACAAAATTTCCCAACTCCAAATGGTTGGGTGCAAGAAACCCAGATTCATGCAGATGCGATTTTCCAAAAGGACCTTCCAGATAAAAGAGGAACCCCAACTTTTAGTTTGGGCTCTTTGAAAGTGAAATTGCAGGTGAGCATAAGCTTCCTAAACCTAGCATCTATTTGGGTAATACAGCCCTTGCTTCAAGTCTTAGTTCCTATCACCTTGCTAGTGGGCACGATGTATTCATGTAGCCTACAGGACTAGAAAGCTCCAGACTACAGTAAGCTGCTCCTGTAGGCTAGAGATTTCTGGTCATGTCTTTGTTGGGCATATACGACAACCATTGCACTTCAAGCAAGCATAGGTGCTTGCATATGGAGAGGTGCGTTCATTTTACAACAGTTGAAACCAATCCAGACCTTCTTTGCCCTGCCCTTGTTGGGCATATACGACAACCATTGCACTTCAAGCAAGCGTAGGTGCTTGCTTGCATTGGTTTTACAACAGCTGAAAACAATCCAGACCTTCTTTGCCCTGCCCTTGTTTGGAATATCCTGCATCCAACGTGTATATTAGGAGAAATACTCTCACTCCGCATTCTGAAAATAGTCGGCTGGAGCTTCGCAACCCTATCCCTGTTGGGTATATCCCGCAATCAACGTACTTCAAGAGATGCCATTCTGGATATGCGTGTTGACCAAGGCAGTGCTACATGTCTATAAGCCAAAAGCATACGTGATTGTATCTGGATAGATGTGCTCACTTTGCATCAGCTAAAAACAGTTCAGAGCTTTTTTGCCCCAGCCTGCTCGGTATATCCTGTAGTTAGTGCATACACCAGGTGACTGCATCTGCAGAGATGTGTTCGCTTCACATTAGCTGGAGACAGTTCATGGCATCCTGCAATGCTACAAATGAAGTGGAGAGTCGGTGTGATCTCCGCATTGGAGGCAGCTGTGTTGTCTGTACTATAGCAAGAGATGACAGAGATGTAGGTGATTGAGATTACCATGGTAGTCAAGCTAGAGTTCAAGGACCAACAGCGAACCCTTCGGCCAATTAGGCCAATTACGAGGCGAGGACACCCTAATTGCTAGACCTCGATTCCGACCTGGAGTGAAAGGCAAATAAGTTTCTAAATTGTTTCTGCTAAACCATTACTCTGAAATGGTTCTGTATGCATGATCTTCTCTGAGAACTTGATTCGATATATCTCTAGTGTAGTTTGCTTACTCTTGCCTTATCTTTTGATCGATGTTTCATGCAGGGGGCACCTTGCATGATTGTAACACAGAGTGTTTGGGTTGGTTCTTTTGTGCGTACGTCTCTATATACGTCCACATACGTCTGAGCATGTCGTGTGTTGCATTTTTGCCCCTATAAAGGGTCTAGTTGGAGTGCTTGCAGCAGGGACATGTATGGTGCTGCAACATCTGGGCAAAATAGACCTATCAATTTTGCGTTCTTGTAAGTATCTCTTATGTTTGCCTATAGGAACAGGACTAGAAAGCTTTGGGATGGTTTCAGTGGATGTTGAGTAACAATTTCTCTACACGTATTGTGCTGGACTGTACTTTAAGAGGATATGCATGGCAAGGGCTCCCCAAGTAGACAACTCTCAATATATGTAACTATCAAAATTTTCAATGTGCTCAATGCATGGTGTTATGAAGGTCTAGAGGACCAGAGCCAAATGTATGTTAGTAACATGAGAAGAAATATAGTATTGCATCAGACAAAAAACTGTACATTTGCATGGCTGATCCCTCTGACAAAGCTATTTGGGTCATATTGCTGACCCGGATTGAAAGACAGATGGATGTAAGAGCTTGCATATCTAGTACCAGATGGCAACAGTCCACGTTATGGAAACCCTTGAAATAGGTGCGAGTCGCAAGTGGGGTGATTATCTGAGAGAGAGAGAGAGAGAGAGAGAGAGAGAGAAAGAGAGAGAGTGAGTGGTTCATCTGCACTCATAGCCCCACCTTGTCTGCGCTTAAGTAAAATGCATCAGCATCTTCTTTTGCTGCCTTTGTTCATGGTGTTTTGTAATGTGTGTGTGAGAGAGAGAGAGAGAGAGAGAGAGAGAGAGAGTACAAACGATTTTTTGTTTTTTGTTTTTTTGCACGTTTTTTGGTTGTAGGTGGTTATTGCTGTTGGGAAGTAAAAAGGTCATAAGTTGTTTAGGTGATCTCTCTCTCTCTCTCTCTCCCCCCTTGAACCATGTTACATTTTTTACCCAAAGTTTGAAGAATTTGTGTACTACTGCCATGAAATTTGAGAATAGATTGAAAATATGCTTTTGTGGAGTCAGTAACTTTTTCTTGCCTTGCTGAAAATTTGTGGCTACTATCTTTGGTCCTAGTGACATCATATCTTGCTCAATACCTCCACACTACCCAGGCAAATAAGTCACTATGCAAACAATCATAATTAGGGTAAAATCTATTGCGCATGCTGGGGCTATACCTTTACTTGTAGCATGTAAAAAATGATGATCCGAATAAGATGTGTTGTAGCTAAGGCCAAGAGGTTGGGCATGGCTCAACTCTTGTGATGATGGTTGATCGGTCGGTGGGGCAAGGGAGAGTGAAATTCTTGGATACTCAAGAAGCTTCTGGATTGTTTTGATTTGCGTCTCTCTGGATGGGAGGCTGCCATGCTTTTGCAAAAGAGAATGTGGATATAAGCTAGAAGCTGGCATAGCTGCATGAGCGTGCACATTAGACGCTTCTTCTTGAGCTAGTTGTCTTCCAAGATGACTATATGGCCAAGGGTTATCGGTTACAGGCTGATTTGAATGAGGTAGGGCTAGCGTGGATGATGTTGCGCTGCAGTTTGCAACAAGTAGTATACTTTCTTGGGAAGAGGAGCTTACGGGTAAAGAGGCAGAGGCAAGTTTGAGAGGTAGTTTCCTACTTTTGGATTGTGTGGTATTCTTATGACTTATATATTGTGGGGATACAACATTCTGCAGGTGAGTAGCTGAGGTAAGACTATGCATGCTGCTACGATTTGGGACGGCGTCACTTGCTGCGGCACTGGAAATAGGAGGTGACTGTGCCGCACCGTGCAAAGATGCGGTTGGCGAAGGCTGCAGCTTCCGCTTGCACGAGCCTTGCGATTCTGAAACCAGTGGAAGACATTGGCCTCAGCAATAAACGTGAAGTTGAAAGCGAGTGCAAGTCGGACCGCTCCCTCTAAGAGTGACAAGGCTTTG
The DNA here is from genome assembly GCF_014529385.1 of Adiantum capillus-veneris. Classification (NCBI taxonomy): domain Eukaryota; kingdom Viridiplantae; phylum Streptophyta; class Polypodiopsida; order Polypodiales; family Pteridaceae; genus Adiantum; species Adiantum capillus-veneris. The sequence continues at coordinate 147,257,027 of NC_140952.1, forward strand.
TCTTATCGGGCTCTTTGTTTGACAACAAAAGAGAGTATCCAGTTGGGTCATGAGAATGACAATCACATGCTAATCCTCAACGAAAAGGCAGTCTCGAACCAGTCAGGTGCAAGTCCTCTTTGCAAGTACTCATACAGTTTGCTATTATACAAAAAAATGGAATCGAAGGTCCTTATATATCCAGAGCCGTGCTTGATTCTTGCAATTGGAATGCTCAAAAAGATGTTCGACTTCCAAGCTTGAAGAGATGACACAAGAAACATATCTAGGAGACTGGGAGACGTGGGCAACTTTCTTTATCCCCCCCCCCGCTCCCCTCCCCTCCAACAAGCATGAAACACTTTCTGCTTGAGGTTTACTGGCTTGCCCGACCTCGACGGGTGTAAGAGCCTCGAGGGTGGTAAGGGAAATGGTAATGACAGCCACATGTTTCAGGGATGTATTTAAGGCTTGAATATGTTGAGACCATTGTCGAGAGACCGTGCACAACTATATCTGGAGTGGCATCGCTGTGCAGAGGGCAGTGTGTGAAGCCGTTGTTTTCTACGTGCATGTCAGTCGTAGCTACAAACCAGTATGTGCAGTTAGAAACAGAGTTCAAAAGTTTCGATGACACTGGTTGTTAGGACTTGGACTGAATCGAAGGAATCCTCTCTAGAAGCCTATCTCGAGAAGTCTTACGCTGCTTCTTGTGAATGCAAAGCTGCAGGTAGTCTATAGCTTCTTGTCTCTATTGCTCAGATCCAACCACACATAATCAAAATATGAGAGAACCTATCACTCTACATTTGATGGAAACAGCTCGTAGCATCATCACTCTTGCCTTATATATTCTACGACCACAATGCCAGGTGTAAGCATAAGTCATTGCACATCGCAAAAAGTGCTCGCCTTGTACCTGATGACATCAGCCTAGGAAAATAGCCTTTACGTCGGACCAAAACAGCCTAGAGCTTTCCCACTCTTCTCATTCCAAAAAATTTTATAATAAAAAAATAATGCATCTAAAGAGGTGACTAATCCAGCCTCTCTTTCGCTTGTTGGACATGTTAAAGTGGTGATGAATACATTGCAAAGTTCAGATGCAGATCCCAGTTGCAATCATACATGATTGTAGCATGAGAGAGTTCATCGCTTTGCATTAATGAAACAACCGACAGCTTTCCCACGCATCCCTTGCAAATGGAAAACCATGCAAGTCTCCAGCACAAGCCTCGCAGAAGCTTGAGCAGCAACAACTGCGAGAAAGACGATGACTCATGCCTTTTCATGGACTTCAAAAGAAACAGAGGAAGACTATTTCTCGAAAACTCATGCAGGAAATTTCTTCCTTGAAAGCCTTGGAAGGGAAGACTTCTCTTCATTGGAATACAATCGACGAGATTACGACTAGTAGATACTCAACCTGTTGAAACCATCTCCTCAGAAATTTTGTTACCCATGTAGACGTCTTGTGCAAGGCCACAGACCTTCAAGTGAGAGCAATCACCTCTAAAAGCAGCATAGAGCGAAAGGCCTCCCGTTGTTAGGTGATTGCATCTGGTGAAAGGCCTTTTCCTTATTAGATGATTGTGTTTTGTGAAAGACCTTCAAATCTGCGATTCGGCGCTGCTCTGCGGATAGAGAACGGGTGAGGCAGAAAGTGTCTACGCACACACTACTTCGAGGAAAGTTAAGGAGCTCCTAAACACATGCTGTGAGGGAGAGTGTGCATACACGCGTGCGTGCATGTGTGTGTGTGTCTGTGTGTGCGTGCGTGTGGTTTATTTGTTGTCTATGAGCATTTAGTTTCGCAAGGAAGGATTGGCTGAGCTTCACTGTGATGTGCAAAAAGGATTTTAGTTGCTTGATCTCACTTCCTAAATCATAGACAAAAACTTTGGTTGCACCCTCATCCAAGTGTGACAGCTACGATATCAAATGTGTCATCTCAGCCACGACTTTACTGACAAGAATCGCCAGCTTTGGGAGAGCTCCAAGGCAAGCGAAGAGATTGTTTCAGCACTTACGAGAAAGCAAACATTGATTGTTCAATCTGTAGCTGTAGATGTCAGCCAATAGGAAATTCCAGGCAATACTTGTGAACAACTGGCTGCAAAAAAGACGCAGGTTTGACATGCAAAATGCAACATATTTACCATGTAAACCAGGACTGAAAACGCGTCTTTTAACGAGGCCGAGGATAGAAATCAACGGGAGCACTTAATGATGGCAAAAGAATGGTCATGCGGAGGCTCAATGGGCTGCCAAAGTTCTGAATCACAAAAAAAGAGGCTAGCCAGGCTAGATCCAAGGCAATTCAATGAGGGAAGAGCTAAAAACTGGAAATGCTAGGGGTGATTTATAGTGATGCACAGTGGTAGGGCTTACCTGATGATGCAGGGTAAAAGCGCTAGGGCTCAATGCTACTATTGAAAACACTAGGCTGATTTGAGTAAAAAAACATTGGGGTTACTCCAAAAACGCTAGGGCTGATCTGTTTCTCCACCTGGTGCTGCGAATATTACTAAGATTGACGAATGGTTGGGACTCCTTTACAAAAACATTGGAGCATGGGCGTTATCTGTAAACTTGTGGAATGGCTAGGCCGGGGTCTCTCTTTACATGCAAGTTTTCCAGTTACAAACCCTTCAAGGTTTAGGTAGGTACAAAACTATCTATGTCTTGAGCCGCATTCGGGTGTCATACATAACCATAAAATGGTTGCAAAATCTGTAAAATTTCAGCAACGAAAAGCTGAAAATATCATGCACAAGATGCCTGCTAAACCTCCTCAAATGTCTCTACTACCACTGATGTACATCGGTATGCATCTAAGTGTCAATCCGAACCTGCACATAGACCACCTCCACATGCAAAACACGTTATGAATTCCCTGAATTCTCAGCTATGCAGAGCTGGAAAGAACAGTTGCATATGGCTTGCAATAGGTCTCCTACTCATCGTGTGTATCGACTAGTAGTCGGGCTGCTCACACATGCATACACGCACTTGTCTATGGCTGAATATTTATCACTCCAAAGCTGTCCAAAACCCTGAAGTATACTGATGCAAAAAAAAAACAGCATACTTCAGTTGACACTCAAGCGTCTAAGACTGTCAAAACATTAAGGGCTGTGATACCATGTTAGAATAAGCAGTGGAAGATGCAACGAAGACAAAAAAAAGACTTTTGATCTGGCAAACACCTTGACTCCAAGTTGGCTCAACTTCGAAAGGATCCTCTACAGTCGAGAACAGTGCTCTGCATCTCTTTAGGTTCTCCTCTATAGTGAGGTCGGAGTCAATGAGGGTATCGGACGGAGAAGCCATAAGCGAGGTTGCCCTCTGTAAAGCGAGGTCGGAGACAATAAGGGTAAAGGACGAAAAAGTTGTAAGTGAGATTCCATAGCCTTACGTATGCAGATCAGCCCCGTTTCGGAGAAAATGCCAAAAAAAAGAACAACAAGATTCTCCTCACTCAATCAAGTCCAAAACAGCACCAGGTCAACCTACACTCCAGCGTCGAAGATTGTTGAGACACCTAGGGTTGCGATACCATGTCAGAATAGGCAACTGAAGATGCAATGAGGACAAAGAAAGTTTTTTGATTCGGCCTCGACTTCAATCTCGCTTAACTTTAAGAATATCCTCTAGTACTCAAGAACAGTGTTTTGCATCCTGAATCCTCCACAAGGTTTCCCTTTGAAAAGAGAAATCGCCGTAAACAAAGGTATGAACAGGAAAAGTTCTAAAGAAGGTTCCACAGTCGCCACGTACTCAAATCAACCTCGACTTGAAAAAAGCCCAAAAAAAACCAATAAGCTTCTTCTTTCTCAATCAAGTTCAAAATGAACCAGATCAGTCTACTCTTGGATATTATAATGAACAAAGGTAAGAGACGGGAAAGTTGTAAGCGAGGTTCAGGTTCTGCAACCTCTACATATCCAAATCAGCCCCGAATTGGAGAATATGCCAAAAAACAAAACACCACGCTTCTTCTCTCTCAATCAAGACGAAAATGGTACCAGATTAGCCCACACTCGAGTATCCAAAGCTGTCGATACACCAAGGATGTGATACTAGGTTAGAATAGGCGGTAGGAGATACAATGACACAAAGAAAAGCTTAAGATCAGATGAATAACTCGACTCTCTGATTTGTGTTACCTTCAAGAGGATCCTCAAATACTTGAGAAGAGTGCTCTATATCTTGAATCCTCTATTAGATTCCTCTTTGTACAGAGGTGGGAGTAAACAAGTATTAAAGACGGGGAAGTCGTAAGTGGACATCCATAACCTCCATATACCCAATTAGCCTGAAATTGGAGAAGACGTTGTAAAAAAAAAAAGCAAGCTTCTTCTCTTTGAATCAAGTCTATACCTCACCATATTAGTAAACACTTGAGCGTCCAAGACTCTCGAGACAACAAGAATTGTGATAGCATGTCAAAATAGGCGGTAGAAGATGCAATGAAGACAAAGAAAGGCTTCTGATCCAATAAACACCGATTTGGTTCAATGTCGAGAGGATCCTCTAGCGCTTAAGGAAAATGCTATGCATTCTTAACCCTCCACACAAGCACCCAAGGCTATCGAGACACCCAAGATTGTGAAACCATGTCGGAGTAGCCAATGCAAGATGCATTGAAAACAAAGAAAGGGTTACGACTGAAAACATTGAGATTCCGATCTAGCTCAATTTTGAGAGATTCCTATAGCAACTGAGATGAATGCTCGGTACCATAAATCCTATGCGAGATTTCCCTCTGTAAAGTGAGATTAGGGTAAAGGATGGGAAAGTCATAACTGGGGGTCCATAGCCTCATATACACAAATCAACCTTGCATTGAAGAAACACCGAAAAAAAGAACAACAAACTTCTCCTCTCTCAACCAAGTTAAATTGGCACTAGATCAGTCTATACTCGAGCATCCAAGGCTCTCAAGACACCAAGGTCTTTGATACCATGTCAGAATAGGCTGTGAGAGATGCAATACAAACTCCTCCAAAGGCCCACTTTCTATGGTGAAAGCGGTCTACTATTGATTGTACAAATCTCTACAATGCAATGGACTTATCGATGATGTCGACGACGATGAGGACGACGATAAGCCGGACTGAAAACTGAAAATGCTAAGGGCTGAAATCTGTAAGACTCTACATCGGTGAGGACGGCGATGACGACAACGTGACGGCGATGCGTTGAAAATGCAGATGTAATTTGCAAATAGTGGGCTGAATATGCAAACGATAGCTAATCTAACCGTGCGGTGAGGATCTGCTGCGCGAAGGTGAGATATGCGAAGTTTGGGGGTTGCGATGCAGAATCTAACTGCTGGAAACTGAAAACTGAAAATGCTGATGCAAGGGACACAAGTACTCCCGTTGTTTTCTATCATCGGCCTCATTGAAAAACTGGATTTCGAGTCCTGGTTTACATGGTAAATTTGTTGCATTTTGAGTACCAATGTTGCATTTTTTGTACTCGGTTTTCAGTTCTTTAAGTCAGCGTTGACGCCGTCGATTATCCGGAACTGCTCATTTCTCCATCACTCTCCTAGTGTAAGACTCTATCGGCTTACCTCCAGTAAGACTGTAAGACATAGTACCATCGTCATTACTAGCAAGTAGATGAGCAAAATCACATTGAGAGTCTCCGCAATGAGCTTGTTGCTGAAAAGGGAAAAGCCTGAATCTGCATCTTCTTAGCGATCAATAGCCATTAATCCAGAGCCAATGTTCCAACCTGAGGTAACCACCACGGGAGTCCGCAAGCATTGTGAGCCTACATTTGGAACCACATCTTTTACAGAGACATGGATTTATCTAGAGCTTCCATCTTTTAGCAATCGAGTCAAAACCGCAAAATGAGTCTCTATGTGAGGGGTGCCTGCAAAGCGAAACCTCGACGTAGCTATTCCACAAGCTGACAGATAACGCCCATGCTGTTGTAGCAAGCTTTCAGCTGTTCATTCCAACAAAGCTGAGTCTGTAGCATTCAAAAAGTCACCAAAACTAGAGAAGATACTCCATCCAATTACATCCAAAAGAAATCATGATACCAAACAAGAAGGATATTCTGAGGACTAGTCACCTGAAGGTTGTTAATTTTTTACATAGCTAAAGCAATTCAATCTTCGTGATGACTGTAAATTGTGGGGATATCTCATAGTACCTCACCAAAATGCGGTCAAACCTTCCTCTGAAGGCACCACTTCCTACGGTGAGACCAATCTACTACTGATTGCACAAACCTCTACAATGCAACGGGCTTGTCGACGATGTCGACGACGAGGAGAACGATGATGATACGGGCTGGAAATTCAAAATACTAAGGACTGAAATCTACAAATCTTCTAACTACTAAATTCTGACTCTACGTCGATGACGACGGCAATGACGACGACGCAACGATGACGATGCAGATGCTGAAACCTATGAGCAGCGGGCTGAATAGTGAGGTTCCATAGCCTTACGTACGCAGATCAGCCCTGTATCGGAGAAAATGCCAAAAAAAAAGAACAACAAAGTTCTCCTTACTCAATCAAGTCCAAAACAACACCAGATCAACCTACACTCTAGTGTTGAAGATTGTCGAGACACCGAGGGTTGCGATACCATGTCAAAATAGGCAATTGAAGATGCAATGAGGACGAAGAAAGTCTTCTGATTCGGTGAGCGCCTCGACCTCAATCTGGCTTAACTTTAAGAATATCTTCTAGTACTCAAGAACAGTGCTTTGCATCTGAATCTTCCACAAGGTTTCCCTTTGAAAAGAGAGATCGCCATAAACAAAGGTATGAATAGGAAAAGTTCTAAAGAAGGTTCCACAGTCTCCACGTACTCAAATCAACCTCGACTTGAAAAAAGCGCCAAAAAAAAACAATAAGCTTCTTCTCTCTCAATCAAGTTCAAACATGAACCAGATCATTCTACTCTTGGATATCATAACGAACAAAGGTAAGAGACAAGAAAGTTGTAAGCGAGGTTCTGCAACCTCTATATATCCAAATCAGCCCCGAATTGGAGAATATGCCCAAAAAAAAACACCATGCTTCTTCTCTCTCAATCAAGACGAAAATGGTACCAGATTAACCCACACTCGAGTATCCAATGCTGTCGATATACCAAGGATGTTCTAGGTTAGAATAGGTGGTAGGAGATACAATGACACAAAGAAAGGCTTAATATCAGATGAATAACTCAACTCTCTAATTTGTGTTAGCTTCAAGCGGATCCTTGAACACTTGAGAAGAGCGCTCTATATCTTGAATCCTCTATTAGATTCCTGTTTGTACAGAGGTGGGGGTAAACAAGTATTAAAGACGGGGAAGTCGTAAGTGAACGTCCATAACCTCCATATATCCAAATTAGCCTAAAATTGCAGAAGACGTTGTAAAAAAAAAAGCGAGCTTCTTCTCTTTGAATCAAGCCTATACCTCACCATATTAGTAAATACTTGAGCGTCCAAGACTTTCGAGACAACAAGAATTGTGATAGCATGTCAAAATAGGTGGTAGAAGATGCAATGAAGACAAAGAAAGACTTCTGATCCGATAAACACTGATTTGGTTCAATGTCGAGAGGATCCTCTAGTGCTTGAGGAAAATGCTATGCATTCTCAACCCTCCACACAAGCACCCAAGGTTATCGAGACACCCTAGATTGTGAAACCATGTCGGAATAGCCAATGGAAGATGCATTGAAAACAAAGAAAGGCTTACGACTGATAACATTGTGATTCTGATCTGGCTCAATTTTCAGAGATTCCTATAGTAATTGAGTGTTGGGGTATAAAGCCCAATGTGGTCGCCCAGGTAAGTGGGCGGGCCGCCAGGTATGTACACATATTCTTTTGTAAAAACCTAATAAGAACTCACTATGCTCTACACATTACAGTAGAGCGAGTTCACCATATCGTCGTGCTCTTCTTCTCGCACTCTCTCTCACGTCGCACTTCCGCTCGTACTCCTTCAACTGGTATCAGAGCTCAGATCGAGGCTCGGGGCAGCACTGCAGGAGGCTAGAGTCACCAACTCAGATTGGAGTGAAATTCGACAAGCGAAGACACGGCCCCAAATCTCGTGGGCGAGACCAAAGGGCTCGGTGTTGTCAGAATTTTATTCTGAGGTCATCTCGGCCACCGTTTGGCTTCGACAAAGGTCTACACAGGCCATTTTCGACTACGTGGTCTCGACGGGTGCAGATCCGACTCTGCAAATTTGGGGTTTTCGGCTTACGACTGCAGGTGCTGAGGATATCGACACTCCCAGAGTGTTGATTTGTGGCTGTCTACACATCGAAGGACGGCTCACAGTTCTTGGAGGCGTGTCACATACGACACGGGCACATCTACACACAGATGTGGGCGACATCCACTAGTTCATCAGGTAGCTTGTGTTTGCTGCTTGATATTCCAGATTTCATCTTGACATTGCAGGTACTTCCACATGGGATGTATTGTCAGAGATGATGTATGTCTGTTGAGGGTTTGCTGGCTGTGAGTCACGCAGCAAACAACCGCCGCAGCGGTTACAGCATATAGTGGGAAATTTGTGGATGTATGACTTTGTGGGAAGTCTATGTACTGTCAGATTTACTGCAGCCTTTGTTGAGGGTCGAGTGAGGTTTTATTGAGCTGGGGGATTCTCGAATGTTGAGATCCTTTCGGTGATACAGGTCTTGGAGCGATCCCTCAAGCACCCTTAGATAGGCAGCTAGGATGTATTGACTGTGAGTTAGACAGTTGGGATTGCATCTTTGCTTTACTGCCGTTGAGGCATTGTCGCAGTCTATGCTTACAGGACAGTGACAGGACAGTGAGAGACAGTACAGGTGCAGGAAAGGTTTACCCGCAGCTTACAGTGTCAGAGAGACAGTGTTTTTTGAGCTGTTTTTGGTCTGTTTTTTGAGTACACCAGAGCCATTTTACAAAGGAGACTCTGCCAAAATTTATGCAGAATCTGAAGCTTTCTTGGTTCATTTGACAGGTTGATATTGGTTCAGAGGTCAGTTTACAGGGGAAACTCTGCCGAATTTTTCCCAGGAAAGTAAACCACTGTGAAGCGTAGCTATGGTTGGATCACACGACACTGCTCTTTACAATATCAAGAAGCTGGATGGAACCAATTTCCCATTGTGGAAGAAGCAGATTTGGCACGTGTTGGTACAAAAGAAGCAAATAAAACCTATAAAGATCAAGGGGATAAAACCAGAAGATATGGACGAAGATGAATGGAGCGAAATGGATGAATTGGCACTTTCTACCATTATGCTGACTTTGGCAGAAAGTGTTTACTTCAATGTAGCAGACGAGATGTCGGCTTATCAAGCATGGTTAAAGCTGAGTGATCTTTATGAGAAGCAGAGTGCAGCTTCACAGGTATACTGGCTTAAGAAGCTTGTTGACTTGAAGATGAAAGAAGGGACACCTATGTCCAATCATCTGAATGAATTCAACACAATCTATAGTCAGTTGTCAGCTCAAGGTGTCAAGTTTGATGAACCTGTTAGAGCTATGTTCCTGTTGATCACATTGCCGGAAAGTTGGGACACTTTTCGCACAACTTTGAGTAATTCTGCACCTCCAGATGGTTTGAACATAGCAGGTGTAGAAGGAAGTCTGCTTACTGAAGAAACCAATAGAAAGACAATGGACAAAGGCAAAGGAACAGCCTTAGTTGTCAGGGGAAGGACCAAAGAAAAGTACAAAGGTGGAAAGAGGAATCAGTCTCGTAGCAAGTCCCGCAGTGCTAAAGGCAAGAGTGACATAGAATGCTACCATTGTGGCAAGAAGGGTCACATGAAAAGAGACTGCAGAGAATGGAAAGCAGAAAAAGGCAAAGAGAAAGCTAAAGACCATGGTGAGAAGAACAAGTCCTCAGTGAAGATTCAAGAAATAAATGTGACAAACACTGTTGCAGAGGATGACAGTCTAGTGTCAGGAGACATCTACTTCTTGAAGAATACAATGGACTCAGCTCTTCTTACAGCATCTGATGGAAATGCACTGAGTGACTGGATTATAGACTCAGGGGCATCACTTCATGTGTCTCCAAACAAGGAGTGGTTTACCTCTTATGTGACCACTAAAGATCATGTTCGGCTAGGCAATGGGCAGACATGTGAGATCTTAGGTGTTGGAGATGTTCAATTGAAGTTTCAGAATGGCTCTTCTTTCACGTTGAAGAATGTGAGACATGTTCCCGCAATTACAAAGAGCTTGATCAGCACAGGTTTACTTGATGATGCTGGCTACGTCACCACTTTTGGACAGAACATGTGGAAGATATCCAAGGGTTCTATGACAGTAGCACATGGAGTAAAATCTGGAGGACTTTACATGATTTATGTATCAAATGTCTCTAAAAATGTAATCAATGTAACTGAGCAGCCGAACGTTTCTTTGTGGCATAGCCGGTAAGGACATATGTCCAAGAAGGGAATGGAAATCTTGTCTCGTTCTAGTTATTTGCCTGGCTTTTCATTTAATGATTTTGAATTCTGTGAACATTGTCTGTATGGTAAGCAAACACAGCAGCCACATAAGCATAGAAGTAGTAGAAGAGATACACAGTTGGCACTTGTTCATAGTGATTTGTGTGGACCTATGCCTAACCTATCTCTAGGGGGAGCTTCTTACTTTATGACATTTATAGATGATTACTCGAGGAAAGTATGGGTTTACTTTCTCAAGCACAAGGATGAAGCGTTTAGTGTTTTCAAAATGTTTGTGACACTTGTGGAGAATCAGAGTGGCAAGAAGCTTAAATGCTTATGCACTGACAATGGTGGAGAGTATGTTTCAAAAGCCTTTCAGGACTTTTGTGAGTCAAAAAGTATAAAATGTGAACTTACTGCTCCTTACAATCCTCCTCAAAATGGTGTTGCTGAGAGGATGAATAGGACCATACAAGAGAAGGTCAGAAGTATGTTGTCTAATGCACAGCTGCCAAATGGGTTTTGGGCTGAAGCTATATCAACAGCTGTTCATCTTGTAAATAGATCTCCTAGCAAGGTTTTGCAAAAGGATTCAGTGCCAGAGATGGTATGGTCAGGCAAAATGCCCTCATACAAGCATCTCAGAGTCTTTGACTGTGAGGCATATACTCACGTTCCAAAGGAATTTAGGAACAAACTTGAGCCAAAGAGTAGAAAGTGCATCTTTCTAGGCTATGGTAATTCTGGTGAGATGGGGTACAGACTTTGGGATCCCGAATCCAGAAAGGTTGTCCGCAGCAATGATGTTCACTTTAATGAATCCAAATATCATTCTAAACCAGAGAGGGTTGAGGATATTAGAAGAGTTGTCTTCCAAGAAGATGGACCTACACGTGCAAGACAAAATGTCAGGGCTCAAGAGGAGCAAGGACAGGATAGAGTGGAACCACAGGTTGTGGCTGAGCCTGAGCCACCTATTGTGCGTAGATCTGGACGTGTCACGCGACCTCCTGATAGGTTTGTTCCATTTATAAACTATGTCATGTTGACTGATTGCAATGAGCCTTCATGTTACAAGGAAGCAGTGCAAATGAAGGACTCCGGGAATTGGCAATTGGCCATGCAGTTAGAGATGACAGCTCTGCATAAAAACAAGACATGGAAGCTAGTTAAATTACCACAGGGCAAAAAGGCTCTACCTTGTAAATGGGTTTACAGGTATAAGATCACCGCTCATGATAGTCAGCCAAAGTACAAAGTAAGGCTTGTTGCCAAGGGCTTTCAGCAAGAACAAGGCATTGACTTTGATGAAGTCTTCTCTCCGGTGGTCAAGATGACTACATTGAGATGCTTTCTTGCATTAGTTGCCATATTAGATTTGCTGTTGCACCAAATGGATGTCAAGACAGCGTTCTTGCATGGTGATTTAGATGTGGAAATTTACATGCAGCAACCAGAAGGGTTTGTTGAGAAAGGAAAGGAAGATTGGGTATGCCAGTTGTTAAAGAGTCTTTATGGCTTAAAACAATCACCGAGGCATGGTACCATAAAGTCCACAAGTTTATGCTTTCTCAAGGCTACAAACGTAGTGAGTTCGATCACTGTCTATATACAAAGAAGGCTAAGGATGGTAGTTGGCTGATTCTTATTTTGTATGTGGATGACATGTTGATTGCTGACAAGCACTTGGAAGAAATTTCAGCTTTGAAGTCAAAGATGGCAAAATCGTTTGACATGAAAGACATGGGTGAGGCAAGTCATATACTTGGTATGCGCATTGAGAGAGACAGATCAAAGAAGTTGATTTTGTTATCTCAAACAGAGTATATTGACAAGGTTTTGCAACGTTTCAATATGGAGAAGGGAAAGGCACTGAGTGTTCCATTGCCACCATATGTGAAACTTAGCAAACAAGATTGTCCTGTGTCTGAGGAAGAACAAGCTGAAATGGATAAGATTCCATATGCGTCTACAGTGGGTAGTTTGATGTATGCAATGATTGCTACTCGCCCAGACATTGCATTTGCAGTGGGAGTAGTAAGTCGATACATGTCAAACCCAGGCAAGAAACATTGGGAGGCAGTGAAAGGAATATTGAGATACCTGAAAGCTACAAAGAGTATGTGTATATGCTATGGGAGTCAGGAGCTAAGTGTAAAGGGTTTTACAGACTCAGATTATGCAGGTGACTTAGACAACCGAAGGTCTACGTCAGGGTATGTCTTTACATTGGCTGGTGGAGCAGTATCATGGCGTTCTAGATTACAAGATTGTGTTACTCAGTCTACTACAGAGGCTGAATATGTTGCAGCATCAGAGGCATGCAAAGAATCAATTTGGCTTAATCGACTAGTAACAGATTTGGGAATCAAAGAAGAGATGCCTGTGTTATATTGTGATAGTCAAAGTGCTATACAATTGGCTCGCAATCTAGTTTATCACTCAAAGACAAAGCATGTGGATGTGAAGTATCATTTCATCAGGGAAATGCTCGAGGATAAGCAACTTCAGCTTGTCAAAGTTCACACCACAGAAAATCCTGCTGATCTACTTACAAAAGGACTTCCCTCAGAGAGCTTTGCGCATTTTCGCAAGCAGTTAGGTGTAGGGTAGTACATCACTTCTCTACATCTCTTGTATATTAGCTTGTATAGTAGCTTCTCTCACACTTAAAGTACCACATTGGACTTTAAGTGGGAGGTTGTTGGGGTATAAAGCCCAATGTGGTCGCCCAGGTAAGTGGGCGGGCCGCCAGGTATGTACACATATTCTTTTGTAAAAACCTAATAAGAACTCACTATGCTCTACACATTACAGTAGAGCGAGTTCACCATATCGTCGTGCTCTTCTTCTCGCACTCTCTCGCGTCGCACTTCCGCTCGTACTCCTTCATTGAGATCAATGCTCCATACCATAAACCCTACGCGAGATTCCCCTCTGTAAAGTGAGGTTAGGGTAAAGGATGGGAAAGTCATAAGCGGGGGTCCATAGCCTCATATACACAAATCAGCCTTGCATTGAAGAAACACCGGAAAAAAGAACAACAAGCGTCTCCTCTCTCAACCAAGTCAAAATGGCACTAGATCAGCCTATACTCGAGCATCCAAGGCTCTCAAGACACCAAGGTCTTTGATACCATGTCAGAATAGGCTGTGAGAGATGCAATACAAATTCCTCCAAAAGGCCCACTTTCTATGGTGAAAGCGGTCTACTATTAATTGTACAAATCTCTACAATGCAATGGACTTATCGATGATGTCGACGACGAAACGGAAAAATATAAGGGCTGAAATCTGCAAGACTCTACATCGGTGAGGACGGCAATGACAACCATGTGACGACGATGCGTTGAAAATGCAGATGTTGAAATTTGTGAATAGCAGGCTGAATATGCAAAGGATAGCTAATCTAATTGTGCGACGAGGATTTGCTGCGCGAAGGTGAGATATGCGAAGTTTGGGGGTTGTGATGCAGAATCTAACTGCTAGAAACTGAAAACTGAAAATGCTGATGCAAGGGAGGCATGGTTTACACGGTAAATTTGTTGCATTTTGAGTACCAAATCTGCGTTTTTTGTACCTAGTTTTCAGTTCTTTAAGTCAGCGCTGACGCCATCGATTGCCTTACCTCCAGTAAGACTGTAAGACACAGTACCGTCATCATTACTAGCAGGTAGACAAGCAAAATCACATTGAGAGTCTCCGCAATGAGCTTGTTGCTGAAAAGGGAAAAGCCTGAACCTACATCTTCTTAGCGATCAATAGCGATTAATCCAGAGCAAGTGTTCCAATATGAGGTAACCACCACGGGAGTTCGCAAGCATTATGAGCATACATTTGGAACCACATATTTTACAGAGACAAGGATTTATCTAGAACTTCCATCTTTTAGCAATCGAGTCAAAACCCCAAATGAGTCTCTATCTGAGGGGTGCCTACAAAGAGAAACCCCGGCGTAGCTATTCCACAAGCTGATAGATAACGCCCATGCTGTTGTAGCAAGCTTTCAGCTGTTCATTCCAACAAAGCTGAGTCTGTAGCATTCAAAAAGTCGCCAAAACTAGAGAAGATACTCCATCCAATTACATCCAAAAGAAATCATGATACCAAACAAGAAGGATATTCTGAGGACTAGTCACCTGAAGGTTGTTAATTTTTTAACATAGCTAAAGCAATTCAATCTTCATGATGACTGTAAATTGTAGGGATATCTCAGAGTACCGAACCAAAATGCTGTCAAAACTTCCTCCGAAGGCACCACTTCCTACGGTGAGACCAATCTACTACTGATTGCACAAATCTCTATAATGCAATGGGCTTGTCGACGATGTTGATGACGAGGAGAACGATGATGATACGGACTAGAAACTGAAAATACTAAGGACTGAAATCTACAAATCTTATTACTACTAAATTCAGACTCTACGTCGGTGATGACGGCAATGACGACGACACAACGATGACAATGCAGATGCTGAAATCTACGAGCAGTGGACTGAATCTACAAACGTTGGCTGACCTGACCATGTCACGAGGATCTGCTGCAAGAAGGTCAGATCTACGAGGTTTGGGGATTGCGCTACAAAATCTAACTGCTTCAAAAACTGAAAACACTGATGCAATGGAGGTAAGTGTTTCCGTTGATTTTTATCATCGGCCTTATTGAAAGCTTCATTTTAAGCCCTGGTTTACATGATAATTATATCAGTTGCTTCCAAAAGGGATTGGCATCGGCTTAGAGGGTCACTCTCTATGGCGAGAGCGGTCTACTATTGACTGCACGAACCTCTACAATGCAGTGGACTTGTCGAGGATGTCGACGATGATGAGGACGACGATGAACTAAAAACTGAAAATACTAGGGCCTGAAATCTACAAATCTTGTACAGACTGAAGCCTGACTCTACAAGCAATGACAACGACGTGACGACGATGTATCAAAAACATAGATATTGAAATATACGAATAGTGGACTGAATGTGCAACTGATAGCTAATCTGACCGTGCGGCGAGGATCTGCTGTGCGAAGGTGAGATATGCGAAGTTTGGGGGCTGCGATACAGAATCTAACTGTTGAAAACTGAAAATACTAATGCAAGAGAGGTAAGTACTCCCGTTGTTTTCTACCATCGGCCTCATTGAAAACTGGATTTTTTGTCCCGGTTTACATGGTGATTCTCCATCACTCTCCTAGTGTAATATCCTATCGCCTTACCTCCAGTAAGGCTGTAAGACACAATACCATCATCATTACTAGCAAGTAGACGAGAAAAATCATACTAAAAGTCTCTGCAATGAGCTTGTTACTGAAAAGGGAAAGGCCTAAATCTACATCTTCTTAGCAATCATTAGCCATTAATCCAGAGCCAGTGTTCCAATCTAAGGTAACCACCATGGGAGTCTGCAAGCATCGTGAGCCTACATTTGGAACCACATCTTTTATAGAGACAAGGATTTATCTAGAGCTTCCACCTTTTAGCAATCCCGTCAAAGCCCCAAGATGAGCCTCTACCTGAGGGGTGTTTATAAAGCCAGACCCCGATCTACCTATTCCACAAGCTGACAGACAACGCCCATGCTCGCATGTTGCATTTTTTGTAGCAAGCTTTTAGTTGTTCATTCCAACAAAGCTAAGTCTGTAGCATTCAACAAGTCGCCAAAACTAGAGAGGATAATCCATCCAATTACATCCAAAAGAAATCATGATACCAAACAAAAAAGATATTTTGAGGGCTAGTCACATGAAGGTTGTTAATTTTTTATATAGCTAAAGCAATGTAGCCTTCGAGATGGCTGTAAATCGTGGGGATATCCCAGAGTACGACACCAAAATGTTGTCAAACCTTTCTCCAAAGGCCCCACTCGCTATGGTGAGGTCAACCTACTACTAATTGCACAAACCTCTACAATGCAATGGGCCTGTCGACGATGTCGACAACGATGAGGACAATGATAAGACGGGCTGAAAATCGAAAATACTAAGGACTAAAATCTGCAAATCTTGTAACTACTGAATTCTGACTTTCCGTCGGTGACGACGGCGATGACGACGACGCAATGATGACGACACAGATGTTGAAACTTATGAACATTGGCTGAATTTGCGAACGCTGGCTGACCTGACCATGTCGCAAGGACCTGCTGTGGGAAGATCAGATCTATGAGGTTTGGGGGTTGCGATTCGAAATCTAACTGCTAAAAAACTGAAAGCGCTAATGCAACGGAGGTAAGTGCCTTCGTTGATTTGTACCATCGGCCTCATTGAAAGTTGCATTTTCAGCCTTGGTTTACATGATAATTTTGTCGCGTTTTGCATGCCAAATCCACGTTTTTTTGTAGCTAAATGTGACATAGAAAGATAGTACAGTTGCAATAGAGGCTATTGCAAGGGTTCTCCATTTGTATCTTTGAGCTTGCCTAGTTTCAACATACAGACCTCCTCGCTTGTACATGGCTGCTTTATAGTGCAAAAAGATACGTGGCTACTCTTCATTGGCCAAACACCCTCGCCATTCCCACAATGGCAAAACAATGAGGAACTATGTGCATCGTGTCTAAGTAAACGGCTGCCATAATGTCTACCTTACTGCAAGCCTATGTAAGATTGCACATGAGAGTACAAAACCAAGAGGGTTGTTTTGGGTAGACCTACATTCTTCGCAACTTGCCATCCATTAATGTGTGGATTAGTCTTCTCACAAAGGGATGCAACTGTGCACGGATCTCATTCAGCAAGACTTGCAATCTCAATGAAAAAAATACATGATGCCCAATGGAGGCAGGGGCAAAGTCCGCATCCACCTGTATATCATGGAATGAATTATCAAATTGGACCCTTCTTCTTGCTAATGCAATAGACCATGCCTGCAGCCTTGTATAATTACGTCACTTTGACCTTTGCTACCTAAAAAACGTAAAATAGTCAGAGTAATTTAACCATATTTACTTTTTCTTCCCAATCGCAAGTTCCCACATAGTCCAAGTTCAATTGGATTAATGTAGTCGGAGGCATCCAATACTGCTTTCTCTGCAGTGAAGGTAAAAGACTTGAATTGGACTCCAACACGTATTGTTCCTTTCATACTTAAGCACCGTAGAATTTAAATTAGTAAATATTCTATGTGATCAAAACTTCCAAGGTTTGCTTACTCTATTGAACCATCTTCAAGTCTTACAATTAAGTATAAATTAAAAAAATAGTAAAATTGAATATTTTCTAAAACTTGTTTCTTTACATTTATGAAGAGAGAGAGAGAGAGAGAGAGAGAGAGAGAGAGAGGAAGATGGAGGGAAAAAATAGAAAGAATATTAATCTAAACAATGTAAAAATGGTATATATATTAATAACAGTTTCCAGTGAATGGATGCACGTAATGTATTGTGATCTGAATACAAATTTAAATTAGATTTTGATTCGTGAATTTCAAGTTCTTTGTTTGTCTTTGTAGAAAATTTATGGTTCTTTCATATAGTAATGTAGTCATATCAACAAAAAAAGATTGATATTGATAATAGTTCATTGAGACTAAACAAAAGAAATATATATAACAACTTTGAATGTTATATGAGGTAAACTTCGATTTTAAATATATATAGATTTATTTTTTTTTCCCTTTTGAAATGCACCCTACTATCCTATTCTCAGGACATAGTTGTGCGGGTAAAATCTTTTCATATTCAAATAAACGTCAATGTCTTCTTCCGAAGACTTGATTGTGTTCTCAAAAGGAAATAAATGTGCATATAAGCGCACGATTATGTCTTCCGAAGACAAAATAGTGCAACAGAGAAAAAAAACAATATTTAATCGCACTTTAACGTCTTCTCCTGAAGACTTGGTAGTGCTTTTAAATTAAATACGTGCAATCTTTTACATCATATTCAATGTTGCTAATGGTCTCAGTTTGCAATGCTCATTTTTCGTAGTGTACAATTTAGAAGTGTTTTTTTTTTTTTTGCACTATATATGCTGAAAGTGACAAAATGATTTGTAAACAGATGCAACTTTATTTACATAGAGTGAATTTTTACATTGAACAACGAAGTTAAAATACTGTAAGGTGAATGTTCCATTCGAAAGCCGTTCTTCCTTCCAATATTCCCTTGCATGTTCGCTTTCCATCTGGTATATTGATGTATATTTCATGGCTATATTTTTTAGCCAAAAGAAATGTTTCTATAGTACTTGAATATACGTCGATGTTTTTGCTTGGCGTCACTTGCACTGCTCTAAAATTTCTACCTGGTAGAAATATGTACATTGTACACTCTTCTAAAAATAAGTTGCTTTATGGACCTCTACATTTGTGTATAAGAAGTTTGCTTGAATTCTGTAGCAAAAAATGTCATATTCAAAACTTCTATCTTCAGATAATCTATTCGTAAATTAGTGTGCATTTTGTACTTTTGGATAATCTACTTACAGATTAACATGCACTTTGTAGTGTCGTTTCGTTTGTAGACAAAAACTAGATTCTTGAAATTCTCGAATACATGTCGATATTTTCATTTGGTGTCTGCTTATAGTAGCTGTGAAAGATTGCTCATCAGGGACATTTACATTGCGTATTTTTTCAAACAACTTGTAAAATTTTGCATCTGTATATAAGAAATATATTTTTTACAGTCATGGTTTTTACGTTGACCAGTTATATTCCAATAATAGATTGCTAGATTAATATATGCTTCATAAATGTGTCTTGATTGTAGACAGGGAAAAAAACGTATTTTATACTGCTTGAATATATGCTAATATTATCGTTTGATAACTGTTTGCCTTAGAAAATTATTCAACACGAACATTGTATGTTGTATTAAAATACTCTATAGAATTCCATACTTACATATAAAAAGTCAGTACTTTTATTGGCTATGTTTTTCATATTGGTTAGATGTATTTTTTCTTAGAATATTTCAATATATACTAATGGTTTCATTCGATATTTACTTATATTAGTTTCAAAATACATATGCAGTAGAAACATTTATGTTACACCGTACATTTAGAAAAACAAACTACTCTATAGAATTTTATATCGGTATATGAAGAAAAAAAATTCTTGTTGATTAATTAGTATTGCAAACCAACATGTATAATATATTATACTTTTATAATAATTTCTTCAATGTAAAATTATTTAAAGTTTTAATTTGTAATAGTTTTTCTAGTGAAGGGAAGATAACTTGCCATCCCTTCTCTTGTTTAACGTAATTTTTAATGTTTCTATATAGACTATAGAAATTTCAAGAGAGAAAAGAACTTTAGAGAAAGACAAGCGTCAATGTTTAGTAACCGCAATTGTCACGAGATGTTTGGCTTTCAGTGACCAAGAGCTTGAAGACTTTTTTGAGCCTACCCGCACCGACTTGCAAGAGTTGTTTGTGGTGTTACAGGAGGCAAGTATTGCTAGGTTGAAGGCTACGTGGCCTTACTTTGAGCATTGTAATAATTTTCTTTCTTCAAAAGATTTCCTCAACGAAATATCTAAAGCTCTTGGTGAAGTTAAAAAGTCATTTTTACAGTTAAAGAAAAACGTACAGACAGATTCCGATAGTACATTGATAATCGAGAAAATAGAACGAATGTATAAAAAGTTTCAAGAGGCGAAAGGGAAACGAAAATAGAAACAGATTTGTCGTACGCAGAATAAAAAAAGTCAACTGTGGTGAAGGCCCTTCCCAGTATGTGCACATTGTCTTATTATAGCATCAACAAATCCATTTTATCGATGGCTCACAACGAGTTCATCATGCATACGGCAGTTACTGTTGCATGTGTAAAGTTTTGGAAGACACATTCACAAAGAGTATTTACACAACAAAAATCTTCAATGCTACAGAAACCCTTGCTCTGCCAGAATTATGTGCAATTGATGAAGCTACAAATATGTCTATAAGCCACAATGGTATCATATCTCCGCTTGGACTCTGCCGTAACGAAGAAGAGCCTATTGTAGTATACCCTTTTTGGAATGGCCTAGCCCTTACGAATTGGACATGGTTATCTAGTACTACAAGCACGACTGCACCTCCTAAGCATTATGTCAGTATTTCTCAGAGGATTGGTACAAAAGAGTGTTTCAAGGCACATATTTTTGATATTATCAATGGACTAGAACAGACTGTAAGTTATATACATTCAAATGGGTACTTGCATAATGACTTACAACTACAGAATATTTACCTACACTTCTCTCAGAAAACAGAAGACATTTATGTAGGTATTGCAAATTGGGAGAAAAGTACGAGTACAAGTACGAAGAAAGTACATGAACCATTGCCAGATAATAAAAAAGACACCTTTGAAGGATATAGAAGACCATATCCATGGGTCGCTGAGATTTTTCAATTCTAAGCCTTTTCGCTTACAACTTGGCAGCTGAAATTTATTCTCTGGGAAAAATTCTTTTTAAGCTTTTACAGTTTCTTCCGTTTGAAGGTAACAAACTGAGAAATGACTTTGTAAGAATTTTATACACATTTGCAGAATGCTGTACTCGTATAAATCCAATCGAGAGACATGCACTCTATGAGCTGTATGCTATATTAAAAAATGCTCATCTGTACAGTGCCTATGTAGATACAGATGCTGGCTTACGTCCAAGAAATGAATAGAAAAGCTTTGGATTTTTCTTCTATTTTCTACTAATTCCAATGTATTGTATTTAATATAATAAAGAACAATACTTGCATATTGACGATGATTTTTATTTTTTGTATTTATTATAATGGTAAAATAACTAACATCAACTTTAGAACGTGTTAATTATTTATTGTTTGATGTTTTTTGAATCAATATACGATATGTGAGTTTTAATTCTTCTAATTCATTTTGTAACAATTTAAAAGAAAAACCTTCGTACACTAAATAGCATTGAGTTAGTAAAATGTTTTCTACAAGTTTATGTACTATACACTTCTCTCTCTTTGTTTGCCTCTCTTCCTCTTTGTCTTCTCTTCCCCAAGGTTTGAAAATTGAATTTCATGTTTATTACAATAAAATTGTAAATCTGCATAGAAGCAAGTATGTGAACTGGTTGATTTGTTCTTTAAATATTTTCATGTCAAATGTTTAACGAACATGTATATAATGCTTTCCAAAAGACTTTCAAGAGGAGCTCCACTAAATGGAACCAAGCAACACAATTACTTGTTCAAACAACTCTACAACAATATTTATTTCGCCAAACGATGGTGACTCTGTACGAACATGTATAGAAAATTCATTGTTTTCAATAGCAAACACAGAGGTTGCTCGACGGAATAAACAGTGTACAGAGAAACATATTGATGTATGAACCTAAGAAGGTAACACTTCAAAAATTTACTCCAGGCTTCGAACCAATAGAACACAACGATGAAAATGTTATCGACGAGCCTGTCCTTCTTAGAAATCATTTCAAAAAAGCAAAGTAAATATTGTTGTGGCTTGAATTTAGACAACTTCTATTTCCGAACTTAGGTTCGAAACAATGTACAAATTATAGAAGAGGTAAATTTTAAAATATACAATTACATGTTTCACAGTAGCTTCTTTCCAATTTAATATATAGCAAACTTGAAAATTTGTTTGTTGATAATGTAATTTTTGTTTTCAGATAATTTTTATAATTTTCAATATTAACATTATTCTCGTGCTTGATTTTACTTTATTACAATTTGAAGTGTAATATGTATTAGTACTGGAGCTTAGAATTTACATTTATAGGAGACAGAAAGAAATAAACCTTTATTTCCGGTATGCAAAATTGTTGACTTTTACTTTCTAGTTTTACGGTTGATACATTTACAAAATACATATTTTAATATAGTTAAACGAGTTATTTTAATTCATATTCGATCAATACATTCAAAAAATTACTTCAAACTAACATACAATCTTAAGACTATCAATTAAAAACATATCTAAATATTCAAAAGAAAAATCTTATCCTTCAATATAAAAGATATTGTTCAACTTTGTAGTTGGCAAAAATAAATAAATTAATACAACTATATAGATCAAAAATAACTTCATGGATTAAATATAAGAAATATAATAATACTTTCTTCGAATATAGTTTGTTTTTTCCCTTCAATTTACAAAACGATTGTAATTACTAGGTACAACAATTAATCTACTTACGAACTCCCAGTTTTATTGAATCAAACTAAAAAATACGCAAACAGTTCCTGCTACTAAATAACATTGAAATTAAACTTTCTTCCCCTGGATGCAGATGGAGTTAATGGCATATTTGCATGCATTGCCTCCTGAATGTACAAATAAGATATATTCTTGATATACATGCAGCTTCTTGTTGTTGCGGAATCAAAGTTTTACGGGAATTGACAGATACAAGGGCCATCGAGTATTTGGTGCCAAACACGTTCTTTGCATTGGAGTTTTTTGTAGATGGCCAACCAGAGTTTTGTAATGAGCCATCAACGTTTTTTTCTCGGAATATTGAGTGGGCACACTGGCAGATAACTGAAGGGAATATCAAAGTAGCACATGATGTGCTATATATTGATGCTTACGATTTACTGGTACACCTTCTAGAGATACTATATTATGTACAAAAAAAGCTTTAATGATGAATCAGAAACTTGGAGTTTGCCCTATTGTGATTTTCAAGATTTGGATGCAGCATGAACTTCGATTGAATTTCAGTTACGTACCACAATGGCTATTTAATGAACAAACATTTTGGAAAGATTGTCGTTGACAATCCTTTAGGTTTGGATATAAGGTTTGATCAATATCATAAGCCAGGATGTGTATGGGATAACGCTCGAGTATCAGAAGGAACAGTGGATCCATATTCTATCTTCTTTATGGATCACCTTACTGAGAGACAAACTTACATCAATAAAAATCATTGTCTACTGCCTTCTGATATTTCGAATACTGAATAATGGTACAAGGAGCACGACATGCTTACCGATACAGAGCTGAATATGTGTAGGTTAAGTGAGTTTACACAACAATTTCAGAATGTAAAGCCCATAGCTAAATGTAAAAATTGGAAAGCTACTCCTTACTCTATATTGCTTCCCCACTAACCATTTGAACATCTTAAAGTAGAAACTTACTAAGTTGTAATTTTTACAGTGTTACAATTTTTATTGAGTAATAATAGTACGGTAATTTAGATGGTTATATTGTTCTCCATCTTATATAGTACATTTTCATGGGTGACTTTTAATTCAATACAATTTGAAATACGTTCAAACATAGAACCTACTCTAGTTTGCATACATTATACTTAATAAAACATACTCGTCTTTTAAGGCGAAAAAAATATAACCTACTTGACAAAATAAATAATATGCAAAAAAAGATAATTGTATAAAACAAACTACAAATATACCAACTTAAAAAACTTTACTGAGGATTTAAATTTGGAAAAGGTAGTAAATCTTAGTAATAAGCTAATTAGTATTCTTGCAATATCTTGTTCATACCATTTTCACTACTCCAAAATATTCTTTAATAGCATTATATCCATAGATGTAGAACCTCTTTAGTTTGCACATAGTACACTTAATAAAACATACTTGTGTTTTAAGGCGGAAAAAATAGAACCTGCTTGACAAAATAAATGATATTAAAAAAAGGTAGTTGTAAAAAACAAACTGCAAATATACCAGCGTATAAAATTTCACTGAGAGCTAAATTTGAAAAAGGTAGTAAATCTATTGATAAGCTAATCAGTATTTCTGTAATATTTTATTCATACCATCTTCACTGCTCCAAAATATTCTTTAATAACATTACACCCATATATATTCTACCTTTTTAATAGACATTTACAATGAATTTTTATGTTGGTATTGCCTTTAGTTGTTCCGTACAGTGATTGCTTACACTTATTAGCTTATAAACACCTGCTCTCTCTTCAGTTCTAATTTACCTTCATGAAAATACTTATTGCAAAATATATAACGGCCCACTTCAATTTTGTATTGTCTCTTTCTTCAGTCCAATCATTTGCCCTAGTCTTTATTTTTTACTGCAACTACTTTGTCCCCACGGTCTATCAATTGTGAAATAACATTAAAATTTTAGCTGGTATTCTAAATACGCGTCATTTTGATTTTTATACAAACCATTCTTGACTTCTGTACATCTTAAAATCAATGTCTATTACTTACATTTCTTTCTCTGTTTTAATTTATTTAGAGACCTCTGAGGGAAAAAAAAAGAAAAGAGCTAGTTGAAATGGAATCATCCAGTATCGAACATGTAAGAACTTACATTGAAAAGAGTTCCATTCATTTTGTAAAAGAAGTTGGACACAAAATTATTGGATTGTTTAGGCCAGAATTTGTAAACGACCACACCATTTAAAATAAATACTACGAGCTAAAAAAAATACTCACATTACATTTAGGTGCAAAGAGATTACATGATTGAATACACTACTTTGACTAGTCAAAATATAAATACATTGTAGAGTACATATTTAAACAGTGTAAACAAGTAATTCAGCTGCAGAGAAATTACATGTTTGAATATACTACCTTGGTTGATTAAAATATAAACACAGTGTAGAGTACATACTTAGACAATGAAAACAAGCAAATAACTTTAATAAGAAATACTAATGACAATTTCTTTCCCTTCCTCTTCTTTGACCTCATTTCTTTAAATTTTTTAACAATCAGATCGTTCCTAGTAGTACACCTCTAATGAAGGTTGGATATTTCACTGAAAAAATGAGATATGGGTTAGTTTTCGAAGGCTACATTCTTAATAGGTACGGAACATATGACCAAGTCCTTGCTACAAGTATGACTCCGTTGCTTCAAGCAGATCTCGTTGATGAAGTAGGATTTACAACAATTACATTACAAATCAGTAAGTCCCAGATAAGCAAGTTTGAAACCATTATTCAAAAAAGGACATGGGTTAGAATAGAACGCTTCTTCATCCAACTAAAGAAACCTTTATACAACAAAGGTGATGCTCCAGTGATCATTGTCCCCGACAACAATACACTAATCCGCAGACTTTTCGCGAAGAGCATAGAAATTATGTTTTTCTCGAATGCAAAAAATGTTGAGCTAACTCATATTTTAGACCACGTTGAAAAAGAGGACACAGTTTCCGCTATAGTAATTCAAGACGGAGGTACAGAACTTACAGGCAAAGATAAGACGATATTTTACATACAGTTCGCAAATGGTGTAAACAAATATGATCGGCATACTGTAAGTATCCAACTGGCCTTTCTACATAGTGCTTGCACAAAATTCTATATACTCGCTAACACTTTTTAAAATATATATGCATGAAGATTGTTTTTATGAGTGGATGCGAAGAAGACCGGAATTTTATTTTGAACGAGTTTTATAACAAACAGTACGCAATGTTCGTACTGAAAAACTTGTTCTCCAGCTCATACAGAGGCAGACGCTCCTTACAATTTTGAACTTCTTCAATTGCAGTTCTCGTCACTGACGATGATTATAAACAACATTTACAAAATATTACGAACTTTTGGAAAATGCTGAAAGAGGTAATATATAGTATTATATATGGTTCTCATCTTCGTAAACAAAAAAAAAAAAAACTCTGCGTACTTACACTTTCATATACACGTATAAAGATACGAAATTTAAACTGCGTTTATTTGTATAAGTCAATGGTTGTTTTGTATTCTCGTCTCCAACTCAACCGTTCTAATAGGCTGTGAACTCTGCAGCTCCAGAGTTCAAGATAGTTCTTGCTCTTTATCTACCATCGATACAGTGGAACTATATTGTACACGATGTACCAGAAATACTCGTGTGAAACTCATCCCGTACTTAATGGGAACAATCCAGAGTGATGAAATCTGCACGAATGTATCTATTATAAACGAGTGGGTGACAAAACTCCTTGAAATAAATAAACCGATCCACTTATTATTTCAGAATCATAAAAAAGACTTTTACAAAAAAGTAATTACCGCACGTAACCATGGCCATTTCAAAATAGGTAACACGAACACTATTGTTGATTATGAAGGAGGCTCTTTTAAGAAAGCTAAAATTGGTGAATTGTCACAAGTACGTACCATTCTCAATACATTTTACAAAAAAGTACTTGCTCCTTTTCATTTTTCTCATTTTTTTGTGTCCCCGTCTGCAGGAGTCTATCACACGCTCATTGGAAATATAACCTCACGTGCTTACTTCCACGGTCATGTAAATTTTGAATGTTTTTATTGCAAAATGACATTTCTAATATTTGTTGCAGGATCTTGATACAAACAATTCCAAATATTCCAATTCCCTAAAAATCTGTGATTGTAGATGTACTTAGCGCTTCTTTCCAGTATACAAGCGTTTTATATGTACATGTTGTACACATACTTGTAAAAAAACAGTAGGGACCTCCTGTAGCTTTATAAACCAAAATAAAATATGTCTAACAACTTGTCATGTGCAAATGTCACATATCTTGAAGTAGGATTACAATGTCTAGAAGATTATATATATGTACCTGGTGACTGTTTGTTTAATACCTTTACTTATTTATTGCACAAAAGAAATTCTTCTACTATGATTTGTAAAACTGTCATCGACAACTTCATTTCTTCTTTGCACAATCATGATAATAAGGCTCTAACATGTTTAAGAACGTTTTAATCGCTCGATATTTTATTGTCTCTACACAATGTCCACTCTTTAAATGAGTATTTTGAAGAAATGTGATTGCCAGATTCGACTGAAGGTTTATGGGGAGATCATTTCTGCATTTTTTGGTTTGCTCATTTATTTAAGAAAAGTATCACATTATGGTCTAAAATAACAAAAAAAAATTATATTACTTACTCGTTTGAGTTTAATGAAACTTTACATATACTGTATGATGATTGGGCTGTATATACTGGACATTTTGAACCCTGAATCCTATATCAAACTATATCGACTTCTAGTTGCACAAATATAATAATACAAGAAACTAATACACAGTTCCTACAATTTCATGACTCCCAAACAATTAAAAGTTTTAATTTTAATATTGGTGATTGTATGTTTGAGTCCATTTTATTTCTCTTCAATAACCAAAATATAGAAGGACAAACGATTACTACAAGTGAAGAACTGACACAAAAAAGTATTACTACACTAATTGAAAACTTCCGTGAGAACGATTCTACAACTATTGAAACTGTACAAATTCATTTAACACAGTCTTTCTTACAAGAAACTCATAACATTAGTACTACAGAAGAATATATTCAGCGGATGATACTGCCATCAGCTCTAGGTGGTTTATGGGGAGATGCAATTATATTATATTGGGTTGCACGAGCTTTTAATTTAAATATTAATGTACGGGGTTCTTCTCATCATACATTACTATTTAATACAAATTTTGTAAGTAACAGTGAAACACTAAATCTACTTTTTCACGACCAGTGCAGAAAAGACGGACACTATGAACCTCTTATTCTAATAAATAGAAATAAGAACAAGAGAAAATTAACTCAGAATACTAAATATCAAGAAAAAAAATAGCATTTGGAGAAAAAAATAAACTACCTAAAAATAAGAATAGAAAAAATATAATTTTACTCCTCAAAATGAAAAAAAAACAAATACAAACAAAAAAACGTATACAAAATGGAATAAAAACCTGGAACAAAACTTGTTAGAAACCTTTGACAATAACATACATTCGACGAAAAAAAAATGTAGTATATTTTTGAAACAAAACCAAGATTTTGTAGCAACGTTAACACTAGTTCTGTAATCGGACACTCAAATGTTCTGAGACACTAAAGTGTCCTGTTTTTTTTAGCAACTTATCATAATTATTTGGTGAATCTAGAAAAAAAGATAATAGGTCACGTTCATATCTTAGGTCAGCTATGAGGTGAAGAACATAGCCAAATTTTACTTTTATCAAAATTAATACCAAATTAAGATTATACTGATAAGTTTTAAGATTAAAAATCATAGAAATTTAGTGCAGTTTTAACAAATTTTTCTTAAATTGAACATAACTTCTCATCAAAATATGATTTTGCATAGATTTCAAGGTGTACAAATAGGAAAAAACTTATTATAGCAAGAAATTGAGCTTCGTAACCTAGTTATGGGACTAGATTTTTTTAATAATCAAAAGACCAAAATCTTGAAAATGCTGACAAAGAGGAAAATTTTGGTCTTTCAAGGCCTCTTTCATTAACATAATGAGGTCATGGGACAGAACCTAAGGTGTATAATGTATCTATACGTCAATACCCATCAACTAAGCATTTTTCATGGGTTCAAACTCATAGGAATCTTGTAATTTAAGCTCATTTAAAAAAAATTGTAGTGTGTAATTTCTTGCAAAAAAAACATTGCTATGAAAAACTAATGAAAGTGTGTATATAAAATCTCCAATTGTGTCCATATGAGGTATTTGTATACAAATAAGTGAGATGAATGGAAAATCCAAAAGTGGACTTTATTTTAAGGCTTATTTTTAATAAATAAAAAATCATAATTACAGCATGCATAGTTTTCTGAATATGCCATAAATCACCAAATGTGGCCTGCATAACCATTAAAAATTATCACTTTATGTAATGGAGTCATAGATCTAATATATATGCATCATAAGACATTGTAAATTTAGATGAACTATATATTTTTTGTGATCGTTAATTGAATTTGTGAACGTTGCATATTTGACTTACAGGACTTTCTATATTTAATTCTAGTCACAAAGGATTTTTTTCTCACATGACAATTGCAAAAATATCAAACACATATATAAGTAGTTACCACGGATTATTACATGCACCCTGCTCATTTTTTTCTTAGGCTAGAGTACGAGTTTTAATGAAACATTGAATGCTGTTTGTGTAGGTTCTTTTCATGAGTGTAGTTACTATTGAGGTTATGATCAAAAGTGAGGGATTATAATTTCTATGAGTACTTTGAATAACATTTTATAGGTTTGCAAAATCATTTCATGAGATGTGCTCTAGATTTCATGTACCATTTTATTTAAATTCGCGAAAAAAGGACACTAAAGCGTCTTTTTTGGTACCAAACTAGTGTTAAGCGCAGTAAACATCAAAGTTAGAAGATTATTAAAAAAGTATTCTAATGAAAATTCTAAAAATATAGAATACAATGTCTCATTTAAATGGACACGAGACATAAAATATAAAATTACTCAATCAATATAAAGAACAACCATTAGTATCCAAAAAAGAGATTTGCACTAGGTTTTCACAACATATTAATATATCGAAGAACAATTTCAATAGAGTAAGAAAGCACTTAGATTCTCTGATTAAAAAAAATATTGACATCCAAATAGAAGAAAATACAACATTCAATGACGTTGATGATGAAATCCAATATGCCATGAGAGAATTCCATGAAACTGTACAAGATACACCCACAAATCCTTG
The DNA here is from genome assembly GCF_014529385.1 of Adiantum capillus-veneris. Lineage (NCBI taxonomy): Eukaryota > Viridiplantae > Streptophyta > Polypodiopsida > Polypodiales > Pteridaceae > Adiantum > Adiantum capillus-veneris. The sequence goes on from NC_140952.1 coordinate 147,286,835, forward strand.
TATCTGTTGTAAACAATTGTACTTCTCCTACCAACTTAACACAGATTGTATACACGAAATACAAACAATTGAGCATGGAACCTCATACACTTTTAACGTCCATGATAATACATTAAAAAATCAGCTTTGCAATAGTTGTATATATTACTACAAGAAGAACAAGATCCCGAAGTTTACATCTCCTCCATTCATTCAAATGAACAAAACCATTCCATCGGTCAAGATTCTTAATGAACTTGAAGAACATTTAGCTACACCAAGAAACACGTTTGGACAAACCCAGCAATATTTACAGTACAGATAGTTTTTGTTGCGAGGAAGTATAATTAATATTCCAGCAGCAGTAGATATAATTTGTAGATTCCTGCCGCAAATAAGCATTGAAAATACGACTATAGGTGTAGCTATAAAGTGAAAAATAGAATACAAATCTATTTACAAGAGCGGTTAAATTCAACCACGATATGTAATCGAGGCTTTATTCGACTTGGTCCACACTCCATTGTATAGAGAGTATGCAATACAAATTCAAGAACAATTTATTCGGCAAATTTTTCAGACGCAAGCTATACAACCTGATGGTAGTAAACATGAATTTCATTCATTAGATAATACAAATTTTGAAGACCTTAATGTCAAAGATACCGTGCTATATGAAGAAGTAGTTGAACCACATACAAATACCTTAGTACAAAAGTTTTCAGATTCAAACTACTTCTTTGATGCTTCTTCAAATATTCTAACTATTGCACCTTGCCAAAACAAAAAACCATTAGGTATATTTGCTGATAAATACTGTGAAGAATTAAACTTCCCTTCTCTTTTCCATGGAGAAAGACGTTGTAAACCACTTGGACCCTACCAATATATTCGCCAATGGAAAATTATAAATAGAGATCGACAATTTGCTAACTATATAACAAATATATTTTTTAAAACCATAAAAATAATGATACATCAAATTCATTCATCAGCATGGATAAGACTTCGAAAAACAACTTTGAATGATCAAACACTTCGTGTTAAAGACATTAAAACCAAAGGAAACCTTGAGAATATACTACAGTCAAACATTGGCTACAGAGATCTTCAACGATTCAAATTTCTCCTGATTATTATGAGCAGTTAAGAAAAAATATTTTTGCAATGATTCGTCAACTTGGACCGCCTACTTTTTTTGTGACATTCACGAGTGGAGAACGGAATTGGAAACCACTACAAAAAGCACTGGAACTTCTTTCAAAAGACAAACTACCCCAGAAAGAAAGATCAACTTTACAGGATTACATGAGAGAAGACCCAGTCACATGTGCGCGATATTATAATCATAGAATATGATGTTTACAAGAAACATTGAAACGTACAACATACATATATGGAACAATAAAATATTTTTTCTTTGTTACTGAGTTTCAATCGCGTGGCTGTGAACACGATCATGATCTTCTTTGAATCGATAACGCTCCAATTTATGATAGTAGAAATGAAAAAGAAATAGTCGATTTTATAAACTGCTACACATCCTGCGATAAAATACAAATTGCAGAACATTTGCGACAGAGTCAAACGCACCTCCACACACACACATGCAAAAATATAATAAAAAAAATGTAGATTTACATTTTCAAAGCCGCCACTTCCAAATACAATTATTCTTAAACCTTCAGAGAATATAACGAGCAATGATTAAAAAACGCTAGTAAAATTCAACAATATTTAGAAACATACGACGAGAGTCAGCCTATTGATTTTCACCAACTTCTTCTTATTTTAGAAATGACCGAAACTGCTTATTTAAAAGCAATACAGTCAACAATTAGAAGAACGACAATTTTCTTGAAAAGAAGTTTACAAAACATACGGAGAAACGCATTTACAAAACACCTTATTAACATTTGGGAAGCTAATATAGACTCCCAATTTATTTTAGAACCATATGCAACATCACAATATTGCACTTCGTACCTAACAAAAGTCGATAACACTCTCACAAAAACTTTCCAAGAAATATTGAAACGTGCAAAAATAAAAGATACACATGCAACTGAATGAATTAAACAACTTGGATCAACATTACTAAATACACAACAAATGCCAATACAGCAAGATATCTATATAATACTGTCATTACCTTTCTTCCATGCAACAAGAACATTCCAATTTATAAACACAACGCCTAAAAATGAGCGCGTCTTCCTCCTGAAGCATCCACGTGAATTAGAAACCTTACCAGATGAATCTACAAGCATAGTGAAAGAGTCAATTATAGATAAATATTATCAATGACCATCAGAGCATTGCACACTAGCAGACATTATTACCGAGTATAACTATGAACAATATTTCAAAAAAAGAAAACAAGAAAAAATAATTAGATCAATCAAATACAGTAAAACACAAGATCCAGAAAATCACTACAGAGAAATGGTACTTATGTATTTACCTTTCTAACACAAGGAAGAATCCCTTACCAACGGACATACAACTTGGAAAGAGGTATTTGAAACTAATGAACAAATAATACAGACAAACTACGATAAATACAATTATAAATTAAATAGCACTACACAAAAATAGTTGAACAATATTGAAGAACTGACAAAAAGTGTAGAAGACAATTCAGACTCTAACAATGATGATAACGACTGTATTAAAATTACGAATATCACAAAAATAGAAACTGTTGATATTGACACTCATATTGGAAAACAACAATATAAAACATTGGAATACCAAATACTAACATTCCCTGGTTCAATTTTAGAAACGCCTCAGCATCATATGCAAATACGAAATCTTAATATACAACAACGATATTTTTTTGAGGACATACAATACAGATTACATTATGATTCAAAAAACCAAATATTTGCCTTCGTAACAGGTGGAGTTGGGACAGGTAAAACAACTCTTCTACGAGCACTCAATGAAGAACTTATTAGATTTTATAACTCCAACAAAAACTACGAATTAACAAAACCAAAAGTTCTTAGACTAGCATACACTGGTAAAGCAACATACCATATTGATGGTACTATAGTCCATTTAGCTTTCCATATACCGATAAATTGAAAAACCTTGACACAAATTCCAGACATACACTTAGATAATTTAAGTAAATTATATAAAGAGGTAAAAGCTATTCTTATTGATAAAATTTCATTGATAGGGGCACGAATGTTTTCATACATAAATAAACGCCTCCAAACAATCAAACATATTTACCATCTACCATTTGGAGGATTACATATGTTTTGCTTTGGTGATTTATATCAGCTCCCTCCCGTAAGAGATAAATGGATATTCTCAAATCTTCATCCACTTGTACCAAATATTTGGAAAACTCACTTTATACAATATGAACTAACACAAGTTATGCAACAAAATGATCCAACTTTCATAAATGGATATTCTCAGATCTTCATCCACTTGTACCAAATATTTGGAAAACTCACTTTATGCAATATGAACTAACACAAGTTATGCGACAAAATGACCCAACTTTCATAAACATATTAAATAGAACCGTAATTAATCAACAAACAAAAAGTGATATCCAAATTTTAAATAGTTTATGCTTGAGAAAAAACCTCTACGAGCTCTACATACCCCACTTATTCTACACACAACAAGAAACCCAGAAACATAATAACAATGTTCTCGAATCAACAGAAGGGCCAACTTTTACTCTCACAACATTAGACATGCCTCTTATAACTACCTCTACAATCTTAACTAACACAAATAAAACTGCAGGCCTACATTCCACCATAAAAGTAAAATCGTCGATGTTAATTGAACTATGTGCAGGGAACTACGATATTTTTTATGGCCTTGTAAATGGAGCAGATGGGTATTTCAAAACTATTACAATGTACAAAAAAAAAAATTCATGTGGATTCAATATTTAAATAAAAAAGTAGGCCAAAACACACGCACAAAATATAAATTATTATACGACTCTACTATAGATTCTACGTGGACATCTATATTCCCAACGACAAAAGAATTCCAATTAGGAGCAAATACTAATAAACAAACATATAGAACACAATTCCCAGTTCAACAAGCTTCTGCTCGAACAATGCACCGATCCCAAGGACTTTCATTACAAACAATGACATTTTCTCCAAAAAAATGTAATAACCATGGATTAACTTACACAGCTCTATCACGTGTTCGAACATTGGAAAACCTATACTTATTGGACTCCTTATGTAAAGAAAATTTTATTTTAGATAAAGACGTTGAAAATAAAAACCGTAGACTTTCTATAAAAGCAAAGTGGCATACAATAATTCCAGAATTGAGCATATCAAACGAAAACAATATCATAATAGCAACGCTAAATACTAAATCATTTTCTAAGTACTGCGATGACATACAACTACATCCTTTACTGCATCAAGCAATATAATTTGTTTCCAAGAAATGAACACAACAATCCTTGATTTGCCAGACTGGAACCAAAATTTAACTTAATTTCGACTCAAACTTCACATAATGCAGCAATAATGTATGATTCGTCGACAACACTTGTTTCAAAAAGTATATACACATCTGATGTATACAACATCATTGAAGAAAAACTTAGAATTGGTGAAACAAAAATTTTACAAGTAATAGCAGTTTATCAATTCGCAAATACAAATATACAGCCATTTCTTGATATTCTTGAAACAATTTTAGTTGAACCTCCTCATAATATACAATTATTTGTTCTTGGTGATTTCAATATTGATATGCTCAAACCATCTCATCAACAAAAGAACTTATGAACAAAAAAAAATTACAAATCATAAACAAATTACCGACAACCATACACACAAGTTTACTTGATCACATATGGATTAAAAAAACACAAAATCTACTCGAAACAAACAACTACCCTATATATTGGTCAGATCATGATGCTGCATTCTTATCAATACAAAAAAATACGCTTCTTAATATTGACCAAGAGAGAAAAATAAATACCAATTTCAAGAAAAAAATTATTCAAAAAATCAAAGTAATATTAAAGTGCAAAAAATAATAAATTCCAACATATATTCGTTCTACAAACCTACAATAATATACACTATAAAACATTACTCCTTTAAAAAGACCAGAATTCACCTCAATTTAAATAACATTTGTGCTTTGTTTAAACAAGGTAAAAAAACTTACTACACATCTTATAGTCTTGTCTAGCAACATCACAGTTGCTAATATATCTTATTTTTCAATAATACAATTCCATTTAATTTTACAAATATATAATGACGAAGAAATTAAATAAGCGTCTTGGACAACACGACTTAAATATTTTAGATGATGCAAGCAGCATTAATGTTCTTATGAATTTCTTTGAAATCTGCAAAGCAAGTATACAATTGCTACTTGAATGATCACTTTCTCATAGACTACTGTAAAAGTATTGCTTCATCCTCTATACGTACACGACTTAAATTCACCGCAGAATACTGAATGTAATAAACAAGATTTCTATGAACAAAAAACAAACCATCCTCAAAGGTAACACTCTACAATGTTTAAAGTTGACAGTCATTTTTCTAACCAAAAGTCATTTCTCATCTCGAAACAAGTGCCCACTATATGAGATATTTTTTACTACAATTTGAAGACGTTATTGAAAACTCAAAAAGAAAAAACCCCCACTGCACAGCTTCCATAAAATCAAATAAGAATAAGAAAAGAACAAGGCAATTCGAAAGCTTCCTGATTGTTGTATTCCACTTTCTACCAGATGACGCATTTTAAAAACGTACTTCTCAGCATTCTTGCAGAGAGTAGACCAACAGGAAAATATGTCAACACTGTGTAATGTACACACAATACGAAGACTCACTGCCACTTTACCAACTCAAATGAAGACTACCGTCGCAATATTCGTTCGTATAAAACACCATCGAGATTGATTTGATGCACCTTTGAATCCGACTCGATGTGGGCTACCAGTGGCCTCTACTGGGCTGAAATGCGCAATCAATGTGGAAAAAAAAAATCTGAAACCACAGATGTCAAAATTACCAACGACAGATATCAATGAAGCACTTGATGCAGCAAAGAAATGGCCGAGAAGAAGCTCAATGGGCTCACAAAGTATCAAAACGCGATGGAATAGAGTAAGTATACATATTTCTCCCATTTGTTAATATAGTATATGTAAACACTACCAGTATACTTCACCTACCTACCGTACCATTCCTACCCCAAAGTAAAATTCATTTACGTTCTATTTTATATCTCGATTTTGATACACAAACAAAGCCTTACCATTACACTATTCTTGTTTGAAAAAACTTGCAGGTGGATTATTCTCAATCATGCATATTCCCGTAGACGAATTCAATAAAGATATACAAGGCTTGAAATGTATATTGCTGGAAATGGCGACAAGAAGATACATTCTTCCCCTTGTTTTTGGTTTTTGAAGGAGAAATCAACTTTCTTTTAGCCAGAAAATTTGTGGAAACAACAGGTTTAACTTTGCCTTCCTTCATAGATAAGACACTAGGCAATGTAGAAACTGTAATAGCAGTTGATCTGAGACTAGGGCCATCACCTAGAATTTCTAAATACCTGGCTATGTAAAATGAAATAAAACAATAGAAACACTTGATGTTTATCTAAATCTTGTATAAACTCAACCTCTTTTTCTTGATTAGCTCCAACTTTGTAAACATCCAACTCCCTTACCAACTCAAATGAAGACTATCGTCGCAGTATTTGTTTGTGATAAAACACCATCGAGATTGATTTGATGCACCTTTGAATCCGACTCGACGTGGGCTACCAGTGGGCTCTACTGGGCTGAAATGCACTATCAATGTGGAAAAAAAGATCTAAAACCACAGATGTCAAAGTTACCAATGACAGATATCAACGGAGCACTTGATGCAGCAAAGAAATGTCCGAGAAGAAGCTCAATGGGCTCGCAAAGTATCAAAACGCGATGGAATAGAGTAAGTATACATATTTCTCCCATTTGTTAATATAGTATATGTAAACACTACCAGTATACTTCACGTACCCACCGTACCATTCTTACCCCAAAGTAAAATTCATTTACGTTCTATTTTATATCTCCATTTTGATACACAAACAAAGCCTTACCATTACACTATTCTTGTTTGAAAAAAACTTGCAGGTGTATTATTCTCAATCATACATATTCCCGTAGACAAATTCAATAAAGATATACAAAGCTTGAAATGTATATTGTTGGAAATGGCCACAAGAAGATCATTCTTCCCCTTGTTTTTGGTTTCTGAAGGAGAAATCAACTTTCTTTTAGCCAGAGGATTTGTGAAAACAGCAGGTTTCACCTTGCCTTCCTTCATAGATAAGACACTAGACAATGCAGAAACTGTAATAACAGTTGATCTGAGACTAGGGCCATCACCTACAATTTCTAAATACCCCGCTATGTAACATGAAATAAAACAATAGAAACACTTGATGTTTATCTAAATCTTGTATAAACTCAACCTCTTTTTCTTGATTAGCTCCAACTTTGTAAACATCCAACTCCCTTACCAACTCAAATGAAGACTACCGTCGCAGTATTTGTTTGTGATAAAACACCATCGAGATTGATTTGATGCACCTTTGAATCCGACTCGACGTGGGCTACCAGTGGCCTCTACTTGGCTGAAATGCGCTATCAATGTGGAAAAAAAGATCTAAAACCACAGATGTCAAAGTTACCAACAACAGATATCAACGGGGCACTTGATGCAGCAAAGAAATGTCCGAGAAGAAGCTCAATGGGCTCGCAAAGTATCAAAACGCGATGGAATAGAGTAAGTATACATATTTCTCCCATTTGTTGATATAGTATATGTAAACACTACCAGTATACTTCACGTACCCACCGTACCATTCTTACCCCAAAGTAAAATTCATTTACGTTCTATTTTATATCTCCATTTTGATACACAAACAAAGCCTTACCATTACACTATTCTTGTTTGAAAAAAACTTGCAGGTGGATTATTCTCAATCATGCATATTCCCGTAGACAAATTCAATAAAGATATACAAAGCTTGAAATGTATATTGCTGGAAATGGCCACAAGAAGATACATTCTTCCCCTTGTTTTTGGTTTCTGAAGGAGAAATCAACTTTCTTTTAGCCAGAGGATTTGTGGAAACAGCAGGTTTCACCTTGCCTTACTTCATAGATAAGACACTAGACAATGCAGAAACTGTAATAGCAGTTGATCTGAGACTAGGGCCATCACCTACAATTTCTAAATACCCCGCTATGTAACATGAAATAAAACAATAGAAACACTTGATGTTTATCTAAATCTTGTATAACTCAATGTCTTTTTCTTGATTAGCTCCAACTTTGTAAACATCCAACTCCCTTCCCAACTCAAATGAAGACTATCGTCGCAGTATTTGTTTGTGATAAAACACCATCGAGATTGATTTGATGCACCTTTGAATCCGACTCGACGTGGGCTACCAGTGGCCTCTACTAGGTTGAAATGCGCTATCAATGTGGAAAAAAAGATCTAAAACCACAGATGTCAAAGTTACCAACGACAGATATCAACGAAGTTCTTGATGCAGCAAAGAAATGTCCGAGAAGAAGCTCAATGGGCTCGCAAAGTATCAAAACGCGATGGAATAGAGTAAGTATACATATTTCTCCCATTTGTTAATATAGTATATGTAAACACTACCAGTATACTTCACGTACCCACCGTACCATTCTTACCCCAAAGTAAAATTCATTTACGTTCTATTTTATATCTCCATTTTGATACACAAACAAAGCCTTACCATTACACTATTCTTGTTTGAAAAAAACTTGCAGGTGGATTATTCTCAATCATGCATATTCCCCTAGACAAATTCAATAAAGATATACAAAGCTTGAAATGTATATTGCTGGAAATGGCCACAAGAAGATACATTCTTCCCCTTGTTTTTGGTTTCTGAAGGAGAAATCAACTTTCTTTTAGCCAGAGGATTTGTGGAAACAGCAGGTTTCACCTTGCCTTACTTCATAGATAAGACACTAGACAATGCATAAACTGTAATAGCAGTTGATCTGAGACTAGGGCCATCACCTACAATTTCTAAATACCCCGCTATGTAACATGAAATAAAACAATAGAAACACTTGATGTTTATCTAAATCTTGTATAAACTCAACCTCTTTTTCCTGATTAGCTCCAACTTTGTAAACATCCAACTCCCTTCTATTTTCGAAGCCAAACCATCTACCAAAAAGTACTTTGATGACTCTTTCAATAAACCTACAGCCAATATTAATATTTTTTAATTTAGTCACTCTCCCAAATCAGCATTTACTGGACACATAGAGAAGAATTTACATTACTTGTCGTTGCCAACCACGAGCATGAACTACATTTTAATAATTTTCTGTAAATATAATTCAACAAACTTCTACCTAATAACTCCAATTCTTTACTAGAGGCAGCGCCCTCGTCTACTATAGACAACCTTGTTTTTGGACTTTAGCCTTCAACTCGCAGATGTCGACACGTGTAAAGAGTTCCCACTTCTGCCATATTATGTTAGTATAGATAAACGTAGCTGCTGTTTTGTGTGGACCTGAGGCAAAAAATATTTCAGACATATGTATGATCCCAGCCTTATTAGCCTAGGTTCACACTCCTCGTGCTGAGCTTACGAATTGAGCTGACCTGATGTGGAATGCTAGTGTGGCATGCTGTTTGGCCTAATCTGTGTCTTTCAAAGAAAAATCAATACTTACAAAGCTGCTACAACATCTATTTTTTCAACCTCTACTTCTTCCTATGTGCCAAAAGCATGCCTCACCCACGCCCCCTTGGAAGGTATGCCATGGCACTGCTGCACTTTCCTAAGCACTCACCCCCTGACAAATTGCTGAGTGTTTGTTGTGAAGGTGGGCTTGTGTGTGTGTGTTGTGGGTTGGGGGGAGAGAGAGAGAGAGAGAGAGAGAGAGAGAGAGAGAGAGAGAGAGAGAGAGAGAGAGAGAGAGAGAGAGAGAGAGAGAGAGAGAGAGAGAGAGAGAGAGAGCACAAGCATCACTTTGAGTTTTATTCTAGATTGCCTGCGTCCTTACTAGCTTGCATGTCCACCCTTTCAATTTCCCTTGCGAGCACTCCCTTCTTCCCGTGCCATCACCCCCACCCGCTTGTATCAAGAACAATATGTGCTTTTGTGTCTACGAAAAGAACCTTCAAGCAAAACGTGTCTCTCCGACAAGTAAGTGCATCATGAATTCTCCCCTCTTGCAAGGCCAGTGGGTAGAGTGCAATTCTCATTAGCACCGGGGCGGGGGGGGGGGGGGGGGAGAGAGAGAGAGAGAGAGAGAGAGAGAGAGAGAGAGAGAGAGAGAGAGAGAGAGAGATTTTATTATCGTCCTCGGAGGTCAAATATGACCTATGGGACCAAAGTTACATGTGATGTAGTACGTGTACGGCTGATGAGTGACTCTCGATGCTCCAAAATTGTAGTGATGAGAGTCGCAATGGAGAGCCCACACTTTGGCTGGGAGAGGAAAGTGTGTAGGTCTAAGTTATGGCTGAAAATGTGAGAGAAGCAAGTTCGGATGTGATCAAAAGCTGAGCACTCTAGTAGTGTGTGGTACTCAGACTCTCGAACTTGCAGTGAGCATAATGTGCACAATTGATTTGACTCTTCTCCATTGCCCCAACGCCCTATCTCGCATCGAAGGAAATGGGAGCTAAGCCGAATTGCTGTGATAGTGCGTATCGCGGACAAGGGAATAGGCTCAAGCATGTAAGTGTGAGTACGGTTTCCTCTCTCAGTGAAGAACATGGTTTTGTAGTTGGGGGCAATATAGGTGGTGTAATGTATGAAGCGTGACCCACCGGATTTCTCCCAAGCCGTAATACATTGGCGTTGTAGAAAAGCTTCATTCACTTGAGAGTCAATTGAAGCATCATGTAGCAAGTGTAATGCATCCCATCTCCCAAACCACTTCTTTATGTCTTGCATCCATCCCGTGCTCAAGATCTTGCTTTTATGCGTCTTTTGAACTTTTTTGCTTGCTTCCCATGCAATTGTAGGAAGTCGATGTGAGGGGTTTTTGACGCATCTTTATCATGTACTCCACAACCCTTTCCATGCCCATAACCTCAATTGGAAGAGATCCCGACTCAAGAAGTAGGAGCATATATGGTGTTTGTGTCTTAACTTGGAGAAAGTTTGTAAGAAAACGCTTTTGGACATTCTCAAACTCTTTCCAAGTAGACTTTGAGATGCTCCCACCCCACACTTCAACTCCATAAAGAAGAACCGGTGTCACCAATGCATCAAAAAGATACTTCTTGAGAACCCAACACTTGATGTTTCCCGCATTACACATGTTCTCAAATGCATAATATGCTCTCTTTCCCGCTTCCAAATGACGCATAGCACATTCATGCCACTTGTGATTGGATGGAACCTCAAGGCCAAGGTACTTAAAGCTCTCAACAACTTGAAGTGTCTCGTTGTTGTACACAATGCATGGCTTCTCCTTATGGTTGGTTTTCACAAGCATAACCTTTGTTTTGGATTCATTTACAATCAGCCCACTATGCAAGCAAAAGTTCTCAAGGACAACCATAAGCTTTTGTGCATCTTCTAAAGTGTGTGCTAGAAGCACTACATCATCCGCATACAACAAAAGCATGATTACCGCATTGCAAATAGTGACCTCTTCAATGCCTTCTTCTTGCATAAATTCAAGTACCATTTGTTCCAATTGATCGATGCATAGACCAAAGAGAGTTGGTGACAATGGACATCCTTGTTTAACCCCAATAGTGCTTACAAAAATTTCTGAAATTTCTCTTCCCATGCGCAATTGACAAATCACCTTCTCATAGATTCGAGAAACCGCAAGCATAAACTCACTTGGCACTTGGAGTTCTTCCATCATTCTCCACAAATTGTTACGTGGAATCATATCAAAGGCTTTCTTAAAGTCCACAAAACAACAATACAATCGCTTGCCTTTCAACCGACTTTCCTCCATGAGAACACGAAGAGTGACAAGATGATCAATGGTGCTATGGCATCGACGAAAACCCGCTTGTCCCTTTGCACGCTTGTCATTCTCTTCAGCCCAATCACTCAATTTCATCTCCATTATGCACCCAAATAACTTTGCCATAAGAGACCCAATCATTATAGTCCGGTAGTTGCTTACATTCTTTACATCCCCTCCTTTATGCAAAGGCTTAACCCAATTAATACTCCAATCATAAGGCATACCATGTTGAAGTGCAAGGTTGAACATATCACACATCCACTCATGGGTAAAATCTCCCGTCCATTTGATCATCTCCGGCTTGATACCTTGAAGATCTCCCGCTTTGCGAGTGGCCAACTTTTCAAGCCCACCGCATACATCCTCAATAGTAAAAAAAGACGGCATACATGGGAGTGAACCATAAAATGGCATTTTTTCAGTATTTTCTTGCTCATATAATTGCCTACAATGTGTGTACATATCCACTAGACTCAAGTTACCAAAATTCTCAACCCGCTTGCCTCTCAAGTTTCTCCAAAATCGTCCACATGCATGTGCCTTTTCTTGGACTTGAAATTCTTGTTGCTTTACTTCCCATCTTCTTCTCTTCTTTTGAATCAATGCCTTGTATGTATGCAAATGACTTTGATAGTTGTCTTTGTCCATAGTTGCATCAAGCTTTATCAAGGACTTTCGAGCATCTTGACATTCTTTATCAAACCACCTTTTGCGTGATCTATCTTTGTTGATACCATGGAGATGCTTTATGGCAAAGCATTCTTCCACACAAGAACAAATAGCTTTCTTGAAAGCTTCCCATTTAGTTTCCAATGGTGCATCACATTGAAGCTTTGTCATCCATAATTTTTGCTCAACCATTTCAATGTACATTGGTGTCCGTTTGAAATCCATACATAGTGATAACTTCTCTTTCCTTTGGCTGAGATTATCATGCTTAGTTGCTTCTCCACATGAAAGGTCAATACATAAGGTGCGATGGTCGGATTCCGGGGTCCATTGACCAAACATAAAACTCTTTATGCGATACATGATGGCTTCAGAGAGTAGCATATAGTCAATCACACTATCCCCATTATGTCTTCTACATGTAAATCCATTGGTTCCACTCCACAAAGATACACCATTGGCAATGAGCATACCCGTGCTATTACACATGTGTAAAAGTAACTTTCCATAGTGATCCGGCTCTTTCTCATCCATTGAAGTACGATCATACAAGTGAACTTCCTCCAACTCCCTTGAAATGTATGGCATATCAAATTGTTGAGTATCATGTTGCAATGTTTTTGTGCGAGCATTCATATCCCCAAATACAATAACATCACCTTCACCTTTGAAATAAGCAATGTCCTCTTCCAAATCAGAAAATGGTTGATCTCTATCCATGCAAGCATAAAAGGGAGAATCATGATGAGGAATGTAGCAACCGGCTACAAAAATGGGTGCTCTTTTTGGTGTCATAATTTTCAGCCATACATAACGTTTGTACTTGTCATCTTTCACAATTGATACAAAATCTTCCAATCCTTTCTTAACCATACATGCTAACCCTTCTTGTCCTCTTCGTTGCTTGAGATTCTTTGACCACATCAATGAATGTACATTGTAATCCTCCAAGCCGTTAATCCTTTGTGTCTCATGCTCCCAAGTTTCAACAAGAAGTACAACATCGGCTTTGCTTGTTAGTTCATCAATGCCAACCCCCGCATTCCATGGATATCCATTACAATTCCAAAAGCATATTTTCAATTGTAACTCGGTCTCATAGGTCACACATCCCTATTTGGTTGAGAGACTTGCCTCCTCCTTGGGCACATTTTCTTCATGAGAAATCTCCTTGTTTTTATTATTCTTTTCCTCATATGCCTTGCGACGCATATTTTGTTGCTTAATAGTGCGATCTTCACATACAAAACATTTTGTATTCCTCAAATAGATCCAACTATTATCAAGGATAATCTTTCGCTTGGTCTCATCCGGCATGGTGCATACAATTGGCCGTTCTCCCGAGCGAGGAGCTCCTTGCTTCCCCACTCTATGTGCTCCATAGACCATAACTCCGGACATGCCAAAGTGGGTTTTGAAGAAATCTTCAATAACAATGGCAAGAGAAGGAGGTGTCTCTAACTTCTCTTCGGGAATTCCACGAATAACAATGTTCTTGGAACGTCGCTCCCGTTCCTTCAACTCCTCCACATCTACATTCTCAACATTCTTTGTTTGAACCATAGCTTGCATGAGTGAGGAATTAGAAACCACATTGCTACCACATACATCAGCCCAAGACTTGTTTGTGCATACATTTTTCATGTCGCATACATCCCGGCTCATAGTGTCAAATTTCTCCTCTTTCAATACATGGTCATGCTCTACTTTGCTCATCCCCTCCTTCAAAGCATTCAAGTCCACAAGAGAGCGTTTACATTCCTTGACTTCCTCTTCAAGTTGCATCAAACGCGTTGTTTGCATCTCAAGTGTCCTCTTGAGATTCTCATTCTCAACCACAAGTACCCTTAGTGTGCCATTCTCCATTGCAAGTGCTCGTAAGTCTTCGCCTTGTTTGTTTACGGTCTCTTGCAATGATACCAAGTACGCCATGATCATGGTTTCCGATATCGTTGGTTGGGTGGTTGTGTTGCTATCTCCACACTTAGGAGATTTTGGATCATTTTCCACAATGGTTGTGGACCTTGTTGAAGAAGAAGAACCCTTGCGAGTGCCGGAAGACATTGTATGTAAAATAGGAGATGAGAATCAATTTTGTTGAACCTGTTCAGTTCGGAAATGCTGCTACAGAAACGCCTTCCATAACTCTGAAAATTTCTGTCTTTACATCAATGCGTAGAGGACTTTGTGCTCTTCGATTGAGGCTATAGATCACCCAAATCGGAGTTCGGATGAAGAAGTTATGATCAAAAGAGTGGACTGCTGTCTACTAGGTCAAAAAACGGCTGCACTGAGAGAGAGAGAGAGAGAGAGAGAGAGAGAGTCCCGCTAGTTCAGCATGCGGGCTACCAATTCTCAATTTTCCAATGAAATAAGAGAGAGAATTTAGAAAGATTCTCCTCTCTTTTATTTTTCAAAATGGATAATTTGGGCCTACTTCAAAAGAAATGTATTCATTAGACCTAAGATTCCTTCGGCTTCTCTTTTTTAGTGCGTCTGCTTCCACATCTGCACGGTCCGTTGCTCTCTCTCGTCTGCCCCGCCCTCTCTGGCTCCACATCTCCTCAAATTTTGCGGCCTCTGCTCTTTAGCTCGTTCTCGCTTCCCTTCTCATTTGGTGATAATAACGTAGCCGCCTCACACCCACAAAACACGGCACCTCAACCTGAACACAAAAAGAGAGAAAGAGAGAGAGAACTTCCACGTAGAGAGAAAGCCAGAGTGCCATCGGGCCACCAGTTTCCGCTCACAAAGAGAGAGAGAGAGAGAGAGAGAGAGAGAGAGAGAGAGAGAGAGAGAGAGAGAGAGAGAGAGAGAGAGAGAGAGCTGTCAGGCCACCAATTGAGAGAGCTGGCATGTAGAGAAAACGCTAGAGAGCCGTTGAAGAGAGAGAGAGAGAGAGAGAGAGAGAGAGAGAGAGAGAGAGAGACCACAAGGCCAATGGCCACTTTTAGTTCGAGAGAGCAACTGGATGCAGCATGTGGGTCATTAGAATTTGTCTCAAGCTCCCTGGGATCTCCCTTAGATTCTTGTTGTTTACAATTTTCAAAAATTGGGGTCCCCTACACTTCTATCGGCTTCTATTGGCTTGATGTTTATCATATTCATTTATACAGGAGATTCCTTTGAATCCCATGCCAACCTGCTAAGGAGCCCGCATCATTTTAGTTACAAGGTAAAAGAGGCGACAATGGATTCGAACCTTTACCCATGGAACAACAACCACAAGCTCCACCTCTTGCGCTAACGTGCCGACCTGGAGGGTCCACCCATCCACAAATTTTTAAAAAAGCTCCAGCTCCAGCTCCAACCGATTAAACCACATCATCTATTGTGTTGCCAATCGAGACGGCTTTATCTATTTGTGCCGCCAACCGATAAATCTGGTCTTTCCTCCCACCTGGCACTAGCGTTGACGCATTCCCCACTTGCTACCCTATTCTCCACCTGGTGTTGGCGCTGCCCTTTCCCCTACCTTTGGAGGCTTCACTCTCCCTCTAAATATCAATTGATTCTACTTCTTTTTCGATTTAGCCCCAGTTGGTACCCCTACCTGGCTTCGCAAGAATTAAAACCCATTCATTTCCTTAAAAATATCGTTCGTCATTAGGCTTTGTTCCACTAGCCTCCAAAAATTCTTTGATGAGTCTCGGCCTCCTTCTCTTTCTGCCTCTTGCTACTTGGTTAGACCAACACCGATGGTGAAAGCACCTTTTCTTTAAAAGCATTTGCCTCGCTAGAAATAACCCTTGTGAAAACCCTACATGATTGGCAGACGTTGAATATGAGCAAAATGAACTTAAAAATTTTGAGATTAACGGCAAATGTGGGTCAAACCTTGGAGCATTAAATGGATCTACTTTACTTTCATTAATTAATTAATGTTGAAGATTCCTTCGACCCTAAAATGATGATGGCTATTAACACTAAGATTATAG